>NC_135547.1:77586419-78186419 GCF_045843805.1 Urocitellus parryii
TCACGGTCTCCTCTAGGACACAGGGAGTCAGCAGGACGCTGCGCTGTCACCCCTCGCTTGCTTTCTTCTGCTGACATCAAGGAGAGGCTGGTGGGGGCGGGGTGTTTTAATATGGGAGCATGCAGTCAGAGGGGAACGGGAGGAGTGTTTTGGGGGGGCTGTGCCTTCCTTTGGGGTGTGGCCAGTTGGAGTTGATCATGTGTGCATCCATTTAAGGCCTTTTCTCCGGATCCCAAGGCACCTACTCCCCATTTGCAGCCCACAGCCACTGTCAGACACAAGGTCAGGGTATGTTTGGCCAGAGGGAGAGAGAGAATATTTTTGCTCACTCTTACATTGAATTCCCCTCAAAGACATTACAAAACATTTGTGGAAAAGCAGTATCTTCAGGGCACAGTCTCCAAACAGGTACCTGACACAAGCATTGCTGTGCCATGACAAGGACCAAGTGCGTGGGCCCAACCGCGTGGGCAGTTCCTAAGCTCCTCCTCCCCTTCCCCAAATGCCATCCTCATCCCAGTGAGAGGAATGTCCTTCTGGGGAGGGGTGGGAGAGAAAATGATGCAAACACCAGCAATTACTTCTAGATTTATTTCACCTTGATGGGAGGGAAACATGAGGAAGCCTGACCGTGTGTCAGCAGGGAGGAGGGTCAGGCAGCTGGGGGAGAGGCTCCTCCAGAGTGTGGCTCTCCCTGGGGGAGGTGGAGACAATGAAGCTGCTGGTCTTGCAAGGCCAAGGGAGCCCCAAAAGACCCAACTCCCCATTCATTAAGAAAACAGATGAAAGTGATCTGATGGGGCCTCTGTGACATCCACTCACCCATTCCTGTGTCCCCAGGCCCACCGTCGCTCCACTAGCCTAGGGATTCTTGGAGTCACGGTTCCCAACATGGCCTCAAACACTTTGCTAAATTCAAAGATAAAGATGCTCCAATTTCCCTTATAGATTTGCTCAGAGGATAATAGGCTACAGTACACATGGAGGCCACCTCAGGAAGACGAACGTGTCTCATTCTATGAAAAAGAACAGTCTGCTCACAGAAAAGGACCTGTGTTGGAGGGGCTCTGTCTTGAGGGGCAGGGGTGCTTGGGAGCTGTTTAGAATCACAGGACTCTGACACCTTTTCTCAGGATCTACAGATTTTTTCCAACACCTTTCCCTACCTCTCCCATATATAAGCGCTGCCCGGGTTTTCTGGGATGTGAACCTGGTGTGCACTGCAGGGGGAAGAGACTTCTTGCTATCTCCTCATTCCTGCTTGCAAGGGCCCCCTGGGGGTCAGAGCTGCCAGCTGTGGGAAATTCACTGCTGATTGGCCTCCATCCATTGCAACCAGGACCCAAGGAGGAGCACGCAGCACTGCCTCAAGGAGGAGGGTGGACAGCCCCATAGGGCCAAGGAAGATGCTCGCTACCCCCCGACGACCCACCCCCACGGGAGCCAACACCCACAATGCACCCGAGGCTGGCATCAATGTTGAAAGCGACGAAGCAAATAGCACGAAGCAAAACCAGTCAGGAGTGCCAGCGTTCATTTCAGGCCTCGTGACCAAAGAAGGTGGAGAGCAGGGGCGGGGGCGAGCAGAGGGGGCTGGGTCACCATTCACAGCTCTGTTTCTGCAGCTTGTGTGTCCTCAGTTTTCCAGTGTCTGGTAGCCTCTCCTAGGAAGGAAAGCAGAGTGATAAGTGGCCCCTTCAGAACTCAGGCCTGCCTTGGAGTTGTCATGTGGGAGAGGAGAAGAGATAGCCGGGCTTGATGCTGAGCAGCCAGCAGCTGGGGCTGGCTCTGAGCTCTTTCACCTGAAAGATTTGGTCACAAAAGCCAGCAGTCTGTGGAACCACCTCTTCCAAGACCCGTGTTCATAAGCATGATCTCTGGGCCAGCCTGGGTCATCGGATGGGTTCTCCATGGTGTCCGACAGGACTGGTTTGCCAGAGTCTTTTCGTGGAAATTTCACAGTCTGCAAATATAGACCCACAGCCTCATCCCAAACGTCCCTGCCATCACTGGCACCTGTTACCTCCTGTAGCAACAACAATGTGCTGCCCTGACCCTGTTCTACGCGTGGGGCACACAGCAGTGATCCTCACCACCCCACGCCCAGCCCCTCAGAGGTACTCTGCACGTTGGAGGGAAATCAGACTCACCAGGTCAGCAGGTGGGAGAAGAGGAGTGAAGATCATGCTTCCAGGCATGTGCGAAGTGCCTGGAGGGACCAACCCTTGGAGAGACCTGCTAAACTCCTCTCTTGGTTGGGCACAAGGAGAACAAAGACCCGTCCTTTCCTTGACCCCCAGCCCCTCTGCCTCTGCCCCACTGTCCCTCCCTTCTGCTTCCTGGTACACTCTGCTAAGCACTGGATACATTTCTCCCATGTGACGTTCCCCGTGTTCCTGTATCCCTTACTCCCACCCCTCCAATCTGTCTTTGCTTCCTTTGCTTATCTCCCCTGGCCTCCCCAGCAGGCCATCCCAAGCCAGGTTTCTGCTGGTGGAGAAGAAAAGCACAGAGGGGCCCCACTGTGAGAACAGGGTGTGCAGACATCTAGGGGTAGTTCACCATGTGTGACCATGTCCCTTTGCCCCTATGTGGTGGCCATCCACTGTCCCAGTTTGTCTGAGACCACCCCAGATTTCCCACTGCCAGTCCTACGTCCTGGAAGATCCTTCAGTACCAGGCAAACTGGGTGTTCTTTGTCACCTGACTTCATGAAGCACTATTGTCCTTTTACTCTACGTAGCTTTCCACACATTTCACAGCCAAGCCTTATGGATGACGTGGGTGTTTCTCATGTATAAAATGAGTCATTTGTGAGTAATGGACGGGTTTCCCTTCAAAGGGCAGAGGTAACTGCAGGGAGACTTATTTGACCCCTGAATACATATCAGCTGCAAACCTGAGGAAACCTCAGCCATCACTTCTGTTCAGGGTGTGTCACACCAGCATTCTAGACAGACCCAGAGTCCTAGAGGTAGGATTGGGGAAAGAGCTGGGAAGCATATTACCAAGACCCTCGACACTGCAGGTGGGAATTCACATGCAGAACCCCTACCCATCAACGGGTGGCCACTGGCTGTAAAAGGAGACCATTAAAAGCATTAGAGCTGCTGACCAAGCCATCACTTGTATAGGATGGCCTAGAGAGGAGGGTGCCAGCGGTCCCAGGCAGCTCTGTCCTTCATGGGGTCTTGTACAAGTCAGACGGACAAGAGCCCTGAGCTGTCGAGTACGTGAGTACCTGGTTTACACACAACTTTTTACCAAAACCTTGTGAGTCTCTGGGCGAGTTGTGCCAGATACTCAGAAACTCCTCCCCAAAGTGAAAAGGTCTCCTGCCCTGTCCTCCACATCTCCTTCCCGTGACTCCACTCCAATGAGGCTTGTTCCTACTGCGCTCCATGGAAAAAGTGGCGTGTGTGGAACACGAACCAGTGAACACGTGAAAGCGATGGTTCATGTTTGGCTTGCAGCTAGCTACATTGTGTGGGTTGGGTTTAAGTCCTAAACAGCAGGCTTGGTGTAAATTGCCAACTTAAAAGATAATGGATAGAAACGAAGACCCAAATCACTACACTGTCATTTCTCTGCACACGTTTAATCCTCACGTGAGGAAACTTGACTGGTAAGTGAGGAGTTTCTTCCTAGTTCCTGGTCAGACCCCTAAACTCCCAGGGAGAAAGGCCAGGTTCTATCTAAGATCCCCAAACTCCAGGTTTCCTTTTGTGCACTTGTCAACATACTGACTAACCACCAGGTGGCAGAAGAAGAACAGGATACTTTGTGCCCTCCCCCCAGCCCCCCAGAGCCTCTGAGCCCTTATGCTGGAGTTTCTGAGTGAGTTTTCTCGGGGCACAATCAATCAGTTCTGGGGATCCATCCCCATATCTTGTCCTCTCAGAGGCTCTAGGTTGTACCCATGGTCAGGTCCAGGGATTCTGATGTCATTGGTGATGCTAAAAGCAGTGGCAGTACATGGCAGGGGTCCTCACTCCCCCACTTCATTGGTAACACTGGGAGTGGTAGTTGGCTGCTTTAGGTTAAGATGAGGGGCCAGATATATCTTTCAGTATCTGAAGGTAGTGACATCTGTGATCTGGATGGCCGGGGAGCAGGGTCACTAGAAAGTCAAAGTCAGCAGCAAAGTATTTACTACTTGCTATGCACTGAATTGTACTTCCTTCCACCCCAATTCATGTGATGAAGTCCCCACTCCCATTGTGACTGCATTTGGAGCCTGAGCCTTTAAGGCCGATTAAGGTTCAGTGAGGCCATGAAGGGTGGGACCCTGATGTGATAGGACTAATATCCTTCTACAGAGAGACCCTAGTGAACTTACTTTCTGTCTCTGCACACACACGCACATGCACACACCCCCCCCCACACACACACACACGCACACACATCATGGGAAGGTCACAGGAGGACTTAGTGAGGAGGAGGCCAGACATGAGACCAAGCTGCAAAAGTCCTTGACCTTGGAGTCCCCAGCCTACAGAACCTTGTGAAAATAAATTTTTGTTGTTGCAGTCACCCAGTTTGTAGTATTTTGTTGTGGCAGCCAGAGCAGACTATTACACCCACCTTGGGATTTTGCTGAGCAATGAGTCTGGGGCTGCTACTGGTGGTCAGGCTGCACACTCCCCCAGAACCCAACGTGGGGTGAGGCTGACAGCCCTGCTCAGCCTCTGTGGATTTCCTTTTCTCCCTGAGTGTCCTGGAGAAAATAAGCTGCCTCTGGGCACCTGCCTTGAATGGACCCGGAGGGTGTGGGTGGGATGGAGCTTCCTTAAGGAGACTCCTGTGCTGTGGGTGGGATTCACCTCAAGAAGTGCTCTCCACGACAGCTCCCAACTTCATAAGGTGCTGAAATGCAAAGAGTATAGGGATGAAAATTGGAAACCTTCATTTGGAGGGCATGTTCCAGGGAGAAGGGCCCAGCTGTATCCCGCCAGCCCTGGGATTCCACAGGGTGAACTGCAGGTAATTATCTACTGGGAAGCACTAGGTACGCGGGAGGGTCTCAATAAAATTCTGTCGGCTTGCAAGCAGTTTCTCAGAAACTCTTCAAAGTGGGTTGTGATTCTTATTATTGACAATAGTAACAGATCTGTTTTTCAGAACACCTGCTGGTTACAGATCTGCCACAGTGTTAAATATTGTCTTGCTTACACAAAATAATCCCTGCACACAATCTCCCCGAACACCACTAAAGAACACAGATAAAACGGTGGTGTCCCTCTTCCATCCCACTCCATCACCAGTCCCCTCACCTTCAGCCTGGTGTGTTTCCTCAAGTATTCTCCAGTCGTGTGTTCACATACATCCGAATACCCCTGTGGAAATGCCTGGCTCTGTTTCACGGGGCTGTAAAACACACTGGATCACGCCGCATGTAGTGTGGCAACTTGGATTTGGCATTTGGCAGGAAGTCCGGGTGAACTTTTCCTGTGCGTTCCTGGAGAACTGTCCCATCGCTTTGACCTTCTACCTAGCATTCTCCAGAATGTGCCAACGTTACCCTCTAGGGGTGATGGGTTCACTGTCTGCATTCAGCAAAGAACTGAAGGGCGGGACACAGAGAGAGCAAGCAAGCAGCAGGTTTACTGCAAAAGCGACACAGATAGTCTTCTCTGCAGAAAAGGGGCCCCAGAGCCAGGAATCCGTGGGGGGCCTCTGCTTGTATTTTGTGTTCTTTGGCATTTCCTTCTTTCCTTTTCTCCCCCCTGTCCACACTCTCCTCACTAGTATGGATGGGAGCCCCCTCTGTCCACCTGTCTGTTTTACTTTTTCTGCTGGATTCCCCCTCAAGAGCGTGAGTGTGACGTGTCTGTCTCACTGTGTCCCCTGCTTGTGTGCACAAGCCCTTCTCGTCAACCAGCAAGTTGACTTCACTAGAAGACCTTCTCCACGTTCCTTTGTTCTGGCCCTGCCCCCTCACTCGCCATCTTACCTTGGCTGCCCAAGCCCTTCTGGGTCTCCCTGACATGATTCTTTATTTCCACACGTAAGGACCCTTGTGCAGGTTTATTGGTTTTCCTTTACAATTTCAACGTTTTCAAGTGTTCCTTCAGTGTCCTTGTTGCCAGGAGCTGTGTTTCCTTAGAGAAGGTACCCGGAAGTGGAATCTGGGGTCCAAGGCACACATGCCGTCAAACACTGAGTAACCACCTATGAGTGGGTCTCCAAGGAGGTGGCACCAATCCACAGTCCCAGGAGCAGCATAGGATCCTATTGGTTGTCCCCCACCGCGGCTCCTGATGTGTTTGGTGCCCTCGACTTTTGCCAACCTGATGATTGAAATGTGAGAGGTGCTGTGTAAATGACTCCTTTCCGGAGGCAGTGGAGGCCCAAGGCTGGTCATTCCTGAGAGCCTGACCTCAGAGATGGCCTGCAGGCCTGTGTTGGGGAGAGGCCAAGAAAGGCACAAGTTCGGTGAGAGTTACAGAGAAGATTAGTGGCCATGCGAGGGCTCAGAGCCTGCACTCTGCAGCCCTGCGGATTCCAGTGGAGCCGGGGAGTGTTCCAGAGCAGTCAGTGCCTGGAGGAGTGAGGAATGAAGCTAGACTGGCAAAGGGGGAGGATGAAGAGCTTTGGGAGCGCGAGACCAGGCAAGTGTGGGGACTTTGCAACTGCAAATAAGCAGACGCCAGTTTCTGTTCTGTGCATTGGCAGAAGTAAAGCTTGGCTCCCAGGAGGCAGCCAGGGATAGAAAGCTGTGTCCCACAGATACGCTGAGCTCTGCTGTCCTGGTTCTCTAGAGGGAGGGAGCTCCTTGGGGTGCTAGATGTGTTCCAATGTCCAGGTCTCAAGGATCTTCCCAGGTGTGCACAGGACGGTCTGGAGCTGATGAAGTCTGTCCAGGAAGTTAAGGTACTGGTATTGTCCCCAAGGCTCTGGGCCTTGGGACACTGGGCAGCCCACCAGTTTTGCAGCTCTGGGCTGTGAAAGGAGATACCGTTGGGCAGAAAGACAGGACACTGATGTCAAGCAGGCACTTTGGGGATGGAGCAGGGAGTGGGGCAGGATATGGCCCTAAGGGCAGCAGTGCCCTCAGGGGAATTTTCACTAGGCTGCAGGCTGGGCATCATGTACCTGTGCCTTGAGGCACGAGATCAGTGAATGTGCAGAAAATTATAATTTGGAGATCACTCTGTCAAAGCTTTCATTATGTAGATGGCAAAAGGCAAGCTCACAAAGGTATGCCACCTTCCTCAAGGTCACAAGGAAGACATGCACCACTCTGGTAAGACAGTCCAGTGGGACACTGTGACTAGGCCTGGGATTGACAGCTGAAGCGTGTCTTGTGCTGGAGCTGAGAGGGGCCCGAGCAAACACTTCATCATGGCAAAGAGAGCCTGAGCACTGTCGTGGCAGCCAGGGCCCACACACAGCAGCAGCAAAGTTCCACTCAGGTCATTGTGCATGAGGCTGTGTCCTTGTGTATTCAGCCTCTGCTGTGTGGGGAATGAGGGGTTCTGGGACTGTCCTCTGTGTGCAGGTGTGTGTGTGTGTGTGTGTGTGTGTGTGTGTGTGTGTGTGTCTGTCTGTCTGTCTGTCATAGAGGAGTCACCTCCTCATCACCTCACCCTGCTCCATTAAATCTCTTGTCACTTGAGGTTGTAATGCTGTGTGCCAAGTCGTGCCACCCCTTGCCCATCTCCTTGGTTGCAGGGTGGTGCCCATCGGATTGTTTGCAGGGTGGTGACATCAAAGTCAAGGGGCCTACCCCCTAGCACTGTCCTGAAGGGACAGAGGGATCAAGCTGGCCTTAACACTTTGTTCCTTGCGCCTTGAGTTCTTAAGCAACACTGGCAGAATTTTCCATCTCTGTGTCCCTTGCAGTGTCGGGCCCTTTGTCCTACCTGCATTTGGCCATCCCAGATTCACTTCTGGAATGCAGAAAAGCCTCCAGGGTGGGTGCTCGGGCTATGACTCTGGAAATATCCAGCTTCTGCTGGTGGGAGTGTGTGGGACATGAAAGGATTCTGCTCACCCTTGGCCCAGATCGGAGAGTCCAGGTGCAACACAAGCTTAGTGGACACATGCTTGTTGACTCACCTTCCCAACAAATATTTGGTATGTGAAGACTTGTGTCAGGGACCGGTTGTTCCAGGATGAACAATGCAGAGCTCCTGCCCCAGAGACCAGTCTGAGTGGGGGCGGCCATGACAATGAACTCATCAGAATGGACAAAGCTATGATGGAGAAGAGTCCACGGTATGTGTGTGCACGGCAGAGGGAGGAGCATGTGCCCAAGGGCTGGGGTGAGAGCCAAAGGACAAGGGAAAGGCAGAGTCAGGAAATGGTGACTCCAGAGAAGGGTCATAAATGCAAAGGCCCTGTGGAAGGGCAGGATTGGAAGTTCTTTGGGGAGAACGAGGGCAAGGTTTAAGCATGTCTGGAGCTGTGGGAGAGGAGGAGTCAAGATGTTCTGATGGAAGGGGTGAGTTAGGAGACAGGGAGCAGCTCTTACAGAATGATCTTCTCCTGAGGATGGGGTTCATGCATATGGAAGTCTCCAGGGTAACTTGTCCCAGGCTCCTGCCCCTGTGCATGCACGGGTCCATCAAAGTTCACCTTCTCCAGAGAGGCTGGAGTGAAGCCTGCCTGAGCAGTGCCCCAGAAGGCAATGCCCCTATAGCATCCTCTGTGCCTGGGGCGGTGGGGTGGGGTGGGGTGGGCTGGGAGGCGGGGCGAGGCTGGAGACCTTGCATGAGGAGGACACGGACAGGGCTTTATCTGGAAGAGAGCCAGGGAAGGGCAGGCTTTCCAGCATTCGTGAAATGAAGGACAAGAGGGAGAATTATGGACCGCAAGACTTTGGAATCAGGCACCGGAGAAGGAGAAAGAGGAGGTGAAAGAGGGAGTGTGGACAGAGGGAGGCTGGGAGGAAGGGAGGAAGAGAGGCCAGAGGGAAGGGGAGAGAGGGAGGGAGAAATGTGTATCTGGTGTCTGCAGAAACGATATGGCCACATACCCCAACCCGAAGGGGCTGCCTCCCTCACACCAGAAATCTTTAGACGAGTGTGCACTGTGATGTGCCTCCCTTCCTGGAGAACAAATGCTTTGGTGCCAATCGCTAAAATATGTTTTGCCTGCACTAGAAGCCTCCTGAGTGCCTGGGGATTTTCCAAGAGAGGGTGCATTGTCCCGGATCAACAGCATTCAAAGTCATGGCTGCTATTTACTAAGGGCCTAGAGTGTGCCAGAAACGGTCACAAGAGGTACATAAACGGGTGCTTAATTTAAGTCCGTCTTGATTGTGGAGTGCCCATCAAACTTTGCAGAAGCGCTGAGTCCAAAGGCTTCAGGTGCTTTGTTCGAGGTCAAAGCGATGATTAGCAACAAAGCTGGGACTTGTCCCTGAGTCTGACCAAAAGCTAGGCACACCCTGTTCCAAATGGCACCCAAGCACACCAGCTAGTCTGAGCGGGGCCTTCCATCTCTGGCACAGTCTGCAGGCCCCAGGTACTCCCGCTGCCTTACTTGCTACTGACCGATGCATAACAAATCATCCCCGAAACAGCAGCATGAAACAATAGACAGGTTATCCCTCAGAGTTTTCTGGACTAGGATTCCAGGCACGGCTTAACTGTGGCCCTTGTTTCCCAGTCACTTGTAAGAGTGCCATCAAGGTGTTGGCACACGGAGAGCGGTCTCTTCTGTAGGCCTGGATGAGGAAGGATTCTTGTGCGTCCTGGCAGTTTCTAATGGGCTTTAAGTAGGATGAGTGCCTTGGTTCCTCTCTGGCTGGTGGACAGAGACTGCCATTGGCTCCCTGCCAGCGGGCCTTCTCCATCAGGCAAGCACACAGGAAGAGCCCCGGAGAGAAGGAAGGCCCACAGGAGGGAAGGCACAGTCTTGTTATAGCCTAACCTCAGACAGAGAGGGCACACCATCGCCCTTCCCAA
Organism: Urocitellus parryii; assembly: GCF_045843805.1. Taxonomy (NCBI): domain Eukaryota; kingdom Metazoa; phylum Chordata; class Mammalia; order Rodentia; family Sciuridae; genus Urocitellus; species Urocitellus parryii. Next base: position 77,596,334 of record NC_135547.1, read on the forward strand.
AGTTGGCTGGTTAGAAGCCCACCACAAGTGCGTTTCACAGGGCCGTGAGTGCCAGGAGGTGAGGATCATAGGGAGCTTTGCATGACTATGACTCCCATTCCCACTTGAAAAACGGGGGTACAGTGAGCCTTTCAGGTACAGAGCAGCTTGACGGAGCAAATGGTTGCTGGGCCACTTTGCAGTGTGCTGTGTGTTCAGATGATCCCAACCCCCACCCCTGTACGACCTTGGATGGGCCTCCCCAGGACTCAGTTCTGCTTGGTCCTGCCTTGCTCCCCATCTGCACTAGCCATGCCTGGTCACAGAGTCCATAGGAAGTGATAGCCCCTGAGAAAGACCAGCACCCCGTGTCAGTGGAAACCTCCCCTCACTCGGGCTGGGCTGGGTCCCCAGATGTTGCTCCTGACCCTTCCTGGTAATACACAGAGGGAGAGCTTGGCGCCCCTTGTGAGAACGGATCTGTCTCATGAGGAAAACATGTAGGCATGAGAGGGCTGGGTCCCGGCTATCTGTAGAAGCTGCTGAGATGTGCTTGTTTCTGAGCTCTGGGTTGGGATTCTGGGAAGACATTGTCACTGGAAGTTTCAGGGGAATATGTTTAAAAATTTTTTAAAATGTGGTTTTGAGTTGTAGATGGACACACTGCCTTTAACGTATTTGTTTTTATGTGGTGCTGAGGATCGAACCGATGCCTCACGTGTGGGTGCAAGCAAGTGCTTTACCGCTGAGCCACAACCCCAGCCCTCAGGGGAGCTTCTCTAAGGCAGCTGGGAAGCACCCTGCCAGAGGGGGAGTTGCTCTGAAGCTGCACAGAACCTTGGGAGTATTCAGACACCCTGGCTGGGGGACCTCCAGTAAGGAGGAGAGGAGCAAGTACAGATTAGGGATGCTTCCTGTGTCTCCGTAACACTTCATTGAAAATTACAGGGAGATCTGAAGCACGTCTGTAGTAAAGTGTTATTTAAAAGGGCTGGAGTCTGCTATGATTCTCTTTGTTTTGCTGTGGATTTCAAATATTACAGTAGAAAAATCCTGTCAAACTGGAAGACAGAAGAGAAAGTGGGTTGTAAGTGCCACTGCCCCCTGCCCATTTCCTGCCTTTCCCCAGGGCGTCTCCCAGCCAAAATGCACCAAGCCTAGGGGCAGGCTGGACTTGGAGTTTCCCAGGAATGCCTAGATCCATGAGGAGTGGGCCAAGAAGCCCAAGGGGTGCAATGTGCCCAAGGGGTACAGCCTTAGCCAGTAGCATCAGGAAGTCTAGGGGAGACCTGGACTTTGCTCTGTCCCAGGAGGCAGGTTTAGCTGTTTTGATGTAATACACAACAAGGGCGACCTACAAAGGGAAGAGCCTTGGTATCCTGGTATCGTAAAATGAGATCAACCCCCTGAGGTGATGGGTGATTCCATGTGCTGGTTGGTTTCTCTTGGAGGGTAGGGTGGGGATTGTTGTGGTCATGATATAACTTCAAGACTCCAAAGCTTTACCTGTGGATTCTGGGACACCCTCCCTCCCTCTGACCCCGCCTCCCTGCCCCTCAACTCACAACCTTCTTGCCCAGGCCTACAGCTATGACCCAGTCCCTGCCCAACAGCCACCCTCAATGAAATGTTTGAAACCGGAAGGTTTGCCTTCCACTGAGCACAGGGCTGTCCAAACAGTGACTGAGGAAAAGCAGTACTGTTCCACTGCCCAGGGGTACCCACGCAGATGGCTAAGTACTGTGCTGGTGCTTTGCCTCCATAATAACCCTCTCCCTGCCTGCTCCACCCAAACCCACAAACCAGAAGGCACTGCAGGTGAATATTCCTGGGGAAACAGTCAAGGAGTACAGAAGAGACACTGTGTTTTGTGTCTGTGTTTATCTCCTGCCCAGAGAATAAGATAGGGGGGGGGGAAAGGAACTGGGGTAGTAGAAGGGCCTTGTTCAAAGTCTGGGACTCTGTGGCTCCCATGGTCTTGGTTTTTACGTGACCAGACTCCTCCCCTGGGAAGGAAAGAAGAGTCACCAGTGTGGAGTGGGTGGTGGCTCAGCGGTAGAGTGCTTGCCTAGTACATGCGAAGCCCTGGGTTCGATCCTCAGCACCACGTATAAAATAATTAAAATAAAGGTATTGTGTGCAACCAGAACTAAAATAAATAAATATTAAAAAAGAGTGACCAGTGGACCATTGGGAGCCCTGAGGATTTCAGGCTTGGCCTGGGGTTCACTTGATGGAAAGGAATGGAAGCAGCACCTTGGGCTTGGCAGACGGCAGTGAGCAAGGCAGAGGCTGACCCTGATTCTCCTCTGAAGGGTTCGATTCTTCTGAAGGGCAGCATGTCTGGAACCAGTTCTTTCAGTACCGAAGCAGAAGAACAGGGTCCCCGAGCCAGCCTGTGCCATTGGGAGGGTTCTCTGTGATGATGACAATAAGTGAAGGGCCTTGTGTCTTCTTCTGAGCCAGTCCTCCCCTGGGAAAACAGAGAAAACCGTGCGTGACTAGCCCTGACAGTGTTTCTGTCATTCCTCAAGTGTTTGTCGAAGGCCCAGTTGTGCACAGAGGGCTCAGATCTGGGTGTGCTGCATTCAGCAGCGACCTCCAGAGACCTGGATCCCAGGCCCACACTAGACCAGTGATCTGTCACGCTGGAGGGAAACCAGCCTCCACAAGCCCTCAAGTTGCTCTCCCCTGGTAAGGATGAAAGATTGCACTGCTCACCCTGCAAACCTAGGGCACCACCCTGAGGGCTCCAGTGAGATGCAGCTTTCTCCACGTGGAAAGGCCAGGACTCAGCAGCGGCAGGATGCCAGAGACGTCCAGGATCCCTTAGCAGTGTGATGTGCGTGTACTATCTGAAAGGAGGTATTGTCAGAGGCCAGCAGAGCTATTCATTCCGCTGGGTAGAAAGAGGCTATGGACCTGCCCCCTCTTGAAACTTCTGTCCCCGTGTCCCTGGCCTAGATTCCCACCACATGTACTGCAGAAGAGTACACTCTGTTCAAAGAGTTGATAATACTCTTGACAGCTGCAAGCACCCAGATGCCTCAGTGAGTACTGCCATTGTTTCCCTTCCTCTCCCCGAGTCCATTCAGCTCCACCCTTGCACTCTAACGGAGATGACCAGGTGACTACTTGAACACGATTTTTATGTTGCTCTGCTGGTGAATATACGAGCCTCAAGCCTTAGGGAAGACTGCTTAGCACTCTGCTAATGTTGGGATTTCCTGAAATTCAAACCCAGTTACTCAGCAGTGACAACTTTCCACTCCCCAGCTCCATCCTCAGCTCCACCAACACAGTGAGCAGACAGGCAGGCCCTGAATGACCCCTGAAATGGCCCCTAAGTTCCTAATGAGTAGAACCCCAGCTGTGCTAAGGATCCATAGTCACAGTCCAGGTTTCTCTTCCATGTGTGAGTGGAAGGCGAGGTGGGCACTAGAAGGAAGCAAAGGTGTAGATGTCTGTGTCTCACAGAGACCCTGAGGCCCTTAGCTGTCATTCTTGCATCAGGGGCCTCAGTCAGGGCACAGACTCAGCTCCTGGGAACTCTCCGAGGTCCTGACCTTGAGGACACCCCCCCCCCCCGGCATGAACAGCACTGGAAATGAGCTTTCTAGAACCCAGCAAGGGGTCTTGAGGCAGAGGCATCTGAGACCTGGGGCTCTGATGCAAGAGCAACCACCCTGCTTCTGATTCTGATCAGTAGCAGACAGGAGAGAGCATCTGGAGGTGCAGAGTAAGCTAAAGGTTTTCAGGGCAATTAATCCCTGCTCAATTGCAGTGTGTACGATCTGCACCAATTTGCAATACCAACAGCAGAACTTCAGTATGGGATGCCCATAAGGTGCCATTAAGATCTTTAAGGGCTGCCAATTCATAGTTGAAAAATGCAGTCAGTTTGATCATTGCTGCGCTTGCATTATGATATGTGCTGGGGCGCTCCTACTTCTTGTGCACTGGCCAGTTGCTTGTCTACAAATGTCGTGCTCCAGTTCATTACTAACTTGCTTGCTGTCTGTTTGTTCTTATCTGTGTGTTTCTCGAGTCATCTCTCAGAGGCCTTGCTACATTGCAAGTATGACTCTTTAGTCTGAAACAATTGAAGAACATGACTGTTCCCTGTCTCTCTCTTCTCTTTGCAATTGGGGTCCTGTATCTTCTTGTGTGGACACTCCATTCCTTGGGACACTTGGCTTCTTTCAGTACTTATCAAACCATGTGAGGTCGTTTGATTCACCCTTGTTTTCAAATGTGGAAATCAAGGCTGCGAGACCGTGAAGACACTATATGTAGAGCCTCTGACCACACTGAAATGAACAGCTTTGCCAGTCCTCTGTGGGCTCCCACACTGGCTACCCTCCAGGCACATAGGAATAGGGTGTGTGACTTAAAATGCTGCTGCCTGCCTGAACCTGGCTTGCATGTCATTTAAGAGCCTGGCCCTCTGAGCAAGAAAAGGACAGTGAGTTCACACGGAAGACCATGGTCAAACTTTTGTCACTCTCTAGGCTTTGTGAGGGGGCTGCATGAAACAGGCAGGAGGATTTTCCAGTGTTCCCCTGTCTACTAGGCTATTTAATACAAAACGCACATCCCATATGTTGGTGCATTGGCCTAGAGATTCCTGATGCTGCAAATTCTAACAAAACCACCTCCTTTTTGTAAGGTTAAAGGGTCAAAAAGATCTGCGGATTCTTCCAATGCCTGTCTGTGCACCTTTCATATATAAGTGATGCCCAGGTTTTCTGGGATGTGAACCTGGTGTGCACTGCAGGAGGAAGAGACCTGTTGTTATCTCCTCATTCCCGCATGCCAGTGCCACCTGGGGGTCAGAGCTGCCAGCTGTGGGAAATTCACTGCTGATTGGCCTCCATCCATTGCAACCAGGACCCAAGGAGGAGCACGCAGCACTGCTTCAAGGAGGAGGGTGGACAGCCTCATAGGGTCGAGGAAGATGCTCACTACTCCCCCATGGCCCACCCCCACAGATCCCAACACCCCCGTGCACCCGAGGCTGGCATCAATGTTGAAAGTGATAAAGCAAACACCACGAAGCAAAACCAGTCAGGAGTGCCAGCGTTTATTTCAGGCCTCGTGAACCAAAGAAGGTGGAGAGCAGGGGCGGGGGCGAGCAGAGGGGGCTGGGTCACCATTCACAGCTCTGTTTCTGCAGCTTGTGTGTCCTCAGATTGGCAGTGGCCAGCATCATCCCCTAGGAAGGAAAGCAGAGTGATAAGTGGCCCCTTCAGAACTCAGGCCTGAGGAACTCTGGTGTCGTCTGCAGCTGACATGGTGGGAGAGGAAAAGAGACGGAGAGCAAGGCTTGGCTGTGAGCCACCAGAGAGGCAGGGGCCAGACCTGAGTTCTCATCTCATCTGAAAAACTGGGTCACAATGCCAGCATTCTGTGGAACTGCACCCCCCCCCCGCCCGCAACACACACGCAAGAGCAGAATCCCTGGGCCAGCCTGGGTCATGGCATGGGTTCTCCATGATATCAGACAAGATGAGTTCCCTGGAGACTTTTCGTGGGCCTTTCACCCTCTGCCATATAGTGTCCACAGCCTCCTCCCACAGGTACAGCCACCATCACTGGCATGTGTGACCTCCATTAGCAGCTATGTTGTGCTCGCTGACCCTCTTCCAGGTGCTTGGAATACAGCAGTGACCTGCACCACCTCAACACCACCTAATTTCCCACGCTGGATTGCCCTTGGAGTGCACTCCATGCACTGAGGGGAAGTCAGATGCACGAGGGCTGCAGGTGGGAGAAAGAGGGGTGTAGCTCATGCTTCCAGGAATGTGTGAGGTGTCTAGAAATAGCTACAGGACTTTCTTGGAGAGATCTCTAAGTGCAGCTCTTCCAGGTGGAAAGGGAACGGGGGCACACCCCCCTCCCGGACTCCCAGCCCCCTGCCTCTGCCCCATTGTTCCTCCCTTCCACTGCCCAGTACACTGTGCTCAAGCACTGGATACATTTCTCACATGTGATGTCCCCTGTGTTCCTCTGTCCCTTACTCCCACCCCTTCAATTTCTCTTTCTTTCCTGTTCTTCTTCTTCTGGCCTCCCAGAAGGCTTAAGCCAGGTTGCTGCTGGCTGAACAGAAATTGCAGAGGTATTCAGGCTGATGGTGAGTTCTCCTTTGGTTGGGATGCCAGAGACAGGAGTGTACCTGGGCCCCCACCACCAGCAGATTGACTCACAAGATGAAGTACGTCAAGGCCCTCAGGCAGTGTATCTTCCAAAATGGTCATCAAAGAAGGAGGATGAGCTGGGTGATAGCATCCAGAACGCATTCTGATAGCAGATGTTTTCCTCTTTAGGGTTATGTGAGATGCTATCTGTTTGTGGGTCTTCAGCTGGTGGATGGATGGTGGGTAGGGGTTTGCGGGCCTGGAGGGCTTGCCAACCATGAGAGATGGAGGGCAAGGGCCAGAGATGGAAGGCAAAGCAGCAAAAGTGAAAGCTTCCTGCCGCCTAATCCTACTCTATCCAACTCCATCCTGGAAGCTTGGGTTTCAGGAGATGCTGCCAAGTTGTGCACCCTGCTTGCCAACCCTATCTGTGGGGTCTGCACCACTGACTGCCAGCCCCTCTTCCTCTTCCCCATTGTCCTCCCTGCAAGGAGTTACCCTGAGGGGAGGGAGGAAGTGTGTGGCCTCCAGAGTCTTTTAGGTGGATCTTAAGGTGGGGTTGCCATTTAGTAATGCATGTGTCACGAAACCCCAAGGACACAGGGCTGATCTGGTCTTGGAGCTTCTCTCAAACCATGTCCAAAAGAGACGCAGTTATGACTTGAAGCCATCCTGCAGGGAGAAGACAAGAAAGGCATGCGTGCCTCAGAGAGTGATGGAGGAAGTTTACTGGGCTATGGGAGGACTGAGGAGGGGCAGCCACCCAGTCCCTGCGAGTTGACATGGAGTCAGTGAAGGTTTGCCAGGGCAGGCATGCCTCTGGTGGATGAAGAAAGAAGTTGGCCAAGAAGTGGGAGAAAGGCAGAGTGTCAAAGGGAGAACCCAGGATGATATGGTGAGTTTTTGTGCCCGACAGTAAGCAGACCCAGTTTTCTGTCCCAGGAGCTGACACGAGTCAACGTCAGTTCCCCTTCGGGGTTAGAATCCCACACTCCACAGAAATGCTGAACCCTGGTGTCTGATCAGCAAAAGCCCAGGGTTTGCAGTTGTGATAATGGCGCATTGATTATTTTTCCACTCTGATTCATGCTTTTGTGTCCCGACTGAGACAATCTGGCCTGATCTCGTGACACACAGTATTTCTCCTGTGGATTCTCTGAGTGCACAAATGCAGCAAATTTTACTTAGACCAATGATTTCTTTGGAGTTCATGTTTGGATGTTGTGTGAGCTTTTGAGGTTTGTTTGCTTTTTTTCCTTAAGGAGGTCCGCTACTCTCAGGACGACTAGTGAACTGAATTACTTTATATAGCCCTTGTCAGTATTCCTCTGATGGGGTATGTGTAGGTCTCTTTCTGGGCTTTCTGTTTCCTACACTGATCCATGGATCTTGTTCTGAGGCAAAACCATGCTGTTGTCTTTACCGTCCCTTTATATTATAGCAGGTAGTTTGGGAGTATATGTTGTCCATCTTTGGTCCCTTCCAAATGGCTTTGGCAAGTCTATGTCCTATACATTTCCATGGAACTTTCCTTATTTTATTTTATTTGTAGTTGTAGATGGACAGAATGCTCTTTTTCTTTTTTGGGGGGGGTTGGGGGGTTTATTTTTATGTGGTGCTGAGGATTGAACCCAGGGCCCCACGCATGCTACGCAAGCACTCTGCCCCTGAGCCACAGCCCCAGCCCTCCACAGAGCTTTGAGGGATGGTTTTTCCTTGTAATTATAGTGATGGTGAAACTAGGGATTGACTACCAGAATACTGACACCTTGACCTTTGTGAGTCTTCTGATCAATGAATGTAGTACACCTCCATTTATCTAGGTCCTTAATGTCTCTCAGCAATCTTTTAAAGCTGTCTCCAAACAGGTCTTTCAATCATGATGTTAAATTTCTCAACAGATAATTAATTGACTTTACTGGTACTGAAAAGGACATCGAAGCTAAATTTCACTTCCAATTGCTTGTTCCTAGTAAGAGGGAAGAGACTGGTTTGTTTTTTCGATACTGCCTTTCTATCCTGTGACCAGGCTAAAACGTTTGTGGCATGTGGTAGATTTTTTTTTTCTCTAATACATAGTATTTTCTGTGTAAACTATCATGCCATTTGTAGGTGAAGACAGTCTCTCGTCCTTGTCACTTCCATGCCATTTCTTTCTTTGCCTCCTTGCACTAGCTAGGGCCTCCAGCATCATGTTGTATTCACGTGACAAGAGTCTCAGCAGGGAGACGTTCTGACTTCTTCCTCATCTTATGATAGGAACATTCCGTTTTTCTCTACCGAATATGATGCCAGTGGCAGATTGTTCATAGAAGCATTGTATTAGCTTGAGGATGTTCCTTTATGTTCCAACGTTATCACGGCTTTTATTATTTTGTTGATGAAGAAAGGGTGTTTGACCTCATTAAAGGACTTTTCAGGCATGCCAGTCGACAATTACTCGTCTTTTCTTTTATTCCACTTATATGATCAAATTCACTTATGGAGTTTGATGTTTCCATGGGGTAACAAGTGTTTGAGGTGCCTAGTCTGCCACTGGACTAATCTTACTCTTGATTACATATTCTATTTTTATTACATATATGACCTTATAGGGATGCCACTTTTTCTCTGTTCTCCTTTGCTCTTTTGAGCCTGTTAATCTGTTTACTGAGGTTGTTGAACTGTCCGAGATTATAGCTTTTCAGAGCATTGCATGATTACACATTTGCAGTCCATGTCAGGGGCCTTGCTGTGTTGCCCCAATCTGGGCTCTGGCGATTCTCCTGCCTCACCTTCATGAGAAGCTGGGAATCGAGTCACATACCACCTCTCCTGGCTTCCATCACTATCCTTTTAACGTCTGTAGGATCCATCTTGATGGACACACAGTCACTTTTGATAATGGAAGTGTCTTCTTCATTTTCAACCAGTCTACCTAGAGTTTTACCAAGAGTGTTCATCATGTCAGAGAATCAGTTTTTATTTTATTTTCATGCTTTTCTTTATGGTTTGACCAATTGCTATTTTGTTGATTTCTGCTCATTATTATTCCTTTCCTTGCACTCTCTTAAGCCCCACTATGCTTTTCATTCTTTCAGGACATTGGAACAAGGAGTATAAGGTCCTGGTGTTGAGGATTCTGTTCTTTTTGACCTAGTCTTTTAAACAAATTGAACCATTGATTAATGTCTTGCATCCCACAAATTGTGATGTAGAGTCATCATTCTCTTTTGGTTCAAAATATTTCCCACTTTCCTTCTTGATTTCGTTCTTTTCTTTTTCCTTCCTTCCTTCCTTCCTCCTTTTGCCCCACCTTCCCTCTTTCCTTCCTTCCCTCCTTCGTTTCTTTTACATAAGAGGGACTGAACTCGGGGGCATTTAACCACTGAGCCGCATCCCCAGTCATTCATATATATATATATATATATATATATATATATATATATATATATTAAGAAAAGGCCTCCTTAAGTTGCTGAGATTGGCTTTGAACTGATGATCTGCCTGCCTGGTGCTCCCTAGGTGCTGGATTATATGTGTGCCCCACCACAGCAAGCCATGATTTATTGTTTGACCAACAGGCTATTTTAAATGTTGCTTTTGAATTTCCAAATATTTTTGGATTTTCAGAATATTTCTTCTGGTGTCAGTTTTTTTCATATAAGTCGGTCATGGTCAGAGAACACACTCTATCATTTCAGTCTTTTCTGATGTGCAAGTAAAAGCATTTGTTGACTTCATTGCAAATACAAGTGTGTTGCTGGGTTGCCACCCAAAGGCAGGGAAGATCCCTTCAAAGAGTTCCAGAGCAACAGGTTGAGTTTATCTTTATTTTTACTGTAGTTGCTGAGGGTGCCTTTGTGTCTTAACATAAGGTGTATTTTAGAAATTGTTCCACGTGCTGTTCAGAAGAAAGTGTCTTCAGTCACTGATGGAATGAAATATTCTACATTTATCTGTTAAGACTCAATTATGAATTGCATTTTTTAGTTCTGTAGCTTCCTTATTTGGTGTTTTTTGGGATGATCTGTCTAGTGACGACAGAGACATGATAAAGCCACCCAGCATTCTTGTGTTGTGATCTATTTGATTCTTGATATTTCGGAGGGTTTGTTTGATGTACCCAGATGCTCCATTGTTTGGGGCATACATATTTATGACTTCTGTTTCTTGTTGTTGTAGGACGCTCTTAAGCAGGATGATGGCCATCTTTGTCTCTTCTGGTTAACTTTGGCATGAAAGTCACTTTATCTGATATGACGATAAGAACCTATGCTTGTTTATGAGATGCATGGAAATGATAAGTTGTTTTTTTGCTTTTGCCCTGTCCTTTCCCCTTCAGTCTGTGGAAGTCTCTGCCTATGAGGTGAGTCTCTTGCACACAGCAGAATGCGGGGTCTGGTTTTTTAATCCGATATGCCAGCCTATGTCCTTGGACCAATGAGTTGAGTCCACTAACATATTGTGTTATTACTGAGAGATGATTTTTCCAGTCATTTTGATTTATTTCTAGTTTTTAAGTCGAAATACATTGTCCTTTGATGTGCTATTTTTCTAGTGTAGCTCCGCCTTCTGCTGGTTTTCATTTGTATTCTCCACTCGCTCTTCATGAAGTATTACATTGAGTATGTGTTGTAGTGCTGGCTTTGTCGTTGTGAATCCGTTTAACTTTTGTTGATTGTGGATAGTTTTATCCTCATCTTCAAATCTGAAGCTTAATTTTGCTGGATATACTATGCTTGGTGGGCATGCATTGTCTTTCAGAGTTTTGTGTATATTATGCCAAGACCTCCTGGCTTTTAGTTGTCTGGGTTGGCAAAACAGCTGAGATCCAGATTGGTTTACCTCTAAACACGAGAGTCATTTTCCTCTAGCAGCATTGAAAATTCTATCCTTATTCTATTTGCTAGGCCATGTCATGATGATGTGCCTAGGAGTGGGTCTGTTGTCATTTTGTATATTTGGCATCCCGTCAGCCTCCTGTCTTTGATTTTCCTTTTCTTTCATAAGATTTGGGAAGCTTTCTGTTGTTATTTCATTCAAAAGATTGTGCACTCCTTTAGTTTGTACTTCAGAGCCTTCATCTACCCCCGCGAATCTTAGATCTGGCCTTTTACTGTTATCCGGTCTTTCTTCAAGGTGATGTAAAATCATCATGGATCTTGTGGATCAGTCTACCTAAAAACTTTCTAAATTTCTCCTCTGACGTTTCCTCCACTGTGGTATCCATGGGGTCTGTTTCTGAGTCATTCCGGGTTGTTTAGGTTGGCTTGTTCCCTGAGTTTTTCATGTTTTGTTTGTGTCTACCCAACTGTCCGAATGGATCTGAAGCAGCAAGGCTCTGTTCTATGAGCTTTTGGTCACCCGTGCCTCAGACATTAGGGGGAGCCAAATGACAGCCACCAAGAGCTCTGTATGGTACTAAATTCAGTACTTAATTGCTATCATGGCATCTACAATGTTAATTGCCATAATAAACAGAAATGGCGGGATCAGCAAGTTCTATCAATAAAGGCAATAAGTAATCATGAGTTATGTCTGGCATAAAATCAAACAGTAGGTATGATCTATGACTTGTGTATTAATTGTTGTTATAACATTATGGGGCACGGTGTTTCCTAAACCAATTTGTTATGAGAAGTTAAAAATGGAGTCTATAAAGAGGAGGAAGAAGAGATTGGCGGGCAGAAAAGGGTTTGTAGTTTTAAGAGTTGAATAGGGCAGATGCAGAGGTGACACGGAATGCATTGTTTATGAGGAGGGAGGAGAAAATAGAAGTAAAAAAAAGTTGAAGGAGGAGAGAAAGAGAGAACATTAGAGTTTGGCTGTTAGCAAGAGAAAAGAGAGAACGAGAAACAGGGGAAACAGAACTGTGAAACAGACGATACAAAATACAATAATCAAAATACAATAATCAAAACCCTTAACCTTCAAAAACATTGTAAGGGAACATAACTGCCTGAAATAAATGCTACAAATGAGAAAGCAGAAAACAATATGTACATGTAAAAATGTCCATATATCAATCAGGGCACAGGAAAACAAGCCAACAAACAAACCCCAAACCCAAAAAAGAGTCAATGAGAGTATGTGCTGGCTATCTGTGCCAAACAGCCTTCCCGTTTCTCTGCTTCCCACCTGCACAGAATGCTGCGGGGTGGAGTACAGTGGAAAGGGCTGGAGGCTCCACTGCCAGGGGAAAGATGCTGCTGTGATGTGCGAGATAATTTCTGTAAGTGAAGCTCTGGGGCTCCAGTATGGCCCCAGGTATTTTATTGCCTGGGGAGTCGTTAGGCGTTCCTAAATCTATGCACCTCTAGGGCTGTGCTCTAGGAGTCTCCTCAAGGCTCCAGTCCTGGGACAGAGGAGCCCATGCTTTTCTGCTGCTGCTGTTGTTCCCGGATACTGCCCTTTCTGGTCTCCCAGAGTTACCCCCAACCTCCATAACTCTCGCCTGCCTGTTGCAATTTCAAAGCTGCTGCCAGATTCAAAGGCGGGAAGGGAGGCAGGCTGGCTCAAGCCTCTCTGTCCTATATTAAGCCCCAGGCAAAATGCTCTCTCTGCCAGAGATTCTCTACATTCACTAGGCTCACTTAAGATCCTGTAGCCCGTGCCTGCTGAATTCCTACACTGTACTTATCCCAGAACTCCTGGTCTCTGTTGGCGCCACTGCAACGTGGATATCCCCAAACAGCCCCTACTTCGGCTCCCTGAGCAGAACTGGTGGACCTGAGGTGTCTTTTGTGCATCACCTTAATGAGCCGAGCAGTCTTCCAGTCAGCCCAGGGAAGGCTGCCCCTCCAGTCCCAGGATTCTCCACGCCAAGTCATCCATAGAGCTTCTCACCCTTTTCTGACCTTGTGTACTAATGTCCCCTGCTCCCGCCAGGAGCCCTGCTCCAGTTTTGTTCCTTTATCTTGTCTGGTTCACCCAAGATTTCCCAGTCTCCATGGCTCTCTGTCCAATAATGAGTATCAGTGAAGTCTCTTTATCACCCACCTCACAGAGAAGCAGTATCCCTGCTGCCTGAGTTCCATGTCACAGACCTGTGAGAGAGCCCGCTTCCCTCTAGTCCACCATCTTAACACCTTGAGTTTAAGGATGTGCAACCCGGAACAGCCTACGAAGGTGGAGTGAGGCAGAATGGCAGCACCTAGCTTGGCAGAATGAGGCCCCATTCCCTTGGAGAAACACATGTGGAACCAAAAAACTTTCTCATACTTGGTTTTTCTTGTGCAGCTGTGATTGTACTCTTTATTGGAGATTAGCATATTTGTTTACTTGGCACTCTTAAATACCAGTTGCATTCCATGTGTGTGTGAAGCATTGGAACTCACCATGGAGCTTCAGTGAGGAAACGGGAAGGTGACCAGTGGAGTTTGGGGACTCACCTGGGTTCTGATCTCAGCTTCACACCAGGTAGCTGTGTGCATCGGGCGAGTCATTTCACCTTCTTGCTCCTGATTCCATCCAGGAGACACAAGGAATGATATTTTCTTTCCGCATGGGCTATTGTTAAGAGTACTCTTTAAATTAAATTAATATCTTTTCCGGCATATGTAAACTGTTAAATAAAATGAGAGAGGCCTAGGGATTGAGTAAGCACTTACCAATGTTAGCACATCCCTAGGCAGGGTCTGGCCTGTAGGATGAGTCCCAGGAGGGCCCCGTGCTGATTTTTGTTCCTTTGTTGTCTTAGCCTGGTGCCAGACACACAGTAGGAACTCAAAACCGTTTGTTGAAGGAAGACACAGCCTGTATTCTTGATGAGATCAGTGTTTAGCTCAGACATTCAAGCCCAGTCCTCACCATGAACTTGCAAATGACCACTTTAGAAGCGAAAATGCGAGGCCTCTGTTTCGTAGAATGCAAACGGTGCGAGGGAAGGGACCCCTCTCTGCTTTTCCTTCTTTCCCCTATTCGTGTATCCCTAGTATTGGGAAAGAGTGCTGGGTATGAAATATGTGATCGGTTGACCTGAGGAAGCACCAAGGGAATCACAGACGTGATTAGAACTCTAGCCAAGATATCATTGTGCCTCTGTGTGAGAGTGTTCGTTTTATTTAATTAAAAAATTCCTGTATGCATTCAAGGCATACAGCACATGTTGATATACGCAGCGAAATGATTGTTTCAGTCAAGCAAGTAAACTCTGCACAGTTACCGTTTCTCATGTGGGAGATGTGAGCACCTGGAATTACTGTCTTGATAATGATTCTAGTAGCTATTACTATTAACGATTGTCATCATGCAGTAGATGAGATCTCTCGCCTGATTCATCCTCCAACCTGCAACTGTGTATGCTTTGGCCAGTATCTCCCATTTCCCCGTCCCTGGTAAACACCATTCTATTTTCTGCTTCTGCACATTTGACTTTTTTTAGATACCACATTAAAGTGAGTTCGTGCAGTATCTTTCTTTCTGTTTCAGCCTTGTTTCCCTTCACATGATGCCCTCCAGATATGTACGTATTCTCCTCAACACAAAATCTCTTTTTGGAAGGCTGACTGGTACCCAACCTATAGGTATCACAATTTCTATACACGTTATTGATTAATGACACTATGTACTACGCTTCAGGCAGCTTGTTCGTTGTTGTGGCCAAGAGACTCAACAAGAACAATGTAAGAGGAGGAAAAGTGTTTTTTGGCTCATGGTTTCTGAGGTTCCGTCCCTGGATGGCTGCCTCCGTATCTCTGGGCCAGAGGTGAGGCAGAACATGGTGGCAAAAGGGCATGGGGAAGGAACGCAGCTCAGGACATGGCCACCAGGAGGCAGAGAGAGCTCTGCTCAGCAGGGGCAAACTATAAACCCCAAAGTCACACCCCCAAAGACCTACATCCCACAGCCACATGCTACCTGCTGGTAGTTACCACCCAGTTAATCCATATCATTGGATTAATCCAATGATTACATTACAACTCTCATAATCTCCTCAATTCACCTCTGAACTTTCTTGTATTGCCTCACACCCGTGCTTTTGGGGGACACCCCATAATGACAACATAACAGACTGCATCTCTCTATATAATGTGTAGAAGATACATGTGCAAATGAATGTACAGTTTATACACACACACATATAATATGTATTCTATGGTATATCACATACAATAACATGTATCAATACTTGATGTATTCATATAAATGTTCATGTAACGTATGGAAGAGCGCACACATTGTACATTTGACTCGGATAACTTCTTCTTCTCATATCTGCAAGTTTGTAACCCTTGAAGAATATCTCTTCATTTTCCCAGCCCCGGGCAACCACTGCTGTACTTTTTGCTTCTATGAATGTATGACTTTGAGAATCCTCAGGTGAAGAAACGTAATATTATCATAAATACACAGTTTCCAGTGCCAACCTTATTCCATCCTTCGGCACTGAAACTGCTTGTGTCTCTGAAGCTGAAGCAGGTCTGTTGTGGATAGATCCTACATCCATCGTGTCTTTTATGCGTTTTGTTTTACACTGCGGTGTTCAGTATGTTTCTGTTCAGAACGATTACCAATACAGTAGGACTGAAGCCTGCTAGTTTTGTATGTTCTACCTTATGTTCTGTGTTCTTCCTTCCCACTGTCCAGGCCTTCTTTTGACATTATCAGGCAACTTCTCAGAATAGGCTTTGCATTTCCTGATTGTTTCCTTATCGTATTTTCGAGTTATGTTCTTCATGGTTGCCAACAGGTGACAGCTCACATTTTAACTTGAATGAATCTGGTTCAGATTATTGCCAACTCAATTTCGATATTCTGCAAAACCTGGACTGTATAAAAATTCAGAGCCTCCCGGTCCTTTCTGCTGTCATTGGCACAAAATTACTTCTTTATACACGAAAGCCCATCCAGACGGTTTTATATAACAACTGCTTTTTGCAACAATTGCCCTTTAAACCAGACACAGGAAGAACAGCGTTACCAGCCACAGTGCATTCATACAGCCTTTTATTAATGTTGACACAGTTTCCTTCAGTGGTGCTCCTATTGCGTCATGGGGAGCAAATCAAGTTACTATTTTTTTCTGAGATTTCCCTTTGATATTTCTCACAGGAAAGGTCGGCCCACAATAATTTCTCTGAGTTTGTCCATTATCAAGAAATACCTTTATTTCACCATCATTTTTGAAGAGGCATGCCAACTGAGTGACATGTGTGCTGCCTGATCCATCATTGATCCTCTAAATAATCTCTCCAAGCTACTATTGGGACAGTTAGGGAAATTTAAATGCGGACCTAACATGGACTTGGATAATGTCACCTTATCATTGTTAAATCTCTTCAGTGTGATAACGGTGCTGTGGTTGCATATGGGTATGTCTTAGTCCTTGGGAGACACACGTTCAAGTATTTGGGTGAAGTGTTGAGCACTTAAGCCAAACCACAACAGAACTGAGAGAGAAAGCAACAAGATTATGGGAATCCAGGTGAAGGATTTTCTCTGTGTTCCCCCTTCAAATTTCTGTGTTTTCAAATGAGAAGTTGAGAAAAATTTCTCATATATTAAGAGTTACATGCTGAAGTATTATAGATCATATAAGGTAATGCCTGGTATTTGCTTGAGAATAATCAGGGGGAGGAGGAGGTGGGGTGAGGTTATGTATGAGCTGAGATAGGCCCTAAGATATCAATGGTTGCAGGTGAGAGCTAGGTAATGAAAAATACCTTATGTTGACCTCTCTTGTACAGGGACTCTCCATTGGTCCCTCAGCAGCAGAAGAAACAGCAGGGAAATGGTTAAAAGAATGAATTCTGGGTCCTAACCTAGATCTTGACATCTGAGAGTACAAATATGGATCCCGGTGATCTGTGTTTTTATTTTGTTTTTTGTTATTTTTTGTCTTTGTTGTTGTTGTTGTTGTTCTGGGAATTGAGCTCAAGGGGTGCATTACCACTGTGCCACATCCCCAGCCCCTTTTCATGTTTTATTTAGAGTCAGGGTCTTGCTGTGTTGTTTAGAACCTCGCTGAGTTGTCCAGGCTGCCTTTGAAATTGCTGTCCTCCTGCCTCAGCCTCCTGAGTTGCTGGGATGGGTTACAGGTGTGCACCACCATGCCTGTCTGTGATCTTTGTTTTGAAGAGCTGTGTAGCTGTGAATCTGATACAAGCCCATATTCCAGGACCACTGGTCTAGTGTAATGAACGTGGAGATTATTTGTAGGGCGTGTATATATTCTATTTGCATATGTTTGAAATTAAAAGAACACAGGGTTGTAAGTAAAGGAACCACAACCCAGATGTGTTACTGAACAATTCTAAGTAAAGTTTCAAAACAGTTAAACACAAACATAAACACACACACTCTCTCTTTCTTGCTCTCTCTCATACACACACACACACACACACACACACACACACACAAACTTTCAAATGGAGAAGTACCTTAATTCTGGAACCAACCTGAGAGTAAGAAACATCACATCAATCTCCCTCATGAGCAAGGCACAGAAATCCTAAGCAAATTTTAGCAAGCTGAGTCACCCAGCATAAAGCAAAGATAATATAACCATACCTAAGTGACATTTTATCCTAGGAGCGCAAAGCTGGCACAGCATTAGAAAACGAGAGATGGAAGGGGGGGGCATCCAAGAGGTCTGTATTGCTAATGGAGTCATTGGGTTGCTTGCTGTAGATGCTAATTAGATGCATACATCTAAGTTTTTGAAAACTCGCTGTGATGTACCCTTACGGTGTCTACGTTTTGGTTGGTTGTAAGGGTAATTTTACTCCAGGTTGGGGAAAAACCTATCCAGGTCAGTCAATGTATTCCTGGATTAAATGACTACTGCTTTGTTGATTTCTACACAAGCAGTATCTACTTGAGTTTGCAGGATGAAATTTTGAACTGAGGAATGAAAGGGACATTGCTGCATGTGGTTAAAGGGAAAGAAGTGGAGGCAAGTGGAAGGGAGGAATGGAGAGAGGCAAAGAGAGAGGAAAGAAGGAAGGAAGGAAGAAGGAATGACCTCATGAAGGGGGAAATGCAGGGAGACAGTTTCTACATGAAAATTCTGACAGTGTTGTCTTTAAAATCAGGAGCAATCTGTAGAAGCCCAAATCTGTCATCTCTGTTAGATGTTGCACCGGGTGGCAAAGCCGGTACTGTAGGAAGCCCATAGGATTAATTGAATTCCCAATACTCACAGATTCCTGGGATATCCCAGAATACCTATATCGGAATGTTGAGATACAATAGTGTTCAATATGGTGGCTGACTTTGTGATCAATATGCTTGTTAAAAATTCAGATGCATTTCTATCATCTCGATCCAAAAAAAAAAAAAGGATTGCCACTGTGAATAGGCACCAGACACCAGGACAGCAACACTCTAGAGCATCCTGGGGTAAAGACAATAAATGAAGCAAGAGATGTGAGTGTACAGACGGCAAAATTGAAAGGTACGTGAGAGATGAAAACTCTCAAGACCCACGTGAGTGGAGAGAGACCATCCTGGTCGATGAGTGAGAAGGATGGATATCCTATAGATTCTCAGTACCCGCTTAGTTGATCCATAGATTCTGTCAAACTGCAATCCAAATCCATGGCCAGTGAGAGCGCGCCAGTGGAACTTGACAGGCAGAGCTTGACTTGTATTTACATAGAAGAGCCAAAGACAAAGAACAGCAAAGATGTGTTTGGACATGATGAATAAGATGTAGGTTCTTGCCTTAGCCGACACAACGAGTGCTGCATTTTGAGAAGGGGAACTGACAGCATGACAAGTAAAGGAGTTGAAAATGCAGGCAGAGCACCTGTGTCACCTCAAAGGGAGGCTAGTCTGGGAAAGAGCAGTAGGGAGCACAAAGCTCAACCCCACCCTGGGAGCAACTGGCCTGCCTGGTGAAGTGAGTGCAAGAAGCCACTAGGAGGCGAGGGGGCGCGACCGCGGTGCGTCATGCAGTGCGGGAGCATCAGTGGATCTCGAAGCTCATTGGCCAGCGGCCACAGGGGTGGGAGGTAGAAGGCACTGCTGGAAGCTCATTGGCCTTCGTGGAAAGGCGGGAAAGGGAGAGGGAGCTGGAGCAGCAGAGGGACCTGGGTCTCCCCTCAGGACTCTTATAGCAACTGATGAGTCCCGACCTTCTGGAGGCTGGGGTAACCACAGGCCAGCATCAGGGATACGACCCTCCCACTCCATCCTTCTCCTCTGTCTTCCCTCTCTCCGTCCCTCCCACTTGAGATCGCCAATTCCTTCCCCTTCCCTGCACCTCAGCGGGGGGTAACCGATCAGATCCCGAGATCCCACCCACACCTATCCCCAGCAGAAGCCATCTGGGAAGGGTCCCTTGTCCTGGCACCCGATCCCTGAAATCCGGCCCCTTTGGCAGGGCGAATGCTCATGCCTTTGGTTCTGAGGTGGGCCAGGACGGGAATGATTGGGCTGGTAAGGAGGTGGGATCATGCTCTCTGGAGAGGTCAGTGTGGGCAAGCAGTGAGGGCTGTGGGGAGACAGGGAGGAGAAGATCCTGGGCGCAAGCACAACTGTCAAATTGTAGAGAGGGGAGTGGAAGATTGCTGTGGGGCTGTGGAGGTCAGGCGTGGGTTTGAATGAAAGCAGAGCGGGAGTGTGGGTCCAAGAGGAAAATTAGTGCCCCCGGGGGCTGCCTGTTGGCTAGAACAGGACCTGGGCACCCCATGGAGGGCTCAGCCAACATCTGTTGAATGAAGAGGGTTGGGAATGAATGAAGGAATAAAGGAAAATAAAAGTGGAAAGAGGGTCAGGGGTTCAAGAGAAGGACATGACTCTGTGGGGTGCAAAGGGGTGATCAGCTTAAAGGGCGAGCAGGGGAATAATGAAGATTAAGGTGGGGTGCAAGAGAAACCAGAATGGAGTGTGAGGGAGGAGGAAACTGAATGTTGGGCATCCATGAGGCTATGAGTTGAGCGCAGGGGCTGTGATATGCTGTGCGGGAGGGAACCGGTGCAGGAGGTTAGGAAGACAACTGGATGCTGAAGGGGACGCGAGGATCAATCATGTTTGGGTTTAGCAGAGCTCAGGATGGATGTTGCATTAAAAAGGGGCAGCAGTAACTGTCCCAAGGGGGATGTGGGTGTGCATGTGTGTGCCTGAAAACGGGATGCATGGCGGAGTGAAGGTAAGCAAGGAGAATCATGATCAGATTGAACACATGAGGGACCCGTGCCAAGAGGTTGAAGAGAGGAGGTGACATGAGAGCGGGGCTTCCTGGGGAGGAGGCTACATGAGTAAGGAGGTCGGGTGAAGGTTGGAGAGAGCCATGGGGAAAGAAGGGAGTTGGGCAAGTTGATTCATGTGGTGAGCAGGATGGAGAAGAAGAATCCAGCCACCTGAGATGGGGTTCTCCAAGGGCAGAGCGAGTACACTAGGGATAGGGGATGGTGTGGCCATTCTGATCTCCGCTCCTGACCCTAGAACCATGGAGCCCAAAGACATACCTGCTGTGCCCTGCTGCCCCTCCGACTCCAAATGTACCACAGGGCGTGAGACCGGAGCCCCGTGGGGGATTGAACTTGGCCCCAGAAGAGCTATAGGTCGCTGTGACCGCTGCCACAACCATGGCATCACTACCAAAATCAGGGGCGAAAAGCATTTCTGCCTCTTCCGGGCCTGCAAGTGTCACAATTGTGCCTTCTTCTCGTGAGTATGGTGTCTGACAAGGGGAGGGGTCAGGCCTCCTCTGCATGCGACTAACCCTCGGCCTTCTATCCACCACTTTAGGGAGCAGCACAGGGCCTTGCCTGCTCTGAGTGCCTTGAAGAGGGAGCGGGGCGCACGGCTCAAGAGGCACCTGGCTCAAGGACTGATAAAGACCATGGCTGCAGCCCCCAGATCGCACCTCCATGTCAAGAAGTTGGCCCTGGAAGCAGGCATCCCGGGTGAGTAGGAGTGTCTCCTGCCAGGGAGGGAGGTCTGAGTCTGGGTAGAGGAAGCCTGAGCAGCTCTGTGGCCAGTCCTACCACCAAATCACAGCGTCACCTTGGGTAAGGAGTCCCTGGGCCTTCGATGGTCCCAGGATTTGACCCACTCACATTACCTGCCAAGAGTTTGTAGGGAGGACAGGTGTGGTGGCTCAAAAAGGCCCATGACAAGATGCGACCTCAGGGGGTGCATGGGGCATATGGGGTCTGGACAGGGTGGTGGTGGGCCTGGCCAGCTCATGAAAGCTGTCCCTGGTCTTTTACAGCCGGGAAGGACAACACCATGACCCAGCCTGAGGCCCTCACTTGCGGACCCCCGCAGGAGGTAAGGAGAGGCTGTTGCCAGCCCGGGAGGGTGCCACCCAGCCACTGCTGGGTCCCGAAGCCATGGGTTCCATTTCCAACCCTGCCACTGACTTGCTGTGTGACCTGGGGAAAAAAGTCACTTGTCCCCGGGCCTCAGTATCCCCTGAGGTAAAAAGAAAGGTAAGACGGGCCCGTCTTTCGAGGTCTTTGGAGCCTGACATCCTGGGCTCCTGTCTCTGTCCCCAAACATGCTCATACCTCCTCTCGCCACAGCCGGCCTGGTGCCTGATTCCGCTCTGTGATCTCTGCCCCTGCAGGAGGGCTCCCCAGGGCCTGAGCCGTTCAATGGGCCCCCAGAACCTCCATCTGTGCCCTACTCTCTGGCGACCTTGGATCAGCAGCTGACTGGTTCTCTTTCTGGGGAGCCCCACAGGACCCTTGTCCTGCCCAGCATGTGAGTAGAACGAGGACCACGAAGCCGGCTGTGCCTTGTGCTCTTGTGTGCCCAAACTCGTGCTTGGTGCCCTGGGAGGCAGGAGGAGGAAGAGCAGGATGAGCAGGAGGGGTGCGAGGGGGAGGGGTGCGAGGGGGAGGAGAAGCGGAAGGCAGCCTCTTAGACTGAAGGGCAAAGTCAGGACACTCCCAGCCTTGCCACTTCCTATTCGTGATACCTTGGACAGATGACTTTATGGCCCAGAGCCTCCTTTTCCTAGCGGGTGTGAAGGGAAAGAGTCCACCCTGGGCCCCCAGCATTGGAAAGACGACTAGCACGAGGTCTGCCACGCAGTGGGTCTGCAAGATGCGGGGACTGTTGTGGCACAGGAAACAGATGGGTGGGAGAACCGGTCCTCTTGGCAGAAAAAGGGGCTGTGAGGAGGGGCAAGGCCAGAGGCCAGTAGAGAAGGCTTCCTGAAGATGAGCCAGGCTTGTCCTTTGAGACCCATGGGGATTGTGTGTAGTGGAGGCAAGAGGCAGCCCCAGCAAGGAACAGCAATCCCATCCCTCCAGGTGCTTTGCACATGAAAACGCAGACAGCTGTGATGTGATGCCCATCACCCTGGCGGTGGCCCTGGAGGGAAGAGGCCAGTAGGAATTTGTGTCTGGGGAAAAGGGTGTACAGGAAGGAAAACAGGCCAAGCCGGAGAAAGGACTTGCCCAAGCCACGAGGACCCATGGCCCCGCAGTCATTGGGATTCCCACATGCTGATATTGCAAAGTCCTGCCCTCTCTGTCTACTGGTGGTGCGTGTCCGCCAGAGGGTTTAATCCCCTGGCCTCTCCTCTCCTTGTTTCCAGATGCTCAAGTCTGCTCCTCCAGCCCTGTGCCACCCCTGACCCTCTTCTACTGCAGCCACAGGTCCTGGGAAAGAAGCGGGCTCCAGACCCTGGGAGGGACCGTGCTTAGTGGTCGGGAAGAGCAGAAGGCCTTGGGGGTGGGGGTGGGGGCTCGAGGGAACTGGGGGCTGAAGGGGCGCTTGTCCTGGTGGGAGGAGGCGTGGCTACCCAGCCCCCATGCTCTCACACCCCTTTCCTTTGCAGGTCTCCAATGCCTCCGAACAGGCTTCCCTCTCTGCCGCCTTGGAGTGGCAGCGGAAGCTGGAGGCAGCCGAGGCTCTGCTGGCTCTGAAAAACTCTTCTTGGGACCCTCCTGACTCCATGACCCTGCACCAGCCCTGCAGCCCACCAGGTAGCTTGCTCCTTGAAGGGTGAACATGAGGTGGGCACCCTTGGGAAATGGAGGCGGGGCCACGTTGTGGTGAGCTGCTTCTAACTGGGAAGGCAGGATGTGTGGGTCCAATGTCCCTGGCACGGAGGCCCTGAGGGAGGCTGGGACTTGCCATGATGCTCAGCACGTCATATGGAAGCTCGGGGTCTCCTGCCTCCCAGCCCAAGGCCCACGCTCCAGTCCCCTGCGGTGTGCTGCAGTCTGGGGAGGAAGGCATAAGGAGGTGACAAGGGCCTCTCCTCTGGAAGGAGATCTGGTCCCTGACTTCAGGGAACTGCAGCCTGGACCCGGAGGCTGGATGCCTTCCCAAGAGGTGTTTTAGACATGCCCCAGGGTGGAAGGGCTGGAGGAGCTCCCAGGAGGGTTAAACACCCAGGGAGCCTGGGAGGGAAGGCTGGGCAATGCTGCACAGAAACGGTGCGTGGATCATGATGTGGGAAGAAGTGCTGGAAGAGGAGGGGATGGGGCTGGAGAGGCTGCTGATCACGCGTGTCTGGCAGACTGGGCTTGGGAGACCAGACCAGCCAGCGTGGGCGGTGCAGAGCCAGGCACTGTTTCTGACCTCATTATTCAGAGACCCCAGGCTTGCTCCAGAGAGATGTGGTGGGGGTGGCTGTGACGGTGGGATGGGGTGGGAGGCGAGACTGGAGATTGGGAAAACCAGACCCCTTGGAAGGGGCCAGTGCCATGGTCCCAGGGAGCAGATCTGTGATTGGGTTGGGCGGAGAGGGAGGGGGGAGCTGGGCGGGGACCTGCATGTGACCTGCCCCTGCCCCCTTCCTTTCCCTCTGAAGCTCCTGCAGGAGAGAGAGGACTCCAGGCTCCCAGCCCTCCTCTGCGACCCAGGCCTGCCAGCTCGGTGTCACTGCCTATCGGACATCTGGGGTGCATCTCCCTCTTGACCTAAGAGCCCCGCGGAGGAGGCCTCGCCACAGCACTGCCTATTTGGGTATCCTGTTTCTGAATGTGCAAAATGTTTAATGTCCAAAATGCTTAACGTCTTTTTTTAAGCCTTCAGGTGTTTTATAAGCTTTCAGACCCTTTTTATGATGTGGGGCAACTCTTTGATTGAGGTTGGGTATTCTTGTACCTTCCCATCCCTTATTCCTTTGGATGCTGGGGCCTTTTTATGTGTCTTATAAAAACAGGATTGCGCAATCAATCTGTCAGCGGGGTTCTGAGTGGGTTCATATGCCAGTGTTTTCATGTGTCTTGTGATTGTGCACTTACCTGTGCACCCATGTACGCACCCATGCATGTGGAAACAGGAAGATGTTTTCACTTTGCGTCTAGGTTTGTGTGTGTGAACAAATAATAAACCCTTGTTGTTGTAAGGCACTGAGAAATATGGGTTGTTTGTTACCACAGTATAACCTAGACTATCCCCACCCTAACGGTCTGTTTCAGTTCACATTATCGGAAGTGAGAGTCACTTGGGTTTTCACAAGGCTAGAGAAGGGCATGGTAGAGGGGAAGGAGTAGCAAATTTATCCACTGGGTGATGGAGTACCCATCCTCTGCCTGGCACAGACTGTTTTCAGAAGTCTGGAGGGCCACGGATCACCGTGCCCGCGGGATCAGGCCGATCAGGTCAAGGAGCAGAGCAGAGGCCAGGCGGGCTGTGGCCAAGTGCGAGTGCATGAGGGGCAACTGCCATGGGGATCCAGCCAAGGGCTTCCATGCAAGAAGGTGGGCTCACTGTTGCCCAACCTACCGCTTTTTTCAATACTTGAAGATGGGACTCTGGATTTCGAGGTAAAATGACTCCATTTGTGAGCAGTGGCACGGGTTTCCTCTTTGAGCCCTGTTCGTGTGGGCCAGAACAAACAGCGCTGCTGGACAAACTTGGCCGTGGGGAAACCAGTGCATTTCTAGTCCAAGGTGAATTTTACGGGGGGGGGGGGGGATCGAGGCCAATCGGGACAAGAAGGATCCAAGGGGGGAAACGAATTCGAACTGGGCCCAACTTTTGAAGGACCCACGAAACATAAGGGAGAGTCACCACCTCATACTTGCTCTGTGCTAAGCACATACAAACTCACAACAACTCTGCAAGTGAAGCATTATTCTTAACATTTTTTTATCTATAGATGGACACAATACCTTTATATCTATGTATCTATCTATCTATCTATTTATTTATTTATTTTTATGTGGTGCTGGGGATCGAACCCAAGGCCTCACACATGCCAGGCAAGCACTCTGCCACTGAGCCACAACCCCAGCCTCAAGGAAGCATTATTCTTGCCATGGAATCTGTGAGGAAACCCACTCAAGGAGGGGGGGGAAGTGACTCACATCAGCATTTTCATGGGAAATTTGAGCAAATATCAGGGAAAGTGCATTGTCTTTGTCAGGCCCTAAATTAGCTGGTGATTTATTCTTATAAGGCATCAAACGAAGGGTTCAGACCTCAAAGCAACAGCAGCAGTCAGAAGGCCTTTTCAAAAGCACGTGGCCCCTCTATTTCCCACCCAAGGTCACAGTATATGTAGTCATCGATCAGATGTCTCTTCCCTGCACCTGTTCCTCTATCCTCTGCTGATGTTCTAAAAAAATGGAGGAACTGCCCCGCCCCCCACAAGGCAGGCAAGGAAGCTCAGCTAGACACTCCTGGACTTGGCCATTTCCCCATGCTTGTTACGTCTCTATGTCCTTCCCTGCCCTGATTTTACTCCAGACAGATTGATGGGGATGACATGGAATCATGACCACTCATCTTCTTGTTGTTCGTTTGGTGTTTTATTTGTCTGTTTCTTCATTCGTTTTGGAGCCCCAAGAAGTCAGGTTTCTCCTATTCTCTGTGCGATGGGGGTGGGGGGGCGAAACAAGCATGCACACATCACTGAGGACTCGGAGCAAGATGGAAGTCCATCTCATACAACCGATACTTCCTAGATGTGTTACGTGCATAAATGATCCAAGGCCCTCCTACACCAGTGACAGATTTAGGGTTCCCCATATTCCTGAAGGGAGGGAGCAGAAGTACTGGAGAAAGCCCAAGACCCTACCATGCAACTATGTCCCAGGCACACCATGGACCCCACGATGGGTTGGGTACAAGAGCAGGTATATGTTGGTAAAAGGATGCGGGAGGAGAAAGGGGAGGAAAAGAGAAACAACGTGCAGAAGTGGGGGCAAGGAGTGAGGCCCTCTCTGTTTCTTGAGGCTCACCATCCTTTACATGCAGGGCTCTTTTCAGACTTGACACAGCTGTCACACACGCACACACATAGGCACGTGAGTGTGCACGCTCACACGGGTTTCTGTAAAGTTTAGCACAGGCCGTTTCTGGTGTGTTTGGGGAACCTCAGGACGCCTTTGTAAATGTTCACTATCACGTGTTCTTGTGTTTCTCATTTTGTCACGTACCACCCCAGCTGACAGGTTGAACACATCACGGTAAAGAGCACTTTAACAGACATGTCTTGACTCTCTTGGGTTATGTCACCGCTTTAGCTAGGCCTGAGCATACCCACCCTATCGGAGCCTCCAGAGTGACTCGATCTCACCTGGCAGGTGAAGAGTTAACAACGGGGTCTCTATGTTTAGGGGAGGGTGGGGGGAAGTCTGGCACTGTCCCCTTTGCTGCTTGTGGGATCCAAAAGGGATACCAGTGAATGGCGTGTGGGGAGGACACACATTTCCACCATTGAGATGCAATAACTGTAAATAACCTCGAGAACATAGATGATAGTGAGGTGCAGGAGAATGATTAGGGACTGGTGAATTTCAAGCAAGCATGACCTTTGTTTCCCATCTAGAGGATGTGATCCTTACTTCATATGTTTGGGCTTTTCATAAGGGCTGTATTCAACAACTGGCTCTCAAAAGCCTGAAAATGTAACAGTCAGCATGTATGGTCCAGTAGGAGCTGGCTCCAGCACTCCTCTGATTTTGACCTTGGCCCAGGGAGACCAGTCTTCCAGAGTAGGCCACGTGAACAATGCACACACACAAAGGGTTGTGACTTCTGGTCTCTAACCACGAACGGCTTCACACATGTATGTGGGAAAGTACTATTTTTAACCCCTGAAATGGAAGGGCTTGGGACAAACATTGAGCTGAAGGAACCGCCAAAAGTGCTCATGTGGGAAGGTGCACTACTGGAGGGGGCCAAAGTGGGCAGAAGTGCACGGGAGGGATGCCGGGATTGGCGAAGCCCATACAGGGGTGCATTCCCCAGCTTTCTTAAAGGATAAGGGAATGGGGGGCATCTGGTGTCACCTGGGCCCTGCACTTGTATCTCTCACGAGACAGAGAGACATTCTTTCTTTCCCTCCTGGTGCTTAGATCCATGCTGCACAGGGGCCACAAACTCCTCTGTTTGCCTTCTTTTTCCCCCACTTTAAAACACATCCTTGCAAATACTTGCTCACCAGATGGAGAACAGTGTTATTTCAGGGAATGGATGCATTGACCAAACGACAAGGGGCCTTGTGAAGTGTTCAGAGCCAAATGCTTGAATCGCCTTTTCAAAAGTGTTGCCTTTGCTACCGTGTTCTTTCAGCGAACGGATGTGCGAGCCACAATGGAATGCATGTAGTGAAGTGCGTAAGCCACATGAACAGAAGCAGTTACCCAACGTGAAAATCAATATCTGTGAGATCACTCCATAGTGCTCTGCAGAGACACCCCTTATTCCTTTCAATATCAACAGAATGGACGTGCCATGGCATAGTCCAATAATCTTATGTTGATGGATGCTTTGACTCTTTCTCTACTTGCTGTTACAAACCCTGGCTGCACTGACATAATCTTTACTATTTTTATTGCTATATTTTGGAATGGCTCTGTAGACGTATTATTGCTGCTTAAAGGGTAAAAATCACAGGGTATCTTGCTCACTACGGTCAAATCCCCCTTCAGAAAGGTTGTGTCATTATCCATTCCCCATCAATATCTGACAGCAGAAATTTTCCCAGTGCCTCACCAGGAGAGGTGCCAGAAGTTTTGATGGTGTTTACCCCACAGGTGACAAATGACATGCTAGTGTATACTTTAGCTTGCATATCTCTTGACATTGCACAACTTTTTCGTGTGGTTCGCAGCCATTCTTGTTTTCTTTTTTGGCTAGGCTCTCTTAATTTATATTTTTGGCCCAGTTTCTACAGAGACTCAGCTTTCTTTTCCCTTTACAAAACACAAAACACTCCTTTATATCTCGGGGATATATTGGGAGAGTTGCCTCTTTCTCTGATGTAAATTGCAAAACATTTCCCCCTATTGCCGTGCAACTTTTTTTACATCGTGGTGTTTTGGTTCATTTCATGTTTATTCTGTCATCTTTATCAATGCATTGACTTACTTCTCCTGGAGATTTCCCATTCTTAAGTTACAGAGGATTGACACTTGAAACACTTACATGGTTTCACACTTTACATTTTAGACTGCAATCCATTTGGTAATTTATACCCATTCGTGGTGTGAGCCAGAGTTAGGGGTTCCCCACGGGAGTGGCATTAGCATGACGGTCGTAGAGAAAACCATGCACACTGGTGAGAAGTGTAGAGATCAAGTGTGAAGGCACAGTACATTGGCCACGGTTAAAAAAAAAAAAAAAAAAGGAGGAGGAGCAGGAGGTGGAGGAGATGGAGGAGACAGAGGAGGAGATGTTTCTACTGAAAGGTGTATTCCCAGAACGGGGCATAGCTCTAGTGCCCACCCTCTATTCTACACAGTCTAGAGCAACCGGGAGGAAATCTTTAATAGCGGGCTCCTTTCTTGGGACTTCCAGGAAAATCATGTCCGTCATCCAATGCTCTGGCACACCTGAGGCCTGCGTGTTGGTATAGATTCTGTCTCTCCTGACCTGGAAGTCGGAAGCAACCTGAGACAGAGTTTGGAAGGCCCTGAAGACAGCCCAGCAGGCTTCAGGAGCTGCCTGCAGTTCCATAGGCAGGCCACCTGGGGAAGAGAGAGATCAGAAAAGGTTGGAGCAGGGGTCATTGAACCTCCACCAATTGCAGAGCCTCTTCCTATGCACTGAGCCAGAATGAAAAGATGGGGAGAAGCGGTGGCTTCCTCAAATACCCAAGTGCCAGCAGAAGAGTGCAAGACATCTAAGTCAGCACAGAAGCATGGGCCAATCAGAAGAACCAAACAACTTCCAGAAGCTGACCTTCAAGAACCAGGGACATATGAGCAGCCTGACAAAGAATTTGGAATGCCCGTCGCAAACGTCTTTGACAAGCTGAAAGGAGACACAGGTGAAGAGCTGAACGACTCCAAATACAAACCGAGAGTGTG
The DNA here is from genome assembly GCF_045843805.1 of Urocitellus parryii. NCBI lineage: Eukaryota > Metazoa > Chordata > Mammalia > Rodentia > Sciuridae > Urocitellus > Urocitellus parryii. The sequence goes on from NC_135547.1 coordinate 77,625,609, forward strand.
TGTGAACACATCTGGAAGACTCACACACTTCCTGGTTTCAAAGCACACATTACAAGACTATGGATTTCTAAAGGGTATGAAGTCAGAAAATCGGCCAAGGGAATAGAACAGAGGAAAGATAGTGTAATGAGCCAGGCATAACTTTACCATGTTCGTATATGAAGGCATCACCGGTGAGACTCCACATCATGTACACCCGCAAGAATGGGATCCTGATTACAATAAGTTATATTCCATGTATGGATAATGTGTCAAAACACACTCTACTGACATGTATATCCAAAGAGAACAAATCTTAAAAACAGGCAAACTATGGGATGGGAGGAAGTGTTTCCATATCATGTATTTGAAAAATGGTTGACATCCAGAATGAATGGTGAAGTCCCACAACTCAAAACAAAAGTTCTAACCCAGTTTAAAAAAAATGGGCAAAGGACTAGAGTTGGGTTTTCTCTGAAGATGAGGAACAAATGGCTGAGAAACTCTAGAATAAAGATGCTCCAGGTCACTATGCATGAGGGTAATATGCATCTAACCCAGAATGAGAATTTGCTTCACCCCCATTAGGATGACTGCTGTCACATAATAAGAAAACAGGTGCTAGCGAGGAAGAGGAGAAATTGAAAGCCTTGGAGAGTACTGGTGAGGATGCCAACCACTGCAGACGTGGAAAAGGGTACTCACACTCCTTGAAAGCCGAAAAAGAGAACCACCACGTGATCCTGTGATTCCCCCTACTGGGTCTATAACCCCCCAGCTTGAAAGCAAGGTATCAAGCAGACATTCAAGTGGCTGTGTTTGAAGCAGCATCACTCACGAAAGCCAACCCAGTAGCCCAATGACAGGTGAATGGATGAGCAAAACGGGGAGTCCATATGGAAGGGAATATCATTCAGCCTTGAAAAGGAAGGGAATCTGCACACGTGCTATGACATGGATGAACCTTGAGGAACTCAGGCTAGGTGACGAGATGTAAGCCGGTCACAAAGGCACAAACGTTGTGGGATTACACTTGTAGAACATGTCCAGAGTACTCAGATTCATTGAGTTGGAGAGCAGAATGATAGATGCCAGGGGCTAAGGAGAGGGGGGAAAGGGAAGTTGGTGTTCAATAGCGTTTCAGAAGAGTGACATGAAAGGGGGCATTGGAAATTTGTTCTGCAATGATGTGAGTATACTTAATATTACTAAACTGAACACCTAAAAAAGAGGTAAGGGGGAAGGTGTACGTCCCCTGTTGTTGCTTTTGTCTTTTCGTAAGCACCAAGAAAACACACACACACACATACACACACACACACACACACACACACACACACACACCTTTCCTCACGGATTGGAGAACTCATCTTGGTCGTGCATTAAATCTCCCTGTGCCTGTGAGTCTATTTCCAGATTTTCTATTCCATTTCTTCAGTCTGTCTATGAATGCACAAATACCAAACTGTTTTAACGTTTGGGACCTCAGATTTCCAGACAGCAGTTGGCTTTGTGACCTCAGTCACCTGACTGTTTCAAGAGAAGCTACCCACTTTCATTTTGTCTGGCTTCTTCTTGTGCTGAGGAGGAAAGTGACAGCATTCGAGCTCTGTACAGATCAGAGGGTTGCTTTAAGTGTTGAAGTCACTGTTCCAGAAGAAATGAATTTAATACACGATCAGGTATGATTTAAATCAACTTCTTTATCTTAGGCTAGTTGTAGTTTGACAGTGGAGTGGAAGGATGGCTCTGTGATTCTCACAATCCCCGGTACCTAACAGGTGACGTGAAATACAACTAAGCATTCGTGTCACAAAGATTTGTGGGTATGGTTTCAGCTATGGTTTTGGGTCACTCTGCGGACTAGAGTAAGAATGTCACACTGATGGCATTACTACCTGGCGGAAGCAGGATGAGATACGCAGAACACCTGGATGGGGGTTTTGCATCCCACAAAATGGTCCACATTTTTCAAGAACAGATTCCAACACAGCAGTAGACATGAAACTCCTGAGACTGTTAGGCCTCTGTCAGAGGAGAAAGGTAATGTGGGTAAAAGGAACTCAAGGAACAATCCAAACACAGGTGGGACCTTGCAGAGATCAGAGGTAACAATGTGCACCTAACCCAGGATTATAGTTGAGGACTCCATCCTCAATTTTTGCAGCCATGGAATCATACGCAGAAAACCAGGAGAAAGTATTGAATTGGATGTCTTTCCTCCTGCCTTGTTTATGGAATTCAGATCGTCCTTCCCACTGAGATACCTAGAGAACTGGTACACACAAGGAAACCAACGTTTCTCAGATCACTAGCCAGCTGGTGAAAAATGGCCAGGCCAAGATCCTTTGGTGCTGCAAACAGACAGACAGCAGCCTGCTACCGGCTGAGCGATGTTTGCCAAGATGGGCAGAGAAAGCTGAGTGCAAAGGAGTCCTTCTCGTAGCCTCTTGAGGCCAGGACGACAAAAGAAGAGTCTACAACCTGCCAAGGGTCATGGTTCCGTGCTCTACTGGGTGACAGTGAGTATGGAGCATTTTTGTGGGATCCGAGCCATTTATAAGGGCTTAGTCTCTGATGACACATGAAGGTCATGGCAGAAGGCTAATGCCGTGCCCTCAACCTCCACGAAGTTGCCACTGAAAATCTGCTCTGGAAGAATATAAAATCAACCAAATCTCCAAATAACAGTCACAAGGGGGCTTTTTTTAGGTGGTTTTAACTACCCAAGACCTTTATTAACAGCTGCTTGCAGTCTGTTGAGTTTTTGAAAACACCAAGTTGTAAAGTTTTATTGCAAATAAAAATGATGGGCAAAAAATTATCGACTCATCAGGCACAGAATGATTTCAGAAACTTTAAAGGTGTATTGAGGGGGAAAACGTCTTTTTAGAAAACAAACACACGTTTGTGATGATCCAAAAGAGACATCTTTAGGTTAAAAAATACCAATGATAAATTAAAAGAATAACAGTGCATAGATAATGCAGATGTTTCTGTTGATCTGGCCAACGAGCAAAAAGCAAGCACATAAGGTCCTCAGCTCTGACCTTTTGTTCCTTTCTTCCTGGGGGAATATCCCATTCATCCCTTCTTGTCAGAAACTAAACCTGAGGAAGGGTAGAGGTGGTGATCCGACCTTTGTCCTCCAGGCTCTGGGAGTGCATGAATTCTCCTCTGGTGGACACTTGCATCTTGTGGTTTAGGGACTGCCCGGGCATCTGTCTGAGCCCTTGAGTTGCAGCAGTACCTCTGTGGACATGGCTGCTAAACTTTGGTCTCGTGTCCCTGCTTTTCCTTAACCTCTTCATCACAGCCCTCTCTGGGCTGTCTTGGGTGAGCAGCGCACATGCAGCTCACCAATTCATATCCAGCCTCACCGGTCTACCTCGCTCCCCTGCATCCTGGGGTTGTCATGTCTCCCTGCACAGGAGGGTGGAACGCTGTGGTCGAGGGCCATAAGGTCTCTGTGGGCAGCAAGGTGGGAACTTTCATCTGTTACAGGGTCGCCATCCTCGGGCCTGCCCTCTCCTTCCCCTCACTCACCTTGTGGTAATTCTGCGGGTAAGTGTGTGGAGGACCCCTATGACGTGGACAGAGATAGCGTCCATGATGGTTTCTCCTGTGCATACTAACGGCTTCACACTGGCAACTCCATCAGGGCTGGTGACCTCTGTTGGGCTGGTGACCTCTGCTGCGCCCGCACCCTCCCCCAGCCTCCAACAGCATCAAACTCCAGCATCTCTCTATTCCCTACACTGCAACGTTACTTCCTGGGGCTAGCCTTCTTTGTGGCAATCTGGCAAGGAAATACATCTTCCTTAGCGCCAACCCCATTGACGAAACCATATCCCTTTCTTCTACTGAACCGTTTTTACTGTGCCCCAAACTTTCCTTGGGATGATCTTGCCCCCTCCAGCAGGAGCCGCCACTAAGGAGAGGCCACCTGCGCCACCACTGCCTGCACCTCTGCGGCCACTGCTGCTGCTGGCCACAGGACTGGGCTTGTTGTTAGCAGCACCGAGGAAGGGCAAGACCAGAGGCTGAAGGGTTTGGGTCTCCCTGCTCAAGTTGGCAGTGATGGTGACAAGAGCCCCTGCTCACAGCTGTGCCACCTCCTCCTAGCATGTGATAGTAACTAGGCTGGCTGGGGCACTGGGGCTGCTCAGGATGCTCTAAAAAAGATTTAGAATATGGTGAGAAATTAATAAAAGCGAGAGGGAATGGTACACCTTAATTAAAACACACAGCAACCCCCCCCACCACCACACACACACATCTAAACGTACTGTGTCTAAGGACCTAAGAGAAAAGAATGACATTCCTGGTGGAAAAAGAACCCATTAGTATGACATAGGATATTTGGGAAAGGAAGAGTTACAACATTTGGATGAGGAAAAATACAGCACACACTAGTAAATCCACATCAAGCTCAAACATGAGAGTAGAATGTACGGAGCAGGCAGTCCTTTGTATCTGTATTGGCCTGTATCTCCAGAGAAACAAAAGCAACAAAGCATACGTATGATTTACTATAAGTGATTATGGAGGCAGAGACTACCCATGATCCACCCTCTGCAAGCTGCAGACCCAGGAAGGCCGGTGGTACAGATCAAAGACCTGAGTGCTGAAGAGTCAACAGGGCAGACTCCAGGCAGTTTGAAGCCTGAGAACCAGGAACACCGGGGGCAGGAGAAGACACATGTCACAGCTCATGCCCTCAGGCAGAGAAAAGGTGACTCCAGCCTTCCTCTGCCTTGGTTTTTCTTTCTGGACCTCAAGTGACTGGATGATGCCTGCCCACATGGGGCAGAGAAAGCCACATTGCTCCTTCTACAGATAAAATCGCCCACCTCTTCAGGAAACACCCTCACAGACGCCCATATCTAGAGTTTAGCCAGATGTCCAGGTGGCCCATGAGCCAGACAAGCTGACCCATAAGATGAATGATCACAGTTCTTTATACCAGAAGGGATCTAAATGGGTAAATCGACCCTAGGTAAAATACCGTATCTGGAATGAAGCACAGAGACACAAAGGAAAGGAATACAGAGAAGAGAGGGTTGAGGATTCAAGCATAAGGTCTAACGTACTCATTTGTGTCTCATAAGGATGAGAGAAAGAGGGAGAGGGGGAGAGAGAGAGAGAGAGAGAGAGAGAGAGAGAGAGAGAGAGACAGAGAGAGAGAGAGAGAGAGAGAGAGAGATGCAAAATTTGAATTCATAATGGAGGGGAATTTTCCAAAACTGACCAAAGACATAGAGGCACAGAATTTAGGAAGCGCTCCGTGAAGCCCAGTAGGATCAGAAAACCATGCCATACATATCATCACTGCGCCGTAGAAACGCCGAGATGAAGAGAGATCACAAAAACCATCAAGAAAAGGAGCACCTCACCTCCAAAGAAGCCACTGTTATCCCTCCAGGAAACCAAAGATGGAGATACTCCGGGAAGGGCTGAAAGGGAGCTAACTGCCAGGCTAGCTATCCATATGTGTGAAAATATTCTCAAAAGTGAAAGTGAGATAAAATTGTTTTCACTTTTGTGCCTCAAAGGACACTATCAATAATGTGAAAAGGCAACCCAGAGAATGGGAGAAAATACTTTCAAGCTACTGAAAACATTTCCAACCCATGCATTCAATAATGTGTTCGAATGATCTTTGTTTTCCTCTAAGGTCGGTTATACAGATGTTCAGTAAGTGCAGAAAAAGATGCCCAGCACCACTTGCCATCAAGGAAATGTAAGTCAAAACAATGGGGTAACACTTCAAACAATCAGAGTGACAATGGCCCCAAACAAAAAAATAAATCAGTAAGACCAAACTGAAACAGAACCAACAGCAAATGTTGTTGAGATCGTAGAGACGTTAGAGCCATTGTGCATTGCTGGTGGGAAGCGTAGCATGGTACAGTCACTGTGGAGAACAGTACGGAAGCCCCTGAAAAAGCTCAGCTAGACTTAGTATATGACGATCCAGCAATTCCGCTTCTGAGTATATACCCCCAAGGACTGATATTTGCACAGCCACACTCAAGGCAGCATCACTCACACTAGCCAAAAGGTGGAACGATGGGTGTCTATTGTCGGATGGGGGATAAACAAGATGTGATTGATGCATCCCACGGAATCTTATTCAGCCTGAGAAGGGACTGGAATCCCGACATAGGCTGCAATATGGATGAACCTTGAAGACATTAAGCTTTGTGAAACAAGCCAGTCGAAAAAGAGACAAACATGGTTGAATCCACTTTTCTGAATTCCCTGGAGTGGGCAAATCCAGAGAAACAGAACATGGAATGGTGGATTCCACAGGATGGAGAGTACTGGGAATGGGGAACTGTGGTTTCAGGGTTATACAGTTCCAGTTTGGGAGGATAAAGACATTCAGCAGGTGGAGGGTGGTAATGGTCACACAAAGACATTACTGCACCTAGTGCCACTGAACTGGACACGTAAAATGCTAAATTTTATGTAGTGAAAATTTCACCACATCAAAAACTGGTTTTGAACTTCAACAAATGAAGAGAACTCATCAGCAGCACAACCACAGGACTAAATCAGTGAAGGGAGATCTTTCAGAATGACAGTAATTTTCCAGATGGAATCATGGGAATTCAGGAAGGGATGGAGAGCATCTATCGTTTCTTCTACAGTTAAAAATTGTTTTCTCTTTAAGAAATCCTGAGGGGAACACTTCTTCCTTTCACTTCTTGAAGCTGTGCTCCCAGTGATCAAAATATTTCTGAAGTCTAAGCACAAACCCTTTTCCCTTATAAGCCCCACGCATAGGAGCGCCTAAACCATAAAGCTCACTGAGGACCCTGATGAGAGGTGACATGGATCTGTGGGTTCAGGACATTTTCAAGGGACCTGAAGCTGGGTCATAATGACATAGACCTCTACCTTGCAAGCAGTAGGGTCCCATTTGAGGAGAGTCATGTTCTGTTCCTCAGTAAGATAAAGAGGTGGCTTCTTTCTCTGATTAAAAAAGGAACACGCCCTCAGGGAAAATACTTACAACACCACACAAACCTGTAACTGGGAAAACTTACTATAAAGTGCTTCCTTCTTCCCTGCTCACAGGCGACATGTGTTTTCTTTGTAAGGCGCTTTCTGGGCGTACAATTCTTAATCCACTTTTGCTGCCAAAGAATGGCATACCTGACTCTGGGCAAGTTTTAATGAACAGAAGTTCGTTGGCCCACAGTTTTGGTGCTGGGAAGTCCAACATCAAGGTGGTGCATCTTCCAAGGGGCTTCTTGCTGCGTCACTGCATGGCAGATGGAGACAGGATGCGGGAGGCCTAGAGGGGGCCCAACTTGCTCTTTTATAGCAGCACCAGTCCCAGCTTTGAGGGTGGAGCCCTCCTGCCCTAATTCCCTCCTCAGGATCCCACCTCTTAACATGTTACAACTGCAATTGAACTTCCAACATGATTTTTGGGGGGAAGGAAAAATTTCACACTGTAGCAACACTCCAGGACACTTGGTGGTGAATTTTGTGTGTCAGCTTGACTGGACCAAGGGGTGCCCAGATATCTGCTCAACTGTTATTCTGGGCGTTTCTGTGATACTGCTTTGCGGTAAGACAAACATGTATACCAGCAGCCTGGGCCCTCCCTATTGGGGATGGACCTCGCCCAATCAGTTCAGGACCTGAATAGGTCCAAGAAGCTCACCCTCCTCAACATAAGAGAGAATTTCTTCAACCTGAGGACATTTGGAGTGGCATATTGGGTATTTCCTGCCAGAGAAAGCAATACTGCCTGGGTCTTGAGGCTGCTGGTCTTCAGACTAGAACTATACCATCAGCTGTCCTGGGTTTAGTGACTCAACCTGCAGATCTTTTTATCTGCTTGCCTACATAATCTCAGGAGATATATATATATATATATATATATATATATATATATATTACATACTTCGGTCTGTTTCTCCATTTCCGTGGAATTTCCTGGGGAATATAGATTTTTCAAGTCTGGTTGGATTTAAAGACACCAAGAACTCCATTTCCTGTGGTACACAGAGCACGGTTAGTCCATGGCATAAGCCAGCAATAGAGATAAGCAAAATACCACCACAAGATACTCTTGATTAACTACCTTTGAGAAGCCAGGATCTCAGCGAGTTTGCGTATGATGCTCTTGAACAGTTTTGTCAAACTAACTAATGGGTAGAATGAGGCCAGCTTGTTGCTTTTAGGTTGCATCACAAAGTCAACGAGCAAAAGATGGTCCCAGGGATTGCAAGTCCCAGCTCACATGTGACATAAATGAGCTGAAAACTTCTATGTGCTCCCTGAAGGGGACCCTCATCTCCTCTACTCACAAGGCTAAGATTGCTGAAAATCATACTCAGAATGTTATCCCACAAGTGGTTGTCCTGCTCTCAGTCTCGAGGCATGTTTGCTGTAAAAGTTGGAAAGGAATAGGATCCTGAGCAGCGCAACAGGGACACATGGGAAAACCCAGATGAAGCCAGACACATTGAGTCCTTAACTTCCCTGGGGAGTTTTCTTTGCCTTTGGAGGCAGTGGTCCAACCCCTCAGTGGAAGAGATTTTGTTTTTTCAAACATGCTTTCAAAATACACTTGCCGATTTTCTTCCTTTTTGTTGTTGTTGTTGCTGCTGCTGCCTGGGATTGAACCCTGAGGTGCTTAAACACTGAGCTACTCCCTTGCCCTTCATATTTTGAGGCAGGGCCTCACTAAATTTCTTCGAGCAACACTAAGTTACTGAGGCTGGCTTTGACTTTGTGGTTCTCCTGCCTCAGCCTCCCAAGTCTCTGGGATTACAGGTATGTGCCATTGTGCCCAGCTCCCTTGTTGATTTTCTCATTTTGTGGATCGCCATGAAATTGTTTCCCTATAATTTCATGTAGATATAATGTTATACTTTTTCACCTAGGAATTTGTAGCATTATTTTCTAGTAATATAAAAATAAATATATTTGGTAACATTTCTCAGTTTCTATTGCATTATAATTGCCCTGTAGTTAGTTTTCAACTTTACCCCATTTCAATCATGGCTGCAGGGAAATTTTTGTTTGGTCATCCTTGTACATGCAAGATTTCTTCTGTTTTGTGAGTTGTACACATGTTTACTTTATTGAAAAACATGGCTAATTGTTTTTTAATAAAGGTTGTGTCAATTCCACCATCAGTAGTCATCAACTGAACTGTTTTCCTTTTCCATTCACAGCTTTAGTTTTCTTGAAAATCTTAATTTTGGCCTGTTTGTTTCTTTCAAACAATATGACTTTTATTTTAATTTGCCTTCCAATGATAATTGTGAAGTGAATGAAATGCAGTGTCAGAAGAAAGGCATGTAAACTGAACCTGGGAATTCTTCCTAAGGGAAAAAATGCTTGGTCTCCTGCCTTTGAGATTTTCCTGAATTCAGAGAGGACATTTTCACTACAAAAAAAAATCAAAAAGCTTCCTGGACCCTGATCCTTAGTCTCATTCATTCTACAAGCTGTTGTTGATCAGTGGAATAGGGGCTGGGGCACACAATCTGAAAGGAAATGGTATCTGGACTTAAGAAAGTTCCCAGTTTAAGGATACAGACGTAAAAGGTCAAAGAAAATACAATATTTTGTGAATGAGGTTCAAACATGAAGAAATTTGATGTGAATGGAGAGGTGGAGGTTGAAGGCTAACGTACTCACTTGAAATTTAATGGTACCTCTGAGAACCCCCCCATCACAAACACAACTTCCCATCTCTTTTCTTCACCAAATGTGACTAAATTAAATTGTGTCCTGCTGGGAGCAGTGGCACACACCTAAAATCCCAGCAGCTCAGGAGGCTGAGGCAGGAGGATCATAAATTCAAAGCCAGCTGCAGCAACTTAGTGAGGCCCTAAGCAATGCAGTGAGACTCTGTCTTAAAATTAAATAAATAGACAAATAAATAAATAAGCAGGGCTAGGAATGTGGCTCAGTGCTTAAGGGCCTCTGGGTTCAATCCCTGGTACCAAAAAAAAATGTGTCTTTTTCTAATTTGGGAATTTATTTTTAATTGACAAAAGTTGTATACATTTATAACAGATAACATGATGTTTTGAAATATGGATATACTCTGGAGTAGCTAAATCCAGCTAATTGGCATATATATTGCCTCACATATTTGGGTCACATCTTTCTTTGGTTAGAACAGTTAAAATCTATGTCCTAGGGATTTCAAAAATATACTGTTGAGGCTGAGGGTATAGTTCCATGGAAGAGCACTTATTGGCATAAGAAGACCCTGAATTGGATCCCCAGAACTCATAATGGAAAAGGAGCAGGAGGAAGAGGAGAAGGAAGAAGAGCAGGAGAAAGAGAAGATGAACAGCAGCAGATAGGGAAGGAAAGAAGGGAGAAAGTTAAGGAAGAAGGAAGGAAATTGCACACCATATATCTCTTCTGTGCATCTGGTTCATGTCAAGAATAAATAGCCACGACCTTTGTTCACTGCGCACCTCTGCAGTAGTGATCTCCTCCCAGGTAGAGACTGCTGCACAGTAGACCACATCATGCTCTGAAACTGGTCTGTTCCTGGCAGAGGCACGCAAGTGGATGAGAGTGTTTTGAGGATTTTAGATTTCTGGAGCCTAGTGAGTGTGCAAGAACTAAAATTACTCTTCAAAAGGGAAAATAATATGATCTGGACAATATAGACATCCTGTCAACTGTACAGTCAAAAATGTCTAGATTTGCAAAGAACAGGAACAATCCACCTGTGTCAAAAGAAATAAGCTAAGAGGAACTGATGAGGAGCTACCTCGGATGGTAGATTTCAAGTACAAAGATCATATACCAACAACTATTGTGGAGAAATTTAAGGTCTTGTTGCAAATGCAGGACGTGATGTTTTTTGAGATGAGGGAAACCCTGAAAAGTGACCTAAAGGAAATGTTAGTAAAAAGTGAGATATCTGAAACAAAAGATACAAAGCACTGTGGTAGCAGGGAAGAGTGGCAGGAAGCGAAAGATTTAGCTTCACCAAAAACAGAGTTGAGGGAACAAGAAGAAGAAAATTCTAAATTCGCTGAGTGTACTGAAAACTTATCTTTTAGAAACGAGGAAATAGACGAACCGAGTTGTAAATGGGACAAAGCCAAGATGTCCACTAGCAATCAAGGAAAGGAGTTATCCCAGAATGAGCCCCAAAGTTACCAAGCCATTGGAGGGATGGAAGAAGCCTCAGATATGAATGACAACACATGTAGAAATGGCAGTCACCACATACAACTGTCCAACAAAGAGAAGAGAAAGAAATGGGAGGATGGAGCAGTAAAAGCAATGGAAGAAGAAAACCTACAGAGCCTCAGTAACAAAGAGAAGACTGTCAAAGCATCAAGAGAAGAAGAAACGCTGATGGATGAAGGAGCCGTGCTCACCCTGGCTGCAGACCCTCTGGCATCAGCCACCTTGGAAGTCAGTAAACAGTGGGGCGACATCTTCAACATTTTGAGAGAAAATGGCTTTGGATCTGAGTTTCTGTGTGAGGTCAAATTAGCATTTAAATGTGATGGTGAAATGAAGACATTTTCAGACCTGCAAAGTTTATGACAATTTACCAGCCAAAAACCTGTCATAGGAGAGTTACTGAACAGTGTGCTCAGAAAGAAGGAAAAACCAAATCTAGGAGGAGGATGTGGGATCCCCGTAAAAGGGGGTAATGCTGTAGTAAATTCAAAACAGGAAGCTGGAGGAACAGCAAGTGATGGCTTGCATTCCTTATTCATCAAAGAGTTAAAAGTCTCTAGGCCAGAAGTGAAGAGCTTAGAGACTCTGGAGGAAGAGTTTTTGGAGTGGAAGGATAAAGGAATCCCTACCTTTGAGGTGACAGGAGAAGACTCAGAGACCCATGAGGAAGACATCTTGTACGTGAGGGCAGAAAAGGAAAAGAGGCCTGTGCCATAGAAGAGGAGGGACAAGAGGCCTTGTAGATGAAATTTGATACCTCTGGGGAAGAAGAGTGGTAGGAGGATGAGGAGGAGGGCAGATATTTCCCAACATTATGTGAGAAACGCCATGTTCCTGAGACAATGGAGGGAGATTATGAAAAGATTATTACTTTCAATTGGGAATGAAATTCTGACTGAGGAGAAAGGAAGAAGTAGGGTTTTTTACATGGAAGACTGTTCAAACACACACATCCAAAGTCGCAGACCTAATCCAGGAAACAAAGAAACTATAGAACAACTGTGATCAGAATCTTCAGAGAGATGGGAGAAGAGATTGGAAAAATTTTAAAAAATGCCTTCCAGGTATCTTGGAAACTAACAATTCAATAGATGATCTGAGGAGTAGAATAGACATCCTTGAAGAATGATTGAGCAATCTAGATGATGAAATGGAAGAATTCTCTAAGGATACCATACAGATGGCCAAGCAGATAATTAATAAAGAAATGCTAAGGGAGAGAGAGGATTCTTATCAATTTGATAGGAATCCCAGAAAAAGACAGTAAAGAGAATGAAGTAGAGGACATACTGCAGGAAATAATTGAAGAAAATTTTCCAGACTTCGGGATTCTAGTCTTGGGATAGTGAGTGCTCACCAAATCCCCAATGTGATTGACAAAAACAGACTCACTCCTAGGCACATCTTGGTGAAGTTTTTGAATTGTAGTGATAAAGAGAAAATCCCAAAGGCTTCTAGAGAGAAAAAAAGAAATCACCTACAGAAGTACAAGAATCCCATTGACAGCTGGCTTATCACTGGGCACCCTGGATGCAAGAAGTCAATGGAGCAACATCATAAAAGTGCTTCAGGAGAAAGGCTTAGAATCCTGTATCCAGCCAAATTGGCATTTGATTTCCAGGGTAAAACAAAGATATTTTTTGATATGGAAGAATTTAGGAAGTTTATTTCTTGTGTACCCACTTTGAAAGAATTATTGGAGAAAATAACATAGGTAGCTTCAACTTACACTCTGCTCACCCCAACAGATATAGAAAATCGATGAATACAACATAATCTCTGTCCAGAAGAGTGGGAGCTAACTGTTTATTTGGGGATGAGAGAAAAGGAGTGGTATTACCCAGATGTTAAGAAGGTTAAAGGGCATATTTTAAAAATTTAATGATAGTCATTGTAGTTTGCCTAGGAGTGAAGTTCCTGTATTACTGAGGGGGGAGGAAGGAATCTGTCAATGGAACAGATGGGGAAAGTAATAGAAATGTACAGCGAGCGGAAAGGTGGCAAGGTGAAGTAGAGAAGAAAAAATGCAAATGCTGGGTGTATGGGGAAGGATATTTAATAATTTTATCATATATTAGTGAATCTTTTTTTCCATTTGAATATACTCAATTTGCTATTAAAAGTTTTACATTTTCCAATGTACTTTGTCCTTACTGTATGTAGTTGGATAGTTTTTGAATTTCACTGCCTAACTCCATAAAAATAAACTCTCTTCCCTGTGTTTTCAAAAAAAAAAAAAAAAGAAGAAGAAGAAATAGCCACATCACATAAGCCAAGATGAGAACAATTTTTTTTTTCTCACTGAAACCTTGAGTCCTTTTGCTTCAGGTCAGCCTACTCAAGAACCAGCCTCATCCCTGACACCCTGTCTTGCTGATGACCTAATGTGTTTGCTTTCCATTAGTGGGTAAAAGCATACTATAAGGAAAATTCCTGCTAGCACTATTGTGCTAGAGTGTAGTAGTGTATCACGACCTATATGTTATGGCCTGAATTATGTTCCTTTAGTCCATGTTAGAATTTAGGAGAATATCATGATATTCATTCCTCCAGCCTCTGCCAGATCCTAGGCTGGGATAATTTCACTATTTGGAGTCTAGTCATACATTTTACATCAAAGGACACCAAGTCTCAGAGAAGAGAGAGAACCCAGCCAGGATTCTCCATCAGAGTGGGAGCAGAGGGATATTTTTTTTAAAGAGAGAGAGAGAGAGAGAGAGAGAGAGAGACAGAGAGAGAGAGAGAGAGAGACAGAGAGAGACAGAGAGAGACAGAGAGAATTTTAATATTTACTTTTCAGTTTTTGGCGGACACAACATCTTTATTTGTATGTGGTGCTGAGGATTGAACCCAGGCCGCACACATACGAGGTGAGCATGCTACTGCTTGAGCCACATCCCCAGCCCAACAGAGGGATATTAATTGGAAAATTGTCATGCCTTCCTGCACTCTAGGATGACTCAGGGTGCATCTAGGTTTGGTTTATGGTTTCTTGTGTCTATGATGAAACATAAAGCTATTTAAATTTTTCTTCACTGCTCCATAGGGATTTGTGCTAGAATACTGACACACTAGACACAAAGAACCTTATTGAACTTTAAATGCAACAGAGGCCTGGAAAAGGAAAAGGATTTTGCCAGGGGCACATAAACACATAATATCTATCCTAGATGAAGGGAAGATGGATATTAGCAGAGATAAAATCAGTGAGTGTGGGGGGCTGCCAACAAGTGCTTATGCATTGGGAGCTGGGAAGATACAAATTAGTGTCCAAAACAAGCAGGGTCTAAGGTTAATGATGACTTCTGGTATCCAAATCAAGAACATAGGTTTTCCTCTCATTGGAATATGTGAGGTGCAAGTGTGTGTGTGTGTGTGTGTGTGTGTGTGTGTGTGAGAGAGAGAGAGAGAGAGAGAGAGAGAAACTTGGAGTCAGTGACTGGTGGGTGCACACAGATGTCTCTAAGCTTGCAATACTGAGATAATGTGAAGGGCAAAAGGGAAAACCCTGGTTCAGGGAAGAATAATTTGAAGGGCAGATTCAACATCCCTGGGCAGGATTGGGCTGTGTCTCTGGTGAGGGATCCTTGTTGGAAAGACCTACTATAAAATGCAGTGCAATTGCCAAGTATTTGCTCTGTACCAGGCTCTGTACTTGGACATGAGAAGCTCTGATGAGAACCCTAGTTTCCCTGGAGCACATCTTCCAACACTGGTGCACCCCACGGATGATCTAAAGCATCATAGAGAAAGTATTAAATAGTCCCCATTTGGCTAGGAGCAGTCCCTATACCCGAAGGAACCAAAGAGAGAATCTTTTATCCCAGCAAGGGCTCTGCAAATCCCAGGGCTCACTTTGGCTGAAGTGTGCCCCCTGTGGACAAGATGGCAACTGAATTGAGAACTTTCCTTTTGGTTTAGGCCATATGAATATAAAAATGTCAATCAAAAGGGCAGACAGGCCTAAGTATGTACCCAGACTCTCACTGGCTCATTCCTTGAGATTTGTAGAGGTACCTCTGAGAATGTATAGAATGTCTCAAGATTCCAAGTGAGGAGGCCTGACCCTGTGCAGAAGTCCTACATCCAGAGTGACTCATCAGACCCCTATTGGGGAAATGAGACCAGGGTAAGACATGGATGGTGCTGCTGGTGGCTATTCTGAGTGTGACCTTCACAAAGAACACATGTATTCTGGATCACTGTAACCTGCCGCAGACGTTTCAGGTCCATTCTGTGGAGTGGCACTTCACATTTCAGGATCTGGTGAGTCTCACCAATGAAGATTTCGTGCTGCAAATGTTCCTCGAGTGATTGAATGTTACTCAGAGTATTCAGAATTATCTAAGATTGGTTAAACTGTTATAGGGCTGAAATGAGTGAAAACAGGATGTCTGAGGGTGTCTGCATCTGTGGCGCTAATGCTAGTACTGGAGACATTCCCAGTGTAAGTAAAAGTGCCAGCCAATGAGAGTGTCAATAGCAATACCATGGCCCATTGCAGGGCCAGGAGACACTCCCACTGTTAAAAATATATGAGGAAGATCCCTCAATTTGTTTGTAGGTGACTGTTAGATAGGACTCAAACAAATGGAGAGGCTAGGAGAACATGCCATCTGCTATATTTTATCTACTTCTACAGCTGTTACATAGTGACTTAGTCTTCTACCCATCATAGACAGAAAGACCTTAGGTATTATTGCAATATTTTGTAACATTTATTAGACTGCTGGGTTGAGTTTCACAATATAGGCTATTGAACAGAATCTGTCTAACACATTTTCATTGCAGACCCTGTAAGATTAAGAATTATGAGATTTGATGAGGTTTAAAAGATGTTGAGAAACTGTGTACTTACTGATGATTGGCAACTTCTTGCCTGGTGTTGGAACTAACTATTCCTTGAAATAAACCTAAGAAAAAGGGAAAGACCAGAAAAATTGATGGGCTAATTTTGTATTTAAGCTTATTTGCATTTGCCTGGGTTCTCTTGGGCACCTAACCATACGGAAAGAAACACCTGTAGAATGCATGCGGTGATAAAATTGTTTACTCTCACATAATTTAAGTCAAATGAATTTTCCTAGTGTTTAGGTGGGAGATATAAAAGATAATCAGTCTCTCTGTATACATATTTACACATATATAGAGAAGATGTTGTTTATATCCATATGTTGAGAGAGAAATACACAGAGAGACAGAGAAAGAGAAGGGACAGAATGATAAGACATGTGGGCTAACATGTGACTTGCTTCAGATTCTGAGGGAAGGATATGAGACAGGATTTTGTATTGCTCTTGCAATGCTTTTACAACTGCAAAGTTATTTTCAAATAAACAAAACATTACTAGAAAATAATGCAACAAATTCCTAGGTGAAAATGTATAACATTATATCTACATGAAATTATAGGGAAACAATTTCATGCTCGTTGACTTTGTGATGCAACCTAAAAGCAACAAGCTGGCCTCATTCTACCCATTAGTTAGTTTGACAAAACTGTTCAAGAGCATCATACGCAAACTCGCTGAGATCCTGGCTTCTCAAAGGTAGTTAATCAAGAGTATCTTGTGGTGGTATTTTGCTTATCTCTATTGCTGGCTTATGCCATGAACTAACCGTGCTCTGTGTACCACAGGAAATGGAGTTCTTGGTGTCTTTAAATCCAACCAGACTTGAAAAATCTATATTCCCCAGGAAATTCCACGGAAATGGAGAAACAGACCGAAGTATGTAATATATATATATATATATATATATATATATATATATATATATATATATATATATATCTCCTGAGATTATGTAGGCAAGCAGATAAAAAGATCTGCAGGTTGAGTCACTAAACCCAGGACAGCTGATGGTATAGTTCTAGTCTGAAGACCAGCAGCCTCAAGACCCAGGCAGTATTGCTTTCTCTGGCAGGAAATACCCAATATGCCACTCCAAATGTCCTCAGGTTGAAGAAATTCTCTCTTATGTTGAGGAGGGTGAGCTTCTTGGACCTATTCAGGTCCTGAACTGATTGGGCGAGGTCCATCCCCAATAGGGAGGGCCCAGGCTGCTGGTATACATGTTTGTCTTACCGCAAAGCAGTATCACAGAAACGCCCAGAATAACAGTTGAGCAGATATCTGGGCACCCCTTGGTCCAGTCAAGCTGACACACAAAATTCACCACCAAGTGTCCTGGAGTGTTGCTACAGTGTGAAATTTTTCCTTCCCCCCAAAAATCATGTTGGAAGTTCAATTGCAGTTGTAACATGTTAAGAGGTGGGATCCTGAGGAGGGAATTAGGGCAGGAGGGCTCCACCCTCAAAGCTGGGACTGGTGCTGCTATAAAAGAGCAAGTTGGGCCCCCTCTAGGCCTCCCGCATCCTGTCTCCATCTGCCATGCAGTGACGCAGCAAGAAGCCCCTTGGAAGATGCACCACCTTGATGTTGGACTTCCCAGCACCAAAACTGTGGGCCAACGAACTTCTGTTCATTAAAACTTGCCCAGAGTCAGGTATGCCATTCTTTGGCAGCAAAAGTGGATTAAGAATTGTACGCCCAGAAAGCGCCTTACAAAGAAAACACATGTCGCCTGTGAGCAGGGAAGAAGGAAGCACTTTATAGTAAGTTTTCCCAGTTACAGGTTTGTGTGGTGTTGTAAGTATTTTCCCTGAGGGCGTGTTCCTTTTTTAATCAGAGAAAGAAGCCACCTCTTTATCTTACTGAGGAACAGAACATGACTCTCCTCAAATGGGACCCTACTGCTTGCAAGGTAGAGGTCTATGTCATTATGACCCAGCTTCAGGTCCCTTGAAAATGTCCTGAACCCACAGATCCATGTCACCTCTCATCAGGGTCCTCAGTGAGCTTTATGGTTTAGGCGCTCCTATGCGTGGGGCTTATAAGGGAAAAGGGTTTGTGCTTAGACTTCAGAAATATTTTGATCACTGGGAGCACAGCTTCAAGAAGTGAAAGGAAGAAGTGTTCCCCTCAGGATTTCTTAAAGAGAAAACAATTTTTAACTGTAGAAGAAACGATAGATGCTCTCCATCCCTTCCTGAATTCCCATGATTCCATCTGGAAAATTACTGTCATTCTGAAAGATCTCCCTTCACTGATTTAGTCCTGTGGTTGTGCTGCTGATGAGTTCTCTTCATTTGTTGAAGTTCAAAACCAGTTTTTGATGTGGTGAAATTTTCACTACATAAAATTTAGCATTTTACGTGTCCAGTTCAGTGGCACTAGGTGCAGTAATGTCTTTGTGTGACCATTACCACCCTCCACCTGCTGAATGTCTTTATCCTCCCAAACTGGAACTGTATAACCCTGAAACCACAGTTCCCCATTCCCAGTACTCTCCATCCTGTGGAATCCACCATTCCATGTTCTGTTTCTCTGGATTTGCCCACTCCAGGGAATTCAGAAAAGTGGATTCAACCATGTTTGTCTCTTTTTCGACTGGCTTGTTTCACAAAGCTTAATGTCTTCAAGGTTCATCCATATTGCAGCCTATGTCGGGATTCCAGTCCCTTCTCAGGCTGAATAAGATTCCGTGGGATGCATCAATCACATCTTGTTTATCCCCCATCCGACAATAGACACCCATCGTTCCACCTTTTGGCTAGTGTGAGTGATGCTGCCTTGAGTGTGGCTGTGCAAATATCAGTCCTTGGGGGTATATACTCAGAAGCGGAATTGCTGGATCGTCATATACTAAGTCTAGCTGAGCTTTTTCAGGGGCTTCCGTACTGTTCTCCACAGTGACTGTACCATGCTACGCTTCCCACCAGCAATGCACAATGGCTCTAACGTCTCTACGATCTCAACAACATTTGCTGTTGGTTCTGTTTCAGTTTGGTCTTACTGATTTATTTTTTTGTTTGGGGCCATTGTCACTCTGATTGTTTGAAGTGTTACCCCATTGTTTTGACTTACATTTCCTTGATGGCAAGTGGTGCTGGGCATCTTTTTCTGCACTTACTGAACATCTGTATAACCGACCTTAGAGGAAAACAAAGATCATTCGAACACATTATTGAATGCATGGGTTGGAAATGTTTTCAGTAGCTTGAAAGTATTTTCTCCCATTCTCTGGGTTGCCTTTTCACATTATTGATAGTGTCCTTTGAGGCACAAAAGTGAAAACAATTTTATCTCACTTTCACTTTTGAGAATATTTTCACACATATGGATAGCTAGCCTGGCAGTTAGCTCCCTTTCAGCCCTTCCCGGAGTATCTCCATCTTTGGTTTCCTGGAGGGATAACAGTGGCTTCTTTGGAGGTGAGGTGCTCCTTTTCTTGATGGTTTTTGTGATCTCTCTTCATCTCGGCGTTTCTACGGCGCAGTGATGATATGTATGGCATGGTTTTCTGATCCTACTGGGCTTCACGGAGCGCTTCCTAAATTCTGTGCCTCTATGTCTTTGGTCAGTTTTGGAAAATTCCCCTCCATTATGAATTCAAATTTTGCATCTCTCTCTCTCTCTCTCTCTCTCTCTCTGTCTCTCTCTCTCTCTCTCTCTCTCTCTCTCTCTCTCTCTCTCTCCCTCTCCCTCTTTCTCTCATCCTTATGAGACACAAATGAGTACGTTAGACCTTATGCTTGAATCCTCAACCCTCTCTTCTCTGTATTCCTTTCCTTTGTGTCTCTGTGCTTCATTCCAGATACGGTATTTTACCTAGGGTCGATTTACCCATTTAGATCCCTTCTGGTATAAAGAACTGTGATCATTCATCTTATGGGTCAGCTTGTCTGGCTCATGGGCCACCTGGACATCTGGCTAAACTCTAGATATGGGCGTCTGTGAGGGTGTTTCCTGAAGAGGTGGGCGATTTTATCTGTAGAAGGAGCAATGTGGCTTTCTCTGCCCCATGTGGGCAGGCATCATCCAGTCACTTGAGGTCCAGAAAGAAAAACCAAGGCAGAGGAAGGCTGGAGTCACCTTTTCTCTGCCTGAGGGCATGAGCTGTGACATGTGTCTTCTCCTGCCCCCGGTGTTCCTGGTTCTCAGGCTTCAAACTGCCTGGAGTCTGCCCTGTTGACTCTTCAGCACTCAGGTCTTTGATCTGTACCACCGGCCTTCCTGGGTCTGCAGCTTGCAGAGGGTGGATCATGGGTAGTCTCTGCCTCCATAATCACTTATAGTAAATCATACGTATGCTTTGTTGCTTTTGTTTCTCTGGAGATACAGGCCAATACAGATACAAAGGACTGCCTGCTCCGTACATTCTACTCTCATGTTTGAGCTTGATGTGGATTTACTAGTGTGTGCTGTATTTTTCCTCATCCAAATGTTGTAACTCTTCCTTTCCCAAATATCCTATGTCATACTAATGGGTTCTTTTTCCACCAGGAATGTCATTCTTTTCTCTTAGGTCCTTAGACACAGTACGTTTAGATGTGTGTGTGTGGTGGTGGGGGGGGTTGCTGTGTGTTTTAATTAAGGTGTACCATTCCCTCTCGCTTTTATTAATTTCTCACCATATTCTAAATCTTTTTTAGAGCATCCTGAGCAGCCCCAGTGCCCCAGCCAGCCTAGTTACTATCACATGCTAGGAGGAGGTGGCACAGCTGTGAGCAGGGGCTCTTGTCACCATCACTGCCAACTTGAGCAGGGAGACCCAAACCCTTCAGCCTCTGGTCTTGCCCTTCCTCGGTGCTGCTAACAACAAGCCCAGTCCTGTGGCCAGCAGCAGCAGTGGCCGCAGAGGTGCAGGCAGTGGTGGCGCAGGTGGCCTCTCCTTAGTGGCGGCTCCTGCTGGAGGGGGCAAGATCATCCCAAGGAAAGTTTGGGGCACAGTAAAAACGGTTCAGTAGAAGAAAGGGATATGGTTTCGTCAATGGGGTTGGCGCTAAGGAAGATGTATTTCCTTGCCAGATTGCCACAAAGAAGGCTAGCCCCAGGAAGTAACGTTGCAGTGTAGGGAATAGAGAGATGCTGGAGTTTGATGCTGTTGGAGGCTGGGGGAGGGTGCGGGCGCAGCAGAGGTCACCAGCCCAACAGAGGTCACCAGCCCTGATGGAGTTGCCAGTGTGAAGCCGTTAGTATGCACAGGAGAAACCATCATGGACGCTATCTCTGTCCACGTCATAGGGGTCCTCCACACACTTACCCGCAGAATTACCACAAGGTGAGTGAGGGGAAGGAGAGGGCAGGCCCGAGGATGGCGACCCTGTAACAGATGAAAGTTCCCACCTTGCTGCCCACAGAGACCTTATGGCCCTCGACCACAGCGTTCCACCCTCCTGTGCAGGGAGACATGACAACCCCAGGATGCAGGGGAGCGAGGTAGACCGGTGAGGCTGGATATGAATTGGTGAGCTGCATGTGCGCTGCTCACCCAAGACAGCCCAGAGAGGGCTGTGATGAAGAGGTTAAGGAAAAGCAGGGACACGAGACCAAAGTTTAGCAGCCATGTCCACAGAGGTACTGCTGCAACTCAAGGGCTCAGACAGATGCCCGGGCAGTCCCTAAACCACAAGATGCAAGTGTCCACCAGAGGAGAATTCATGCACTCCCAGAGCCTGGAGGACAAAGGTCGGATCACCACCTCTACCCTTCCTCAGGTTTAGTTTCTGACAAGAAGGGATGAATGGGATATTCCCCCAGGAAGAAAGGAACAAAAGGTCAGAGCTGAGGACCTTATGTGCTTGCTTTTTGCTCGTTGGCCAGATCAACAGAAACATCTGCATTATCTATGCACTGTTATTCTTTTAATTTATCATTGGTATTTTTTAACCTAAAGATGTCTCTTTTGGATCATCACAAACGTGTGTTTGTTTTCTAAAAAGACGTTTTCCCCCTCAATACACCTTTAAAGTTTCTGAAATCATTCTGTGCCTGATGAGTCGATAATTTTTTGCCCATCATTTTTATTTGCAATAAAACTTTACAACTTGGTGTTTTCAAAAACTCAACAGACTGCAAGCAGCTGTTAATAAAGGTCTTGGGTAGTTAAAACCACCTAAAAAAAGCCCCCTTGTGACTGTTATTTGGAGATTTGGTTGATTTTATATTCTTCCAGAGCAGATTTTCAGTGGCAACTTCGTGGAGGTTGAGGGCACGGCATTAGCCTTCTGCCATGACCTTCATGTGTCATCAGAGACTAAGCCCTTATAAATGGCTCGGATCCCACAAAAATGCTCCATACTCACTGTCACCCAGTAGAGCACGGAACCATGACCCTTGGCAGGTTGTAGACTCTTCTTTTGTCGTCCTGGCCTCAAGAGGCTACGAGAAGGACTCCTTTGCACTCAGCTTTCTCTGCCCATCTTGGCAAACATCGCTCAGCCGGTAGCAGGCTGCTGTCTGTCTGTTTGCAGCACCAAAGGATCTTGGCCTGGCCATTTTTCACCAGCTGGCTAGTGATCTGAGAAACGTTGGTTTCCTTGTGTGTACCAGTTCTCTAGGTATCTCAGTGGGAAGGACGATCTGAATTCCATAAACAAGGCAGGAGGAAAGACATCCAATTCAATACTTTCTCCTGGTTTTCTGCGTATGATTCCATGGCTGCAAAAATTGAGGATGGAGTCCTCAACTATAATCCTGGGTTAGGTGCACATTGTTACCTCTGATCTCTGCAAGGTCCCACCTGTGTTTGGATTGTTCCTTGAGTTCCTTTTACCCACATTACCTTTCTCCTCTGACAGAGGCCTAACAGTCTCAGGAGTTTCATGTCTACTGCTGTGTTGGAATCTGTTCTTGAAAAATGTGGACCATTTTGTGGGATGCAAAACCCCCATCCAGGTGTTCTGCGTATCTCATCCTGCTTCCGCCAGGTAGTAATGCCATCAGTGTGACATTCTTACTCTAGTCCGCAGAGTGACCCAAAACCATAGCTGAAACCATACCCACAAATCTTTGTGACACGAATGCTTAGTTGTATTTCACGTCACCTGTTAGGTACCGGGGATTGTGAGAATCACAGAGCCATCCTTCCACTCCACTGTCAAACTACAACTAGCCTAAGATAAAGAAGTTGATTTAAATCATACCTGATCGTGTATTAAATTCATTTCTTCTGGAACAGTGACTTCAACACTTAAAGCAACCCTCTGATCTGTACAGAGCTCGAATGCTGTCACTTTCCTCCTCAGCACAAGAAGAAGCCAGACAAAATGAAAGTGGGTAGCTTCTCTTGAAACAGTCAGGTGACTGAGGTCACAAAGCCAACTGCTGTCTGGAAATCTGAGGTCCCAAACGTTAAAACAGTTTGGTATTTGTGCATTCATAGACAGACTGAAGAAATGGAATAGAAAATCTGGAAATAGACTCACAGGCACAGGGAGATTTAATGCACGACCAAGATGAGTTCTCCAATCCGTGAGGAAAGGTGTGTGTGTGTGTGTGTGTGTGTGTGTGTGTGTGTATGTGTGTGTGTGTGTTTTCTTGGTGCTTACGAAAAGACAAAAGCAACAACAGGGGACGTACACCTTCCCCCTTACCTCTTTTTTAGGTGTTCAGTTTAGTAATATTAAGTATACTCACATCATTGCAGAACAAATTTCCAATGCCCCCTTTCATGTCACTCTTCTGAAACGCTATTGAACACCAACTTCCCTTTCCCCCCTCTCCTTAGCCCCTGGCATCTATCATTCTGCTCTCCAACTCAATGAATCTGAGTACTCTGGACATGTTCTACAAGTGTAATCCCACAACGTTTGTGCCTTTGTGACCGGCTTACATCTCGTCACCTAGCCTGAGTTCCTCAAGGTTCATCCATGTCATAGCACGTGTGCAGATTCCCTTCCTTTTCAAGGCTGAATGATATTCCCTTCCATATGGACTCCCCGTTTTGCTCATCCATTCACCTGTCATTGGGCTACTGGGTTGGCTTTCGTGAGTGATGCTGCTTCAAACACAGCCACTTGAATGTCTGCTTGATACCTTGCTTTCAAGCTGGGGGGTTATAGACCCAGTAGGGGGAATCACAGGATCACGTGGTGGTTCTCTTTTTCGGCTTTCAAGGAGTGTGAGTACCCTTTTCCACGTCTGCAGTGGTTGGCATCCTCACCAGTACTCTCCAAGGCTTTCAATTTCTCCTCTTCCTCGCTAGCACCTGTTTTCTTATTATGTGACAGCAGTCATCCTAATGGGGGTGAAGCAAATTCTCATTCTGGGTTAGATGCATATTACCCTCATGCATAGTGACCTGGAGCATCTTTATTCTAGAGTTTCTCAGCCATTTGTTCCTCATCTTCAGAGAAAACCCAACTCTAGTCCTTTGCCCATTTTTTTTAAACTGGGTTAGAACTTTTGTTTTGAGTTGTGGGACTTCACCATTCATTCTGGATGTCAACCATTTTTCAAATACATGATATGGAAACACTTCCTCCCATCCCATAGTTTGCCTGTTTTTAAGATTTGTTCTCTTTGGATATACATGTCAGTAGAGTGTGTTTTGACACATTATCCATACATGGAATATAACTTATTGTAATCAGGATCCCATTCTTGCGGGTGTACATGATGTGGAGTCTCACCGGTGATGCCTTCATATACGAACATGGTAAAGTTATGCCTGGCTCATTACACTATCTTTCCTCTGTTCTATTCCCTTGGCCGATTTTCTGACTTCATACCCTTTAGAAATCCATAGTCTTGTAATGTGTGCTTTGAAACCAGGAAGTGTGTGAGTCTTCCAGATGTGTTCACACACACTCTCGGTTTGTATTTGGAGTCGTTCAGCTCTTCACCTGTGTCTCCTTTCAGCTTGTCAAAGACGTTTGCGACGGGCATTCCAAATTCTTTGTCAGGCTGCTCATATGTCCCTGGTTCTTGAAGGTCAGCTTCTGGAAGTTGTTTGGTTCTTCTGATTGGCCCATGCTTCTGTGCTGACTTAGATGTCTTGCACTCTTCTGCTGGCACTTGGGTATTTGAGGAAGCCACCGCTTCTCCCCATCTTTTCATTCTGGCTCAGTGCATAGGAAGAGGCTCTGCAATTGGTGGAGGTTCAATGACCCCTGCTCCAACCTTTTCTGATCTCTCTCTTCCCCAGGTGGCCTGCCTATGGAACTGCAGGCAGCTCCTGAAGCCTGCTGGGCTGTCTTCAGGGCCTTCCAAACTCTGTCTCAGGTTGCTTCCGACTTCCAGGTCAGGAGAGACAGAATCTATACCAACACGCAGGCCTCAGGTGTGCCAGAGCATTGGATGACGGACATGATTTTCCTGGAAGTCCCAAGAAAGGAGCCCGCTATTAAAGATTTCCTCCCGGTTGCTCTAGACTGTGTAGAATAGAGGGTGGGCACTAGAGCTATGCCCCGTTCTGGGAATACACCTTTCAGTAGAAACATCTCCTCCTCTGTCTCCTCCATCTCCTCCACCTCCTGCTCCTCCTCCTTTTTTTTTTTTTTTTTTAACCGTGGCCAATGTACTGTGCCTTCACACTTGATCTCTACACTTCTCACCAGTGTGCATGGTTTTCTCTACGACCGTCATGCTAATGCCACTCCCGTGGGGAACCCCTAACTCTGGCTCACACCACGAATGGGTATAAATTACCAAATGGATTGCAGTCTAAAATGTAAAGTGTGAAACCATGTAAGTGTTTCAAGTGTCAATCCTCTGTAACTTAAGAATGGGAAATCTCCAGGAGAA
Source organism: Urocitellus parryii (assembly GCF_045843805.1). NCBI lineage: Eukaryota > Metazoa > Chordata > Mammalia > Rodentia > Sciuridae > Urocitellus > Urocitellus parryii. Next base: position 77,651,375 of record NC_135547.1, read on the forward strand.
GTAAGTCAATGCATTGATAAAGATGACAGAATAAACATGAAATGAACCAAAACACCACGATGTAAAAAAAGTTGCACGGCAATAGGGGGAAATGTTTTGCAATTTACATCAGAGAAAGAGGCAACTCTCCCAATATATCCCCGAGATATAAAGGAGTGTTTTGTGTTTTGTAAAGGGAAAAGAAAGCTGAGTCTCTGTAGAAACTGGGCCAAAAATATAAATTAAGAGAGCCTAGCCAAAAAAGAAAACAAGAATGGCTGCGAACCACACGAAAAAGTTGTGCAATGTCAAGAGATATGCAAGCTAAAGTATACACTAGCATGTCATTTGTCACCTGTGGGGTAAACACCATCAAAACTTCTGGCACCTCTCCTGGTGAGGCACTGGGAAAATTTCTGCTGTCAGATATTGATGGGGAATGGATAATGACACAACCTTTCTGAAGGGGGATTTGACCGTAGTGAGCAAGATACCCTGTGATTTTTACCCTTTAAGCAGCAATAATACGTCTACAGAGCCATTCCAAAATATAGCAATAAAAATAGTAAAGATTATGTCAGTGCAGCCAGGGTTTGTAACAGCAAGTAGAGAAAGAGTCAAAGCATCCATCAACATAAGATTATTGGACTATGCCATGGCACGTCCATTCTGTTGATATTGAAAGGAATAAGGGGTGTCTCTGCAGAGCACTATGGAGTGATCTCACAGATATTGATTTTCACGTTGGGTAACTGCTTCTGTTCATGTGGCTTACGCACTTCACTACATGCATTCCATTGTGGCTCGCACATCCGTTCGCTGAAAGAACACGGTAGCAAAGGCAACACTTTTGAAAAGGCGATTCAAGCATTTGGCTCTGAACACTTCACAAGGCCCCTTGTCGTTTGGTCAATGCATCCATTCCCTGAAATAACACTGTTCTCCATCTGGTGAGCAAGTATTTGCAAGGATGTGTTTTAAAGTGGGGGAAAAAGAAGGCAAACAGAGGAGTTTGTGGCCCCTGTGCAGCATGGATCTAAGCACCAGGAGGGAAAGAAAGAATGTCTCTCTGTCTCGTGAGAGATACAAGTGCAGGGCCCAGGTGACACCAGATGCCCCCCATTCCCTTATCCTTTAAGAAAGCTGGGGAATGCACCCCTGTATGGGCTTCGCCAATCCCGGCATCCCTCCCGTGCACTTCTGCCCACTTTGGCCCCCTCCAGTAGTGCACCTTCCCACATGAGCACTTTTGGCGGTTCCTTCAGCTCAATGTTTGTCCCAAGCCCTTCCATTTCAGGGGTTAAAAATAGTACTTTCCCACATACATGTGTGAAGCCGTTCGTGGTTAGAGACCAGAAGTCACAACCCTTTGTGTGTGTGCATTGTTCACGTGGCCTACTCTGGAAGACTGGTCTCCCTGGGCCAAGGTCAAAATCAGAGGAGTGCTGGAGCCAGCTCCTACTGGACCATACATGCTGACTGTTACATTTTCAGGCTTTTGAGAGCCAGTTGTTGAATACAGCCCTTATGAAAAGCCCAAACATATGAAGTAAGGATCACATCCTCTAGATGGGAAACAAAGGTCATGCTTGCTTGAAATTCACCAGTCCCTAATCATTCTCCTGCACCTCACTATCATCTATGTTCTCGAGGTTATTTACAGTTATTGCATCTCAATGGTGGAAATGTGTGTCCTCCCCACACGCCATTCACTGGTATCCCTTTTGGATCCCACAAGCAGCAAAGGGGACAGTGCCAGACTTCCCCCCACCCTCCCCTAAACATAGAGACCCCGTTGTTAACTCTTCACCTGCCAGGTGAGATCGAGTCACTCTGGAGGCTCCGATAGGGTGGGTATGCTCAGGCCTAGCTAAAGCGGTGACATAACCCAAGAGAGTCAAGACATGTCTGTTAAAGTGCTCTTTACCGTGATGTGTTCAACCTGTCAGCTGGGGTGGTACGTGACAAAATGAGAAACACAAGAACACGTGATAGTGAACATTTACAAAGGCGTCCTGAGGTTCCCCAAACACACCAGAAACGGCCTGTGCTAAACTTTACAGAAACCCGTGTGAGCGTGCACACTCACGTGCCTATGTGTGTGCGTGTGTGACAGCTGTGTCAAGTCTGAAAAGAGCCCTGCATGTAAAGGATGGTGAGCCTCAAGAAACAGAGAGGGCCTCACTCCTTGCCCCCACTTCTGCACGTTGTTTCTCTTTTCCTCCCCTTTCTCCTCCCGCATCCTTTTACCAACATATACCTGCTCTTGTACCCAACCCATCGTGGGGTCCATGGTGTGCCTGGGACATAGTTGCATGGTAGGGTCTTGGGCTTTCTCCAGTACTTCTGCTCCCTCCCTTCAGGAATATGGGGAACCCTAAATCTGTCACTGGTGTAGGAGGGCCTTGGATCATTTATGCACGTAACACATCTAGGAAGTATCGGTTGTATGAGATGGACTTCCATCTTGCTCCGAGTCCTCAGTGATGTGTGCATGCTTGTTTCGCCCCCCCACCCCCATCGCACAGAGAATAGGAGAAACCTGACTTCTTGGGGCTCCAAAACGAATGAAGAAACAGACAAATAAAACACCAAACGAACAACAAGAAGATGAGTGGTCATGATTCCATGTCATCCCCATCAATCTGTCTGGAGTAAAATCAGGGCAGGGAAGGACATAGAGACGTAACAAGCATGGGGAAATGGCCAAGTCCAGGAGTGTCTAGCTGAGCTTCCTTGCCTGCCTTGTGGGGGGCGGGGCAGTTCCTCCATTTTTTTAGAACATCAGCAGAGGATAGAGGAACAGGTGCAGGGAAGAGACATCTGATCGATGACTACATATACTGTGACCTTGGGTGGGAAATAGAGGGGCCACGTGCTTTTGAAAAGGCCTTCTGACTGCTGCTGTTGCTTTGAGGTCTGAACCCTTCGTTTGATGCCTTATAAGAATAAATCACCAGCTAATTTAGGGCCTGACAAAGACAATGCACTTTCCCTGATATTTGCTCAAATTTCCCATGAAAATGCTGATGTGAGTCACTTCCCCCCCCTCCTTGAGTGGGTTTCCTCACAGATTCCATGGCAAGAATAATGCTTCCTTGAGGCTGGGGTTGTGGCTCAGTGGCAGAGTGCTTGCCTGGCATGTGTGAGGCCTTGGGTTCGATCCCCAGCACCACATAAAAATAAATAAATAAATAGATAGATAGATAGATACATAGATATAAAGGTATTGTGTCCATCTATAGATAAAAAAATGTTAAGAATAATGCTTCACTTGCAGAGTTGTTGTGAGTTTGTATGTGCTTAGCACAGAGCAAGTATGAGGTGGTGACTCTCCCTTATGTTTCGTGGGTCCTTCAAAAGTTGGGCCCAGTTCGAATTCGTTTCCCCCCTTGGATCCTTCTTGTCCCGATTGGCCTCGATCCCCCCCCCCCCCCGTAAAATTCACCTTGGACTAGAAATGCACTGGTTTCCCCACGGCCAAGTTTGTCCAGCAGCGCTGTTTGTTCTGGCCCACACGAACAGGGCTCAAAGAGGAAACCCGTGCCACTGCTCACAAATGGAGTCATTTTACCTCGAAATCCAGAGTCCCATCTTCAAGTATTGAAAAAAGCGGTAGGTTGGGCAACAGTGAGCCCACCTTCTTGCATGGAAGCCCTTGGCTGGATCCCCATGGCAGTTGCCCCTCATGCACTCGCACTTGGCCACAGCCCGCCTGGCCTCTGCTCTGCTCCTTGACCTGATCGGCCTGATCCCGCGGGCACGGTGATCCGTGGCCCTCCAGACTTCTGAAAACAGTCTGTGCCAGGCAGAGGATGGGTACTCCATCACCCAGTGGATAAATTTGCTACTCCTTCCCCTCTACCATGCCCTTCTCTAGCCTTGTGAAAACCCAAGTGACTCTCACTTCCGATAATGTGAACTGAAACAGACCGTTAGGGTGGGGATAGTCTAGGTTATACTGTGGTAACAAACAACCCATATTTCTCAGTGCCTTACAACAACAAGGGTTTATTATTTGTTCACACACACAAACCTAGACGCAAAGTGAAAACATCTTCCTGTTTCCACATGCATGGGTGCGTACATGGGTGCACAGGTAAGTGCACAATCACAAGACACATGAAAACACTGGCATATGAACCCACTCAGAACCCCGCTGACAGATTGATTGCGCAATCCTGTTTTTATAAGACACATAAAAAGGCCCCAGCATCCAAAGGAATAAGGGATGGGAAGGTACAAGAATACCCAACCTCAATCAAAGAGTTGCCCCACATCATAAAAAGGGTCTGAAAGCTTATAAAACACCTGAAGGCTTAAAAAAAGACGTTAAGCATTTTGGACATTAAACATTTTGCACATTCAGAAACAGGATACCCAAATAGGCAGTGCTGTGGCGAGGCCTCCTCCGCGGGGCTCTTAGGTCAAGAGGGAGATGCACCCCAGATGTCCGATAGGCAGTGACACCGAGCTGGCAGGCCTGGGTCGCAGAGGAGGGCTGGGAGCCTGGAGTCCTCTCTCTCCTGCAGGAGCTTCAGAGGGAAAGGAAGGGGGCAGGGGCAGGTCACATGCAGGTCCCCGCCCAGCTCCCCCCTCCCTCTCCGCCCAACCCAATCACAGATCTGCTCCCTGGGACCATGGCACTGGCCCCTTCCAAGGGGTCTGGTTTTCCCAATCTCCAGTCTCGCCTCCCACCCCATCCCACCGTCACAGCCACCCCCACCACATCTCTCTGGAGCAAGCCTGGGGTCTCTGAATAATGAGGTCAGAAACAGTGCCTGGCTCTGCACCGCCCACGCTGGCTGGTCTGGTCTCCCAAGCCCAGTCTGCCAGACACGCGTGATCAGCAGCCTCTCCAGCCCCATCCCCTCCTCTTCCAGCACTTCTTCCCACATCATGATCCACGCACCGTTTCTGTGCAGCATTGCCCAGCCTTCCCTCCCAGGCTCCCTGGGTGTTTAACCCTCCTGGGAGCTCCTCCAGCCCTTCCACCCTGGGGCATGTCTAAAACACCTCTTGGGAAGGCATCCAGCCTCCGGGTCCAGGCTGCAGTTCCCTGAAGTCAGGGACCAGATCTCCTTCCAGAGGAGAGGCCCTTGTCACCTCCTTATGCCTTCCTCCCCAGACTGCAGCACACCGCAGGGGACTGGAGCGTGGGCCTTGGGCTGGGAGGCAGGAGACCCCGAGCTTCCATATGACGTGCTGAGCATCATGGCAAGTCCCAGCCTCCCTCAGGGCCTCCGTGCCAGGGACATTGGACCCACACATCCTGCCTTCCCAGTTAGAAGCAGCTCACCACAACGTGGCCCCGCCTCCATTTCCCAAGGGTGCCCACCTCATGTTCACCCTTCAAGGAGCAAGCTACCTGGTGGGCTGCAGGGCTGGTGCAGGGTCATGGAGTCAGGAGGGTCCCAAGAAGAGTTTTTCAGAGCCAGCAGAGCCTCGGCTGCCTCCAGCTTCCGCTGCCACTCCAAGGCGGCAGAGAGGGAAGCCTGTTCGGAGGCATTGGAGACCTGCAAAGGAAAGGGGTGTGAGAGCATGGGGGCTGGGTAGCCACGCCTCCTCCCACCAGGACAAGCGCCCCTTCAGCCCCCAGTTCCCTCGAGCCCCCACCCCCACCCCCAAGGCCTTCTGCTCTTCCCGACCACTAAGCACGGTCCCTCCCAGGGTCTGGAGCCCGCTTCTTTCCCAGGACCTGTGGCTGCAGTAGAAGAGGGTCAGGGGTGGCACAGGGCTGGAGGAGCAGACTTGAGCATCTGGAAACAAGGAGAGGAGAGGCCAGGGGATTAAACCCTCTGGCGGACACGCACCACCAGTAGACAGAGAGGGCAGGACTTTGCAATATCAGCATGTGGGAATCCCAATGACTGCGGGGCCATGGGTCCTCGTGGCTTGGGCAAGTCCTTTCTCCGGCTTGGCCTGTTTTCCTTCCTGTACACCCTTTTCCCCAGACACAAATTCCTACTGGCCTCTTCCCTCCAGGGCCACCGCCAGGGTGATGGGCATCACATCACAGCTGTCTGCGTTTTCATGTGCAAAGCACCTGGAGGGATGGGATTGCTGTTCCTTGCTGGGGCTGCCTCTTGCCTCCACTACACACAATCCCCATGGGTCTCAAAGGACAAGCCTGGCTCATCTTCAGGAAGCCTTCTCTACTGGCCTCTGGCCTTGCCCCTCCTCACAGCCCCTTTTTCTGCCAAGAGGACCGGTTCTCCCACCCATCTGTTTCCTGTGCCACAACAGTCCCCGCATCTTGCAGACCCACTGCGTGGCAGACCTCGTGCTAGTCGTCTTTCCAATGCTGGGGGCCCAGGGTGGACTCTTTCCCTTCACACCCGCTAGGAAAAGGAGGCTCTGGGCCATAAAGTCATCTGTCCAAGGTATCACGAATAGGAAGTGGCAAGGCTGGGAGTGTCCTGACTTTGCCCTTCAGTCTAAGAGGCTGCCTTCCGCTTCTCCTCCCCCTCGCACCCCTCCCCCTCGCACCCCTCCTGCTCATCCTGCTCTTCCTCCTCCTGCCTCCCAGGGCACCAAGCACGAGTTTGGGCACACAAGAGCACAAGGCACAGCCGGCTTCGTGGTCCTCGTTCTACTCACATGCTGGGCAGGACAAGGGTCCTGTGGGGCTCCCCAGAAAGAGAACCAGTCAGCTGCTGATCCAAGGTCGCCAGAGAGTAGGGCACAGATGGAGGTTCTGGGGGCCCATTGAACGGCTCAGGCCCTGGGGAGCCCTCCTGCAGGGGCAGAGATCACAGAGCGGAATCAGGCACCAGGCCGGCTGTGGCGAGAGGAGGTATGAGCATGTTTGGGGACAGAGACAGGAGCCCAGGATGTCAGGCTCCAAAGACCTCGAAAGACGGGCCCGTCTTACCTTTCTTTTTACCTCAGGGGATACTGAGGCCCGGGGACAAGTGACTTTTTTCCCCAGGTCACACAGCAAGTCAGTGGCAGGGTTGGAAATGGAACCCATGGCTTCGGGACCCAGCAGTGGCTGGGTGGCACCCTCCCGGGCTGGCAACAGCCTCTCCTTACCTCCTGCGGGGGTCCGCAAGTGAGGGCCTCAGGCTGGGTCATGGTGTTGTCCTTCCCGGCTGTAAAAGACCAGGGACAGCTTTCATGAGCTGGCCAGGCCCACCACCACCCTGTCCAGACCCCATATGCCCCATGCACCCCCTGAGGTCGCATCTTGTCATGGGCCTTTTTGAGCCACCACACCTGTCCTCCCTACAAACTCTTGGCAGGTAATGTGAGTGGGTCAAATCCTGGGACCATCGAAGGCCCAGGGACTCCTTACCCAAGGTGACGCTGTGATTTGGTGGTAGGACTGGCCACAGAGCTGCTCAGGCTTCCTCTACCCAGACTCAGACCTCCCTCCCTGGCAGGAGACACTCCTACTCACCCGGGATGCCTGCTTCCAGGGCCAACTTCTTGACATGGAGGTGCGATCTGGGGGCTGCAGCCATGGTCTTTATCAGTCCTTGAGCCAGGTGCCTCTTGAGCCGTGCGCCCCGCTCCCTCTTCAAGGCACTCAGAGCAGGCAAGGCCCTGTGCTGCTCCCTAAAGTGGTGGATAGAAGGCCGAGGGTTAGTCGCATGCAGAGGAGGCCTGACCCCTCCCCTTGTCAGACACCATACTCACGAGAAGAAGGCACAATTGTGACACTTGCAGGCCCGGAAGAGGCAGAAATGCTTTTCGCCCCTGATTTTGGTAGTGATGCCATGGTTGTGGCAGCGGTCACAGCGACCTATAGCTCTTCTGGGGCCAAGTTCAATCCCCCACGGGGCTCCGGTCTCACGCCCTGTGGTACATTTGGAGTCGGAGGGGCAGCAGGGCACAGCAGGTATGTCTTTGGGCTCCATGGTTCTAGGGTCAGGAGCGGAGATCAGAATGGCCACACCATCCCCTATCCCTAGTGTACTCGCTCTGCCCTTGGAGAACCCCATCTCAGGTGGCTGGATTCTTCTTCTCCATCCTGCTCACCACATGAATCAACTTGCCCAACTCCCTTCTTTCCCCATGGCTCTCTCCAACCTTCACCCGACCTCCTTACTCATGTAGCCTCCTCCCCAGGAAGCCCCGCTCTCATGTCACCTCCTCTCTTCAACCTCTTGGCACGGGTCCCTCATGTGTTCAATCTGATCATGATTCTCCTTGCTTACCTTCACTCCGCCATGCATCCCGTTTTCAGGCACACACATGCACACCCACATCCCCCTTGGGACAGTTACTGCTGCCCCTTTTTAATGCAACATCCATCCTGAGCTCTGCTAAACCCAAACATGATTGATCCTCGCGTCCCCTTCAGCATCCAGTTGTCTTCCTAACCTCCTGCACCGGTTCCCTCCCGCACAGCATATCACAGCCCCTGCGCTCAACTCATAGCCTCATGGATGCCCAACATTCAGTTTCCTCCTCCCTCACACTCCATTCTGGTTTCTCTTGCACCCCACCTTAATCTTCATTATTCCCCTGCTCGCCCTTTAAGCTGATCACCCCTTTGCACCCCACAGAGTCATGTCCTTCTCTTGAACCCCTGACCCTCTTTCCACTTTTATTTTCCTTTATTCCTTCATTCATTCCCAACCCTCTTCATTCAACAGATGTTGGCTGAGCCCTCCATGGGGTGCCCAGGTCCTGTTCTAGCCAACAGGCAGCCCCCGGGGGCACTAATTTTCCTCTTGGACCCACACTCCCGCTCTGCTTTCATTCAAACCCACGCCTGACCTCCACAGCCCCACAGCAATCTTCCACTCCCCTCTCTACAATTTGACAGTTGTGCTTGCGCCCAGGATCTTCTCCTCCCTGTCTCCCCACAGCCCTCACTGCTTGCCCACACTGACCTCTCCAGAGAGCATGATCCCACCTCCTTACCAGCCCAATCATTCCCGTCCTGGCCCACCTCAGAACCAAAGGCATGAGCATTCGCCCTGCCAAAGGGGCCGGATTTCAGGGATCGGGTGCCAGGACAAGGGACCCTTCCCAGATGGCTTCTGCTGGGGATAGGTGTGGGTGGGATCTCGGGATCTGATCGGTTACCCCCCGCTGAGGTGCAGGGAAGGGGAAGGAATTGGCGATCTCAAGTGGGAGGGACGGAGAGAGGGAAGACAGAGGAGAAGGATGGAGTGGGAGGGTCGTATCCCTGATGCTGGCCTGTGGTTACCCCAGCCTCCAGAAGGTCGGGACTCATCAGTTGCTATAAGAGTCCTGAGGGGAGACCCAGGTCCCTCTGCTGCTCCAGCTCCCTCTCCCTTTCCCGCCTTTCCACGAAGGCCAATGAGCTTCCAGCAGTGCCTTCTACCTCCCACCCCTGTGGCCGCTGGCCAATGAGCTTCGAGATCCACTGATGCTCCCGCACTGCATGACGCACCGCGGTCGCGCCCCCTCGCCTCCTAGTGGCTTCTTGCACTCACTTCACCAGGCAGGCCAGTTGCTCCCAGGGTGGGGTTGAGCTTTGTGCTCCCTACTGCTCTTTCCCAGACTAGCCTCCCTTTGAGGTGACACAGGTGCTCTGCCTGCATTTTCAACTCCTTTACTTGTCATGCTGTCAGTTCCCCTTCTCAAAATGCAGCACTCGTTGTGTCGGCTAAGGCAAGAACCTACATCTTATTCATCATGTCCAAACACATCTTTGCTGTTCTTTGTCTTTGGCTCTTCTATGTAAATACAAGTCAAGCTCTGCCTGTCAAGTTCCACTGGCGCGCTCTCACTGGCCATGGATTTGGATTGCAGTTTGACAGAATCTATGGATCAACTAAGCGGGTACTGAGAATCTATAGGATATCCATCCTTCTCACTCATCGACCAGGATGGTCTCTCTCCACTCACGTGGGTCTTGAGAGTTTTCATCTCTCACGTACCTTTCAATTTTGCCGTCTGTACACTCACATCTCTTGCTTCATTTATTGTCTTTACCCCAGGATGCTCTAGAGTGTTGCTGTCCTGGTGTCTGGTGCCTATTCACAGTGGCAATCCTTTTTTTTTTTTTGGATCGAGATGATAGAAATGCATCTGAATTTTTAACAAGCATATTGATCACAAAGTCAGCCACCATATTGAACACTATTGTATCTCAACATTCCGATATAGGTATTCTGGGATATCCCAGGAATCTGTGAGTATTGGGAATTCAATTAATCCTATGGGCTTCCTACAGTACCGGCTTTGCCACCCGGTGCAACATCTAACAGAGATGACAGATTTGGGCTTCTACAGATTGCTCCTGATTTTAAAGACAACACTGTCAGAATTTTCATGTAGAAACTGTCTCCCTGCATTTCCCCCTTCATGAGGTCATTCCTTCTTCCTTCCTTCCTTCTTTCCTCTCTCTTTGCCTCTCTCCATTCCTCCCTTCCACTTGCCTCCACTTCTTTCCCTTTAACCACATGCAGCAATGTCCCTTTCATTCCTCAGTTCAAAATTTCATCCTGCAAACTCAAGTAGATACTGCTTGTGTAGAAATCAACAAAGCAGTAGTCATTTAATCCAGGAATACATTGACTGACCTGGATAGGTTTTTCCCCAACCTGGAGTAAAATTACCCTTACAACCAACCAAAACGTAGACACCGTAAGGGTACATCACAGCGAGTTTTCAAAAACTTAGATGTATGCATCTAATTAGCATCTACAGCAAGCAACCCAATGACTCCATTAGCAATACAGACCTCTTGGATGCCCCCCCCTTCCATCTCTCGTTTTCTAATGCTGTGCCAGCTTTGCGCTCCTAGGATAAAATGTCACTTAGGTATGGTTATATTATCTTTGCTTTATGCTGGGTGACTCAGCTTGCTAAAATTTGCTTAGGATTTCTGTGCCTTGCTCATGAGGGAGATTGATGTGATGTTTCTTACTCTCAGGTTGGTTCCAGAATTAAGGTACTTCTCCATTTGAAAGTTTGTGTGTGTGTGTGTGTGTGTGTGTGTGTGTGTGTATGAGAGAGAGCAAGAAAGAGAGAGTGTGTGTGTTTATGTTTGTGTTTAACTGTTTTGAAACTTTACTTAGAATTGTTCAGTAACACATCTGGGTTGTGGTTCCTTTACTTACAACCCTGTGTTCTTTTAATTTCAAACATATGCAAATAGAATATATACACGCCCTACAAATAATCTCCACGTTCATTACACTAGACCAGTGGTCCTGGAATATGGGCTTGTATCAGATTCACAGCTACACAGCTCTTCAAAACAAAGATCACAGACAGGCATGGTGGTGCACACCTGTAACCCATCCCAGCAACTCAGGAGGCTGAGGCAGGAGGACAGCAATTTCAAAGGCAGCCTGGACAACTCAGCGAGGTTCTAAACAACACAGCAAGACCCTGACTCTAAATAAAACATGAAAAGGGGCTGGGGATGTGGCACAGTGGTAATGCACCCCTTGAGCTCAATTCCCAGAACAACAACAACAACAACAAAGACAAAAAATAACAAAAAACAAAATAAAAACACAGATCACCGGGATCCATATTTGTACTCTCAGATGTCAAGATCTAGGTTAGGACCCAGAATTCATTCTTTTAACCATTTCCCTGCTGTTTCTTCTGCTGCTGAGGGACCAATGGAGAGTCCCTGTACAAGAGAGGTCAACATAAGGTATTTTTCATTACCTAGCTCTCACCTGCAACCATTGATATCTTAGGGCCTATCTCAGCTCATACATAACCTCACCCCACCTCCTCCTCCCCCTGATTATTCTCAAGCAAATACCAGGCATTACCTTATATGATCTATAATACTTCAGCATGTAACTCTTAATATATGAGAAATTTTTCTCAACTTCTCATTTGAAAACACAGAAATTTGAAGGGGGAACACAGAGAAAATCCTTCACCTGGATTCCCATAATCTTGTTGCTTTCTCTCTCAGTTCTGTTGTGGTTTGGCTTAAGTGCTCAACACTTCACCCAAATACTTGAACGTGTGTCTCCCAAGGACTAAGACATACCCATATGCAACCACAGCACCGTTATCACACTGAAGAGATTTAACAATGATAAGGTGACATTATCCAAGTCCATGTTAGGTCCGCATTTAAATTTCCCTAACTGTCCCAATAGTAGCTTGGAGAGATTATTTAGAGGATCAATGATGGATCAGGCAGCACACATGTCACTCAGTTGGCATGCCTCTTCAAAAATGATGGTGAAATAAAGGTATTTCTTGATAATGGACAAACTCAGAGAAATTATTGTGGGCCGACCTTTCCTGTGAGAAATATCAAAGGGAAATCTCAGAAAAAAATAGTAACTTGATTTGCTCCCCATGACGCAATAGGAGCACCACTGAAGGAAACTGTGTCAACATTAATAAAAGGCTGTATGAATGCACTGTGGCTGGTAACGCTGTTCTTCCTGTGTCTGGTTTAAAGGGCAATTGTTGCAAAAAGCAGTTGTTATATAAAACCGTCTGGATGGGCTTTCGTGTATAAAGAAGTAATTTTGTGCCAATGACAGCAGAAAGGACCGGGAGGCTCTGAATTTTTATACAGTCCAGGTTTTGCAGAATATCGAAATTGAGTTGGCAATAATCTGAACCAGATTCATTCAAGTTAAAATGTGAGCTGTCACCTGTTGGCAACCATGAAGAACATAACTCGAAAATACGATAAGGAAACAATCAGGAAATGCAAAGCCTATTCTGAGAAGTTGCCTGATAATGTCAAAAGAAGGCCTGGACAGTGGGAAGGAAGAACACAGAACATAAGGTAGAACATACAAAACTAGCAGGCTTCAGTCCTACTGTATTGGTAATCGTTCTGAACAGAAACATACTGAACACCGCAGTGTAAAACAAAACGCATAAAAGACACGATGGATGTAGGATCTATCCACAACAGACCTGCTTCAGCTTCAGAGACACAAGCAGTTTCAGTGCCGAAGGATGGAATAAGGTTGGCACTGGAAACTGTGTATTTATGATAATATTACGTTTCTTCACCTGAGGATTCTCAAAGTCATACATTCATAGAAGCAAAAAGTACAGCAGTGGTTGCCCGGGGCTGGGAAAATGAAGAGATATTCTTCAAGGGTTACAAACTTGCAGATATGAGAAGAAGAAGTTATCCGAGTCAAATGTACAATGTGTGCGCTCTTCCATACGTTACATGAACATTTATATGAATACATCAAGTATTGATACATGTTATTGTATGTGATATACCATAGAATACATATTATATGTGTGTGTGTATAAACTGTACATTCATTTGCACATGTATCTTCTACACATTATATAGAGAGATGCAGTCTGTTATGTTGTCATTATGGGGTGTCCCCCAAAAGCACGGGTGTGAGGCAATACAAGAAAGTTCAGAGGTGAATTGAGGAGATTATGAGAGTTGTAATGTAATCATTGGATTAATCCAATGATATGGATTAACTGGGTGGTAACTACCAGCAGGTAGCATGTGGCTGTGGGATGTAGGTCTTTGGGGGTGTGACTTTGGGGTTTATAGTTTGCCCCTGCTGAGCAGAGCTCTCTCTGCCTCCTGGTGGCCATGTCCTGAGCTGCGTTCCTTCCCCATGCCCTTTTGCCACCATGTTCTGCCTCACCTCTGGCCCAGAGATACGGAGGCAGCCATCCAGGGACGGAACCTCAGAAACCATGAGCCAAAAAACACTTTTCCTCCTCTTACATTGTTCTTGTTGAGTCTCTTGGCCACAACAACGAACAAGCTGCCTGAAGCGTAGTACATAGTGTCATTAATCAATAACGTGTATAGAAATTGTGATACCTATAGGTTGGGTACCAGTCAGCCTTCCAAAAAGAGATTTTGTGTTGAGGAGAATACGTACATATCTGGAGGGCATCATGTGAAGGGAAACAAGGCTGAAACAGAAAGAAAGATACTGCACGAACTCACTTTAATGTGGTATCTAAAAAAAGTCAAATGTGCAGAAGCAGAAAATAGAATGGTGTTTACCAGGGACGGGGAAATGGGAGATACTGGCCAAAGCATACACAGTTGCAGGTTGGAGGATGAATCAGGCGAGAGATCTCATCTACTGCATGATGACAATCGTTAATAGTAATAGCTACTAGAATCATTATCAAGACAGTAATTCCAGGTGCTCACATCTCCCACATGAGAAACGGTAACTGTGCAGAGTTTACTTGCTTGACTGAAACAATCATTTCGCTGCGTATATCAACATGTGCTGTATGCCTTGAATGCATACAGGAATTTTTTAATTAAATAAAACGAACACTCTCACACAGAGGCACAATGATATCTTGGCTAGAGTTCTAATCACGTCTGTGATTCCCTTGGTGCTTCCTCAGGTCAACCGATCACATATTTCATACCCAGCACTCTTTCCCAATACTAGGGATACACGAATAGGGGAAAGAAGGAAAAGCAGAGAGGGGTCCCTTCCCTCGCACCGTTTGCATTCTACGAAACAGAGGCCTCGCATTTTCGCTTCTAAAGTGGTCATTTGCAAGTTCATGGTGAGGACTGGGCTTGAATGTCTGAGCTAAACACTGATCTCATCAAGAATACAGGCTGTGTCTTCCTTCAACAAACGGTTTTGAGTTCCTACTGTGTGTCTGGCACCAGGCTAAGACAACAAAGGAACAAAAATCAGCACGGGGCCCTCCTGGGACTCATCCTACAGGCCAGACCCTGCCTAGGGATGTGCTAACATTGGTAAGTGCTTACTCAATCCCTAGGCCTCTCTCATTTTATTTAACAGTTTACATATGCCGGAAAAGATATTAATTTAATTTAAAGAGTACTCTTAACAATAGCCCATGCGGAAAGAAAATATCATTCCTTGTGTCTCCTGGATGGAATCAGGAGCAAGAAGGTGAAATGACTCGCCCGATGCACACAGCTACCTGGTGTGAAGCTGAGATCAGAACCCAGGTGAGTCCCCAAACTCCACTGGTCACCTTCCCGTTTCCTCACTGAAGCTCCATGGTGAGTTCCAATGCTTCACACACACATGGAATGCAACTGGTATTTAAGAGTGCCAAGTAAACAAATATGCTAATCTCCAATAAAGAGTACAATCACAGCTGCACAAGAAAAACCAAGTATGAGAAAGTTTTTTGGTTCCACATGTGTTTCTCCAAGGGAATGGGGCCTCATTCTGCCAAGCTAGGTGCTGCCATTCTGCCTCACTCCACCTTCGTAGGCTGTTCCGGGTTGCACATCCTTAAACTCAAGGTGTTAAGATGGTGGACTAGAGGGAAGCGGGCTCTCTCACAGGTCTGTGACATGGAACTCAGGCAGCAGGGATACTGCTTCTCTGTGAGGTGGGTGATAAAGAGACTTCACTGATACTCATTATTGGACAGAGAGCCATGGAGACTGGGAAATCTTGGGTGAACCAGACAAGATAAAGGAACAAAACTGGAGCAGGGCTCCTGGCGGGAGCAGGGGACATTAGTACACAAGGTCAGAAAAGGGTGAGAAGCTCTATGGATGACTTGGCGTGGAGAATCCTGGGACTGGAGGGGCAGCCTTCCCTGGGCTGACTGGAAGACTGCTCGGCTCATTAAGGTGATGCACAAAAGACACCTCAGGTCCACCAGTTCTGCTCAGGGAGCCGAAGTAGGGGCTGTTTGGGGATATCCACGTTGCAGTGGCGCCAACAGAGACCAGGAGTTCTGGGATAAGTACAGTGTAGGAATTCAGCAGG
The DNA here is from genome assembly GCF_045843805.1 of Urocitellus parryii. NCBI lineage: Eukaryota > Metazoa > Chordata > Mammalia > Rodentia > Sciuridae > Urocitellus > Urocitellus parryii. The sequence continues at coordinate 77,666,998 of NC_135547.1, forward strand.
CACGGGCTACAGGATCTTAAGTGAGCCTAGTGAATGTAGAGAATCTCTGGCAGAGAGAGCATTTTGCCTGGGGCTTAATATAGGACAGAGAGGCTTGAGCCAGCCTGCCTCCCTTCCCGCCTTTGAATCTGGCAGCAGCTTTGAAATTGCAACAGGCAGGCGAGAGTTATGGAGGTTGGGGGTAACTCTGGGAGACCAGAAAGGGCAGTATCCGGGAACAACAGCAGCAGCAGAAAAGCATGGGCTCCTCTGTCCCAGGACTGGAGCCTTGAGGAGACTCCTAGAGCACAGCCCTAGAGGTGCATAGATTTAGGAACGCCTAACGACTCCCCAGGCAATAAAATACCTGGGGCCATACTGGAGCCCCAGAGCTTCACTTACAGAAATTATCTCGCACATCACAGCAGCATCTTTCCCCTGGCAGTGGAGCCTCCAGCCCTTTCCACTGTACTCCACCCCGCAGCATTCTGTGCAGGTGGGAAGCAGAGAAACGGGAAGGCTGTTTGGCACAGATAGCCAGCACATACTCTCATTGACTCTTTTTTGGGTTTGGGGTTTGTTTGTTGGCTTGTTTTCCTGTGCCCTGATTGATATATGGACATTTTTACATGTACATATTGTTTTCTGCTTTCTCATTTGTAGCATTTATTTCAGGCAGTTATGTTCCCTTACAATGTTTTTGAAGGTTAAGGGTTTTGATTATTGTATTTTGATTATTGTATTTTGTATCGTCTGTTTCACAGTTCTGTTTCCCCTGTTTCTCGTTCTCTCTTTTCTCTTGCTAACAGCCAAACTCTAATGTTCTCTCTTTCTCTCCTCCTTCAACTTTTTTTTACTTCTATTTTCTCCTCCCTCCTCATAAACAATGCATTCCGTGTCACCTCTGCATCTGCCCTATTCAACTCTTAAAACTACAAACCCTTTTCTGCCCGCCAATCTCTTCTTCCTCCTCTTTATAGACTCCATTTTTAACTTCTCATAACAAATTGGTTTAGGAAACACCGTGCCCCATAATGTTATAACAACAATTAATACACAAGTCATAGATCATACCTACTGTTTGATTTTATGCCAGACATAACTCATGATTACTTATTGCCTTTATTGATAGAACTTGCTGATCCCGCCATTTCTGTTTATTATGGCAATTAACATTGTAGATGCCATGATAGCAATTAAGTACTGAATTTAGTACCATACAGAGCTCTTGGTGGCTGTCATTTGGCTCCCCCTAATGTCTGAGGCACGGGTGACCAAAAGCTCATAGAACAGAGCCTTGCTGCTTCAGATCCATTCGGACAGTTGGGTAGACACAAACAAAACATGAAAAACTCAGGGAACAAGCCAACCTAAACAACCCGGAATGACTCAGAAACAGACCCCATGGATACCACAGTGGAGGAAACGTCAGAGGAGAAATTTAGAAAGTTTTTAGGTAGACTGATCCACAAGATCCATGATGATTTTACATCACCTTGAAGAAAGACCGGATAACAGTAAAAGGCCAGATCTAAGATTCGCGGGGGTAGATGAAGGCTCTGAAGTACAAACTAAAGGAGTGCACAATCTTTTGAATGAAATAACAACAGAAAGCTTCCCAAATCTTATGAAAGAAAAGGAAAATCAAAGACAGGAGGCTGACGGGATGCCAAATATACAAAATGACAACAGACCCACTCCTAGGCACATCATCATGACATGGCCTAGCAAATAGAATAAGGATAGAATTTTCAATGCTGCTAGAGGAAAATGACTCTCGTGTTTAGAGGTAAACCAATCTGGATCTCAGCTGTTTTGCCAACCCAGACAACTAAAAGCCAGGAGGTCTTGGCATAATATACACAAAACTCTGAAAGACAATGCATGCCCACCAAGCATAGTATATCCAGCAAAATTAAGCTTCAGATTTGAAGATGAGGATAAAACTATCCACAATCAACAAAAGTTAAACGGATTCACAACGACAAAGCCAGCACTACAACACATACTCAATGTAATACTTCATGAAGAGCGAGTGGAGAATACAAATGAAAACCAGCAGAAGGCGGAGCTACACTAGAAAAATAGCACATCAAAGGACAATGTATTTCGACTTAAAAACTAGAAATAAATCAAAATGACTGGAAAAATCATCTCTCAGTAATAACACAATATGTTAGTGGACTCAACTCATTGGTCCAAGGACATAGGCTGGCATATCGGATTAAAAAACCAGACCCCGCATTCTGCTGTGTGCAAGAGACTCACCTCATAGGCAGAGACTTCCACAGACTGAAGGGGAAAGGACAGGGCAAAAGCAAAAAAACAACTTATCATTTCCATGCATCTCATAAACAAGCATAGGTTCTTATCGTCATATCAGATAAAGTGACTTTCATGCCAAAGTTAACCAGAAGAGACAAAGATGGCCATCATCCTGCTTAAGAGCGTCCTACAACAACAAGAAACAGAAGTCATAAATATGTATGCCCCAAACAATGGAGCATCTGGGTACATCAAACAAACCCTCCGAAATATCAAGAATCAAATAGATCACAACACAAGAATGCTGGGTGGCTTTATCATGTCTCTGTCGTCACTAGACAGATCATCCCAAAAAACACCAAATAAGGAAGCTACAGAACTAAAAAATGCAATTCATAATTGAGTCTTAACAGATAAATGTAGAATATTTCATTCCATCAGTGACTGAAGACACTTTCTTCTGAACAGCACGTGGAACAATTTCTAAAATACACCTTATGTTAAGACACAAAGGCACCCTCAGCAACTACAGTAAAAATAAAGATAAACTCAACCTGTTGCTCTGGAACTCTTTGAAGGGATCTTCCCTGCCTTTGGGTGGCAACCCAGCAACACACTTGTATTTGCAATGAAGTCAACAAATGCTTTTACTTGCACATCAGAAAAGACTGAAATGATAGAGTGTGTTCTCTGACCATGACCGACTTATATGAAAAAAACTGACACCAGAAGAAATATTCTGAAAATCCAAAAATATTTGGAAATTCAAAAGCAACATTTAAAATAGCCTGTTGGTCAAACAATAAATCATGGCTTGCTGTGGTGGGGCACACATATAATCCAGCACCTAGGGAGCACCAGGCAGGCAGATCATCAGTTCAAAGCCAATCTCAGCAACTTAAGGAGGCCTTTTCTTAATATATATATATATATATATATATATATATATATATATATATATATGACTGGGGATGCGGCTCAGTGGTTAAATGCCCCCGAGTTCAGTCCCTCTTATGTAAAAGAAACGAAGGAGGGAAGGAAGGAAAGAGGGAAGGTGGGGCAAAAGGAGGAAGGAAGGAAGGAAGGAAAAAGAAAAGAACGAAATCAAGAAGGAAAGTGGGAAATATTTTGAACCAAAAGAGAATGATGACTCTACATCACAATTTGTGGGATGCAAGACATTAATCAATGGTTCAATTTGTTTAAAAGACTAGGTCAAAAAGAACAGAATCCTCAACACCAGGACCTTATACTCCTTGTTCCAATGTCCTGAAAGAATGAAAAGCATAGTGGGGCTTAAGAGAGTGCAAGGAAAGGAATAATAATGAGCAGAAATCAACAAAATAGCAATTGGTCAAACCATAAAGAAAAGCATGAAAATAAAATAAAAACTGATTCTCTGACATGATGAACACTCTTGGTAAAACTCTAGGTAGACTGGTTGAAAATGAAGAAGACACTTCCATTATCAAAAGTGACTGTGTGTCCATCAAGATGGATCCTACAGACGTTAAAAGGATAGTGATGGAAGCCAGGAGAGGTGGTATGTGACTCGATTCCCAGCTTCTCATGAAGGTGAGGCAGGAGAATCGCCAGAGCCCAGATTGGGGCAACACAGCAAGGCCCCTGACATGGACTGCAAATGTGTAATCATGCAATGCTCTGAAAAGCTATAATCTCGGACAGTTCAACAACCTCAGTAAACAGATTAACAGGCTCAAAAGAGCAAAGGAGAACAGAGAAAAAGTGGCATCCCTATAAGGTCATATATGTAATAAAAATAGAATATGTAATCAAGAGTAAGATTAGTCCAGTGGCAGACTAGGCACCTCAAACACTTGTTACCCCATGGAAACATCAAACTCCATAAGTGAATTTGATCATATAAGTGGAATAAAAGAAAAGACGAGTAATTGTCGACTGGCATGCCTGAAAAGTCCTTTAATGAGGTCAAACACCCTTTCTTCATCAACAAAATAATAAAAGCCGTGATAACGTTGGAACATAAAGGAACATCCTCAAGCTAATACAATGCTTCTATGAACAATCTGCCACTGGCATCATATTCGGTAGAGAAAAACGGAATGTTCCTATCATAAGATGAGGAAGAAGTCAGAACGTCTCCCTGCTGAGACTCTTGTCACGTGAATACAACATGATGCTGGAGGCCCTAGCTAGTGCAAGGAGGCAAAGAAAGAAATGGCATGGAAGTGACAAGGACGAGAGACTGTCTTCACCTACAAATGGCATGATAGTTTACACAGAAAATACTATGTATTAGAGAAAAAAAAAATCTACCACATGCCACAAACGTTTTAGCCTGGTCACAGGATAGAAAGGCAGTATCGAAAAAACAAACCAGTCTCTTCCCTCTTACTAGGAACAAGCAATTGGAAGTGAAATTTAGCTTCGATGTCCTTTTCAGTACCAGTAAAGTCAATTAATTATCTGTTGAGAAATTTAACATCATGATTGAAAGACCTGTTTGGAGACAGCTTTAAAAGATTGCTGAGAGACATTAAGGACCTAGATAAATGGAGGTGTACTACATTCATTGATCAGAAGACTCACAAAGGTCAAGGTGTCAGTATTCTGGTAGTCAATCCCTAGTTTCACCATCACTATAATTACAAGGAAAAACCATCCCTCAAAGCTCTGTGGAGGGCTGGGGCTGTGGCTCAGGGGCAGAGTGCTTGCGTAGCATGCGTGGGGCCCTGGGTTCAATCCTCAGCACCACATAAAAATAAACCCCCCAACCCCCCCCAAAAAAGAAAAAGAGCATTCTGTCCATCTACAACTACAAATAAAATAAAATAAGGAAAGTTCCATGGAAATGTATAGGACATAGACTTGCCAAAGCCATTTGGAAGGGACCAAAGATGGACAACATATACTCCCAAACTACCTGCTATAATATAAAGGGACGGTAAAGACAACAGCATGGTTTTGCCTCAGAACAAGATCCATGGATCAGTGTAGGAAACAGAAAGCCCAGAAAGAGACCTACACATACCCCATCAGAGGAATACTGACAAGGGCTATATAAAGTAATTCAGTTCACTAGTCGTCCTGAGAGTAGCGGACCTCCTTAAGGAAAAAAAGCAAACAAACCTCAAAAGCTCACACAACATCCAAACATGAACTCCAAAGAAATCATTGGTCTAAGTAAAATTTGCTGCATTTGTGCACTCAGAGAATCCACAGGAGAAATACTGTGTGTCACGAGATCAGGCCAGATTGTCTCAGTCGGGACACAAAAGCATGAATCAGAGTGGAAAAATAATCAATGCGCCATTATCACAACTGCAAACCCTGGGCTTTTGCTGATCAGACACCAGGGTTCAGCATTTCTGTGGAGTGTGGGATTCTAACCCCGAAGGGGAACTGACGTTGACTCGTGTCAGCTCCTGGGACAGAAAACTGGGTCTGCTTACTGTCGGGCACAAAAACTCACCATATCATCCTGGGTTCTCCCTTTGACACTCTGCCTTTCTCCCACTTCTTGGCCAACTTCTTTCTTCATCCACCAGAGGCATGCCTGCCCTGGCAAACCTTCACTGACTCCATGTCAACTCGCAGGGACTGGGTGGCTGCCCCTCCTCAGTCCTCCCATAGCCCAGTAAACTTCCTCCATCACTCTCTGAGGCACGCATGCCTTTCTTGTCTTCTCCCTGCAGGATGGCTTCAAGTCATAACTGCGTCTCTTTTGGACATGGTTTGAGAGAAGCTCCAAGACCAGATCAGCCCTGTGTCCTTGGGGTTTCGTGACACATGCATTACTAAATGGCAACCCCACCTTAAGATCCACCTAAAAGACTCTGGAGGCCACACACTTCCTCCCTCCCCTCAGGGTAACTCCTTGCAGGGAGGACAATGGGGAAGAGGAAGAGGGGCTGGCAGTCAGTGGTGCAGACCCCACAGATAGGGTTGGCAAGCAGGGTGCACAACTTGGCAGCATCTCCTGAAACCCAAGCTTCCAGGATGGAGTTGGATAGAGTAGGATTAGGCGGCAGGAAGCTTTCACTTTTGCTGCTTTGCCTTCCATCTCTGGCCCTTGCCCTCCATCTCTCATGGTTGGCAAGCCCTCCAGGCCCGCAAACCCCTACCCACCATCCATCCACCAGCTGAAGACCCACAAACAGATAGCATCTCACATAACCCTAAAGAGGAAAACATCTGCTATCAGAATGCGTTCTGGATGCTATCACCCAGCTCATCCTCCTTCTTTGATGACCATTTTGGAAGATACACTGCCTGAGGGCCTTGACGTACTTCATCTTGTGAGTCAATCTGCTGGTGGTGGGGGCCCAGGTACACTCCTGTCTCTGGCATCCCAACCAAAGGAGAACTCACCATCAGCCTGAATACCTCTGCAATTTCTGTTCAGCCAGCAGCAACCTGGCTTAAGCCTTCTGGGAGGCCAGAAGAAGAAGAACAGGAAAGAAAGAGAAATTGAAGGGGTGGGAGTAAGGGACAGAGGAACACAGGGGACATCACATGTGAGAAATGTATCCAGTGCTTGAGCACAGTGTACTGGGCAGTGGAAGGGAGGAACAATGGGGCAGAGGCAGGGGGCTGGGAGTCCGGGAGGGGGGTGTGCCCCCGTTCCCTTTCCACCTGGAAGAGCTGCACTTAGAGATCTCTCCAAGAAAGTCCTGTAGCTATTTCTAGACACCTCACACATTCCTGGAAGCATGAGCTACACCCCTCTTTCTCCCACCTGCAGCCCTCGTGCATCTGACTTCCCCTCAGTGCATGGAGTGCACTCCAAGGGCAATCCAGCGTGGGAAATTAGGTGGTGTTGAGGTGGTGCAGGTCACTGCTGTATTCCAAGCACCTGGAAGAGGGTCAGCGAGCACAACATAGCTGCTAATGGAGGTCACACATGCCAGTGATGGTGGCTGTACCTGTGGGAGGAGGCTGTGGACACTATATGGCAGAGGGTGAAAGGCCCACGAAAAGTCTCCAGGGAACTCATCTTGTCTGATATCATGGAGAACCCATGCCATGACCCAGGCTGGCCCAGGGATTCTGCTCTTGCGTGTGTGTTGCGGGCGGGGGGGGGGGTGCAGTTCCACAGAATGCTGGCATTGTGACCCAGTTTTTCAGATGAGATGAGAACTCAGGTCTGGCCCCTGCCTCTCTGGTGGCTCACAGCCAAGCCTCGCTCTCCGTCTCTTTTCCTCTCCCACCATGTCAGCTGCAGACGACACCAGAGTTCCTCAGGCCTGAGTTCTGAAGGGGCCACTTATCACTCTGCTTTCCTTCCTAGGGGATGATGCTGGCCACTGCCAATCTGAGGACACACAAGCTGCAGAAACAGAGCTGTGAATGGTGACCCAGCCCCCTCTGCTCGCCCCCGCCCCTGCTCTCCACCTTCTTTGGTTCACGAGGCCTGAAATAAACGCTGGCACTCCTGACTGGTTTTGCTTCGTGGTGTTTGCTTTATCACTTTCAACATTGATGCCAGCCTCGGGTGCACGGGGGTGTTGGGATCTGTGGGGGTGGGCCATGGGGGAGTAGTGAGCATCTTCCTCGACCCTATGAGGCTGTCCACCCTCCTCCTTGAAGCAGTGCTGCGTGCTCCTCCTTGGGTCCTGGTTGCAATGGATGGAGGCCAATCAGCAGTGAATTTCCCACAGCTGGCAGCTCTGACCCCCAGGTGGCACTGGCATGCGGGAATGAGGAGATAACAACAGGTCTCTTCCTCCTGCAGTGCACACCAGGTTCACATCCCAGAAAACCTGGGCATCACTTATATATGAAAGGTGCACAGACAGGCATTGGAAGAATCCGCAGATCTTTTTGACCCTTTAACCTTACAAAAAGGAGGTGGTTTTGTTAGAATTTGCAGCATCAGGAATCTCTAGGCCAATGCACCAACATATGGGATGTGCGTTTTGTATTAAATAGCCTAGTAGACAGGGGAACACTGGAAAATCCTCCTGCCTGTTTCATGCAGCCCCCTCACAAAGCCTAGAGAGTGACAAAAGTTTGACCATGGTCTTCCGTGTGAACTCACTGTCCTTTTCTTGCTCAGAGGGCCAGGCTCTTAAATGACATGCAAGCCAGGTTCAGGCAGGCAGCAGCATTTTAAGTCGCACACCCTATTCCTATGTGCCTGGAGGGTAGCCAGTGTGGGAGCCCACAGAGGACTGGCAAAGCTGTTCATTTCAGTGTGGTCAGAGGCTCTACATATAGTGTCTTCACGGTCTCGCAGCCTTGATTTCCACATTTGAAAACAAGGGTGAATCAAACGACCTCACATGGTTTGATAAGTACTGAAAGAAGCCAAGTGTCCCAAGGAATGGAGTGTCCACACAAGAAGATACAGGACCCCAATTGCAAAGAGAAGAGAGAGACAGGGAACAGTCATGTTCTTCAATTGTTTCAGACTAAAGAGTCATACTTGCAATGTAGCAAGGCCTCTGAGAGATGACTCGAGAAACACACAGATAAGAACAAACAGACAGCAAGCAAGTTAGTAATGAACTGGAGCACGACATTTGTAGACAAGCAACTGGCCAGTGCACAAGAAGTAGGAGCGCCCCAGCACATATCATAATGCAAGCGCAGCAATGATCAAACTGACTGCATTTTTCAACTATGAATTGGCAGCCCTTAAAGATCTTAATGGCACCTTATGGGCATCCCATACTGAAGTTCTGCTGTTGGTATTGCAAATTGGTGCAGATCGTACACACTGCAATTGAGCAGGGATTAATTGCCCTGAAAACCTTTAGCTTACTCTGCACCTCCAGATGCTCTCTCCTGTCTGCTACTGATCAGAATCAGAAGCAGGGTGGTTGCTCTTGCATCAGAGCCCCAGGTCTCAGATGCCTCTGCCTCAAGACCCCTTGCTGGGTTCTAGAAAGCTCATTTCCAGTGCTGTTCATGCCGGGGGGGGGGGGGGGGGGTGTCCTCAAGGTCAGGACCTCGGAGAGTTCCCAGGAGCTGAGTCTGTGCCCTGACTGAGGCCCCTGATGCAAGAATGACAGCTAAGGGCCTCAGGGTCTCTGTGAGACACAGACATCTACACCTTTGCTTCCTTCTAGTGCCCACCTCGCCTTCCACTCACACATGGAAGAGAAACCTGGACTGTGACTATGGATCCTTAGCACAGCTGGGGTTCTACTCATTAGGAACTTAGGGGCCATTTCAGGGGTCATTCAGGGCCTGCCTGTCTGCTCACTGTGTTGGTGGAGCTGAGGATGGAGCTGGGGAGTGGAAAGTTGTCACTGCTGAGTAACTGGGTTTGAATTTCAGGAAATCCCAACATTAGCAGAGTGCTAAGCAGTCTTCCCTAAGGCTTGAGGCTCGTATATTCACCAGCAGAGCAACATAAAAATCGTGTTCAAGTAGTCACCTGGTCATCTCCGTTAGAGTGCAAGGGTGGAGCTGAATGGACTCGGGGAGAGGAAGGGAAACAATGGCAGTACTCACTGAGGCATCTGGGTGCTTGCAGCTGTCAAGAGTATTATCAACTCTTTGAACAGAGTGTACTCTTCTGCAGTACATGTGGTGGGAATCTAGGCCAGGGACACGGGGACAGAAGTTTCAAGAGGGGGCAGGTCCATAGCCTCTTTCTACCCAGCGGAATGAATAGCTCTGCTGGCCTCTGACAATACCTCCTTTCAGATAGTACACGCACATCACACTGCTAAGGGATCCTGGACGTCTCTGGCATCCTGCCGCTGCTGAGTCCTGGCCTTTCCACGTGGAGAAAGCTGCATCTCACTGGAGCCCTCAGGGTGGTGCCCTAGGTTTGCAGGGTGAGCAGTGCAATCTTTCATCCTTACCAGGGGAGAGCAACTTGAGGGCTTGTGGAGGCTGGTTTCCCTCCAGCGTGACAGATCACTGGTCTAGTGTGGGCCTGGGATCCAGGTCTCTGGAGGTCGCTGCTGAATGCAGCACACCCAGATCTGAGCCCTCTGTGCACAACTGGGCCTTCGACAAACACTTGAGGAATGACAGAAACACTGTCAGGGCTAGTCACGCACGGTTTTCTCTGTTTTCCCAGGGGAGGACTGGCTCAGAAGAAGACACAAGGCCCTTCACTTATTGTCATCATCACAGAGAACCCTCCCAATGGCACAGGCTGGCTCGGGGACCCTGTTCTTCTGCTTCGGTACTGAAAGAACTGGTTCCAGACATGCTGCCCTTCAGAAGAATCGAACCCTTCAGAGGAGAATCAGGGTCAGCCTCTGCCTTGCTCACTGCCGTCTGCCAAGCCCAAGGTGCTGCTTCCATTCCTTTCCACCAAGTGAACCCCAGGCCAAGCCTGAAATCCTCAGGGCTCCCAATGGTCCACTGGTCACTCTTTTTTAATATTTATTTATTTTAGTTCTGGTTGCACACAATACCTTTATTTTAATTATTTTATACGTGGTGCTGAGGATCGAACCCAGGGCTTCGCATGTACTAGGCAAGCACTCTACCGCTGAGCCACCACCCACTCCACACTGGTGACTCTTCTTTCCTTCCCAGGGGAGGAGTCTGGTCACGTAAAAACCAAGACCATGGGAGCCACAGAGTCCCAGACTTTGAACAAGGCCCTTCTACTACCCCAGTTCCTTTCCCCCCCCCCCTATCTTATTCTCTGGGCAGGAGATAAACACAGACACAAAACACAGTGTCTCTTCTGTACTCCTTGACTGTTTCCCCAGGAATATTCACCTGCAGTGCCTTCTGGTTTGTGGGTTTGGGTGGAGCAGGCAGGGAGAGGGTTATTATGGAGGCAAAGCACCAGCACAGTACTTAGCCATCTGCGTGGGTACCCCTGGGCAGTGGAACAGTACTGCTTTTCCTCAGTCACTGTTTGGACAGCCCTGTGCTCAGTGGAAGGCAAACCTTCCGGTTTCAAACATTTCATTGAGGGTGGCTGTTGGGCAGGGACTGGGTCATAGCTGTAGGCCTGGGCAAGAAGGTTGTGAGTTGAGGGGCAGGGAGGCGGGGTCAGAGGGAGGGAGGGTGTCCCAGAATCCACAGGTAAAGCTTTGGAGTCTTGAAGTTATATCATGACCACAACAATCCCCACCCTACCCTCCAAGAGAAACCAACCAGCACATGGAATCACCCATCACCTCAGGGGGTTGATCTCATTTTACGATACCAGGATACCAAGGCTCTTCCCTTTGTAGGTCGCCCTTGTTGTGTATTACATCAAAACAGCTAAACCTGCCTCCTGGGACAGAGCAAAGTCCAGGTCTCCCCTAGACTTCCTGATGCTACTGGCTAAGGCTGTACCCCTTGGGCACATTGCACCCCTTGGGCTTCTTGGCCCACTCCTCATGGATCTAGGCATTCCTGGGAAACTCCAAGTCCAGCCTGCCCCTAGGCTTGGTGCATTTTGGCTGGGAGACGCCCTGGGGAAAAGCAGGAAATGGGCAGGGGGCAGTGGCACTTACAACCCACTTTCTCTTCTGTCTTCCAGTTTGACAGGATTTTTCTACTGTAATATTTGAAATCCACAGCAAAACAAAGAGAATCATAGCAGACTCCAGCCCTTTTAAATAACACTTTACTACAGACGTGCTTCAGATCTCCCTGTAATTTTCAATGAAGTGTTACGGAGACACAGGAAGCATCCCTAATCTGTACTTGCTCCTCTCCTCCTTACTGGAGGTCCCCCAGCCAGGGTGTCTGAATACTCCCAAGGTTCTGTGCAGCTTCAGAGCAACTCCCCCTCTGGCAGGGTGCTTCCCAGCTGCCTTAGAGAAGCTCCCCTGAGGGCTGGGGTTGTGGCTCAGCGGTAAAGCACTTGCTTGCACCCACACGTGAGGCATCGGTTCGATCCTCAGCACCACATAAAAACAAATACGTTAAAGGCAGTGTGTCCATCTACAACTCAAAACCACATTTTAAAAATTTTTTAAACATATTCCCCTGAAACTTCCAGTGACAATGTCTTCCCAGAATCCCAACCCAGAGCTCAGAAACAAGCACATCTCAGCAGCTTCTACAGATAGCCGGGACCCAGCCCTCTCATGCCTACATGTTTTCCTCATGAGACAGATCCGTTCTCACAAGGGGCGCCAAGCTCTCCCTCTGTGTATTACCAGGAAGGGTCAGGAGCAACATCTGGGGACCCAGCCCAGCCCGAGTGAGGGGAGGTTTCCACTGACACGGGGTGCTGGTCTTTCTCAGGGGCTATCACTTCCTATGGACTCTGTGACCAGGCATGGCTAGTGCAGATGGGGAGCAAGGCAGGACCAAGCAGAACTGAGTCCTGGGGAGGCCCATCCAAGGTCGTACAGGGGTGGGGGTTGGGATCATCTGAACACACAGCACACTGCAAAGTGGCCCAGCAACCATTTGCTCCGTCAAGCTGCTCTGTACCTGAAAGGCTCACTGTACCCCCGTTTTTCAAGTGGGAATGGGAGTCATAGTCATGCAAAGCTCCCTATGATCCTCACCTCCTGGCACTCACGGCCCTGTGAAACGCACTTGTGGTGGGCTTCTAACCAGCCAACTTTGGGAAGGGCGATGGTGTGCCCTCTCTGTCTGAGGTTAGGCTATAACAAGACTGTGCCTTCCCTCCTGTGGGCCTTCCTTCTCTCCGGGGCTCTTCCTGTGTGCTTGCCTGATGGAGAAGGCCCGCTGGCAGGGAGCCAATGGCAGTCTCTGTCCACCAGCCAGAGAGGAACCAAGGCACTCATCCTACTTAAAGCCCATTAGAAACTGCCAGGACGCACAAGAATCCTTCCTCATCCAGGCCTACAGAAGAGACCGCTCTCCGTGTGCCAACACCTTGATGGCACTCTTACAAGTGACTGGGAAACAAGGGCCACAGTTAAGCCGTGCCTGGAATCCTAGTCCAGAAAACTCTGAGGGATAACCTGTCTATTGTTTCATGCTGCTGTTTCGGGGATGATTTGTTATGCATCGGTCAGTAGCAAGTAAGGCAGCGGGAGTACCTGGGGCCTGCAGACTGTGCCAGAGATGGAAGGCCCCGCTCAGACTAGCTGGTGTGCTTGGGTGCCATTTGGAACAGGGTGTGCCTAGCTTTTGGTCAGACTCAGGGACAAGTCCCAGCTTTGTTGCTAATCATCGCTTTGACCTCGAACAAAGCACCTGAAGCCTTTGGACTCAGCGCTTCTGCAAAGTTTGATGGGCACTCCACAATCAAGACGGACTTAAATTAAGCACCCGTTTATGTACCTCTTGTGACCGTTTCTGGCACACTCTAGGCCCTTAGTAAATAGCAGCCATGACTTTGAATGCTGTTGATCCGGGACAATGCACCCTCTCTTGGAAAATCCCCAGGCACTCAGGAGGCTTCTAGTGCAGGCAAAACATATTTTAGCGATTGGCACCAAAGCATTTGTTCTCCAGGAAGGGAGGCACATCACAGTGCACACTCGTCTAAAGATTTCTGGTGTGAGGGAGGCAGCCCCTTCGGGTTGGGGTATGTGGCCATATCGTTTCTGCAGACACCAGATACACATTTCTCCCTCCCTCTCTCCCCTTCCCTCTGGCCTCTCTTCCTCCCTTCCTCCCAGCCTCCCTCTGTCCACACTCCCTCTTTCACCTCCTCTTTCTCCTTCTCCGGTGCCTGATTCCAAAGTCTTGCGGTCCATAATTCTCCCTCTTGTCCTTCATTTCACGAATGCTGGAAAGCCTGCCCTTCCCTGGCTCTCTTCCAGATAAAGCCCTGTCCGTGTCCTCCTCATGCAAGGTCTCCAGCCTCGCCCCGCCTCCCAGCCCACCCCACCCCACCCCACCGCCCCAGGCACAGAGGATGCTATAGGGGCATTGCCTTCTGGGGCACTGCTCAGGCAGGCTTCACTCCAGCCTCTCTGGAGAAGGTGAACTTTGATGGACCCGTGCATGCACAGGGGCAGGAGCCTGGGACAAGTTACCCTGGAGACTTCCATATGCATGAACCCCATCCTCAGGAGAAGATCATTCTGTAAGAGCTGCTCCCTGTCTCCTAACTCACCCCTTCCATCAGAACATCTTGACTCCTCCTCTCCCACAGCTCCAGACATGCTTAAACCTTGCCCTCGTTCTCCCCAAAGAACTTCCAATCCTGCCCTTCCACAGGGCCTTTGCATTTATGACCCTTCTCTGGAGTCACCATTTCCTGACTCTGCCTTTCCCTTGTCCTTTGGCTCTCACCCCAGCCCTTGGGCACATGCTCCTCCCTCTGCCGTGCACACACATACCGTGGACTCTTCTCCATCATAGCTTTGTCCATTCTGATGAGTTCATTGTCATGGCCGCCCCCACTCAGACTGGTCTCTGGGGCAGGAGCTCTGCATTGTTCATCCTGGAACAACCGGTCCCTGACACAAGTCTTCACATACCAAATATTTGTTGGGAAGGTGAGTCAACAAGCATGTGTCCACTAAGCTTGTGTTGCACCTGGACTCTCCGATCTGGGCCAAGGGTGAGCAGAATCCTTTCATGTCCCACACACTCCCACCAGCAGAAGCTGGATATTTCCAGAGTCATAGCCCGAGCACCCACCCTGGAGGCTTTTCTGCATTCCAGAAGTGAATCTGGGATGGCCAAATGCAGGTAGGACAAAGGGCCCGACACTGCAAGGGACACAGAGATGGAAAATTCTGCCAGTGTTGCTTAAGAACTCAAGGCGCAAGGAACAAAGTGTTAAGGCCAGCTTGATCCCTCTGTCCCTTCAGGACAGTGCTAGGGGGTAGGCCCCTTGACTTTGATGTCACCACCCTGCAAACAATCCGATGGGCACCACCCTGCAACCAAGGAGATGGGCAAGGGGTGGCACGACTTGGCACACAGCATTACAACCTCAAGTGACAAGAGATTTAATGGAGCAGGGTGAGGTGATGAGGAGGTGACTCCTCTATGACAGACAGACAGACAGACACACACACACACACACACACACACACACACACACACACACACACACCTGCACACAGAGGACAGTCCCAGAACCCCTCATTCCCCACACAGCAGAGGCTGAATACACAAGGACACAGCCTCATGCACAATGACCTGAGTGGAACTTTGCTGCTGCTGTGTGTGGGCCCTGGCTGCCACGACAGTGCTCAGGCTCTCTTTGCCATGATGAAGTGTTTGCTCGGGCCCCTCTCAGCTCCAGCACAAGACACGCTTCAGCTGTCAATCCCAGGCCTAGTCACAGTGTCCCACTGGACTGTCTTACCAGAGTGGTGCATGTCTTCCTTGTGACCTTGAGGAAGGTGGCATACCTTTGTGAGCTTGCCTTTTGCCATCTACATAATGAAAGCTTTGACAGAGTGATCTCCAAATTATAATTTTCTGCACATTCACTGATCTCGTGCCTCAAGGCACAGGTACATGATGCCCAGCCTGCAGCCTAGTGAAAATTCCCCTGAGGGCACTGCTGCCCTTAGGGCCATATCCTGCCCCACTCCCTGCTCCATCCCCAAAGTGCCTGCTTGACATCAATGTCCTGTCTTTCTGCCCAACGGTATCTCCTTTCACAGCCCAGAGCTGCAAAACTGGTGGGCTGCCCAGTGTCCCAAGGCCCAGAGCCTTGGGGACAATACCAGTACCTTAACTTCCTGGACAGACTTCATCAGCTCCAGACCGTCCTGTGCACACCTGGGAAGATCCTTGAGACCTGGACATTGGAACACATCTAGCACCCCAAGGAGCTCCCTCCCTCTAGAGAACCAGGACAGCAGAGCTCAGCGTATCTGTGGGACACAGCTTTCTATCCCTGGCTGCCTCCTGGGAGCCAAGCTTTACTTCTGCCAATGCACAGAACAGAAACTGGCGTCTGCTTATTTGCAGTTGCAAAGTCCCCACACTTGCCTGGTCTCGCGCTCCCAAAGCTCTTCATCCTCCCCCTTTGCCAGTCTAGCTTCATTCCTCACTCCTCCAGGCACTGACTGCTCTGGAACACTCCCCGGCTCCACTGGAATCCGCAGGGCTGCAG
Organism: Urocitellus parryii; assembly: GCF_045843805.1. Lineage (NCBI taxonomy): Eukaryota > Metazoa > Chordata > Mammalia > Rodentia > Sciuridae > Urocitellus > Urocitellus parryii. The sequence continues at coordinate 77,683,148 of NC_135547.1, forward strand.
AGTGCAGGCTCTGAGCCCTCGCATGGCCACTAATCTTCTCTGTAACTCTCACCGAACTTGTGCCTTTCTTGGCCTCTCCCCAACACAGGCCTGCAGGCCATCTCTGAGGTCAGGCTCTCAGGAATGACCAGCCTTGGGCCTCCACTGCCTCCGGAAAGGAGTCATTTACACAGCACCTCTCACATTTCAATCATCAGGTTGGCAAAAGTCGAGGGCACCAAACACATCAGGAGCCGCGGTGGGGGACAACCAATAGGATCCTATGCTGCTCCTGGGACTGTGGATTGGTGCCACCTCCTTGGAGACCCACTCATAGGTGGTTACTCAGTGTTTGACGGCATGTGTGCCTTGGACCCCAGATTCCACTTCCGGGTACCTTCTCTAAGGAAACACAGCTCCTGGCAACAAGGACACTGAAGGAACACTTGAAAACGTTGAAATTGTAAAGGAAAACCAATAAACCTGCACAAGGGTCCTTACGTGTGGAAATAAAGAATCATGTCAGGGAGACCCAGAAGGGCTTGGGCAGCCAAGGTAAGATGGCGAGTGAGGGGGCAGGGCCAGAACAAAGGAACGTGGAGAAGGTCTTCTAGTGAAGTCAACTTGCTGGTTGACGAGAAGGGCTTGTGCACACAAGCAGGGGACACAGTGAGACAGACACGTCACACTCACGCTCTTGAGGGGGAATCCAGCAGAAAAAGTAAAACAGACAGGTGGACAGAGGGGGCTCCCATCCATACTAGTGAGGAGAGTGTGGACAGGGGGGAGAAAAGGAAAGAAGGAAATGCCAAAGAACACAAAATACAAGCAGAGGCCCCCCACGGATTCCTGGCTCTGGGGCCCCTTTTCTGCAGAGAAGACTATCTGTGTCGCTTTTGCAGTAAACCTGCTGCTTGCTTGCTCTCTCTGTGTCCCGCCCTTCAGTTCTTTGCTGAATGCAGACAGTGAACCCATCACCCCTAGAGGGTAACGTTGGCACATTCTGGAGAATGCTAGGTAGAAGGTCAAAGCGATGGGACAGTTCTCCAGGAACGCACAGGAAAAGTTCACCCGGACTTCCTGCCAAATGCCAAATCCAAGTTGCCACACTACATGCGGCGTGATCCAGTGTGTTTTACAGCCCCGTGAAACAGAGCCAGGCATTTCCACAGGGGTATTCGGATGTATGTGAACACACGACTGGAGAATACTTGAGGAAACACACCAGGCTGAAGGTGAGGGGACTGGTGATGGAGTGGGATGGAAGAGGGACACCACCGTTTTATCTGTGTTCTTTAGTGGTGTTCGGGGAGATTGTGTGCAGGGATTATTTTGTGTAAGCAAGACAATATTTAACACTGTGGCAGATCTGTAACCAGCAGGTGTTCTGAAAAACAGATCTGTTACTATTGTCAATAATAAGAATCACAACCCACTTTGAAGAGTTTCTGAGAAACTGCTTGCAAGCCGACAGAATTTTATTGAGACCCTCCCGCGTACCTAGTGCTTCCCAGTAGATAATTACCTGCAGTTCACCCTGTGGAATCCCAGGGCTGGCGGGATACAGCTGGGCCCTTCTCCCTGGAACATGCCCTCCAAATGAAGGTTTCCAATTTTCATCCCTATACTCTTTGCATTTCAGCACCTTATGAAGTTGGGAGCTGTCGTGGAGAGCACTTCTTGAGGTGAATCCCACCCACAGCACAGGAGTCTCCTTAAGGAAGCTCCATCCCACCCACACCCTCCGGGTCCATTCAAGGCAGGTGCCCAGAGGCAGCTTATTTTCTCCAGGACACTCAGGGAGAAAAGGAAATCCACAGAGGCTGAGCAGGGCTGTCAGCCTCACCCCACGTTGGGTTCTGGGGGAGTGTGCAGCCTGACCACCAGTAGCAGCCCCAGACTCATTGCTCAGCAAAATCCCAAGGTGGGTGTAATAGTCTGCTCTGGCTGCCACAACAAAATACTACAAACTGGGTGACTGCAACAACAAAAATTTATTTTCACAAGGTTCTGTAGGCTGGGGACTCCAAGGTCAAGGACTTTTGCAGCTTGGTCTCATGTCTGGCCTCCTCCTCACTAAGTCCTCCTGTGACCTTCCCATGATGTGTGTGCGTGTGTGTGTGTGTGGGGGGGGGTGTGTGCATGTGCGTGTGTGTGCAGAGACAGAAAGTAAGTTCACTAGGGTCTCTCTGTAGAAGGATATTAGTCCTATCACATCAGGGTCCCACCCTTCATGGCCTCACTGAACCTTAATCGGCCTTAAAGGCTCAGGCTCCAAATGCAGTCACAATGGGAGTGGGGACTTCATCACATGAATTGGGGTGGAAGGAAGTACAATTCAGTGCATAGCAAGTAGTAAATACTTTGCTGCTGACTTTGACTTTCTAGTGACCCTGCTCCCCGGCCATCCAGATCACAGATGTCACTACCTTCAGATACTGAAAGATATATCTGGCCCCTCATCTTAACCTAAAGCAGCCAACTACCACTCCCAGTGTTACCAATGAAGTGGGGGAGTGAGGACCCCTGCCATGTACTGCCACTGCTTTTAGCATCACCAATGACATCAGAATCCCTGGACCTGACCATGGGTACAACCTAGAGCCTCTGAGAGGACAAGATATGGGGATGGATCCCCAGAACTGATTGATTGTGCCCCGAGAAAACTCACTCAGAAACTCCAGCATAAGGGCTCAGAGGCTCTGGGGGGCTGGGGGGAGGGCACAAAGTATCCTGTTCTTCTTCTGCCACCTGGTGGTTAGTCAGTATGTTGACAAGTGCACAAAAGGAAACCTGGAGTTTGGGGATCTTAGATAGAACCTGGCCTTTCTCCCTGGGAGTTTAGGGGTCTGACCAGGAACTAGGAAGAAACTCCTCACTTACCAGTCAAGTTTCCTCACGTGAGGATTAAACGTGTGCAGAGAAATGACAGTGTAGTGATTTGGGTCTTCGTTTCTATCCATTATCTTTTAAGTTGGCAATTTACACCAAGCCTGCTGTTTAGGACTTAAACCCAACCCACACAATGTAGCTAGCTGCAAGCCAAACATGAACCATCGCTTTCACGTGTTCACTGGTTCGTGTTCCACACACGCCACTTTTTCCATGGAGCGCAGTAGGAACAAGCCTCATTGGAGTGGAGTCACGGGAAGGAGATGTGGAGGACAGGGCAGGAGACCTTTTCACTTTGGGGAGGAGTTTCTGAGTATCTGGCACAACTCGCCCAGAGACTCACAAGGTTTTGGTAAAAAGTTGTGTGTAAACCAGGTACTCACGTACTCGACAGCTCAGGGCTCTTGTCCGTCTGACTTGTACAAGACCCCATGAAGGACAGAGCTGCCTGGGACCGCTGGCACCCTCCTCTCTAGGCCATCCTATACAAGTGATGGCTTGGTCAGCAGCTCTAATGCTTTTAATGGTCTCCTTTTACAGCCAGTGGCCACCCGTTGATGGGTAGGGGTTCTGCATGTGAATTCCCACCTGCAGTGTCGAGGGTCTTGGTAATATGCTTCCCAGCTCTTTCCCCAATCCTACCTCTAGGACTCTGGGTCTGTCTAGAATGCTGGTGTGACACACCCTGAACAGAAGTGATGGCTGAGGTTTCCTCAGGTTTGCAGCTGATATGTATTCAGGGGTCAAATAAGTCTCCCTGCAGTTACCTCTGCCCTTTGAAGGGAAACCCGTCCATTACTCACAAATGACTCATTTTATACATGAGAAACACCCACGTCATCCATAAGGCTTGGCTGTGAAATGTGTGGAAAGCTACGTAGAGTAAAAGGACAATAGTGCTTCATGAAGTCAGGTGACAAAGAACACCCAGTTTGCCTGGTACTGAAGGATCTTCCAGGACGTAGGACTGGCAGTGGGAAATCTGGGGTGGTCTCAGACAAACTGGGACAGTGGATGGCCACCACATAGGGGCAAAGGGACATGGTCACACATGGTGAACTACCCCTAGATGTCTGCACACCCTGTTCTCACAGTGGGGCCCCTCTGTGCTTTTCTTCTCCACCAGCAGAAACCTGGCTTGGGATGGCCTGCTGGGGAGGCCAGGGGAGATAAGCAAAGGAAGCAAAGACAGATTGGAGGGGTGGGAGTAAGGGATACAGGAACACGGGGAACGTCACATGGGAGAAATGTATCCAGTGCTTAGCAGAGTGTACCAGGAAGCAGAAGGGAGGGACAGTGGGGCAGAGGCAGAGGGGCTGGGGGTCAAGGAAAGGACGGGTCTTTGTTCTCCTTGTGCCCAACCAAGAGAGGAGTTTAGCAGGTCTCTCCAAGGGTTGGTCCCTCCAGGCACTTCGCACATGCCTGGAAGCATGATCTTCACTCCTCTTCTCCCACCTGCTGACCTGGTGAGTCTGATTTCCCTCCAACGTGCAGAGTACCTCTGAGGGGCTGGGCGTGGGGTGGTGAGGATCACTGCTGTGTGCCCCACGCGTAGAACAGGGTCAGGGCAGCACATTGTTGTTGCTACAGGAGGTAACAGGTGCCAGTGATGGCAGGGACGTTTGGGATGAGGCTGTGGGTCTATATTTGCAGACTGTGAAATTTCCACGAAAAGACTCTGGCAAACCAGTCCTGTCGGACACCATGGAGAACCCATCCGATGACCCAGGCTGGCCCAGAGATCATGCTTATGAACACGGGTCTTGGAAGAGGTGGTTCCACAGACTGCTGGCTTTTGTGACCAAATCTTTCAGGTGAAAGAGCTCAGAGCCAGCCCCAGCTGCTGGCTGCTCAGCATCAAGCCCGGCTATCTCTTCTCCTCTCCCACATGACAACTCCAAGGCAGGCCTGAGTTCTGAAGGGGCCACTTATCACTCTGCTTTCCTTCCTAGGAGAGGCTACCAGACACTGGAAAACTGAGGACACACAAGCTGCAGAAACAGAGCTGTGAATGGTGACCCAGCCCCCTCTGCTCGCCCCCGCCCCTGCTCTCCACCTTCTTTGGTCACGAGGCCTGAAATGAACGCTGGCACTCCTGACTGGTTTTGCTTCGTGCTATTTGCTTCGTCGCTTTCAACATTGATGCCAGCCTCGGGTGCATTGTGGGTGTTGGCTCCCGTGGGGGTGGGTCGTCGGGGGGTAGCGAGCATCTTCCTTGGCCCTATGGGGCTGTCCACCCTCCTCCTTGAGGCAGTGCTGCGTGCTCCTCCTTGGGTCCTGGTTGCAATGGATGGAGGCCAATCAGCAGTGAATTTCCCACAGCTGGCAGCTCTGACCCCCAGGGGGCCCTTGCAAGCAGGAATGAGGAGATAGCAAGAAGTCTCTTCCCCCTGCAGTGCACACCAGGTTCACATCCCAGAAAACCCGGGCAGCGCTTATATATGGGAGAGGTAGGGAAAGGTGTTGGAAAAAATCTGTAGATCCTGAGAAAAGGTGTCAGAGTCCTGTGATTCTAAACAGCTCCCAAGCACCCCTGCCCCTCAAGACAGAGCCCCTCCAACACAGGTCCTTTTCTGTGAGCAGACTGTTCTTTTTCATAGAATGAGACACGTTCGTCTTCCTGAGGTGGCCTCCATGTGTACTGTAGCCTATTATCCTCTGAGCAAATCTATAAGGGAAATTGGAGCATCTTTATCTTTGAATTTAGCAAAGTGTTTGAGGCCATGTTGGGAACCGTGACTCCAAGAATCCCTAGGCTAGTGGAGCGACGGTGGGCCTGGGGACACAGGAATGGGTGAGTGGATGTCACAGAGGCCCCATCAGATCACTTTCATCTGTTTTCTTAATGAATGGGGAGTTGGGTCTTTTGGGGCTCCCTTGGCCTTGCAAGACCAGCAGCTTCATTGTCTCCACCTCCCCCAGGGAGAGCCACACTCTGGAGGAGCCTCTCCCCCAGCTGCCTGACCCTCCTCCCTGCTGACACACGGTCAGGCTTCCTCATGTTTCCCTCCCATCAAGGTGAAATAAATCTAGAAGTAATTGCTGGTGTTTGCATCATTTTCTCTCCCACCCCTCCCCAGAAGGACATTCCTCTCACTGGGATGAGGATGGCATTTGGGGAAGGGGAGGAGGAGCTTAGGAACTGCCCACGCGGTTGGGCCCACGCACTTGGTCCTTGTCATGGCACAGCAATGCTTGTGTCAGGTACCTGTTTGGAGACTGTGCCCTGAAGATACTGCTTTTCCACAAATGTTTTGTAATGTCTTTGAGGGGAATTCAATGTAAGAGTGAGCAAAAATATTCTCTCTCTCCCTCTGGCCAAACATACCCTGACCTTGTGTCTGACAGTGGCTGTGGGCTGCAAATGGGGAGTAGGTGCCTTGGGATCCGGAGAAAAGGCCTTAAATGGATGCACACATGATCAACTCCAACTGGCCACACCCCAAAGGAAGGCACAGCCCCCCCAAAACACTCCTCCCGTTCCCCTCTGACTGCATGCTCCCATATTAAAACACCCCGCCCCCACCAGCCTCTCCTTGATGTCAGCAGAAGAAAGCAAGCGAGGGGTGACAGCGCAGCGTCCTGCTGACTCCCTGTGTCCTAGAGGAGACCGTGAGGTTACCGGTGCCAGATCCCAAGCCCTGCGTATCAATCAGGCAAACGGCTTCCCAAGGCCTACTGGGGGTTTGTAGAATGTGCACATCCACCTCAAGGAACAAAGATAACACAAGGCCAAAGAGTAGGATCGTTGTACCAACAGGGGCCGTTCTAAGGCATGGAAAACACCCATCCTTGACACACCATGCTATGCTGGCCACTGTGAGCTTGGCAGGCTCCTGCTTTCATCACACACACACACACACACACCCTCCCACCTGCTCAAAAGCCCTCTGTGGCGTCCAGGGCCAACCAAATGGGGTTTAAGTTCCTGGGTCTGGCCCTCAGGGCTCTTCCTGCCTGCACTGCAGGCTAGTGCAGAATCTTCCCTTGCCCCTCCCAACGGTTTTCCTGGGACATCAATGGGATCGCTTATTGCACCCACACGCCCAGGCCTTTGGTGTTTTAGAAACATAGCTGTAATCATGCCAGCACCTTCATTATGCTCTTCCAAAAGAGAGGGGAGAATGTCTAAGTTCAGCAGTTTCTGGGAAACAGCTCTCATGAGTGGACCCTCACCCCTCACCTGTCGCTCCCTAGAGATGAGAAATCAAAAGCACTTGGTGTGTGCAGTGTCCAACCTACACAGGGACCGGAGTCCAGGACAGCTTTCAGACCTGCTGCAGCTGGAGTCTTCTCCCGGCTCATCTCAGAGCCAAAAGCAGCTGCTTTCCAACAAGTCTTTTTCCACTCTGAGTTCTTTCCTCGGCCCTAATGTCCACCAACGGAGGCTCCTGGCTCCCGCACATGTCCTCATTCCCAGAGCATGTCTCTCAGGTTTCCACAAATTCTAACCTTCCACTCCCACTGAAGAACATGGAATCCTCCCGGTGCCTGCAATACCCGGCCTCAGGGACTTTGTACTTACTACTCCTTGAGTGTTTCAGATCTCACACGGCAGGCACCTCATGACAAGGAAGCCTCCTGGCTCCCAGTGCCCACCTCCCGGAGTTAAATGTCTCTCCTCTAGGCTCCCTCGCCACCTCATCCCAGCATTTAACACACCAAACTGCCGCATCTGGCTGCTTCACTTCCATGACAGCCCCATCTAGACTCTCAGATGGGGGCCACAGGACGAGACCGGTGAATTCTTGTATCTCAGGTGCCCAGCAAAGTGCCTCACCTATCACAGGAGGTCAGTAAGTGTACGTTGAATAAAGGAGTCCATGAGCAAGGTGTCTCATTCATGAAATTTTTATTTTCCCCTACATTCCAGAAAACTGTGCAGATACATGTAAATATCCATCGTTTTGGGGACGTCAGACGCTGACCAGCTCTTTATTTTATCTTTATATTTGGACGGGGAATCATTGCACTGTCAAGTCCTTCCAACTTTCAAACTATGACTTATTCCAATCCTCTAATATGTTCCAGACATACAATGATTATAGTCTCCCACTGTCTTTCACACAACAGCACATCTCTCCTAAAACGGAAACGAAGAAGAGGAAAACATTGGAACCCAGATGCTCAACTTAAATGCTCCATGGAATGTCCAGAAAACCAAGGAGTTTGAAAGATTGGTTATGTCTGACTTTCATTTCAACTGAGGTCTAATGATGCCGTCCTTTCTTGGTGTTTTAGCTTTTGCAGTGGGGGTGGGGTGGGGGTGGGGAAGGTACCCAGGGCCTGGCACATGCTAGCAAAGTGCTTCACCGCGGAGCTACATCCCCAGCCTATATCATTTAACCTGAAACCAATTCGTGTCTATCCGATATTTGTCTCTAGAAGAGGGGGCAGGGGGCCGGGGGGCTAAAGCAAGCAGAACTTTGAAATGTGCAAACTGAGAGCTCAGTCACCAAGAACCGCAAATAGCACTGGAACACGACTGTCATGGGCAGTTTGTTCTCCCTAAGCCCACTCTGCCCCTGGACTCTTCACAGGTCAGAGCCTGGCTCCTTCTCTGCTCCAGGGCCTCTTTTTCTACCCACAAGAAAACAAAGTGAAGACTCGGCCTCGGCCTCCCCTGCTGGCAGCAGAAGCCCCTGATTCTAACCCGAGATGGGGACCTTTACTGGCACTGTCCCCGGTACTGATCATTTCTCCCACCATGGCTCTAGCCCTGGCACTGGCATTTGCTTGCACGGGTACTGGTGCTGACGCTTGCTTGCTTCAGCCATGGCATAGGCCCTGGATCTGGAACTGGCGCTAACACTGGCACTTGTCACATCACCAACAGCAGCTGTGTCTCGGGCACCAGGTATCTCCTCCTCTTCTTTCAATGCCTCATTTACTGCCACGGGAAGGATCTGGGGTAGGTGTCATTCACCTTGGCCACAAACTCCGGGATTTCCATCTGTCTTGCTTCCTTTGAGAGCCCCACAAGCACACCGAGCACAGGGGCCTGCTGTTGCACACCTACTGGCGCACCACGTACTCGTGTTGCACACACGCTTTGGTGACGAGCTTTGGCGACGGCTCCCCACAGATGAAATGCTTTTTAGGCGGATATACCTGCAACACCCTCAACACCTCCCAGAACACCTCCTCAGGGACACTGTTTCTGGCCTGCATGAAGATCGAGTCCAGGGTAATCATCGGAAGCCCAGTCTCTGGCGGGCCCTGGTCGCCTGTCAGGCCCCAAAGCAGGGCCACATCGGTTTTTCTGATCAGGACATAGGAGTGCTCTGTCGCATCAAGTTCCTTCACCTAGGACCCAAAGACTAACTCGGGGAGGTCAGAGGCTCTCTTGAAAATCGACAATCTCGGGGAAGAAGCTCCTGTACCTCTGGATGACACACTTCAGCATGTCTGCCCTTTTGATCAGCACCGTCTTCGCGTTCTTAACCAGCAGGTACTGCACCAGCAGCTCAGCTACTTTCTAGCTCCCGGGGTCTCTGGGCATGCGCATCAGGGATGTTGGGGCCCGCGGGGTACTCGGCGCTGGGGGCCCTAGGGGTTGCTGGGGTCCACAAAAGCAACTTGCAGAAGCACCTGGGCGGGGGCTATGTGCCTCCGAAGAAGTGCTCTCGGGGCTGCGCGGAGCAGAGCACTTAGCGGCCCCGCGGCAGGCGCCCCCGTGGGGATCTCTCGGGCAAGGAGGAGAGGAGGAGGAGGAGGAGGAGGAGGCCAGGGGGCCTCTGAGACCCGCAGGCCCTGGGTGTCACCTCTACCGCGGACGTTCTCACCTGCGGCTTTGGCTGGCCCAGGAAGCAGGAACTCTGGGAAGAGATGCGCGTCCACGGGCATTCGGCGGCCGGCCGGAGCGCTGTGTGTGAGGCCGCGAGGGCTGTGACGTCGCCGCAGATGCTGCGGCCGCCGCCGAGAAGACCCGGAGCCCCAGGGTCTGGAGCCGGACGGAGGCCGCCGCCCTCAGACCCCAGGACCAGGCGGCGGGGAGGGGAGGGGGCTAAGCCTCCTCTGCCCGGGTCTTCCAGGAGCTGTGGGAACGCGCGGCCGCCGCCCCGCAGTGCCCCTGCCGATAGGGGACGGTACTGCAGGCTGGGGCCAGAGGGATGCGGGGGCGCTGCTGCCAGAGCTGGGCTGGCTGCTGGGAGGCTTGCAGGGGGCCACAAGCCTCAGGGCCAGGCCCAGGGGAAACACCCCCCCCCCGCCCCCCACCCCCGGGAACTGGTCACGGTTACTGGGAAGAGTCGGATCCTTCTGGAGGATCATCGCCTCCCTCTTCCCCTTGTGGAGAAGGCTCCTTTGGAGTCGCCTCTGGTCCCCACAGTAGCCTTTTCTCTAGCAGTGGCCCCTGCCGCTTCAGCTCCAGGTACCCCACCTGAAGTCCCAGGCGTTGTTGGGCGCCTGGCCCCTAGGAAGCATTTAACATCCTTCCTTTGCGTGCCTTTCATTATTTGAGCCTACCCCGTGTCTTGGCCTGTACACTGGGGTCACCACCGTCACCCAGGTGTAGAGCAAGGACCTGGGCAACAAGCGACCTTGGCGGAGAACTGCAGGCGGGCATAGTTCTTGTTCTTGGTGAGCGGTGACTCTGGGGTGGGGGGAATTGGCAGTTCTTTTGTGTACTATTTCTCTCCTAGCCGGGGCAGACAGTGGTTGTTAATTATAATCTCACTTTCCCAGTCAATCACCATTCTTCAAGACGCCTTCTAACTTGTGCCTTGCTCCTCTTACTCCCATCTTACTAGGCCTCATTCTTCCTCAACAAACTGCTTTCTTCCGCTTTGCCTTTCATCTGAGGGTCACCCAGGAAACCCCTGGCCCTGAGGTCAGCCCCTAGGAATCCCATCAATAACAAGAAGATGTCTCCAGCCCCGCAAGTGCATCCATTCATTGTGCTGTCGTGCAGCACGATTCGGCACTCCTGGTTTTCACCCGACCCTTTCTAGGCAGTATCTGGTGGAGCCTCCTTCCACATCCCTGACCAGTCCGTCTCTTTTACGGCAGCACTTTTTATACCTCACTACAACATTTACTCAATTTCCATGCTATTGCTTCAGGGCTTTCAGATTTTCTTTCATTGCTCAAAATTCCATTGCTGTTCATTTCAACATAGAGATTCAGAATTGTTCTCACTTTAAGTCCCCCCTCATTATTCTTCCCTTTCAAAGGTTCTTCAAACCCTGTGGTGACTCACTCCAGTAATCCCAGTGACTCTGGAGGCTGAGACAGGACACTGGCAAGTTCAAGAAAAAGCAGCCTGAAGGAGTTAGTGAGGCCCTGTCTCAATAAAATATAAAAAAGGACTGGGGATATAGCTCAGTAGCAAGGAGCCCCTGGTCCCGATGCTCAGCACCCACACAACCCTGCTAACCCAGGCCCGCGTGCGTGTATGCACGTGCACACACACACACACACACACACACACACACACACGTTGTGAAATTCTTCAGATATTTTCTCTATAGGAAGGTCAGGTCAGGATCACTATTTCAAGTTAAAGAAAATCCTTCTTTGAATATTAACTAGAATTGTTTAGGGTGTACTGTTGACTATGAGCAGAATTAACATTGTTAAAGTAAGGAGGCTTCTCATCCAAAACGCAACATCTTCTTTCATTGATTCCGGTTGGTTATCGGAATTCTTTAGTTTCTCTTTTGTAATTTGCCTTGCATATCTTTGTTTCATTTCTCAACAGAACTTTTAATTTCATTGTTGCTATGAATTAGAGAGTTTCCCATTGTATTGTCTAATTATTTCTGCTGTCTAGGAAGCCTAGTGGTTTTTGCACATTTTATCGGGTATATGGCCATCTTTAATAACAAGTCTCCATAATTAACAATGCTGTTTCAGTGGAGATTCTTTTGCACATTCTTGGTAGACAACCACATTGCATATTACAATGGAAGTCCTCACTTTCCTCTTTCTTATTCCATTGCCTGGGACCATGGTACCACACGCACTAACAGCCGTCATTTGAAACTTGCTTTTTGAGAATTTCTGCTTTTAGTGGAAAGGACCCTATTGGGGATAATTACTGTGTGCTGTTGGTTTCTGCTGCCACCCTTGCCAGTTATCAACTCATTGTCTGTCAGACCCAAATCAATCCTTCTTTGCCCTGCCTTTTAGTGCATGCTCAAGCTGATCTCTGTTAACCTTTCTCCCATGCCAGCTAACTGAGCATCAGACTTTGTCCAGAGCACTGGAGGACCTGACAGATCCCAGCAGGAAAGTACTTCCTGTCTAACTGCTGTCTCCCAATTGAGGTGACTCACTGTAGGAGGTTAGAGGCCAAAACAGACAAGCTCCGGCACCCCCTCCGTCTGTGCTCTCTCCCAACCACGGCTGCCATCTTCTCCAGAGGAGCTCAAGTCCGCAGCCCCTGTCACCCACTGGCCGACTACCTGTTCTTTCACTTGCCAGCCATGCCTTCTTCAACAGGTCTGATTCTCAGCTGGGAAGGAAGTGTGGGCATCTGTACTCCTCTCTTGGCTGCTTGTTCTCAACCTGCAAGAAGGAAGTCCTTTTTGTACCCACTATTTCTGGACCCTTAAAAATACTCTTATACTCCATTTAGCAGTGTCTGCCTCTTGTTGCTATAGCCATTCTTTGCATCCAGTGCTCTCCATCCAGATAACCAGCATAGTTGCTGCCTCCTGGTGGGACCCTGGCACACATACCAATTATCAACCTAGACGTATTATATTGTCCTTTAAACCAAACCTTCCAGGGGTTTCTTTTTCAACTGGGACGTACATTTAAAGTTCCATCCAAAGGCTCTCCATCTTCGGTCAAATTATTCACATGACTTTTCTCCCATAACAGCTTTCTAAGGGTAAAGAAGCCTAGGAAAACACAGAAAGCATGGACAAAGAGAGAGGCGTTAGAAACCTTTGCAAGAGGAGGGACAGGGCAACTTTCTTTTAAGCCCTTGGTGAATCTATCACTGCACACTCTCATTAAGGTACTCCAAGTACCATGGGTCGCTCTCTGTGTCACCCACTACACTCAGGCCATTGGCCATGTGGAGGGTTTAGTCAGTGAGTTGGAGGAGAACTCTATTCCCTGAAACACTCCCCACCTCCAAGATGGAACTCACTCTCAGTCCTCCTTTGCTAGCCTCCAGACATAACCTTTCCAAAAAGCTGCCCAAGCCAAAACTCTGTGCACAGCCAGACCAGGCTCTCCAGGGCAAGCGGGGGAAAATATCAGGCCCAAACGTTTCCCATGTCAGAAGAGGAATCACCAGACCATAACCATGTCTGAGCTCAATCTGACACTAGGCAGATTCAGAGGGTGCCATGCAGTCACGCTTGCATTCCTGCTCACTGCCTCTCTGTGCCTAGGAGACATAGTCCTCTACCAACCCACTCGACTGCCCATGCTGGCCTGAGCTAGAAGAGCAAAGAAATCAGGTAAAGGGCAAATCATGAACACACTCCCCGCGGTCAGAAATTCAAACAGCAAGTAAACCCTTCTTCAACTGTTCATCCCCACTAACAATTCACGACAAGTCAATTAAACAACAAAGAGACAGAGTTTGTACCCCACATGTTGGCCAAAATTATTTCAATAGATTAATATTAAACATGCTAAGAGACTGGAAACAGGCAAGCCACATTTGTTAAAATTTGAAACTCCCTTTTGTTTGTTTTCTGTCTCTGTGATAAAACACCGGAGGAAAAGACCTTCAAGAAGGAAGATTTATGTTGGCTCATGGCTTCAGAGGCGACAGTCCATGGTCACTTGGCCCCACTGATTCTGGTCCTGTAATGAAGCAGAACACCATGGTGGGGCAGGTGTGGTGAAGCAAAGCTGCTCCCCACTTGGCTACTCCAAAGCAGAGCAGAGAGAAAAGCCACTGACCAGGGAGGCACTCTGGGTCACACCTCCAACAGATTAATACCCTGATGAGGTGAAAGCCCTCATGAGCAATCGTTCCCCCAGAGCCCCACCTGTGAACATTGCTGAACTGGAGAACAAGCCTTCAACACATGAGCCTGTGGAAGACATTCCAGACCTGGGCCAGAACCCCTTGACAAAAACCATTCATTTGTGGACGTTCACCCTGAGTATGGTTTCCAGAATACGGTTTCCAGAAATAATACAGGACAGCCAGGAAAACTTGGATTTGGGATCAATAATAAGAATTTTCTTTGTGTAAATGTTCCTATGCAATATTTGACACATTCTGACAGCAAAGCCATTACTAAATTTCAAATAATTACTCGGGCTTTATGTGAAATTCAAATTTAACTAGACAGCCTCTACTTTTATTTGCTCACTCTGGCAACCTGAATCCTAGAGACCCACCCCATGCCATGCACAAGAAGATGTGCATGCGAATTCTCATTGACATGTCTTTTTTGACAACAAACCATAGTGAAAATGATACAAATATTCACAAGGAAGAGCACTGTGACTGAATACCACCATATGTTAAAATATTGGGGCCTCATTATATTTACTGATATTAAAAGAATTTAGTCTTGGGCTGGGGTTGTCAGCTGAGGAGCACTCACCTAGCATGCGTGGGGCACTGGGTTTGATCCTCAGCACCACATACCAACAAAGATGTTGTGTCCACCGAGAACTAAAAAATAAATATTAAAAATTCTCTCTCTCTCTCTCTCTCTCTCTCTCTCTCTCTTTCTCTCTCTCTCCCCTCTCTCACTCTCTCTTTAAAAAAAATAAAAAATAAAATAAAATAAATGTTATTGTGTTCACCTACAACTAAGAAATAACTAAGATTTTTAAAAAAATTTCTTTTGTGTTTCAGCATGTGGTGGAGCAATTTCTATAATTTGATATGACTTCTAAAAGCTAAACACAAAATGAATTATACATTTATGTAGGAAAAATTCCTTCACATAAATGCATAGAACTAGGTCTAAACGGATACTCATTAGCCTGTCAAGAGTGACCACCTTTGGAGTAATGCTTTGAACTGGGGGGTTGGAGCATGCACTTCCTATGGAATATTCATCATTTCAAGTGTGACTCCCATTGCAGGCAAGTTTTAACCTTACCAAATTATATAAATGCCTGAGCCTGTCTTGGGACTTTGTGATCTTTTTTTTGTTGATGTACTCATCTTATCTTGAGCAAATACAATGCTGTTCTAATCAGTACATCTTTATCATAAGCTTAAGCATGAGAATTAACAGGGTGTCAAACCATATATAATCTGTAACATTTTGTTTGCAATGGGTATACTTTTTGGCACTTACATTATAAATTACATACAATAAAATGCACAAATCTAGATGGTAAGAGTGGGGATGGCTGATCTTATGAAATACATCCACCTGTGCATATTTTACACAGATCAGGATAGCCATGACCTCAATCACCCCAGCATGTTCCCTGGTGTTCCTTTCTGATCAATATCCACCTCTCCCCCAGAACTAGCCACAGTTTTATCTCTATCACTACAGATTCATTTTGCCTGTTCTGCAACTTTACCTCAATTGAGCCACCAGATGGATGAGCTCTTTTTTTTTTTTTCTGGATTCTTTTCCTCAACATGATGTTTTTGAGACTCATCCATCTTCACATGGGAATTTGTAGTATTTTTTCTCATTGTTGAGTGGTATCCCAGCGGAAGAATACATCACATTTGGTTCAGTCTCTGATTAGCCATGGTGCATTTGACCTGAGCAGCTGTCTCTTTCCGCGCTGCTTCCCATTGAAAGGTATGGATCTATGCCGAAACTCACTACTGTCAATTATCACAAGTCATTCCAAGTTTTGTTACTCACTCAGGTATATTCAAAGTGAGGAGAGTCCCTGGAGGAGGGAGAGTTGGGGGCAGCTCTTGGAAATAAGCGAGTGGGAGGAACACCTGTAAGATTTTTGACCAGTGCTGAGGGAAGTCCTCATTTCCGTTGTCTCTTGGAGTGTGGCACAGAGGCAGAGGAGGGGTTGGGTGAAGGTGAGGTAGCTAACAGTGCGTTTAGGAAGGTGTGACATTAAATGGAGAGAGAAGGTCTCGTGTGAGGTATTTCCCATCAGGTCTTCTAAACGTTCAAGTTCCTTTAATATCTGACAGAGAGGAGGTAGCTGGTTATATTATGTGGGCACAGGAAGCCTAACACAGGTGCATGCTTTTGAATAGGGGCCTGATCTGAGCTCATGTGCCTGGTGCCAGACCTGATGATGTCAATGTCACACCAATCTGGCCCTGAATTGCATGGGGCAAAACTGGAGGGCTTAAACCAATAGGGTTTGGTGTGGATGATTTTTCAAGTATGTCTCATGAGCTTCAGTTCAGCTATCATGTGGCCAATAAGCGGTAGTGTGTTCCTTGGTGCAGAATGCAGGCCTGGCGCTTGTCAGGCCCAGCTGTCAAAATATAGTTGCGGCCCTGTGCATACCTATCAGCAGAGAGAGGATCCTTCAGCAGTAATCTTGCCTCAGGGAGCACTAGACAGCATGTTTTAGCCCCCGTGGGAATGGAATTTGTCCTCCTAGGGTGGGTGTGGGAATTTCAGGTGAGGATCATCAAAAAAGTGGGGTTTATGGTGCACAGAGTGGGGCACAAATGAGGAGAAGGATAAAAGCCTAGAACATGGATGTTGTCTGGGCTGTGGCCAGCCTTCAGGATATGGGGGTTGGATGGGAGGTAGTCATCATTTGGGCTGTGATGATGGCCTCCCAGGGCCAGGTTGACTTTGAGACAGATCCAGGACATGGAGGACACTGGTCAAGTTCAGAAAGTCTATCATCATAACTGTGCTAATGATGATTCAAGGGTATGCTACAAGCCGGGGACACATGATCTCTCATTCATCTTGATGGCTATTCAGCTTAAAGTCATGGTCCATGGTGTTGTAGGGGAATGACTGAACACTACAGGTAGGGATGATACCGTAGGTGCAGTATGGCTCAGGTGGCCTAGCATCATGACGAGGAATCTGTCCCAGATCCAAGACAACAGCCACTATCGAGCATCAACAGGTCAGTCATGATACAAAAGTTCCACAGAAACATTTTCAAGGTTTTAGGGTGTGTTCTGGACATTGGAATCTGTCTGTTCATAGCAATGTTCCAGGACCTGGACAGGCTACCCAGATTTCAGCTTTGCATGGTGATTACAAGGCAGACTCAGGTATGAGATTTTAAAATATTGGCATCTGGGGCTGGGGCTGTAGCTCATTGATAGAGAGCCTGCCTCACATGTGTGAGGCACTGGGTTCGATCCTCAGCACCACATAAAAATAAATAGATATTGTGTCCAACTACAACTGAAAAATATTTTTAAAAAATAAAATATTGGCATCAGGGGCCACCTTGGGATCTTCTTTGCCTTCCTGCAAGATCTGCACGGTGATAGGTACTGGTCTGTATGCCAGTACCTCTTTTTCCTCTCAGGAAGAGCCTGACATTCTACCGTGACTGGGGAAAGCTTTAGGGGTTAGTAGTACCTGATTTCCAGAAAAGTGGGAAAGTAATGTTACATATTAAGCTGTTCCATCTATGGACAGTGGGTTCCATTTCATTATCTGCAATTGGTCCAGGTGGATTTTGCATGTACCCAGCAAGCACAGAGGAATGGAATATAGGGGGCGGCTCTGGAGTTGGGGGTCATTGTTGGGCCCTTGCGACTTGGAGCCCAAATGTGTCCATATGACATCCTTTGCCAATATGGGAAATTCCACTGGTGTCCATTTGGCTTGTCCAGTATTCACCATGATCATTTTTAGTTTGAGTTAACTTGTCAATCTTTGGATCAGGGCATCCACTGACCACTTATTGGAGTAGCCAGTTTAGTGGGGGCTATGACCACAATGAAATCAAGTAGAATAATGGGCTCAATGGGGTAGATCGGAGAAGGTGAATGTCCTTCCTTATATAGGCTGTAATCCCTCTTAGTGGAAAGGAATCCCTGTGTGAATTTGGACGGATCCCGAGGGACTCAAGCATCCTGAGAACCTATCTTGATTCAGGCCACAATGCGTTGAGTGTTATGAGGGCACCAATGAACCACCAAGTTTCCATTTGGCCATGACCCTGGAGGGTGAAAGGGGCACCAAAGTAGAAGCAAGTGCCTGTTTTTGATGTTGAGCTACAAGTTCTGATTGAGAAAATTGGGGAGAGCTAGAAAGGATATATATTGGGAGCAACACTGGGAGGTAATGGCCCGGGTTTGCCCCAGGAAGGGGCACTTGTGGGTCATTTGAATAGTCCGTTCTTAGATGCCTTCTAGTTCTGAGACACTTTGCCTGATATGACGTCATTGCAGAAGCCAGAATCTACATGTTTCTAGTACCTGAGAGTCTCTTCTGGGTCTTGGATGATTTGAATTTCAGGAGGTTTTATAATTAATCTCATGGGAGGCATTTTGCTTAAAGCCTTTATTT
Source organism: Urocitellus parryii (assembly GCF_045843805.1). Classification (NCBI taxonomy): domain Eukaryota; kingdom Metazoa; phylum Chordata; class Mammalia; order Rodentia; family Sciuridae; genus Urocitellus; species Urocitellus parryii. Next base: position 77,701,384 of record NC_135547.1, read on the forward strand.
TGTGCTTACATGTGGTCGACTATGGAATCCAGGTGGCCTCGTGGCTGGCCAGTAAATGTGATCCTTCCAGACCCTCTTTCACAGTAGCTATTATTCCAACAGGGAAAGACTTAGAGATGCCCTGTTCTTTAAGGAATGGCTCTAAGAAATAGGTGCTTTGTATCTACATCTAAGGGGCATGCCCAGAGCTAAGAAGGACATTCTTTCCTTCCAGATGCATACTGAAGTATTATTAGATCAATTGGAATTATAAGAATCTTGCACAATTCTTGACTTTCCTCTTCAAATGAGGCCCAGCTGCCAAAGGCCCTATCATTAAGTACCACAATGATAAGGTCCCCACACCCATAAAATTAAATGTAGGAAGGACAAGTATAGGGTCCTTCTTTGGAGAATATTCCATTCTCAGAGAGCCCTTTTAAGAGGTCAGGCAGGATCTTCAACTAGTTATAAATTGAGAAGTCCCATGAAATGCAATTTGATGGACCTCAGGATGGAACAAATTCAGCTCAGTCAGACCCCTTTCGTCATCTGGCTCCTTGGAATCCTACATTAAAACTTCAAATTGCAATTAAGATCTTGAAGTTCATTTTTTCCAATATTTTAAAAATCCAACCAAAATAATTGTCCAAATTTATGGGGTACAGTATAGGAGTTTGCCTCATGTATACATTGTATGAAGGTGAAAAATACAGTAAAAACCATTTCCATCTCTTAAGCACTTAACGTTTCTTTATCTTGGGAAACTTCAAACTCGTCTAATTTACTTCTTTATTAACCAGGTAAGGTAGTATTGTGAACTGTAGTCACCCTACTGTGTGGAAGAACATTACAATTCATCCCCCCCACATAACTCTATTTTGGTACCCATTGTCCACCCTCTCCCATCCCCTCTGTGTCTTGCCCTTGAGTCATGGCTGTGTGTGTGCTTACTGTGTAAATCAGTCAATGTAATCCACCAAATTCACAAAGTGAAGCAGAAAAACTAAGTGATTGTGTCAATCAATGTTACATGAGTATCTGACAAAATTCAATATTTATGTATGCATAAATAAACTCAACAACCTTAAGAACGTAAGGGAACTTTCTCAAGCTGATAAAGGCCATTTACAAAAAAAAAAAAAAAAAAAAAAAAAAAAAAAAAAAAAACCACTTATCAAACTCAAAATGTGTTAAATGAGGCTTTGTCAAAATTAAAATCTGTCGCTCTTAGCAAGACCCTGAGAGGACAATGAAAAGACTGGGGGGAAATCCTGGCAAAGCCTCTATTAAAGCTGAAACTAAGAAAAGAAGCACCCCAATGAGAAAGTGTGCAAATTATTTAAAGAGACACTTGACTAAAGAAAATATAAAAATGTCAGGTAAGCATACTCCAAGATGCTCATTAAGTAAATGCTAATTCAAACAGCAATGACCTTCTAGGATGCAGAGGAAGTTAAAGTTCTCATGTATTGCTGGTGGGGATGTAAAATGGTACAACCACTTTAGAAAACAGTTTTCCGGTTATTTTTCTTTTTTGATTGGGGGTGGGCGGAGACACACTATGTTGTTCAGGCTGGCTTGGAACTGCTGGGATCCAGCCTCCTGAGTAGGTGGGACTAGACATGCACACCATCACCCCTGGTTGACTGGAGAAGATCCTTAAAAATTGTGCACACATCACCATACGATTCAACCATTTTCTCCTAGGCTTTTGTCCAAGAAATATGATGGCACATATGTATGCAATGAGTGATTTGGGAATGCTCATAGCTGCCTTATTTGTTCTGAGAAATAATGTCCAGTGGTTCATTTTCACATACAGTATTCAGACTTAGTTGGATCTAATTGTAGCCATTTTAATTACAGTCCTTCCCTTTGCCCACCCTAATTTCAAAATTAGCCAATCCCATAGATTGTACTACTGAATCTCCAATCAGGGTGAAGGGCAGTGCTGCATCAGGTATGCAAACAGGCAGACTGCCCATCCAGGTGTGCTTGCTAGCCAGGTTCTGTAGTACACCCTTCTGTCATAATAAAAAGTTGGCCTACTCCTCCCCTCCCACTTTGAGCACATGCTTGATTTCTTGTGGCATTTTGGTATCTCTAAAATTTTAAGGGCCAAAAACGAGAAATGACCTCTCACTGACATGCCTCACATTTTCCCACAGTGGAACCTTTGTTACAACCAGGAGTAGACCAACTTTGTTTAGAACTACAGGAATCCATCTGCTGACGCTTGTCTGGAAGGTGGTCACAGGAATGGGATTTCGACCAGGATTCAGCTGAATCCACTGTGTTTGACTCAAGTCAGTAACAGTGTGTACATCTGAGACTCCCTCTGTCTCGCCAATCAAGAGCCAAAGTCACCTGATACGAGGCTAATGAAATTCTTAAGGGTGTCATCTAACTCATATAGATGGTACATGAAAATTTGGTAGAAAATTCAAGCTGAATTCCACTCTGATATTCTGTTGAAACATTCCTCATTGGTTGCATTTTGTTTTTGGAATTGAGTCCTTTAGTTTTATGGTTTAGATATTAGGAATTCCCCCAAATTGTCATATGTGAGACAATGCATGAACCTTCAGAGGCAAAAGGATCGGGTTAGGAGATCCTTAACACAATCAATGAGTTAATCCCCTAATCAGGATTAACTGAGTGGTAACTGAAGGCAGGAGGGTTGGCTGGAGGAGGTAGGCATTGGGGGTGTGCCTTTGAGTATCCATTTGTATCTGGTGAGAGGAGTCTCTGTCTCTCTGTTTCTTGATCATCATGTGAGCTGCATTCTTCCACCACACCCTTCTGCCATGATGCTCTGCCTTGCCTCGAGCCCTGGGGAATGGAGCCAGCTGTCCATGGACTGAGACCTCTGAAACCATGAGCCCCCAGATCAAGTTTGCCTCCTTGAAAATTGTTCCTGTCGGGTCTTTTAGTCATAGCAGTTTCATAGGTATCCAAAAACACTTGGGAATTATTTGATTAATCATCAGATTTGTGTTCTTCCTCGGTGAATTTATTTTCTGGCCTTCTAACAGTTGTTCTTATGACCAGTCTGCTCTTGTAGAGTCTTTGGTGTCATTTGTCTGTGAGATGGCCAGTCAATGAGGGGGGACACTGGCCCTCCAAAAGTCAGTCCTCCAGCTGTGCCATGGGACCAAGGAGCTCAAAAGGATCCTGAGACCAGTGTCTTTTAGACATATGTGGTTCAGTCACCATACCAAAATGTTCAAAGGACTTCTTCAGGCTTTTATTTGTGTCCTTGAACAGGGCTTTGTTTAGTTTTACTAGCCCAGAATCTGCTGGTTTTGTCTGTTTCCTGATTGGTGATAACTGGTCTTTCGCCAAATTCCACAGACACCGAGTTGCAGAAGTACTATTTGCACGGGTTACTTGTTCTCAGGGGGTCATCTTAATCAAAACTGCCCTTCTTCCAAGCCAAACGCCTGTTTCCTTCATGTTTACTCATCACAGTGAGGACATGTGTACTGGTCCCAGACTGACACATTCTCCTGAAGGACAATTTTAAATTGCTGTGGCCACTTGAGGGATATTTTGACATGAAATAAATTTTTCATTTCAGAGATACTTCAAAACAAGAAGTGAGTAAATCCCCACTTGCAGATGCTTTTTCCTATTTCTAAAATGGAGATGATTTTCTGTAATAGATGAGGCATCCCTTCTCTGTCTCTATCCCTTGGGAGCTTATTCTATATTGGCTTTTGAATTCATAGGCTGTGATGCAATTAGCAAAGCCTGGAGTCCCAGTGCTGCCATTCTCATGACAGCGTGTTTATCAAAACCTTTCTCCATGTCTAAACGTGTTTTCCTCATTGGGCCAGAACCCCTACTAAATGGGTGTGAATCTTGAAATGCTTTGCTCTTGCCTAGAGAGGAGGCCAGAACCAAAGCTGAGTGTGACCAAAAAATTTCTTCGTGATATGTCTCACAACATACTGAACTAATGTGGATCAAGTAATTTAATTACACTGATGAGGATAGTTCCAAAGTATATGCTACCTGCCAAAGACACAATCTCAGCCGGACTAGAAAGGTAAGACAGACAGAAACCAAACCCTGGAGGCCCCTCAGAACAGCTGCACATGGATTTTATACAACTGCTTCTGGCAACAACCCATAAATATGGTTATTGTTTTTCATTCTTAGGATGAGTGCTTTTTCCTCACTGGAAAACTATGGCTCTTAAGATATTCTGAACAATTTTATCTTCTCCAAATTTGGAGAATCGCAAACATGGACACATACATCACTGGTACTATTATTAAAAAAAGCAATTTAACCCCCATGCCTGAGAATTTCACTGTCATTGTATACAGATTTGAGGAAGATAGAGCAAATGGAATTCTCAACTCTAAGTGATCAAAGCTCAGAGAAATCCTCAAACTTCCAAGAACCAAGCTATTGACATTGGCCCTAGTGAGGATAGGATGGTACCCTCAATTCCCCCAGGTGGCACAAGGTGCTTGCTCCTGAGTTAACATCACACTGTCCATGCACTGGGAAATTACTTCCAGCCCTGATTTCAAACATAGTACAGGCTAATGTATCTGAATACCAGACATCATGTGATGCTTCCAGATGTATCACACATTATGGTCTTTGTTTCCAAAGCCCTCTTAAACCGTTTCTACACAGTCTAGAAACATGGTATCTGAGTCTTTTGGAAATGACACAAGAGAAAAACTGCCCTTGAACATCAAAGAAAAAGACCTCATGTGCTACTGCACATAATGAGCACAAAAATAAAACAGAGATTTTTGATCCAATTAGAAAGACATGCATCATTGTTTCTGTATTTCAATGACAAATCCTCTGGAAGGGAAATGAGGAAAACTGCCCTGTTTACAATACCCTCAAAAAATAATAAAATAAAATACTTGGGAATCAACCTAACGAAAGAGGTTGACTGATAGTTTCATTCCACAATGAAACTATAGAACACTAAAGAAAAAAATTAAAGAAGACTTTAGAAGATGGAAAGAGCTTCCTTATTCTTGGATAGGCAGAATTGATATTATCAAAATGACCATACTACCAAAAGTGCTATACAGATTTAATGCCATTCCAATCAAGATTCCAATGATATTCCTCATAGAAATAGACAAAGCAGTCATGAAATTCATCTGGAAAAATAAGAAACCCAGAATAGCTACAGCAATCCTTAGCAAGAAGAGTGAAACATGTGGCATCACTATACCAGACCTTAAACTATACTACAGAGTAACAGTAACAAAAATGGCATGGTATTGGCATCAAAATAGACCTGCAGACCAATGGTACAGAATAGAGGACACAGAGACTAACCCACATAATTACAGTTATCTCATATTAGACAAAGGTGCGGAATACATACATTGGAGAAAAGATAGCCTGTTCAACAAATGGTGATGGGAAAACTGAAAATTCATATGCCACAAAAATGAAATTAAGCCCTTATCTCTCACCATGCCAAAACTGAACTCAAAGTGGATCAAGGACCTAGGAATTAAACCAGAGAACTTGTGCCTAAAGAAAGTAAAAGTAGCCCAAATATTCCTCATGTCGGATTAGGCCCAACTTCCTTAATGAGACTCCTATAGCACAAGAATTAAAATAAAGAATCCATATATGGGTTGGATTCAAACTAAAAAGCTTCTTCTTAGCAAAAGAAACAATTGGTGAGGTGAATAGAGAGCCTACACCTTGGGAACAAATTCTTATGACTCACACATCAGATAGAGCACTAATCTCTAGGGTATATAAAGAACTCAAAAAGTTAAAAACCAAAAAGACAAATAACCCAATCAATAAATGGCCAAGGACCTGTACACAGATATCTCAGAAGAGGGTATACAATCAACAAATATACAGAAACATGTTTAACATCTCTAGCAATTAGAGAAATGCAAATCAAAACTACTCTAAGATTTCATCTCATTCCAGTCAGAATGACAGCTATTAAGAATACAAACAACAATAAATTGGTGAGGATGTGGGAGAAAAGGCACACTCATACATTGCTGGTGGGACTGCAAATTGGTGCAGCCAATATGGAAAGCAGTATGGAGATTCCTTGGAAAACTGGGAATGGAGCCATCATTTGATCCACCTTATACCACTCCTTGGTCTACCCAAAGGACTTAAAAACAGCATACTACAGGGACACAGCCACATCGATGTTTATAGTAGCATGATTCACAATAGCTAAACTGTGAAACCAACCTAGATGTCCTTCCATAGATGAATGGATAAAGAAGTGTGGTATATATGCACAATGGAATATTACTCAGCAATATAAGAGAATAAAATGTTGGCATTTGCAGGTAAATGGATGGAGTTGGAGAATCTAATGGTAAATGGAGCTAGCCAATCCCCAAAAAACCAAATGCTGAATGTTTTCTCTGATATAAGGAGGTTGATTCATAGTAAGGTAGGGAGGGAGGGCATGGGAGGATTAGATGAACTCTAGATAGGGCAAAGGGGTGGGAGGGGCCATGGGGATAGAAAAGTTGGTGGAATGAAATGGACATCATTACCCTAAATACAGGTATGAAAACATGAATGGTGGAATGTACTTTGTGTATAACCAGAGATATGAAAATTGTGCTCTATATGTGAAATATGAGTTGTAATACATTCTGCTACCAAATGTAACAAATTAGAATAAAACATTTTAAAAAGGGGGGAAAAAGTCATGTATCATTGTGCCCGGAGGACTAGACGTCTACTCCATGTGGAAACCTCAAACTGACCATTTGAAGGATTCTCCAGAAGCAGCTCATGTCAGAAATGGACAGATTCTGTATGCCAAAGAGTGCAGAATAAGCAATCTACTTCAGAAGTGGCAGCATCTGCCCCAAGCTAGGTTAATTTCTCATTTTTCTCCACTCTTTTTCTGTCCATTTACCCTGCTCTCAGTGTTACCTATTCAATTTGGTCACCCTCACAATACTCATACATTCTCCTTTCTTTCAATTTATCCTATTTCTGACCCAGAAGGAAAAAAAAAAACACTTTTTGTACCTTTTTGCCAAACTGTCACTATCACTCTTAAGATATCTGATTACTGGATTTATAGCTCCTTTCTTTTCTTAATAGCCAAAATGTGTAGCCATTTCTTGAAACCGTTCAGAAGGCAGGATTCCTTTTACACACTCCTGCTTCCCTGTGTAAATGTTGTTCTCCGTGAGCTTCAGTCTTGTACAATGGACCTGGACTACACATCAACAAAATGCTCCTGCTGAGTTCAATACAGTCTTGGCAGCAAAGCGTAGACCCTCAAGAATGGGAAGAAGCATTTGTTCTATCCACAGTCACTGCAGCTGCTTTGTGAGAAACATCTGGCTGATCTCAAAGAATTTGCCCACCTCAGGACACAAAATATTCACTCAGTCCAGCTGTGGGAAGTCATGCTCAGACTCCTAAGATATTCTGGACCCCAGCGGGTTACCACTTGTATGGACATCAGGGTGACCCTCTTCTGCCCCTGAGCCTGGGGATTCTGCAAAACTGGCAGAGTCTTTGAAATAGTTGATCCCCTGCCTTCGCATGTTTTCCTGGGGAAAACTCCCAGAAACCCCCCAAGTATAGATGCTTGTGAGAATTGCCAAGGGAAACTGCCTACCGCTTTTGGCCCCTCTGCTGGCTATAATTCCCACAGCAGACACAAAACAAAGGGGGAAGGTGGTCCCAAACACTTCTCTGGCCTACTAGATGTCACAGATGGCATAATGTCCGATGCAGAAGCCCCCACAGCTCTAAAGCCTTGTTGCTGACTTGCTCCATATTGTCCCCTTGGGGGTACATTTTCCCTCAATACCACCAGCAACAAATCCAAATTTGTTCAACTACAAACATGTTCCTGGTGATTGTTAGTTGGTGGGCATGGATGTGTTATGAACACCTGTTGGCTTGTCACCCATTCATTCTCTCCCATGCCCCAGCCTTTGAGCTTCTTCAGGTCAAGTGGACTAGACGCAGTTTAATTTGTCTTTTCTCCCCAGTGCAGGTGGTGAGTGAATGCAAGATGGATGGGTGAATGGATGGATGGGTTGATAAATGAGGGAGAAAGGAACATACAGAAGTGAAAGGAAAAATAGTAGAGGGAGAGAGGACCAGAGAGGGAGGGAAGGAGGAAGGAGTGACTCAGGACTTCCAGCTATATTCCTTGGCTCCGGTGCATGCCCACTTATTTTGTACATTATTTCCTATGGGATTCTGTCACTGGATGCCTGCTAAGGTGACATGATGTTTGAAGGCAGTCTCAACTCCTCTTCAACCAATTTTCTGCCTCCACGCTTGTTTTTCTAGTCTTTCTCCCTTGTTTGTCTTCTCTTGCTCAGGGAGCCTCCCAGCTTTCAGCAGATGCCTCCCAGTCTCTTCCTGGATCCACAGCCTCTTCCCAAAGCTGCAGTCCTACGTTTCTAGTTGGACCACATGGGGGCGCTCAAGCAGAGGGAATCTTGGACCTTCTTTTCCTTTTATAACTTTCTTAGGTTCCTTTGTGAATAAAGGACCAATGTATCTTAGCATATTTACTACAGTTCCTTGGATGTGTTCTCCATAGGCTCTGGCAGCTGTCATGAGTCATGTGCCTCGGAGGAGGAGAGGATTCTCTGTGTGGGTGGAGGACTCATCAACTGAAAGTCACAACCATAAGAACAAGGTGATATGCCTGTGGAGGGTTGCCATCTGTGTTGGACTCTGCACATTACTTCACTGAAGCTCGATCCTTTCAACAGCTGCAGTAAAACAGGTTTTTTGTCCTTATTTACAAATAAGGAAACAGAAATGTTACAGTTGAGGAGATCCAAGATGGTGGGCTAGAGGGAGGCTGCACTCCCTGTTGCTCCGTGACCTGGGATTCAAGCAGTATGAAAACTGTTTCTCTGTGAGTTACTAGAGGACCCCCGACAGCTGCTCCCGGGTAGGAATCCAGGCCAACATCTCCCCACAAGTCTCTGGGCATCACCGTCTGCACAGGACCCCCAGTCTCCACTCCTGTGCAGGATCACTGGCCACCGCTCCCATGTGGATCCCCGATCCCCGGCTACCAGCGTGAGGCTCTCCAGGTCACCTCCATCTTGGGACACTGCCATCACTGCCATATTCACCTGCTCTTAGAGACACTGGGCAGGATCCAGAGACCGCTACCAGCCACAACACTGCATGCCACAGAGCTGCATCTGGGAACACATTACCCAACACCACCAACCATCCTGACCCGACACCCCATCTCGGAAAATAGCCGCCTCCATCTTTGGGCACGTTTGTCACCATCTTTATTTGGGGAAACTCCCAGCTCTGGACACCGGTTGGGGCCTAGATGCAATATCAAAGTAACTACAGTCCACCAACTCCCCCCTCCCCTGCAGTCACTAACCCAGCTCAGTGCAGCTATGTGGCCAGTCAGTAGCTTGCAAAGAGTGGTCCTGACCTGTGCAGGTCCAACAGGTGCAGGTGACCAGGCCCCAGAGCACAGCCCACAAGACCTCCAGAGAGAGAGGTTCCTGATTGAACCCAGGGCGATGTGCATGCTGTGCAAACATTCTACCATTGAGCTACACCTCAACTGTCACATTTTTTTTTCTAAATTTCTTTATTTACTTATTTTTTCTAATTTGTTATACATGACAGCAGAATGCATTTCGCTTCATAGTCCACAAATGGAGCACAAATTTTCATTTCTCTGACTGTACACAAAGTATACAATCACACCACTGGTTTTCTACCCCCATGCCCCCTCCCTTTCCCTCCCTCCCTTTTGCCCTATCCAAACTTCCTTCATTCCTCCCATGGTCCCGCCCTCCCCATTATGTATCAGCATCCACTTATCAGAGAAAACATTTGGTCTTTGGCTTTGGGGGATTGCCGCAGTCCGGCTGCAGCAGAATAGCCGGGGGTGACGAATAACTTGTGTACGTGGATACAGCAGGAATAGGAGCCATTTATTGTAGGACAACAGAGCTATTTATACATTTTGCACAGCTTATCTTAATTAGCATAAACTAGATACATCAATCAACCAATAAGGAATCTCCACACTTAATGGCTCGCTTTTGTTACTTCTCAAACCACTCCCTCTGACATTTTGCCAGGCACCATCCAAACTTGTTTACGAACTCTAACATTTCTCTGGCAAAATACCAGGTGTTATTTTTGACTTATTTACAGACCTTAACAGGGGATTGGCTTACTTTTCTTAGCATGATATTATCCAACTCCTTCCATTTACCTGCAAATGCCATGATTTTATTCTCTTTCATTGCTGAGTAATATTCCATTGTGTATATATACCACAGTTTCTTCATCCATTCTTCTATTTAAGGGCATCTAGTTTGGCTCCACAATTTAGCTATTGTTAATTGTGCTGCTATAAACATGGGTGTGGGGCTGTGGCTGTGGCTCAGCAGTAGTACACTTGCCTGGCATGTGTGAGGCACTGGGTTCGATTCTCAGCACCACGTATAAATAAATAAAGTTCTATCAACAACTAAAAAAAGGTGAAAATACCCCCCCCCCCAAAAAAAAACAAAATCAAATTAAAACAAACAAACAAACAAAAATATTGATATGGCTGTATCCCTGTAGTATGTTGTTTTTCAGCCCTTTGGGTATAAACCAAGGAGTGAAATAGCTGGGCCAAATGGTGGTTCCATTCCAAGCTTTCCAAGGAATCTCCATATTACTTTCCAGACTTGTTGCACCAATTTGCAGTCCCAATAGCAATGTATGAGTATGCTTTTTCCCCCCCGCCCTGTCTTCGCCAACTCTTATTGTTATTTGTATTCTTAATAGCTGTCATTCTGACTGGAGAGAGATAAAGTCTTAGAGTAGTTTTGATTTGCATTTCTCTAATTGCTAGAGATGTTGAACTTTTTAAAATATTTGTTGGTTGATTGTATATCATCTTCTGAGAAGTGTGTGTTCAGTTCCTTGGTCCATTCATTGATAGGGTTTTTTTTTTTTTTGGTGTTCACTTTTTTGAGTTCTTACATATCCTAGAGATTAGTGTTTTATCTGATGTGTGTGTGGTAAAAATTTGCTCCCATTCTGTAGGCTCTCTCTTCACCTCACTGTTTCTTTTGTTGAGAAGAAGGTTTTCAGTTTGAATCCATCCCATTTATTGATTCTTGGTTTTGATTCTTACACTATAGGAGTCTTATTAAGGAAATTGGTGCCAAATCCAACATGATGAAGATTTGGGTCTATTTTTCTTTTATTAGATGCAGTTGGTCTGGTCTAATTCCTAGGTTCTTGATCCATTTTGAGTTGAATTTTGTGCATGCTGAGAGATAGGGGCTTAATTTCATTTTACTGCATATAGATTTCCAGTTTTCCCAGCACAATTTGTTGAACAGGCTGTCTTTTCTCCAATGTATGTTTTCGGCACCTTTGTCTAGTATGACATAACTGTTTTTATGTGGGTAAGTCTCTGTGTCCTCTATTCTGTACCATTGGTCTACCGGTCTGTTTTGGTGCCAATACCATGCCATTTTTGTTACTATTGCACTGTAACGTCTGGTATAGTGATGCCACCTAGCTTCACTCTTCCTGCTAAGGATTGCATTAGCTATTCTGGGTCTCTTATTTTTCCAGATGAATTTCATGACTGCTTTTTCTATTTCTATGAGGAACGTCATTGGGATTTTGATTGGCATTGCATTAAATCTGTATAGTGCTTTTGGTAGTATGGTCATTTTGTCAATATTAACTCTGCCTATCCAACAACAAGGAAGCTCTTTCCATCTTCTAAGGTCTTCTTTAATTTCTTTCTTTAGTGTTCTGTAGTTTTCATTGTAGAGGTCTTTCACCTCTTTCTTTAGGTTGATTCTGAAGTATTCTATCTATCTATCTATCTAGCTATCTATTTGAGGCTATTGTAGACAGGGTATTTTTCCTCATTTTTCTTTCAGAGAATTTGTCACTGAAGCACAGAAATGCCTTTGATTTACTGGTGTTGATTTTATATTCTGCTACTTTGCTCAATTCATTTATTAGTGCTAGAAGTTTTCTGGTGGAATTTTTTTGGATCCTCTAGGTATAGAATCATGTCATTGGCAAATAGTGATAGTTGGAGTTCTTCTTTTTCTATCCATATCCCTTTAATTTCTTTTGTCTGTCTAATTGCTCTGGCAAGATTTTCAAGGACTATGTGAAATAGATGTGGTGAAAGACGTCATCCCTCTCTTGTTGCAGTTTTTAGAGGGAATGCTTTCAATTTTTCTCCATTTAGAATGATGTTGGCCTTGGCTTAGCATAGATAGCCTTTATGATGTTGAGGTATGCTCCTATGATCCATAGATTTGATAGTGTTTTAAACATGAATGGGGTGCTGTATTTTGTCCAATGCTTTTTCTGCATCTATTGAGATGATCATATAATTTTTATCTTTTGAGTCTATGGATGTGATGAGTTACATTTTTTGATTTCTGTATGTTGAACCAACCTTGCATCCCTGGGGTGAATCCCCACTTGATGGTGGTGCACGATCTTTTTGATATGTTTTTGTGTTCAGTTTGCCAGAATGTTATTGAGAATTTTTGCATCTATGTTTACATTAGAGATAATGGTCTGAAGTTTTCTTTCTTTGATGTGTCTTTGTCTGTTTTAGAATCAGATATTGGCCTCATAGAATGAATTTGGAAGTACTCCCTCTTTTTCTATGTCATAGAATAACTTGAGGAGTATTGCTATAATTTTTTCTCTGAAGGTCTTGTAGAACTCAGCTGTGAATTCATCTAGCCCTACACTTTTCTTGGTTGGTAGGCTTTTGTTGACACATTCTATTTCATTACTTCAGATTAATCTGTTTAACTTGTGCATGTCATCCTGAATTAGTTTGGTAAATCATATGATTCTACAAATTTGTTGATGTCTTCTATATTTTCTATTTTATTGGAGTACAAGTTTTCAATTAATTTCTAATTATCTTCTGTATTTCTGAAGTATCCATCTTGATATTTCCTTTTTCATCTGGATATTAGTAATTTGAGTTTTCTCTCTCCTTCTCTTCATTAGAATGGCTAAGGGTTTATCAGTCTTATTCATTTTTTCAAACAACCAACTTTTTGTTTTATCATTTTTTTCAATTGTTTCAATTTCATTAATTCCAGCTCTGTGTTTAATGATTTCCTGTCTTCTACTGCTTTGGTGTTGATTTGTTCTTCTTTTTATACGGCTTTCAGATATAATGGTTAGGTCATTTATGTGTTGACTTTTTCTTCTTTAAAGGAATGAATTCCATCCCATGAACTTTCCTCTTAGTACTGCCTTCCTAGTGTCCCAGAGATTTTGATATGTTGTATCAGTGTATCATTTACCTCTAATAACTTTTTTTAAAGAGAGAGAGAGAATTTTTAAAAATATTTATTTATTTATTTTAGTTCTTGGCAGACACAACATCTTTGTTTGTATGTGGTGCTGAGGATCGAACCCGTGCCACACACATGCCAGGGGAGCGCACTACCACTTGAGCCACATCCCCAGCCCCTACCTCTAAGAATTTTTAAACTCCTATTTGATACCCTCTGCAATCCACTGTTCATTCAATAGCATATTGTTTAGTCTGCAGGTGTTGGAGTAGCTTCTAGTTTTTATTTTATCTTTGATTTCTAATTCCATTCCATCATGATCTGGTAAAATGCAGAGTAGTATCTCTACTATTTTGTATTTGCTAAGAGTTGCCTTGTGGCATAATATATGGTCTATTTTAGAGAAGGATCCATGTGCTGTTGAGAAGAAAGTGTATTCACTCATTGATGGATGGAATATTCTATATATGTCTGTTAAGTTTAAGTTAGTGATTGTATATCATGTCTTGTTGATGTATGGTTCCCTTAAGCAGTATGAAATATCCTTCTTTACCCCCTTTGATTAACTTTACCTTGCAGTCTACTTTACCTGATATGAGGATGGAAACTCCTGCTTCTTTCTGCAGTCCATGTGAGTGGTATGTTTTTTCCCAACCTTTCACCTTCAGTCTGTGGATGTCTTTTTCTATGAGATGAGTCTCTTGAAGGCATCATATTGTTGGGTCTTTTTTAAAAAATCTAATCTGCCAGTCTATGTCTTTTGATGGATGAGTTTAGGCCATTAACAATCAGGGTTATTATTGAGACATGACTTGTATTCCCAGTCTTTTCTGTTAATTTTTGGTATTTTAACTTGGCTTATTTTCTCCTTTCATTGGTTTTTCCTTTAGTATAATATCTCCCTTTGCTGATTTTCATTGTTGTTTTTTATTTCCTCCTCATGGAATATTTTAAGGAGGATGTGGTGTAGTGTAGAAATAGTTATAAATTATAAATAGTTATAAATTTTTTTAACTTTGACATCAAATCTAAAGCTTAATTTTGCTGGATATCTAAGATTCTTGGTCAACATCCATTTTCTGTCAGAGCTTGATATATGTTATTCCAGGATCTTCTAGCTTCAAGGGTCTGGGTTCAGTGATCCACACAGATCCTAATTAGTTTCCCTCTCTTGTGGCTGTTGAAATTCTCTCCTTATTCAGTATGCTGGGCATTTTCATTATAATATGCCTTGGTATAAATCTGTTGTTATTTTGTACATTTGGTGTCCTGTAAGCCTCTTTTATTTGACTTTCCAATTCATTCTTCATGCTTGGAAATTTTTCTGATATTATTTCATTGAATAGATTGTTCATTCCTTTGATTTGTAACTCTACGCCCTCCTTCATCCCAATAACTTTTAAATCTAGTCTTTTTATGTTGTCTCATTACTCTTGAATGTTCTGATCATGGTTTCTCATCATCTCACTGTGTGGTCAACGTTATTTTTAATATTATATATTTTGTCTTCATTTTCTGAGATCCTGTCTTCCACGTGATCTAGTCTGTTGGTGGTGCTTTCTACTTTGGGTTATTATTTCCTTCATTTCAAGGATTTCTGTGTTTAATTTTTTCAGAACCTCTATCTCTTTCTTCAAGTAATCTTTTGCTTCCTGTATTTGCTTATGTAGCTCTTTATCAAAATGATCTTTTGCTGTCTGTATTTGCTCCCTTATATCATCCTTTAATTCACAGAACATTTTAATTATGTACATTCTGAACTCCTTCTCTATAATTTCTTCTGTTGTGCTGGCCATGGATTCTAATAATGTAGTATTTTGGTTTATTTGAGGCACTTTCTTCCTTTTTTTTCATGTTGTTTGTGTGTCTTCCCTTCTAGCACTTTCGATCTGAGGGATTACAGTTTTTATGCTATAGGCTTATAGTGTCCCTGCAGGTTTTCAATACCTCTCCTTTGAGGGGGAGAACAATGTTCACAGATCCCAATTCAAACAATATACAGCCTTAAACTAAATAGCTCCTATTACTAAAATGCTCATGGTTTTGTCAGAAATTGTGTGTTCAATTATTATCTACAATATAAACAGTAGGTTTGCAAAACGGTCTAAGTTTCTGATGGTGGGGTGTGGGATGAGATGTTAAGGACATAGGAGGTGAGGATATAGAGGTACTATATCTTAGAAAGTGTGAAAGAGGAATCTAAAGAAGTTGTCTACTAGCAGGAGAAAGGAGAGTGTGTGATTTTGAGGAGTCAAGTAAGTGGAAGACAATAGACAGAGTACAAAAAACAAACATAAGAATTAAGAAGAATAGAAAATATAAAACTAGGAGATAAGAGAATATACAACACAACTGCAATATACTATTCAGACATCCCAGTCCTCAGTAGCATAATCCATGAAAAGTACTTGGTTTCACAAATGTTGGGGATGTGAAGGTGGGAAAAGACAGAGAGAAAAGAAAAATAAAGAGAAAAGAAAAAAATCAAAGGAAAATACAAGGATAGTTTTTGTTGGAGTTCAGTGTCTTTCCTGCTTCCCTTCTCACCCAATAGGTGAGGATGTCTGTTGTTGGCTGGTTTCTCTACCCTCAGGATGCTGAAGTTTATTAGGGTGGGAGGGTTGGCCTTGGGGGCAGAGAACCTGGAAGTGGGGTATAGCACTCACCAGTCCCAATGGGAAACGACACCCCAAGGATCTCCTTTGATGCCCTCTTGTGTGATGTGGGTGCCTGGGCTTATCTCCTTATCTCACCTATAGACCTCACAATTCCTGGTCTCTAATTCAGTCTCTAAACTCTATGTCACTCACCCCCTCCCTTTCTGCTTCCCAGTCAGGAACCTCTCTCTCCAGTGGTCTTGTGGGCTGAGCTCTGGGGGCCGCACACCTATCAAGGAGAGCTGTTTTGTATTGGGCAGTTCAGGAGCAGGCATAGTGACCTATTGATTGGCTGTCCACATAGCTACAAGCACTGTGCCAGGTTAGTGGCTGTGGAGTTGGGGACTATAAATACCTTGATATTGCTTCTAGGCCCCAGCCAGTGTCCAAAGCTGGGAGTTGGTACCAAAGGTATCTCAGGATGGAAGTGGCTGGTTGCAGAGATGGGGTGTTGGGTTGGGTCAGGCCAGGTAAAGGCTTTGGGAGATGTGTTCAGAGAAGCAGCTCTGTGGTGTGCAGTGTTATGGCTAGAAGTTGTCTCCAGACCCTGTCTAGTGACCCCCAGGTGCAGGATACCATGGGTAGGGGACTATGGCAGTGTTTGCAGTGTCCGAACATGGAGGCAACCGGGGGAGCCCCTTGTTGGTAAATGGGTGTTCATGCAGGCAAGGTCGTAAGAAGTCCTGCATGGGTGCTGATGCTGGTGGTCGTGCTAGGGCATGGCAGCCGGAGGTCTTGTGTAGGAGCAGCTGTCGGGGGTCCTTGAATAACTCTCAGAGGAACAGTATTCCCACTACTTGAATCCCAGCTCTCAGAGCCACACACAATGCAGCCTCCCTCTAGCCCTCCATTGTGGGTGACCTCATTTTGGTTTTGACTTGTGTTTCTGGGCTTTTCTTTGATAGGAGAACATGTTTTTAGTTATTTGTTTTTTCAGTATTGGTGATTGAACCCATGGACACTCTATCATTTAGCTACTTTCCTAGCCATTTTTATTGTTGAGACAGGATCTTACTAAGTTACCGAGGCTGATCTCAAACTTATGATCCTCCTGTCTCAGCCTCCTGAGTAGCTGGCATTACAGACGTGCACTTCCTTACCAATGATAGGAGATTTTATTACTGATCCCATGTCATTACTTGTGATTGGTCTGCTCAACTATTCTACTTTTATTCAGGATTCGGTCAAAGTAGGTTCTATGATTCTAGGACTTTACTCAAATATTTCAAGTTTTGAAGCTTATAATTGTTATTTTTGTGATATTAGTTGTAATGCGACGTTTTCCTTTCTGATTTTCTTTGAGTCTTTTATGTTTTCTGGGTTAGTCTAGCTAAAGCTCAATCTTTTTTAAAAAAATTCTAGTCAGTAGACCAATTCTTATCTTTGTGGATCTTTTGCATGATTTTCTATTTTGATTTCATTGTTTTCTGCTGTGATCTTAATTGAATCCTTCCTTCAACTATCTTTGAGTTTGGTTTGTTATTCTTTCTCAGGTTTCTTGAGTTGCAGTGTTAGGGTGCTGATTTGAGATCTCTCCTCTTTTATGATGTGGGTGTTTATTGCTATGAACTTCCCTCATAGAACTGCTACAACACGTAGGGTTTCTTATGTTGTGTTTCTATATATCCAAAGGTATTTTTAACAATTGTTTTTTGTTCAGGGATAGAACCCAGGGGGATTCAATAATTCAGCCACATCCCTATCACTTTTATTTTAAAATTTGAAGTAGTGTCTCACTGAGTTGCTGAGGGCCTTGCCAAGTTGCTGAGGCTGGGTTTGAACTTGCTATCCTCCAGCCTCAGCCTTCCAAGCCTCTGGGATTACAAGTGTGCCCCTCCATACCCAGGAACGTCTCTTTTAATTTCTACTTTGACCAATGTTTTATTGGGAGCATATTTTTTTTAAGTTGCTTATATTTGTGAATTCTTCCCAATTACTCCTGTTTGTGATATCCAGTTTTATTCCACCATGGTTGGAATTGAGGCTTAATACAACTTCTGTCTTCTCAAACTTGTTAAGACTTTTTTTGTGGCTTAACATATGATCTATCCCTGAGAATGGTCTGTGTGTGATTGAAAGGAGTTGTGTGTTCCATTACATTTGAATAGAATGTCCTTCCTGACTATGTCTGTTAGACACATTTTGCTTAAAGCACATTTTGTTTAAAGTACATTTTGTTTAAAGCACAGTTCCAGTCCAAGGTTTCCATATTGGTGCTGGGTTTGGATGATCTGTAGTTGTTGAAAGTAAGATTGTTGAGGTCGGCTATGATTGGAATGTTTATGACCTTCCAAATCTCATGTTGAAATGGAATCCATGTAAAATAGTTTCAGAGGTGACCAAAAAAAAAAAAAAAAGAGGTAAAGTCTTCAGGACATTGAATCATGAGAACTCCACCATCACAGATGGGATTAGCGCCCTATAAGAGGGCTTGAGGGAGCCTGCTTGTCTCTTTTGCTATGTGAGGATGCACCTGTAGT
This sequence comes from Urocitellus parryii, assembly GCF_045843805.1. NCBI lineage: Eukaryota > Metazoa > Chordata > Mammalia > Rodentia > Sciuridae > Urocitellus > Urocitellus parryii. Next base: position 77,719,813 of record NC_135547.1, read on the forward strand.
GTATCATCTATGAAGCAGAGAGAGCCTTCCCCAGACACCAAGTCTCCCAATGCTCTCACTTTAGGCTTTCCAGCTTGTACCACTGTGAGAAATCAATTTCTCTCCTTTATACATTACTGAGGCCAAGGTATTTTGTTATGCAGACTAACAGAATAAGACAAAGTTCCCTGCTCTTAAGTCACTGCTATTTGTCTCTCTCTTCACTTCTGATAATATTTGCTTATAGAGGTGTCCTGATGTTGGAGATATAAATAGATGTGGACAGCTGTTATATCTTCTTGATGAAATGACCCCTTTATCATTATATGATGACCTTCTTTACCTCCTGTGACAGATTTTCATTTACAGTCTATTTTGTCTGATGTTAATACAGCTTCACTTGTGCTCTTTTGGCTTCAATTTGCATGGGTTACCTTTTCCATCTCTTCATTCTTGGTCTCCATGTGTCCTTAATGGCAACAGGAGTTTGTTGTAGGCCACATGGAGTTCAGTCTTGCTTTTCTTCTTTTAATCTATTGAGCCACCCCATGTCTTGTGATTGGAGAATGTTGTCTACTTACATTTAAAGTAAATATCAATAGGTAAGCCCTTACTATTGCTTTTTTGTTTATTTTTTCTTAGTTTTTTTGGGAGTTTCTTTCTCATAATATATATATATATATATATATATATATATATATATAAAATTTTATAGTCATGTCATTCCTCCTTTCTCTTTTGTGAATCTACTAGTGGTTTTTCATTTGTGGTTAACATGGAGTTTGCATAAAGCACCTTATAGTTTTAATATTCTATTTTAGCATCACAATAATTTGATTTCACATACAACACTCCACATTTTCATTCCTCACCCCCTATACACTTCATGCAATTGGTATCACACTTTATTTCTGATTAGTGGGTGCACAGTTTCTGGAGTCCTACTCAAACGCTGAGGTTCTGAGCCCTGCGTGGGGGTCACAGCGCTGGTGATTTCTGTGGAAATCAGCTGTATAAGGTTCCTCTTACACTCTCTGAGATGCAGGATTCTGACTAGGTGAGATCTGGGTCAGGGCCTGAAACAGAATGCTGCCTCCCTCTGGCCCACCATCTTGGAATCTTCTTTGATACATGGTTTCTGTATATGACGTGATGAAACATTCTAGCAATAGATTGCCATGATGGGCTCACAACAAATCCAGTGCCATAACTTCATTCTGGATGGAATTTTGGCACTGAATTTTACACTTGAACTATGAAACCTGGCATACTCTATGGCATATCCATTTTACCACGGTGAAAATCTCAAATCCAGAAGGAAAACAGAAAGGAAGAAATCCAGGACTACAGGAGGTACATTCTTGGGGTATCCCACCCTTGCCCCCATCTTTAAGAACATCATAAATGGAATCCAGGATAGTTCTGGGAAACCCTAAACCCATTAATCATCGACAATTGGCAGAAGACATTTTCCAGTTGCCTCTGAGTCAGCGTCCACTTTTCCTCTCTCCCTCCTTTACTACTTTCTTGGTTACAACATTACCCTATCAACCTCTCTTCCCCGCCCTGCTGGTATGCTGGATGTTTCTCACAAATGATAGCCCTAGTGAAAATCATCTGCCTACATTTATGCCCCTATTTTACTGGCCAATCTATGGTCTAGAAGAGGTCACTTAGCAGTGTATCCCCAGCTTGGCAATACCATTTGGTCAGTGTCTAAATGATGGTAATTGACTCAGGCAAAGACACTTAATATGAAGCACATGTTTTGCCTTTACCTTGGCTCTGCACGCGACGGGAGGAAAGGCACCACTCAACCTTGTCTTCCCTAAGATAGGAGTAGCACCATCTTCCTACAGAAGTCCATTTCATTAGTGTTAAGACTGTAACAGGGAACACATCTAGTACATGAGAGAATCTAGGAAAGAGTTATCTTCTCCTTCTCAATTACATGGTACCAAAGTAAACTGGGATGTGTGGGGAGGTTTAGCTTGCATTTCTAACATTCTGAGGATGACATCAAGGGTGTAAACTTTCCTCCAGACACACTAATATTCATTCCTCTGCCAAGCACCCATCCTGAGAGGAGAGGGGGATGGGCTTGCCTTGCTATCTCCCAACCTTCTGTTCATCTGCACTAAAGGCCCATGCTGTGTAGAAAACCCCTCTTGTGAGTAATTCCACCGATTAGCCACTTGATGGTTTTAAAGCAAACTTATATCTTTTCAGTAAAGCTGAGTTTCCTTATATTTTCTGTATTCAACTTGCTTGGAGCAAGACCAAGCTCTATATTAAAGGACTATAGTATTGACAATAAGAAATTATCATTTTCCCAGACCAGGAGTCACTCATTCATTCAAGTATCTACCCTTTTATTTTGTACCACTATGGACCATCCCTGGGGATACAAAGATTCAAAACACACACATGACTCCAATTCTCGGGGAGCTCAGAGTCTAGTAAGGGAGATAGACAAATAATTAGTCCATCAACACAGTGTACTAACTGCCATGATTGAGGGGAAGTGTAAGAACATGTTTGCAGGAGATGACACTGGAGTTGTCTCGAAATTCTTGTATGAAATCTAATAATACTCCCTATGGTTATTATCATAACGTTTGTTTCCATGTATGCAAATTCATATGAAACTGGAAGGGTCAGACCAAATCTAACATTTTAAAAATTAAATTTACGATCACATGGTTACACAGAATCATAAAAATCGCACAAGTTTGATGTCTTTGTGCACCTATATAGTGTATAATGCTTCAATCTGACCAAGCATACCTATCTCCTCAAAATGTATCATGTTGAAAACTTTACAAAATCTTCCTTCTTTTTGGAAAGTACAGTATGTTGTTAACTACAATCGCTGTATAACAGCACACCAGAACTTCTCATGTCCATCTAACTGTAACGTAGTCATTAGTCATCCTTTCTCTATCCTCCTCCCTCTAGTCTCCCAATTCTATGCTCAACTTCTTTAAAATTTCACCAGTGTGGTCACATGGCACTCAACAGGATTTCATCCTTTTCATGACTGAATGGTACTCCTTTGTGTATATGAACCATATTTTACTTATCCATTTATCACTTTGTTAAGTATCTCAGAGTATTGTAGCATTTCCCTGTGTTTTCTTTAATCTCATTGAATTTCCTTTAAATGATACAAATTCTCATCTGAGATGTTCTTGTACTAATACTCTCTGGCACCTACTTCGACTGTTAGGTTAGACCATGAATCCCTGAAGGCTCTTAATTCTTACTGGTAGCCAACATCCTCTGGGCATCAAGAGATTAGATATTTTTCCCACTATTCCTAATCTGGCTTTGTGCCTTTCTCTCCAGAAGTTCTAACCAGGCTGCCTATTTCTGAGCCTGTAGGCACTTCCACTATTTGGGGGCTGGATGGCATGTGGGTCATGCTTGGTAAGAGTGTGCCCTTGGTGCATTATCACCATTTCTGCAGTAGAGAGAGGTCCAAGGCCAGGTTTTTCCAAATCCAGAGTTGTGTCGTTCAGAAAGAACCAGCAGTACATAGAAGAGTAGTGCATCCCTTCAAGCTTCTCTGTGGAGTGGGGCCAGGTACACCCACATACCTCATCCACACCTTGGTCAGGTACTACATGCTTCTACCTGGCTCTGCACAGAGTCAACCTGGATGAACCAGACCCAGGCCCCTAGGCCATGCCTGTGGCCACCAATGCGGTCCATTGGCACCATACCCTAACTCACAGTCCATCAAGACCATCACAGCCCTGGGGAAGATCCAAGGCCCACATTACTATGGTCTGCCTATTGCTGAGAGGGTCTCATGGCTCAAGACAGCTGCAACCAGCCACAGGTGATGCTAGATGGAATGGAATTTCAAGAGACTGGAGCTGTGTGTCTTTACCTGTTACTGGGGCTGTTCCAGAATCTCTGTCCACAAGCAGGCCTAGGGATGGGGACCATTAGGATCTGCCCAGTGTTAGTGTCCACCAGCTGAGCACTGAGTGAGTTCCAGGGCCAAATCCTGAGCTTACTTCCCTCTCTCTACTACAGGAAATAGAGTCTTGCTCTATGCTATGCCATGTGAGATTGGGATAGTGTTGATGAAAGCAGATCCATGGCCACAAAGAGTGTCACTATTCCCAGCAGCTTTGGAGGCTAAGGTAGGAAGATTGCAAGTTCAAAACCAGTCTCAGCAACTTAGCATGGCCCTAAGAAACTCAGTGAGACCCTGTCTCAAAATAAATAGATAAATAAAAGGGCTGGGGATATGGTTCAGTGGTTAAGATTCCCTGGGTTCAATCTAGAGTTCAAAACAGACCTCTAGAATATCATGCATTTATTAATATGAACCGATGAGAAAGATGAGAAAGGGTTAGGGGCATGAAGTTCATTATACATCTTTTATTTTTATTGGGTTTTTGAATTACACAACTCTGGATTTGGACAAACATAAATACATGATCAATTCAAGGAAAAATCATACACTAAAATTAAAATTCCAGGAAAGAAGAGCAGGATGAGGAAAGATTGTTTAGTGAGTTGAAAAACACATCATAAAACTTTTCATGTCTGAAAGAACAATAAGAAATACTAGATTGTTTCTCAAGTGTTAAAACACCTTATAGCTATGTATACACATTAAAATCTAGGGTCAGGCTGGGCAGAGTGGAGAAGAAACTTGGGAGGCTGAGGCAGGAGGATCTCAAGCTGGAGACCAGACTGGGCAACTTAGAGAGACTCTGTCGTGGGTTCTATCCCCAATACAAAACAAAAAGAAATACCCTAATGGCAACCTGCAAGAGAGCAGAAATGCAAACTATATTCTAAGTGAGGACAAGGAATAAAAAGTCAAATAAAGAGCATTATCAACTTAAGAAGGAAGGAAGGGGAAGATTGATTAAAAGAAAACACCAAACAATCCTCCAAAAGTGGCAATCATAATGGTCTTAGAGTATTTGCCACTCTGACAAGATCCTGACAAGAACAATTTTAGAGGAGGAAAAGTTTATTTGGGTCTCATGGCTTCAGAGGTCTCAGTCCATAGGTGTCCTAATCCATTGCTCTGTGCCAGAGGTGTGGCAGAACACCATGGTGGAAGAGTGTGATGGAGGGAAGGGTCTCAGGACATGGCCACCAGGAACAGAGAGAACAACTCCACTCACAAGGTACAAAATATATGTCCTAAACACATGCCCCCAGTGACCAAACTTCTCCAGACACACCCTTCTGGCCTGCAGTTACTCTTACCTGCATCCATGCAGGTGGTGGAAATGGGGTTCCCCTCGGTGGAATGGACTGGCTGAGGAATAAAAGCTAGGAAAAATAGGGTGAAAAAAACCACAGGACACAGAAAATGATTTCAAAAGCAGGGGCGGGCCGGGCAAGCTGATAAGATGGATCTAGCTTCTAGATTAATGACAAAATGGAGCCCTGGCCTGCTATATTTATATCGCAAAACATCAAAGGCCTTCCAAGGAATGTTCTTCACCAAAAAATGTTGAAAGTGGTCTGTCCAGCTCCAAACAGGTTACATCCATCTCTGGAGCTACTATGAGGTATCTTCTTAGCAGAGCGGAGATAAATGTCACATGCATTGGGCAATCTATTGTCACGGAAGAGCCACAGATATTTCACAATTACAAACCCAAATCTCCCTGGCGATCATACAGAGATGACCCTCAAGTAATTCACAGATGGCTTCCTGCAAGTTACCATCCAATTAATCCCCAGCAGAGGATTAATGCACTGTTTAGGTTACAGCTTTCTTAATCCAATCATTTTACCTCTAAACGTTCTTGCATTCTGTCTTACATATGAGCTCCTGGGAGACACCAAAGATCCAAACCATAATAATAACATATTTAAACAGATGTAATGCATCAGTTGAAAAGAAAGATATCAGAATAGACTAGAGATATGTTCAAGGCTATATTTTGCAGGATTCTTAATTGATAGTATAAGACTAGAAACAAACTGAATATTCCATAAACAAAGGATTAGTACAGCCTCAGAGTGAAGTACTGTGCAGCTTTGAAAATGAATGTAGCCAGGCACAGTGGTGCACCCCTGTAATCCCAGTGACTCCAGAGGCTGAGGCTGGAGAATTGCAGGTTCAATCCCAGCCTCAGCAACTCAGTAAGACCCTGTTTCCAAATTAAAAAATTAAAAAAGGAAAAGCACTGGGGATGTAGCTCAGTGGTAAAGGGCTCCTGGGTTCAATCCCTATTTACAGAGAGACAGAGAGAAAAAAAAAAAAGAATGTAGAATATTTCCTAATACTGTAATGGAATGATCCCCAGGATGTACTGTTCATTTAATAAAAGCAACGTGGTCAGGCATGTTGTTCATGCCTGCAAACTGAGCACTCAGGAGGATGAGGCAGGAAGATTAGAAGTTCAAAGTCTCACTAAGGCAACTTAGTGAGAGCCCGTCTCAATATATAATTTTAAAAATGGACTGGACTTGCAGCTAAGTGCTTGCCACAGATGTGCAAGGCCCTGGGTTCAACTCCACTACTGCAAAACAACAAAAAAAACACACACAGGAAAGTGGAGAAAAGTATGTATGATACCACATATGTAAGAAGGGAAAAGCTAGAAATATAAGTGTGTGTATATTTTTATGTTCAAAAGCAAAGGGAAGCCTAAGAGAAATCATTACCTATGGGAATAGGAAGAATGGCATGAAGTACAGTGGTAATAGTTGCACTTCTTTACATATGCTTTTTTCTGCACATTTGTATTGGAACCACATAAATATATTTCACAATTATGAAATCATTTTTAAAAAAAAACAGTTAAATTTCCAAAGCAAAATGAAACAGATAAGCCTATGTATCCAGGTTTTCACCCAGAAAATAACTTTAAAACACAGCAACATTAATGGATATGGTAATAGGATACCTCCAAAGATAAGGATAATAACCTGCAATATCTGCAGAAGAATCTTACATTCTTCATAGTAACCATATTTTTGGTACTGTAAGCCTGGTTGGTATTCTGAGATTATTATCTGTATAATGGTGGGATAAATGAGTGGTTTGTTTGTTGCCTTGGGAACCAGGATTTTAGCTGTGGGGGAAAGGAGTTACTGGTTGTTGAGATTAAGTAAGAATCCTGTGTTCATGACTTTGAAGTGAAAGGATCATGCTGCCCAGATTTTTATTCCCAAATACCATTTCACACTAAAAGCAACAAGGACACCTAGGAGAAATGGCTGAGTTCTAGTCTGGGGCTGGAAATGTGCTAGCAGATCCTCCAGCACTTGCATTCTCACAAAGCAAGGAGGCTTTCACACACCACTAGAACCAGCACCAACAGGGAGAATATTGTAATGCACCGAAATGTTTCAAACGTTTAAACACATTTTTATGATAATATTCCAAATATGATCACACTTTAAAGGTGATAGGAAACAAATCCATTGTTTTGAAAAGCAATAAATTAAGGGAAAGAAAAGCATTTATCTTGCCCATCCTGCAGAATCTGTGCCCCAGGTGCCAAATAGTAAATGAAAGGGATTTTCTTTATAAAAGACTGACAACTAATAAATGAACATAGAATGATGGGATACTACTGTTTTGCAGTCCTTCATGAATTAAGGTGTATGGCTACTGAGAGACCACCAAACACCACATCCCTCCTGGACAGAACTCCACACAAGCTATGGGCCGTGAAGCTGATAAACCTGAACCTGAATGTGATTAAGCCTCTAAAGGGAAGTATCAATTTGTAGGAAGTTTAGAAGACAAAAATGCAGTAAATGATACCATGGGAAAGCAATCACAAAGTCTAAATGAGGAAATTCTACAGGACGACTAACCTGATTTCTTCAACAAACTGCAAGGAAAAAAGGAAAGAAAAGACAGGAAATCTATGGCTCAAAAGAGACTTCAAGGGCTGGAGTTGTATGTAGCTCGGTGGTGGAGTGCTTGCCTAGCACAAGCGAGGCACTGGGTTTGATTCTCTGGACCACATAAAAATAAATAGATAAAATAAAGGCGTTGTGTCCAGCTACAACTAAAAATTTTTTTAAAAAGAGACTTCAAGAGCTAGAGAACATATCAATTGAATGCAGTGCACAGACCTTATTAAATTCTGATTCTTCTCTTTCTGTCTCTCTCTGCCACCCAGAGACAAACACATCTATGAAGAGATATTTGATAATATTAAGGAATTTTATTTTAGGTGTAGTAAGGGTAGTGTGTTCTGTTTAATAAAATTGTTGTCTTATCTTTTACAGGTTCTTGATATTTATGGATGAAAGGATATTAAATTTGGGGTTTGTGTAAGAATGATAGGAAGGAGAACCTGTGTAGACCAAAGAAACAAGATTAGCTAAGAGGTAATAATTGTTTTAGTTAGGTGGTGAGTTTCATTGTATTTCATACTCTTTTCTGTAATAAAATTTCTTAAAATTTTAACACTTATTAAGTTAAAAAGGTATGCAAAAGTAAAAGTATAATTGATCTATAGAACTAAGAGCTGGTCTGGTAAAAGACTAATAAAATAGAGATATTTCTTGGCATGTTCATCTTATTAAAAAAAAGAGACAAGGCACAAATAAAGTCCATAAAGAATATAAAAGGCGAATAATTCTGATTCAGATCAGATATGAAGGAGTCTGAAAACATTTGCCTTAATCCGTGTTGGTAAATTTTGACCTCCTGAGGATATTGTGCAATTCCTGGAGATATTTTAATTGTCACAAATGTGTGCACTGGGGGAGGTTGCTACTGACACAGTTGGTAGAAAGCAGTGCTGCTGCTGCGGCTGCTGCTGCACATCCGACAACACACAGGACAGCTTCCCACAACCAAGAAGCATCCAGAATGAAATGTCAATAACACTGAGATTGAAAAATTCTGAACTGGTTGACAGGCTTCTAGGAAAACTTTAATAAGAGAAATTGGCCTCAGAAGAAGCTGAAAATCTGGATAATGCAATAACCAGAGAAGATATTGAATCATTTTCCATGAATCTTCCTATTCCCCCAAAGTACAAGGCAAGTAAATTCTACCAGGTGAGTTCTACCAACACTTCAAGTAATGCATAATTTTCATTTCATCTAAACAGTTTTAGAGAATAGAAAAAGATGAGAATCCATGAATCTCATTTATTAGCAAAGCATAACCTTGATACTGAAACCAAAGACACCATAAAACTAGAAAGCTATAGGCCAATGTAATTTTTAAAAGATGCAAAATCCCTGGATAAAATATTAGTAAATCAAATAGAATGTATATTAAAGAATGGGTCATCGTAATCAAGTGAGTTTTTTTTCCAAGATTTTTTATTTGTTCTTTTTAGTTATACATGACAATACAATGTATTTTTTTTATCTTTTCAGCATTTAATAATACAAAAAAAGGAAGTAAAAGACAATCGCTACCTATAAGAATATTGCCAGGGGGTAAACTGTTACATCAAGTAGGACCTAGGTGATTTCAGACATCATAGCACTCAGGTGGACAACCAACTCTCCCCTATCTTGGTGTTTAAATCCAGATTTTTACAATTTACCAAAAGAGGAGTAGAAAGAAGATGACAGCTTTGCATTACCATAACCAAAACACCCAACAAGAACAATCTAAATGAGGAAAAGTTTATTTTAGCCCAACGTTTCTGAAGTTTAGTCCAAGGTTGGCAGAGTCCCTTACTCTGGGTACAAGATGAGGCACAACATCACAGTGGAAGGGCCCCCAACAGGAAGTAACAACTTTTAAAATACAATGCAGTGTTGTCCTCAAGCAATTTCATCTGCTGCCTCGAGAGTGCAGCAATCAGCATGAAGGTAATGTCTGCCCACCTGCAGCCTCTTTTTCCTGTTCCTCATTCCTCTACAAGACCACAGCCAAGATATGATTCTTTAAGGTTAGGAATAACGCATGGTATGGGTTCTCACCCTTCTAGTTAATGCTGTTTTGAGGTTGTAGGCAATGCAGTAGTGGGGGCAAGGTATTCAGAGTCCAAGAATTAAAGCAAAATAGTTGTATTCAGAGGCAGCATGATCTGATATGCAGATTCTAAGGAATCTATTTTAAAATTAGTAAAAGTAATAACACTACTAGAATTGGCAAGCAAGTTTACCAAAGTCACGAAGATAAATGTTTAACATACAAATATCAACCACATAAACTAGCTATGAAAAATCCATAATTAAAACTCAGAAAATAATTTCATTACAATACAATCAAAAAGAAAATAAAATAGAAAAACTAACAGAAGATGAATTGGAAGGGTCGATATTATTAAATGAAGATTTCCTCTAAGATATGTCTGTAATTTTAATATGAATATTGTAAAAATTGGAGTGGGCTTTTCCATAGAAACTGATTAGCTAATTTTAAATTTCTTTTTTCCCCATTTCTTTTTTAAATTGCTTTTTTAATTTTTTAAATACATGAGAGCAGAATGCATCACAATTCTTATTACACATATAGAACACAATTATTCACATCTCTGTTTTATATAAAGTATGTTCACACCAATTCATGTCTTCTTACATGTACTTTGGATAATGATGTCCATCGCATTCCACCATCAATGCTAACCCCCTTCCCCCTCCCTTCCCCTCCTACCCCTCTGCCCTATCTAGAGTTCGTCTATTCCTCCTATGCTCCCTCTCCCTATCCCACTATGAGTCAGTCACCTTATATCAGAGAAAACATTCGCCATTTGTTTTTTTGGGATTGGCTAACTTCATTTAGCATTATCTTCTCCAACTGCATCCATTTACCTGAAAATGCCATGATTTGTTCTCTTTTATTGCTGAGTAAAATCCCATTGTGTTTGTATGCCACATTTTTTATCCATTCATCTATTGAAGGGCATCTAGGTTGGTTCCACAGTTTAGCTATTGTGAATTGTGCTGCTATAAACATTGATGTGGCTGTGTCCCTGTAGTATGCTGTTTTTAAGTCCTTTGGGTATAGACTGAGAGAGGAATAGCTGGGTCAAATGATGGTTCCATTCCCAATTTTCCAAGAAATCTCCATACTTCTTTCCATATTGGCTGCATCAATTTGCAGCCCCAAGTGTAGTTTATTTTAAGAATAAAAACTTCTTTCAACATAGGAAAGCTACCCATGTAATTTACCCAAGCAAAGGAATAAAACCACATGATTTTTTGAGTACATGCAGAAAAAGAATCCAATAAAATTCAACATGCATTCATAGTAATAATAATAAAGTCTTAGGGAAACAAGGAGAGAAATAAACTATTTTAAAGTAATAATCATATAAAAGTATCATCCAGAAAGCAATTGCAGACATATTTAATGGGAAACATTAGGACCAGCTCCATTAAAGTCAGAAGTAAAAAGTAATAAACACTCTTCCTACTGTAGGAGTCATTATTATTTGAAACGCAAAGACAAAATTTTTACTTTTTGAAAAAGATGTGACTGTCTGGCTAGAAAACCTAAAAACAAAACCTTCACACCCTTAGATCCAATGTTAAGAGTTTAACAGAATGGGTGGAAGACAAACATGCAATAATAATTTTATTATGCAAAATAATAATCTATTAAAACAAAAAAGAAAAGGGATACATTTATAGTATAATAAAGTTGTAAAATACCAAGAAATAAAGCTGGGCTAGAGATATAGCTCAGTGGTGGTGCACTTGCCTGGGATGTGCGAGACCTTGGGATCTGAGTTCCAGTACTGCCGAAAAGAAAATAAATTTTCTTTTGCCCAGAAGTAAACCTATCAAAAACAGTGCAAACATTTAATGGAGAAAATTATAAGTTTATTGAAAGAAATAAATGAAGGTTCTAATAAATAAATAAATATGTTTTTGTACACAGGAAAGTGAAATACTGTCAAAATATCAGTTCTCCCCAAATGAATATATAAATTCAATGCAATCACATAAAAAATCAGAATTTTACTTATAACCTGAGCAGATCACTCCAAAATTCATAAGCAGTGCAATATTCATAAACGAAGAAAAAATAGAGTAATGTAACTGTCCCATGAATATGCTCAAAGTAGCGTTTCAAATCAGTGGGGAAAGAATAACTCTATAAATGGTGTTAGCACAAGTGGCTAGCCATTTTGGAAAATATTAAGTTCAGTTTCTGTCTAAACTGATTTGTAAAACTATAATTAAAAAGTTACACATAAAAACACATGAATAAAAATATTAGAAAAAATTGTAATGTATCAATGATCTTGGGGGCAGGAAAGCTTTAGTAGTTCCTTAGGGCTGCTGTAGCAAATGAACACAAACAGCATGGCTTACAACTGGAGATATCTATTCTCCCACAGTGTGGAGGACACAAGTCTTAAAACAAGGTGAAGCAGGGTTTGTTTCTTCTGGAAGCTCTGAGGGACAATCATTAAATGCCTTCTCCTAGTTTCTGGAGGCTGGTGACAATCCTTGGCTTTTCTTACCTTGTCAATGCATCACTCCCATCTCTGCCTGGATCGTCACATCACTGCCCCCCTGTAGTATCTCCTCTTCACAAAAGGACATTTCTCATTAGATTTAGGGCAAAGCTGGAGAATCTGACTGGATCTCTTCTTCAGATCTTTATCTTAATTACATGTGCAAAGACCTTTTTCCCAAATAAGGTCACATTCATGAACAGCTTCCAGGTGGACATAACTTTTTGGGGAGTGGCCATCATTTATCACACTACTAAGGCCTTCTAAATTAAAAGGTAAGAGACTCATAACTTTGTCTTCTTTGAAAATAAAAACCTTATGAAAAAAGGCAGCATAAGTAATGTAGTAGGCAAACCACTTGTGAAAAACAAGTACAATATATCTTTTAGAGTTCTTTAAGAAGGGAATTAAAATTAAGAATATGTAATTTTCAAAATTCCTATAACTCCATAAGAAAAACACAAACAACCCAAGAGAGAAATGACCAAGTATTCAACAGTTAACAAGAGGAGGAATTAAATTATGTAAATAAAATATAAATACACATACATTAGATTAAATAAACAGATGATCAATGGCATTAGTATCCAAGAAATGAACATTAAACTGATACCACTTTGTGACAATTGAATTGGTCAATATTAATGTTTAATAATATTTGATGCCGGTAAAAATAGGGGGAAATGAGAATTTTCATACTGTGTTGGTTGGTATAGATAATTTCAATGTCGTTCTGCTTATATAAAAAGTTTAAATACCTATTTTCAAAATAACTATATACATTGAAAAGAAATATATGTTTGTTTATTTTCAAGAGTTCTAACTTGAAAATAAAGTAAATGCTCATTAATATGAGGACTATTTGCCTAAAATGTGGAGGATGAACTATACCTCCATGTAATAACAGGAGTAGTTCTCCATCATATTATTTAGACAAAATCTGGCAATATGTAAAATATAGGTACAGTATAGTATTGTTTATATTATAAAATACAGAGAAAACAATATTATATATGTGTGTGTGTGTGTGTGTGTATACTCATAACTTTGTCTTTTAATATATGTAAATCCATAGAAAACAATCTGGAAATATATTAATCAATTCAATAATGGTGGACCTATGTGGGAAGGGGGATAGTGGGAACTGTGATAGAAGGCAATAGATACAAGGAACTTTAACCTTATCACTAATGTTTTGACTGTATTCATGAATAAGTATACATATTATTTGTATAATTTAAAATAGTGTTTGAAGGTTGTATGTGAAATAATACAAGGCAGATAGTATAGGGGTGATTTCAAAAAGAAATTTTAAAAATGTAATAAAGAAAAAATAAAAGCAAACTCTGAAACATGTACAAGAGGGAAGATTAATATAGACATTAACATAAAATGTAAATTGTGAGAAATAAATCTGGGATGTAAGGTTTTAAAAATTTTTGTATTTTTAAAAATTAGTATGATTAAACTTCTTGGTAGTTTAAGGGGATGACAATAAAATGTAGAAACTTGGAAATAAAATTTGGAGTGTTAAGCTATAAAACAAAGGTACAATTAATTAAATAGAAAAAACACCTTCAAGAAACATAATGGCACATCTATAGTCTATTTCATCCAACAAATCCTAAATATACTTTATTTTCAATGACTCATGGATCCTTCTCCAAAATAGTTCATACTATATTCCAGAAAGCAACTCCTATCAAATCAAAGAAATTATAAAGATTCTTGGATCTTATTACATTATAATGGAATGAAATGAGAAATCAACATCAAAAAAACCCTACAGAAAATACATAAATGAATGGAGATTAAATAACACACTTTTGAATGATGAATGGGTGATAGTATAAATCAGGAGAGAAATGTAGAGGTTCTTAGTCTCAAATGGGAATGAATAGTGATACAGCATACTAGAACAACTGGGACACTACGAAGGCAGTCCTAAGAGGAAAGTTTATAGCTATGAGTTTCTACATAAGAAAATCAGAAAGATCCCAAATAAACAACCTAATGATGTCTCTCAAGAACCTTGAAATAAGGAATCCAAGATGGCAGGCTAGAGGGAGGCTGAATTCTGTGTTGCTCTAGGACCTGAGATTCAAGTAGTGGGAATACTGTTTCTCTGTGAGTGATTAGAGGGCCCCTGACAGCTGCTCCCTGGAAGGAAACACTGTGTCTTGGCTGCACAGGTCTCCAGGCCTCAGCATCAGCCCAGGACTCCCAGTCACTCATTCATGCAGGTCCTCCCAGTGCCAAGTAGGACCACTGGCATTAACAACCACTCAGGATTCCTGGTCCACCACCCATGCAGGAATCCCAGCCACCGCTCCCATGCATGACACCCGACCACTGACAATGCACAGGAACTCCGGCTGCCACTCCTGTGTGGACCCCTATCTACCAAGGTGGGGCTCCTCCAGTCACCTCCATCTTGGGGCACTGCAACTATTGCCACAGTCCCCTGCACATGGTGGCTTGAACCTGGGGACAGTGCACTGGGTCCAGAGACAGCTACTAGCCAAGCCACAATACTGCATGCCAAAGAGTTGCATCTCTGAACATTCTGCTCAATACCACTGCCCGGCCCCACCTGACCCCCAACACCTCATCACTGAAAGCAGCCGCCTCCATCTTGGGACACCTTTGCCACCATCTTTAATATCTTTCCCAGCTTGGAACACTGGCTAAGGCTATTTTGGAGAAGGATCCATGAGTCACTGATAGTATATTTAGGATTTGTTGGATGAAATAGACTATAGATGTGCCATTATGTTTCTTGAAGGTGATTTTTCTATTTAATTAATTGTACCTTTGTTTTATAGCTTATTATCAAGGTACTGAGAGTCCCCAACTCCCTCCTACCCTTGGTGGTCACTAACCCTGCGCAGTGCTGCAGCTATGCAGCCAGTTAGTAGCTTGCAAAACCAGTCACAAAACTGAGTCCGGAGCTGCCCAATATAAGACAGCTCTTTGCAACAGGTGCACAGCATGCAGAGCACAGCCCACAAGACTTACAGAGAGAAAGGTTCCCGATTGGGAAATAGAAATGGAGGGGGTGAGTGAGATACAGTTTAGAGACTAAATTAGAGACCGGAATTGTGAGGTCTACAGACGATATAAGGAGATAAGACCAGGCACTCACATCACATGAGTGGGCCCCAAAGGAGATCCTTGGGGTGCAATTCCCATCTGGGACCAGCAAGTACTATACCCCACCTCCAGGAGTCATGCCCCCAACACAAACCCTCCCACCCTAATAACCTTCACCATCCTGAGGGTGGAGATACCAGCAAAAAACAGACAACCCCACCTATTGGATGAGAAGGGAAGTTGGAAAGATACTGAACTCCAATAAAAACCATGCTTGTATCTTCCTTCGAGATTTTTTTTTCCTCTCTCTCTCCTCCCACCATCACATCCTCAACATTTACAAAACCAAGTAATTTTCATGAATTAGGCAACTGAGGACTGGTGTTATATATTCTTCTACCTCTTATTTTTGCTTTTCTTAATATATATGTTTTTTTCTGTACTCTACTGTCTTCCCACTTACTCATCTCCCCCAAATCACTTTCTCTCTCTTCTCCTGCTACTAACCAACTTCTTTAGATTCCTCTTTCATGCTTTCTAAAATCTAATAATTCTCTATTGTCAACTCCTACCCTCTCAACATCTCATCCTACACCTCACCCCCAGTTCTTTGTCCACCATCAGAAACTATAGACCCTTTTGCAAACCTACTGTTTATATTGTAGATAATAATTGAACTTACCATTTCTAAATATTGTGACAAAACCATAAACATCTTCATAGGCGCTATTTGGTTTAAGGCTGTATATTGCTTGTTCACATTGTTGTCCCCCTCAAAGGAGAGGTATTGTAAACTTTCAAGGACACTATAAGCCTATAGCGTAAAAACTGCAATGCCTCAGATCCAAAGTGCTAGAAGGGAAGACACACAAACAACATGAAAAAACAAGTGACAAAAGTGCCCCAAACAAACCAATTTATTACATTATTAGAATCCATGGCCAGCACAACCAAAGAAATGACAGAGAAGGAGTTCAGTATCTACATAATTAAAATGTTATGTGAATTAAAGAATGATATAAGAGAGCAAATACAGGGAACAAAAGAATTTCAATAAGCAAATACAGCAAGAAAATGACTACTTCAATAAGGGGATAGAGGTTCTGAGGGAAAAAAAAAAGAGAAATCCTTGAGAGGAAAGAAACAATAAACCAAATTAAAAGCTCAATAGAAAACATCACCAACAGATTAGATCACTTGGAAGGCAGGGACTTCAGTAGATGAAGACAAAATATATAATCTTGAAAAGAATGTTGACCACACAGTGAAGATGGTAAGAAACTATGATCATAACATGCAAGAATTATAGAGTAACATAAAAAGACCAACTTTAAGAATTATTGAGATAGAGGAAGGCATAGAGTTATAAACCAAAGGAATGAACAATCTATTCAAAGAAATAATATCAGAAAATTTTCCAAACATGAAGAATTAATTGAAAAGTTAAATACAAGAGTCTTATAGGACACCAAATGTTCAAAATCACAACAGATTCACACAAAGGCACATTATAATGAAAATGCCTAGCATGCAGAATAAGGATAGAATTTTAAAAGCCACAAACGAAAGGAATTAGATTTATATATATATATATATATATATATATATATATATATATATATATATATATACCAATTAGGATATCTGCAGATTTTTCAACCCAGATCCTAAAAGCTAGAAGATCCTAGAACAACCTATACCAAGCTCTGACAGAAAAATGGATGCCAACCAAGAATCTTATATCTAGCAATATTAAGCTTTAGATTTGATGATGAAAAAAAAAAACCTTTCATGATAAACAAAAGTTAAAAGAATTTACAACTAGAAAGTCTACATTACAGAACATCCTCAGCAAAATATTCCATGAGGATAAAATTAAAAACAACAATGAAAAATCAGCAAAGGGAGGTATTACACTAAAGGAAATAATAATCAAAGGAGAAACCAAGTCAAGTTAGATACCAAAAATGAACAAATATGACTTGGGATACAAATCATGTCTCAATAATAACCCTGAATGTTAATGGCCTAAACTCACCAATCAAAAGACACAGACTGGCAGACTGAATTTAAAAAAAAAAAAGAAACAACAATATGCTGCCTTCAAAACACTCATTTCATAGGAAAGCACATCCACAGACTGAAGGTGAAATGTTGGGAGAAAAGATACCACTCACATGAACTGCAGAAACAAGCAGGGGTTTCCATCCCGGTAACAAATAAAGTAGACTTCAAGCCAAAGTTAGTTAAAAGGGATAAAGAAGGATATTTCATACAGCTTAAGGGAACTATTAATCAAAAAGACATAACATATAAATATATATGACCCCCAAAATGAAGCATCTATGTTAATCAAATAAACTCCTCTCAAGTTCAAGAGTCAAAAAGACCAAAACACAATAATACTGGGTGACTTTAACACACCTATTACATCACTAGATAGATCTTCCAAACAAAAGCTGGACAAAGTAATTTTAGAACTCAATAATACAATCAATATCTTAGACTTAACTGACATATATACAATATTCCATCCATCAATGAGTGAATACACATACTTCTAAGCAGCACATGGAGCCTTCTCTAAAATAGACCATATATTATACCACAAAACAACTCTTAACAAATAAAAAAAGCAGAGATAGATACTACCCTACATTCTACAGATCATAATGGAATGAAATTAGAAATCAATGATAAAATAAAAAAAATAGAGGCTACTCCAACACCTGAAGACTAAATAATATGCTATTGAATGAACAATGGATTGCAAAGACATCAAGGAAGAGATTAAAAAATTCCTAGAGGTAAATGAGAACACAGATACAACACATCGAAATCTCTGGGACACTATGAAGGCAGTACTAAGAGAAATGTTCATTGGATGGAGTTCTTTTCTTAAAGAAGAAAAAGTCAACAAATAAATGACCTAACATTACATCTCAA
Source organism: Urocitellus parryii (assembly GCF_045843805.1). Lineage (NCBI taxonomy): Eukaryota > Metazoa > Chordata > Mammalia > Rodentia > Sciuridae > Urocitellus > Urocitellus parryii. The sequence continues at coordinate 77,738,217 of NC_135547.1, forward strand.
AGACCTAGAAAAAGAAGAACAAATCAACACCAAAAGCAGTAGAAGACAGGAAATCCTTAAAATCAGAGCTAAAATCAATGAAATTGAAAAAAAAGAAACAATTGAAAAAGATGACAAAACAAAAAGTTGATTCTTTAAAAAAATAAATAAGACTGATAAACCCTTAGCCATGCTAATGAAGAGAAGGCGAGAGAAAACTCAAAGTAGTAACATCCATGATGCAAAAGGAAATATCATAAGGGACACTATAGAAATGCAGAAGATAATTAGAAATTATTTTGAAAATTTGTACTCCAATAAACTAAAAGATATTAAAGGCATTAACAAATTTCTTGAGTCATGTTTTGCCCAAATTGAATCAGGATGATATACACAAGTTAAACAGATCAATTTCAATTAATAAAGTAGAAGACACCATCAGAAGCCTACCAACCAAGAAAAGCCCAGGACCAGATGAACATACAGCTGAATTCTACAAAACCTTCAAAGAATGACTAATACCAATACTCCTCAAATTATTTCATGCAATAGAAAAATAGGGAACATTTCCAAACTCATTCTGTGAGGCCATATCACCCTGATTTCAAAACAGACAAAGACACATCAAAATAAGAAAACTTCAGACCAATATCTCTAATGAACATAGATGCAAACATTCTTCATAACATTCTGGCAAATTGAATACAAAAACATATCAAAAAGATAGTGCACCACAATCAAGTGGGGTTCATCCCAGGGATGCCAGATTGGTTCCATGTACAGAAATCATTAAATGTTATTCATCACATCAATAGATTTAAAAATAAGAATCATATGATCATCTCAATAGATGCAGAAAAAGCATTGGACAAAATACAGCACCACTTCATGTTCACAATATTATCAAAACTAGGGATAATAGGAACATATCTCAACATTGTAAAAGCTATCTATGCTAAGCCCAAGGCCAACATCATTCTAAATGAGTAAAATTTGAAAGCATTCCCTCTAAAAACTGCAACATGACAGGAATGCCCTCTTTCACCACTTCTATTTAACATAGTTCTTGAAACTCTAGCCTGTTGAGAGCCACAGCCGAAGGGGCCCCAGCAAACTTCCAGCTGCCACTAGCCAGAGCAATTAGACAGATGAAAGAAATTAAAGAGATATGGATAGAAAAAGAACTCAAACTATTACTATTTGCCAACGACATGATTCTATACCTAGAGGATCCAAAAAATTCCACCAGAAAACTTCTAAAACTAATAAATGAATTCAGCAAAGGAGCAGAATATAAAATCAACACCAATAAATTAAAAACATTTCTGTTTATCAGTGACAAATCCTCTGAAAGAGAAACTAGGGAAACTACCTCATTTACAATAGTTTCAAAAAAATACTTGGGAATCAACTTAATGAAAGAGGTGAAAGACCTCTAGAATGAAAATTACAGAACACTAAAGAAAGAAATTAAAGAAGACCTTAGAAGATGGAAAGAGCTCCCTTGTTCTTGGATAGGCAGAATTAATATTGTCAGGGCTAGGGATACAGCTCAGTTGGTAGAGTGCTTGCCTAGCATGCATAAGACCCTGGGTTCAATCCCCAGCACCAAAAAAAAAAAAGAATTAATATTGTCAAAATGACCATACTACCAAAAGCACTATACAGATTTAATGCAATGCCAATCAAAGCCCAATGACATTCCTCAGAGAAATAGACAAAGCAGGCATGAAATTCATCTGGAAAAATAAGAGACCAAGAATAGCTAAAGCAATCCTTAGCAAGAAGAGTGAAGCTAGGTGGCATCACTATACCAGACCTCAAACTATACTACAGAGCAATAGTAACACCAAAACAGCATGGTATTGGCACCAAAATAGACTGTTAGACCAATGGTACAGAATAGAGGACACAGAGACTAACCCACATAATTACAGTTATCTTATATTAAATGCACCAAAAACATATATTGGAGAAAAGATAGCCTCTTCAACAAATGGTGCTGGGAAAACTGGAAATCCATATGCAGTAAAATGAAATTAAGCCACTATCTCTCACCATGCACAAAATTCAACTCAAAATGGATCAAGGTCCTAGGAATTAAACCAGAGACACTGTGCCTATTAGAAGAAGAAAAAGTAGACCCAAATATCCATCATGTTGGATTAGGCCCCAACTTCCTTAATAAGACTCCTATAGCACAATAAATAAAGTCAAGAATCAATAAATGGGATATATTCAAACTAAAAAGCTTCTTCTCAGCAAAGGAAAAAAAATCAGTAAGGTGAATAGAGAACCTACAAAATGGGAGCAATTTTTTGCAACACTTACATCAGATAGAACACTAATCTCTAAGGTATATAAAGAATTCAAAAGCTAAACACCAAAAAAAAAAAAAAAACAACAACAAATAACCCAGTCAATAAATGGGCCAAGGAACTGAACAGACTCTTCTCAGAAGAGGATAGACAATCAACAAATTTATGAAAAAAGGTTGAATGAACATCTCTAAAAATTAGAGAAACGCAAATCAAAACTACTCTAAGATCTCATCCCATGCCAGTGAGAAGGCTGTGATAAAAAAATACTGACAACAATAAATATTGATGAGGATGTGGAGGGAAAGGCACACTCATACTTTGCTGGTGGGACTGCAAATTGGTGCAACCAATCTAAAAAGCAGTATGGAGATTCCTTAGAAAACTTAGAATGGACCCACCATTTCACCCAGCTATCCCACTCCTCAGTCTACACCCAAAGGATTTAAAATTAGATGCTATAGTAACACATCAATGTTCATAGCAGCTCAATTCACAATAGCTAAACTGTGGAAGCTACCTAGATGTCCTTCAATAGATGAATTAATAAAGAAACAATGGTATATATACACAATGGAATATTACTAAGCATTAAAAGAGAATAAAATTATGACATTTGCAGGTAAATGAATGGAGTTGGAGAATATCATGCTATGCTAGGTAAGCCAATCCCCAAAAATCAAAGGCTAAATGTTCTCTGATAAGTGAATGCTGATCCATAATGGGGATGGAAGAGGCATGGAACTAATGGAGGAATTTTGATTGGGCAAAGGGGAGGGACAGTGCGAAGGTTGCATGGGGACAGTAAAGGTGGTGAATGAGATGGACATCATTACCCTAGGTACATGTATGAGTGCACATATGGTGTGACACTACATCATGTACAACCATAGAAGTATAAAGTTGTGCTGCAATTGTGTACAATGAATCAAAATGCATTCTGCTGTCATATATATCTAATTAAAATAAATTAATTAATTAAAAAAGAATACAAACAACAGTAAGCTTTGATGAGGATGTGGGGTGAAAGGCACACTCATACATTGCTAGTGGGACTGAAAATTGGTGCTACCAATATGTTTTGGTTGTTTTTTGGGGGGGGGTTGGTGGGTTTTTTTTTTTTTTTTGGTGGTGCTGGGGATTGAACCCAAGGGAGGCAAGCACTCTACCAACTGAGCTATAGCCCCAGCCCTTGGTGCTGCCAATAAGGAAAACAGTATGAGCATTCTTTGAAAAACTGGAAATGGAACAACCATTAGACCCAGCTATTCCACTCCTTGGTCTATACCCAAAGGACTTAAAATCAGCATACTACATTGATGCAGCTACATCAATGTTTATAGCAGCACAATTCACAATAGCCAAACTGTGGAATCAACCTAGATGTCCTTCAATAAATGAATTGATAAAGAAACTGTGGCATATATACACAAAGGAATATTACTCAGCATTAAAAGAGAACAAAATCATGGCATTTGCAGGTAAATGGATGGAGTTGGAGAATATTAAGCTAAGTGAAGTAAGCCAATCCCAAAAAGCCAAGTGGCAAATGTTTTCTCTGGTATGAGAATGCTGATCCATAATGCGGATGGGGACAGGAAGCATGGGAAGAATGGAGGAACTATGGTTAGGGCAAAGGTGAGGGAGGAGAAGCGAGGGGGCAGGGGGTCGGAAAGACAGTGGAATGAGATGGATAGTATTACCCAACTGCATGTATGAAGACATGAATGGTGTGACTGTATTTTGTGTACAACCAGAGACATGAAAAACTGTGCTCTGTAGGTGTACTATGAATTGAAATACATTATTCTGTCATATATAACAAATTAAAATAAATAAGTAAATTTTTTTAAAAAAAGACCCTTGAAACAAACCAATTTAAAAAGCAGTAGAAGGAAGGAAATAATTAAGATCAAAACTGAAATCAATGAAATTGAGAATTTAAAAAACACAAAGATTCAATGAAAAAAATAGTTAATTCTTTGAAAAGAAAAGCAAGATTTACAGGCCCTTTGCAAAACTAATCAAGAGGAAACGATCCAAATTAATAAAAGTAGAAATGAAAAATAAATCACCACAGATATCACAGAAATCCAAAAGATCCTTAGGGACTATTTTGAAAGCTTATGTTCCAATAAATTTGAAAACCCTAAAAGAAATGGATACATTTTGATAAACACATGAACTCCCAAAAGTGAATTAAGAGAACATATTAAGCCTAAATAGACCAATAATAACAATGAGATAGAAGCAGTAACAAAAACCCTTTCCACAAAGAAAAACTCAGAACCAGATAAATTCTCAGCTGAATGGTAGTTGACCTTCAAAGAAGAACTAAAGGCAATGCACCTAAAATTATTGCATGAAATAGAAACGATTAGAACACTTCCAAATTCATTCTATGAAGCCAATATGACACTCATACCAAACCAGATAAGGGTGCTGAATATATAGCTCAGTTGGTAGAGTGCATGCACAAAGCTTTGGGTTCAATCCCTAGCACCACAAAAAACAAAACACACACACACACACAAAAAAAAAAAAACAGATAAGGACACATGAAAGAAAGAAAACTTTAGACCAATATCCCTGATGAACTTAGATGCAAAAATCCTTAATATAATATTAGCAAATCACATCCAACAACATATTAATCAATTTGTACATTGTGACCAACTTGATTTTTATCCCAGGAATGCAAGGATGATTTAACATATGCAAATCTATAATTACAAAACACCATATATATAGAACCAAGGATAAAAGTCACACAAACATTTCAATAGATGCAGGAAAGGCCATTGACAAAACTCAGCACCCATTTATGATAAAAACTCTGAAGGAACTAGGGATAGAAGGAACCTATCTGAACATCATAAAGGCTATATACAATACACCCAAAGCCAACAGCATAGTGAATGGGGAAAAACTGAAAACATTTCCTTTAAAATCTGAAACAAGACAAGGATATTCACTCTCACCATCCCTATTTAATGTAGTAGTAGAAATTCTACCCAAAGCAATTAGGAAAGAGCAGAAAATAAAAGGGATAAAAACAGGAAAGGAAGAAGTCAAATTATCACTGCAGATGATATGATCCTATGCTTAGAAGATCTAAAAAGATCCACCAAAATACTGCTGAGAAAGAAATCAGGAAAACAATCCTTTTTATTACAATGGCCTCAAAACAAACAAACAAACAAACAACAACAACAACAACAACAACACCTAGGAATAAATCTAACCAAGGAAGCAAAACACCTCTACAATGAAAATTATAGAACATTGAAGAAAGAAATTGAAGAAGACAAAGAACATGGAATGCAATCCCCATCAAAATACTAGTAGTATTCTTCACAGAACTAGAAAAGAAGTCCTCAAATTCATTGGGAAGAATAAAGGACCCAGAATAGCCAAAGCAAATTTAAGGCAAAAAAAAGCAATGCTTGAGATATCACAATACCTGAATTCAAATTATACTATAGAGTTATAGTAACAAAAATTGCATGGGTACTGGCATAAAAACAAACACATAGACTAATGGTACAAAATAGATGACAGAAAAAAATCCACACAGCTACAGTCTTCTGATCCTTGACAAAGGTGCCCAAAACAAACATTGGAAAAAAAGACAGTTTTTTTTAACCAAATGGTGCTGTGAAAACTAGTTCTCCATATATATAAGAATGAAGCTAAATCCTTATATCTCACCCTGCACAAAAAGTAACTCAAAATGGATCAAATACCTAGGAATTAGACTAGAAATTATGCATCTCATAAAATAAAATGTAGGGTCAATACTCGGGCATATAAGAGAGGCAACGATTTTCTCAATACAACACCTAAAGCTCAGGAGATAATGCCAAGAGTTAAGAAATGCGAATAAGAGAGTGAAGAAAGAACCTTACAGAATGGGATAAAATCTTTGCTAACTACTCTTCTGACAGATGATTAATGTCTAAAATATATAAAGAACTTAAAAAATTTAACAACAAGAAAACAAATAATTAATTAATGGGCTAAAGAATTAAACAGATGTCTTAAAAGTAGTAATACAAATTCCCGATGAAAATATGAAAAACCTGTTCAACATCATTAGCAATTAGGTAAACACAAATCAAAACTACATTGAGGGATGGGGTTGTAGTTCAGTGGTAGAGCTCTTGCCTTGCATGCATGCATGAGGTCCTGGGTTTGGTCCCCAGCACTACGTAAAAATAAACAAATAAAAATAAAGATATAAAAAACTACATTGAACTATTATCTCACATCAGTTACAATGGTAATCCCACATCAGTTACAATGGTAATTATCAAGAATATAAACAATAATAAATGCTAGAGAGGATGTGGAGAAAAAGGAACTATTTTCCACTGTTGGTGGGAGAGCAAATTAGTACAACCACTGTGGAAATCAGTATGGAGATTCCTCAAAATCTAAGCATGGAACCACCATATTACTCAGCTATACCACTCTTTGGTATGTATCCTCAAGAAATAAAGTCATCATACTATAGTGATACATTCATTTCCATGTATTTAACAGCAAAATTCACAGTAGCCGAACCAGAGAACCAGCCTAGTTCTCCATCAACTGATGGATAAAGAAAATGTAGTATAAATACACAATGAAGTTTTATTTAGTCAGAAAGAAAAATGAAATTGTCATTAGCAGAAAAACGGATGCAACTAGAGAACATTTCAGTAAGTCAAATTAGCCACTCAGAAGGTCAAAGGTGGGCCGGGTACAGTGGCACATGCCTGTAATCCCAGCAGCTCAGAAGGCTGAGGCAGGGGGATCATGAGTTCAAAGCCAGCCTCAGGAAAAGTGAGGTGCTAAGCAACTCAGTGAGACCCTGTCTCTAAATAAAATACAAAATAGGGCTGGGAATGGGGCTTAGTGGTTAAATGCCCCTAAGTTCAATTCCCAGTACATTTTCTCTCATATATGGAAGCTACAGAGGAAAAGGGAAAAGAAAGGTAGAGGAGGCTTATGAAAATCAAAGGGATATCAGTAGAAAGGGACTATGGGGAGGGAGGAAGGGAGGAAAAAGAGAAATACTGGGGAATGATATAGTTCAAATGGTATTGTTATTTTGTGTGCATGTGCGAATATGCAATAACAAATCCCACTATTATGTGCAACTAAAATGTACCAATAAAAATGTGGAGAACAGACATTATTAGTGTATGTATATATTTGACTACATGACTAATATGATTCTGCAACATGTACACTCAGAAAAATGAGAAATTATACCCATCTATGTATGATATATCAAAGTGAATAAATGCATTTTACTGTCATGTATAACTACAACAAATAAATTTTCTTTTAAAATGTAGAGAAAGTTAAAAAATGCTTCCTAACTAAAGAAAGAAAGAAAGAAAGAAAGAAAGAAAGAAAGAAAGAAACATAATGTCCTGGCAAGAATGTAGATAAAAAGAGAACCCTTGTACAATGTTGGTAAGAATGTAAACTAGTACATCCATTATGGAAAACAATATGGAATCCCTCAGAAAGTTAAAAATTGAACTACTGAATGATCTAGCAATCCTAGTACTGGGTGTATATACAAAGGCAATAAAATCAGTATGTCATGAAAATATCTGCACTCCCGTGTTAATTGTAGCTCTATTAATAATAGCTAAGAAATGGAAATAACTTAAGTGTTCATCAACTGATGAATAGATAAAGAAAATATGGCATATATACATAATGAATTTTTTTCAGCCATAGAAATGGATAAAGTCCTGTCTTTTCCAACTTTTGAAAATTATGGAACTGGAGAACAATATGTTAAGTGACATAGGCAGGCAAAAAAGACAAACACTGTATGATCACACTCATATGAGGAATCTAAAAAAATTTTGATCTTATACAAGATGAAAGTAGAATTGTGGTTACGATGCTGGGGAGGGTAGAGGAGAGGGAAGGATGAGGAAATGTTGGTACCAGGTTCTAAATTACAGTTAGATAGGAGAAACATGTTCTGGTGCACAACAGAATGACTGCAGATAATAATGATGTACTGTACATTTCAAAAAAGATAGAAATAATTTTGAATGTTTTCCCAACAAAGAATTTTTGAGGAAATAAATATGTTTAATCTGATTTGAGAATTACACAATTTATCCATGTCTTGAAACATCACATGGTACCCCATAAATATGTACAATATTTATACAACAATTAAAAAAAGAGAAACATAATGGCTTCCAGACTGTCAAAAGTTGGTTGGCAATTTTAACATATCTAAAGAAAATCTGTGGGTAAGCCATGAGAGTATATATGAGCGAAAGTCAGTGGTGCCAGTATGGATGAAGCACACTAATCAGATACTTAAATCTTTGAGTTCCTTAGTTTCTTTATGTCTAAAATGGGTTTAATAATAGTACCTCCTTAATAGCATCACTGTGTGAAATGAAGTATGAAATGAGGCTTACACATTATCCAAGGGAATTGCTGGGCCTGGCAGTGCATGCCTGTAATCCCAATGAGTTGGGAGGCTGAGGGAAGAGGATTGTAGGTTCAAGGCCAGCCTCGGCAACTTAGTGAGACCCTTTCTCAAAATAAAAATAATAAAAAGTGCTCGGGATGTGGCTCAGTGGTAAAGTGCCCCTGGGTTCAGTCCCCAGTACCAAATTTATAAAAGGAAGAAATGTGGTGGTGAGGCCAATGCAAATAGTGTCACAGTTCTCTTTATTTCTCATTACCAACCAGCATCCTGGTTTTCATACACCAGGATCTTATGATGTAATCATCATGAGGCAGCTTCCTGAATCTAACCAATTTTGGGACACTAAGATGAAGGTACTGAGACTACAACACTGAAGGTACCGACTAGACTAAGATTAAAGCACCAAGGCAAGATTTCTTGATGGCCAGCCAGCTAATTTTCCTACTTCATATGTCAGCTCAATCACAGTTTCCTCACTGACTTTATGAAGACAAATAGCCCTGTTCCCATTCTCTCAGCCTCGGGGAGACATTAACTTTCTGTTCAAGCTCAGCAGATCCATTTCTTCCTCTAGAGGGCTCAGTTTTCCCATGCACCACATGGTCTTGAACAGTTCAGCTCTCACATCCTAAGATGGTATTGACATTTAGAGGCTTGGCACACTCAGCTTTCTGCTATGCTAGCCATAAAGACTGGGTATAGGGGACCCAAGGGTACTGTTTTTCTGTGGGGGTGTTTTCCACACAACTCCCCACTGGCTCCATTCACTAAGACACTGATTGACCCATCAAGATCCTCATCTTATCTGAAGTTTCCAATTTCCATAGCCGGAACTGTGGACAGAATGGCATTTCCTAGTTCATGTCCTTGGAGTTAGGAACAGATGTCACTGCTCTAAGCCACAATGAAATGTTTCAAAAGCTGTGCATAAGCCCCTGGACATATCCTGATGCATCCTATAAAACTGAAACTTGGAAGAATTCCTCAGGACTCTCTCTGCATCCTTACTGAACATTGAGATTTCTAAGAATGCCAGTTAAAATATACCAGGTCAGGCTAAGGCATACTTTTCCAATGTTATTCTTCCTCATTATGCCTGACCTTGACTTCTCTAACAAATAATAGAAAGCTGGGTCTGGTTACCTACAGTTATGTAAACTCATTTTATTGGCTAACTTCTTTCCTTCCTCATTTAATGACTTCCTTCCTCTGGGAAACCTTCACTGATCCCATTATGTCAACTGGCACTGAGTATAATATCTGAACTCTCTTAGAGCCCTTGCTTTGGTTTGGAAATAGTCCACAAACACCCATGTGTCAAAGGCTTGGTGGTCAGCCTTGCTACTAGTGGGAGGTGATGGAACCATTAAGAGGTGGGCCTAGTGGAAGAAAGTTGGGTCACTGATGGTGGGGCCTTGAGGGGCTTATTGCAATCTAGACCATTCTCGAACCTCTATTTCCTGCTGCCAAAAGTTGAGCAGATTTGATCAACTACACTCCCTGCCATTATATTCTGCCTTTCCACAGGCCCAAAAACAATGGAGCAAATTAGCCATGCACTGAAATGTCTGAAACATTGAGCCAAAATAAACCTTCCTTCCTTTTAAGCTGATTTTTCTCAGGTATTTTTCACATCAATGAAAATCTAACTAACAAATCTGTAAAGCTTCTTCTTATACCTCTTTGTAGTAATTGTCCCTCCTTGTTCCCCATGCCCCATGACTTGGGGTGGTAGCTGAATTCCACTCATCTCTGTATACCAAGAGCCTGCTGTGAAAGATCCCAGGGCAGAACAGCCCTGTACCTTTGTTTTTGATGTAAGAAAAGCTTTATCCAACACTGTCCCACATTTCAACCATCAAACATGCAAAATTTTAAAATGTAAATATCAAATGTGGGAGGTTAATGGCAATTGAACACAAAAATCTATGTGTGGGGGAGGGGGAGTAAAAGCATAGAGTAAGTTGTTATCATTTTAAAATGAATGATTACAAATACAATAAGAATTCTAATGCTTTTCACTGATGTTGTGTAGTTAAAAAATAAAAAATAATAATAATTTTAAAAGATGGATGGAGATGAAAAAAAATAAATACATATTTTATGTAATCTTTCAAGTAACCATCAAGAAAAATCTATAATACATATATAAATGTTAGAGAAACAAAACAAAGCAAATCACTACAAAAATCAAACAAAATGAAGTTTGTATCTTGTGGTAATATCTGCAATCTCATGTTCATTATTAGTCACAGTGGCCGAGATATAGAAATAACATTAATGTTCATTGATATATAAATATATAAAGAAAACAATGGAATATTATTCAACATTTAAAATAGAAGTAAGTCCCAACATTGTAATAATATTTGTAAATTTGAATGACATTACACTATGTGAAATAAGCCTGACACAGACAGACAAATACTATAGTTTTACTTATATATGGAATTTAAAATAACCGAACTCATAGAAGCAGAAAATAGAATGGTGGTTTCCAAGAGCTAAAGAGATAAGGAAATGCAGAGATGTCATTCAAAATGTTCAAATTTCTAGGCATGCAAGATAAATAAATTCTGGAAACCTAATAATCAGCAGTGTGACTATAGTCAACAGAGCTGTATCATATACTTGGAATTTTCTAAGACGGTAGACTTTAGCCTTCTTACTATACATAAACCCACAAAAAAGTGATGAATCTATGAGGTGATGATATGTTAATAATATTGGTTTGCCATATTTATATCAAAATGCCAAACTGTTTATCTTAACTACAACTTTAATTTGTCAATTATTCCTCAGTAATGATGAAAAATATGTTGTTTAGTTTCCAGTTATCAATTTCCAATTTTCCTTTTTATTGATTTCTAGCTTTTCCCATTCAATTATCTGAAGAAGATGCTTTTTATAATTTCAGTCTTTGCAAATTTTTTGAGTCTTGATTTTTTACCTTACATATTATCCATCCTGGAGAATGTTCAATGTGCATTGGAGAAGAATGTGTATTCTGCATTTTGTTTTAGTGTTCTATATTTCTATTAGGTCTAGTTGGAATATAGTGTTATTCAAGTCCTATATATTGTTAATAATCTTCTTTTTAAAAAAATATTTTTAGTTGTGGATGGGCATAATACCTTTATTTATTTATTTTTATGTGGTGCTGACGATCAAAACCACTGCCTCATATTGCTAGGCAAACACTCTACCATGAAGCCACAACCCCACCCCCATCCATAATAATCTTCTCATTGGGATAATTGGGCATTGATATTTCCAATTATTATTGTAAAACTGCCTGTTTCTCTCTTTAATTATGTCTTTACAGCAAAATTTTTTGTTGTAAAGTTTTTACAACAAATTGTTTGGAGTTCTTTTCTTTGGTGCATATATACTTTTTAAATGTTGTTATTTTTAGATATATATGCCAGTAAGGTGTATTTTGACATGTTATATACAAATGTGGTGCAACCCATTACAATATTGATCCAGTTCTTATGATTGAACATCATGTGTAATTACACTGGTCATGTATTTATATATGAGCATAGGAAAGTTATATCTGACTCATTCTACTGTCTTTCCTATTCCCATTACCCGCTTTCCTTTTCTCCTTTGTCTAATCTGATGAATTTAAAGCACTAATCTCCAGGATATACAAAGAACTAAAAAAACTTAATACAAAAAAAAAAATAACCCAATCAATAAATGGGCAAAGGAACTAACAGACACTTCACAGTAGAAGAAATACAAATTGTCAAAAATATATGAAAAAATGTTCAACATCTCTAGCAATTAGAGAATGTAAATTAAAACTACTCTAAGATTTCTATCTCACTCCAGTCAGATTTTTTTTAAAAAAAGGTTGCAGATGAATTAAGGTTGCTAATCCAGTAACTTTGAAGTAGGAAAACATATTTGAATTATCCAGTGAAGCCAATGTCATTCTTAGAGTCCTTATTTGTAAGACAAGAGAGGCAGAAGTGGAACCAAAGAAATTAAAGTGTGAGGACTTAGCCTGATGTTAGCTTTAAGATGGAGAAGTTGGCAGGTCTGATTTGTGCCTCAGCGGTAGAGAACTTGCCTAGCATGTGCAAGGGCCTGGGTTCGATCCTCAGCACCACATAAAAATAAAATAAAGATATTGTGTCCAGCTACAACTAAAAAAAATTTACAGGAAGTTATACTCCGTGTGTGGTGCTGAGGTTCTAACCCAGGGTCTCACAGTGCCAGGAGAGCGCTCTACTGCTTAGCCACAACAAAGATGGAGGGGCTCAGCTCTACTGCTGCTGCTTAGCCACAACAAAGATGGCGGGGCTCAGCTCTACTGCTGCTGAGCCACAACAAAGATGGAGGGGCTGGGCCATGAGGCAAGGCACACAAGCACCTTCTAGAGGCTGGGAATGTTATTGAAAGGGATTTTCCCTTAGAGTCTCTGGATGAGAGTTCTGCAGTGTTTTTAAAAATTTTAGGCCTCTGGCCTCAAGAATTGTTAATAAATTTATGTTTTTCTAAGCCCCTAAAAAAAGAGTGCTAGATTGCTTGCATTGTCTGAGAAGGGGATGAACATATCAATTAATATATGACCAACCAAAATATCAGGGCGATAAGGCAGAATAAAATACCCCAGTGATTGCCCCAACACAAAAACATCAATTTGAACAGCTATCCATGCTTGACAATAAAAATAAAAATAAACTCAAAAAAAAGTAGCAGAATAAAATAATAAAATAATAAAGATGAGAGCAAAAAAATAAATGAAATAGACTAGAAAAATAGAAAAATGAACAGAGATTAAAATTGTTTTATTTAAAGATAAAACATTAACAAACCTTAGCTAAACTAAAGAAGACTCAAATAAATAAAATCAGAGAGACAACCTACAGAATGGGAGAGCATATTTGCAAGCCATATATCTGACAAGGGCCTAAAATCCAGAATATATAAGGAATCCAAACAATTCAATGGCAAAAAAAAAAAATAAACAAATAACCCAATTTAAATATGGGATAAAGATCTGAACAGACATTTCTCAAAAGGAGACAGGCAAATGGCCAAAAAGTATATGAAAGAATACTCAGTATCATTAATCATTAGGGAAGTGCAAACCAAATGATGATATCACTTGGTGAGAATGGCTATTATTAAAAAGACAAAAAGTAACAAATGTTGGGGAGGGTGTGAGGAATGAGGAACTCATATACAATCTTGGTAGGGAGGTAAATTAGTTCATCCATTATGGAAAACAGTATGTAGGATTCTCAAGAAACAAAAAATAGGGCTGGGGATATAGCTCAGTTGGTAAAATGCTTACCTCAAGGCCCTGGGTTTAATCCCCAACACCACAAAATTAAAAGAAATTAAAAATAAATTTACCATATAGTCCAGCCATCTCACTACTGAATATATATATATATATATATATATATATATATATATATATATATACAAAGGAAATGAAATCAACATATCAAAAAGACACCTGCACTCCTATTTTATTGCAACATTATCTACAACAGATGAATGTGAAATAAGCCTAAATATCCATCAACAGATGAATGGCTTTAAATACACAATGGAATGTGTGTTAACACAAAATGGAATACTTTTCATCCATTAAAAATCATGAGATCCTATCATTTTCAAAAGTATGGATGGACCTAGAGGAGAGTATAACACAAATCAGGCACAGAGTTTTGGTCAAAAATTAAAATCTTTGATTCATTTTGAGTTGATTTTTGTATGCACTATAAGGTGTCTCTTTTCTTTTCCTTTTTTTTCTTTTTTTTTTGCATCTGAATATACAGTATTTGCAACACCATTTATAGAAGAAACCATCATTTCCCTATTGTATATTCTTGGTGCTCTTGTGAACAATTGACCATGTACATGTAGGTTTATTTGTGGGCTCTCTATTCTGTTCTCCATGGTTTATATGTCTGTTTTCATACCAGCGCCCTACTGTTTTGTTTTGGGTAGCTTTGTAATACCATATGAAATCAGGAAATGTGGGACCTTCTATTTGTTCTTTTTTCTCATGATTGCTTTAGCTATTCAAGGTCTTTGTGGTTGCAAACAAATTTAAATATTTTTCTATTTCTCTAAAAAAAAACATTGCAATTTTGACAATGAATTATGTTGAATCCATAGAGACTTCTTTTTTTTCTGATACTGAAGATTGAATGTAGGGTTGCTTTACCATTGAGCTACATCACCAACCCTTTTTGGTTTTTATTTGGAGACAGGGTCTGACTCAGTTGCTGAGGCTACCATTGAACTTGCAATCCTCCTGCCTTAGCTTCACAGATAGCTGGGATATTTAGGCATGTACCACATGCCCAATGCATAAAGACTTCTTTACCATTGAAAACAGAATCAATTTCAGAAAACTCAGAACCAATTCAGAACACTCATCTTTAAGATTGTAGGGCTGGTGTTGTAGCTCAGCAGTAGAGCACTTTCCTAGCACATGCAAGGCCCTGGGTTTGTTCCTCAGCACCACATAAAACAAACAAATAAATAAATAAAATAAAGGTATTTTGTCCAACTACAACTAAAAAATAAATATTTTTAAAAAGATTCTATTAAACCAGGATAACTCTCAGTAATAAAATTTGCATCAGGATTCTACTAGATAAATAAAACCAAAAGGGAGATTATATACCCACACATATATATGCAAACACATATATACATGACCCTTGAATAATATAAATAACATGGGCAGGGGATACAGCTCAGTTGGTAGAGTGCTTGCCTTGAATACAAAAGGCCCTGGGTTCAATCCCCAGTACCAATAAATAAATAAATAAAATGGGTTTGAAATATGCATGTTGACATAAATCTACTACAAAAATGCCAGGTGCACCAACACATTGGAGAAAAGATAGGTTCTGATGCTGGAAAAACTGGAAAATCCATATGTAACAAAATGAAATTAGACACCTATCTCTCTCTTACCTTGCACAAAACTCAACTCAAAGTGGATCAAGAATCTACACATTAGACCAGAGACCCTGCACCTACTAGAAGAAAAAGTAGGCTCAAATTAACATCAAATTCCTCAACAAGACCCCTAAAGCCCAAGAAGTAAAATCAAGAATCAATAAATAGGATGGTATCAAACTAAAAAGCTTCTTCACAGCAAAGGAAACAATCAAGAATGTGAAGAAAGAGCCTACAGAATGGGAGAAAATCTTTGCCACCTGCACCTCAGAGCATTAATTTCCAGGATACATAAAGAACTCAAAAAACTTAACACCAATCAATAAATGGGCAAAGGAACTAAATAGACACTTCACAGTAGAAATATGATCAGTCAATAAATATATGAAAAAAGGTTCAACTTCTCTAGCAATTAGAGAATGTAAATTAAAACTACTCTAAGATTTCTATCTCACTCCAGTCAGAATGGCAATTATCAAGAATACAAGTAAAATAAATGGTGCGTAAGTTTTTAATGGGTATATTTTCTTGGGTGATTGACACCTTTAACAATATGTAATGTCCATCTTCATTTCTTGTGGGAGTTTTGTACTGAAATTCTATTTTGTCTAATATTAGTACAGATTCTCCTCAATTTACAATGGGGTTATATTCCAATAAAACCATCCTAAGTCAAAAATGCATTTAGTCCACCTAACCTACCAAACATCATTGCTTAGTAACTGAGTACATTTCACAGTATTGATTGTTTACACTCATAATTGCATAGCTGACTGGATGCTGTGGCTTGCTGCTGCCGCCCAACATTTAAAAGAGTATTGGGCTGGGGATGTGGCTCAAGCGGTAATGTTCTCGCCTGGCATGCACGGGGTGCTGGGTTTGATCCTCAGCACCACATAAAAATAAAATAAAGATGTTGTGTCCACCAAAAAAACTAAACTAAATAAATAAATATTAAAAAATTCTCTCTAGCTCTCTTTTTTAAAAAAATACAGCAAAAAGATAGTATTGTATTGCCATATTGAGAAAAGATCAAAATTCAAAATTGAAAGTTTGTTTCTACTGAATGTGTATCATTTCCCCACCATTGTAAAGCCAAAGAAACGTAAATCAAGTTATTGTAAAATAGAAACTGTCTGTATAGTCAGCTTAGCATCCTTTTGCTTAAAATTTGCATGGAAATCTTTTTCCATCTTTTTACTTTTTATCTATTTGTGTCTTTAGATTTAAAGTGAGTCTCTTATAGACAGCATGTTATTATTTCATGTTTTCTGTTATGCCAACATCTCCTTCTTGACTGATCTATTTGCATTTAAAATAGTTAGTAAAACAACTTTTTTCTTGTCATCTTATGTGTTCTTCATATGTCACTTACTTTTGCCCTTTATTTATTCCATTACTAGTTTCTTTTTTTTCTTTTTCTTTTTGTGGTGAACCAGTTTATACCATTTCTGTTTTTGGTACATTCTTTAGATATTTGCTTATTTGTTACCATGGGAATTGTCATTAACATATGAAATTTTGGCAATATAATTTGAATAAATATCAATTTATTTTCATAACATTAGAAAACTCTGTTCCTATGTAGTTCTTCCTCTTTTATATTGTTGTTATCGCAAATTACATCTAATTATAATTCCATGTCATTTAAAAATTTTATTTATTTATTTTAATTATCTATATATGACAGCATTTTTTTAACTGCAAGGAGATACCCTTTATAATTTGTTACAAATAACAAACTTAGTTAACTACTATCTATCTGAGAATGGCTTGATTTTTCTCTCAACTTTGATAGATATAAATTTTTTGCTTTATATTTTTTTCTTTTAGTACTTTAAATATGTTACCCCACTTCCTTACCCCTGTGAGTTCTTAATGAGAAATTGGCTGTTGATCTTATTGTATCTTCATCTGATTTTTGATACTTTGTTTATACTATGTCTTAGTTTGGTTCTTTTAAATTCACAGCTTCTCTCTCTCTCTCTCTCTCTCTCTCTCTCTCTCTCTCTCTCTCTCGATTTTGTTGTGTTTTTATTTGGTGGTTCTAGGGATTGAACCCAGGGTCTTACACATGCTAGGCACATGCTATACCACTGAGCTATACCCACAGCCCCTCTCCTTAGATTGAAGGTTGTTAAGTTACTGGGATGTGTAGATTCATATCTTTTATCAAATTTCAGAAGATATTGGATGTTACTTTACCCAAAGTTTTTTCTGCCCCTCCCCCCATCCTACTATTAGAATTTCCATAATGCATATATCATTCTACCTGATGGTGTCTCACTGGTTCCTAAATCTCTGTTTACATTTTTTGTTCTTTTTTATCTTTGCTTTCCTGATTGTATAATTCCAATGGCATAATCTTCAAGTTTGTAAATTACTCTTTTAGCTTGTTAATATCTGTTGTTATAATATTCTAATACAATTTTCACTATAGTTACTATTATTTTATCACCAGAATTTGTTTTATTCCTTTTTATCATTTCTTTCTAGGTCTTCATTAATAATTTAATTTTTCTCATGAATCTTTTTCATAATTTCCTTTAGTTCTTTGTTCATATTTTTCTTTATCCCTTAGATCATATTTAAGACATTTGTTATGAAATCTTGGTGTACAATACCCAAGGTCTGGGCTTCCCTAAGAAAATTTTCTGTCAATTTGTTTTCTTACTTTTAGTGGGTAATTTCTTCTTTTACCATATACTTTCTGATTTTTTATTGAAAAGTGGATATTTGGTATTAAATATGCTAATTCTGAAAATCAGATTATTATTTCCCTTCCCTCCAGGTTTTCTTGCCTTTGGATTGTAGAAGGCTTTATTCATCCATTTTTTAGTGATTTTTCTAAACTATTTTGTCAAGGAATATTCCTTTTTTGCACTTAGTCAGTTAGGTCTGTGTTCTTTTGTCTTCTGTTCAGCTAGTATTTTGCCAGAGATTTCTTAAATTCCAGGAGCTAAAAAATACATAGACAAACAAACCATAGCTATATGTCTTTACAGATTGGTTTTGTGCTGGTGTAATCTTATAACTTTTAATCAGGCTGCATACCATTCTGCTTTAGTTTATAATTCTACTGTATTGAGCCTAGTGTGCAGCCAAAGTTGAAAGGTTAGTGTCCTCTCACATCTTTTTTGAGCCTAAATTCTGACCTAGAATGCAGTGACTTTCTAAATTCTCCAGTGTATGCAAGCATTTTTAAAGCCCCAGTATCCTAAAGAAATTCCACAGCTTCTCTCTCTCTCTCTCTCTCTCTCTCTCTCTCTCTCTCTCTCTCTCTCTCTCTGTTTTTTGTTTGTTTGTTTGTTTTGGTTGGTGGTTCTAGGGATTGAACCCACAGTCTTACACATGCTAGGCACATGCTATACCACTGAGTTATACACACAGCCCCTCTCCTTAGATTTTCTACCCTCAGCTTTATGCTATCATTTTTCCCAACCATATATTAGAAACATCGGAATTTACTTTGCCTTACAATATTTTTAAGCAACACTCATCATTTTCTACCTTGAATGTATTCTGAATTAGGCAAACAGAAAAAAAAAAAAACCACCTTGTATCAATCCTTTAGGTATTCCCTAGATAGATTAGAAGAGATAAACACAATGATTTATTAAAAGGTTTGATCTGCTCTGTCAAGAATCAGGGACAAAGCATGCTACCATTTAAAAAAAGAAAAAAAAATCTATTGCAATGTTGGTGATTACATCTAGGTCCTCACTCATTCTGAGTAAATGCTCTACTACTGAACCACATTCCCAGCCCATGCTATGTACCATCTGTAAGACTGCCACCAAGGGCTGGGGATGTGGCTCAAGTGGTAGCACACTCTCCTGGTGTGCGTGAGACACTGGGTTTGATTCTCGGCACCACATAAAAATGAAATAAAGATTTTTTTTTCTAAAAAAAACTGCCACCAAGATAGAGAAGGAATGAGGCAAGGGCAAGTGAAAAACTATCACAAATTTTTCCTATAGCTTTTAAATTGAATTGCCTTTTCCTTGGCTTGCCACCCATTTGGTAGCTACAAAACTTGATTTGACTGTTTTCAGGATAACTGAAAGTGTCGTCTTTGATAGTTTCTACTTATTTTTTGATGTTTTTGTGGAGGACAAGAAGTGAGATCTGACTACTTTGCAATTTCGCTTCCCTTTTCAGCCAACTACTTGTGTAGCACATTCTTATAAGCTGCCAAAAGCCATCACATAGCTCCTACTTGGCAGGCTGCATTCTGATTTGGTAACATTGTTTTGGTTAACATTTATTTGATCTAAGTTACTTTATGCACCACCCCCCAACCATTTTCAGATATTTTGTTTCTTTTGTCAATTACTTCTTTGTGTCCTTTTTCCTACTAGGTTAGCCATATTTTTTCATATTTTGTACTTGAAATATTTCTATAAAATTTGAAAGATCACTATATTGTAATGTTATAATCATATTATATTCTCCAAATGCATTTCCTAGGTGGACTGCTAATTAAGGGTTGACACAAGAAGCAAAGCAAGCATGTGCTGAAAACAACCTACTTCCCAGAGGCCTTGGAACAGATCTGCCTTGCTTCAGGGCCTAATGGTGGTACAGATCAATGGTGATGGAATCAAAGGAGCAACTGGGAAACCGTGAAACATGTTTATGGGAGTGGAGGGTAAGCAGGGTTGAGGTAGGCATAAGAATGTAAAAGCTATGTGGCAGAGCAAAGTTTTTCACTGCAGTATATCCATACCATTAGCAGACTCTCTTCTGACCTTAAAATCTAAGTCACTCTACGTTCCTTTACCTTCATACCAAATAGTAATGGAGGTTCTAGTTCTTGGATTAATAGACAGACAGCATTTATTCTTATCTGTTTTCATTGCCTATTTGTACTTTTCCTTTTGGTTTATTGCCTATTTCTATTCTTGGCTCAGTCTTTCTCTTTGAAATGGCTCATTTTTTCACATTATGTGTGCCATATGTTTTGCAAATATTTCCATACTTTTTTTTCTTTGCTTGCTTTTGACATTTGCAAAATTATAAAGACAGGGATGAGTTAGGCTGCGCAAATAAAAGCAAGTATATGACTGAAGCTCTGTGTGTGTGCTTGCTGATGTGCATAGATGGGGATTTTTCAAACTTGGCACTGTTGACATTTTGGGAAAGAAAATTTTTTTTGCTTTGAGCGAAATACCTGTGCATTGAGGAATGTTTAGCAACATAACTTGTCTGTAACCACTACACACCAGTAACTTATTGCCTCCATTTTGATAACCAAAAATGTCAGATGTCGCCAAATGTCCTCTGGGGAAAATTTTTTTTCCTCAATTGAGATCCTCTGGTGTAGAAGAGTAGATATATCATGTATAAAGATGTATAAAGACATAGTATTATGAGATTTAGTTGGTAAACAGGGGACAAACTTGGTATCAGTGTTAGAGTGCAGTTTCAAAGGATTCAATAAAATAGAGCATCACAACACATTTTTACAGAGCTGGTGAACCAGTGCTACTTTGTACAATTTTGTGCAACTTTGGATAGTTTCTTTTATCTCTCTGGGTCTCAATTTTCCATTTGTAAAACCAAATAACTGGACATAGTAACCAATAAAACCATATCCAGCTGTCCCAATTTCATTGTCCTGCAACTCTGGGACAGTGATAAATTTGCAGCTACCTGTTGTGCCTTTGTGAGACATAATTTTTAATCCTATGCTGTGTTTCCTACCTTCACCCAAAAATGAACAGAAATGAAGCCTGAGTTTGATCAGTTGCACTTTCAGAGACTCATTATTTTCTTGAGCAAGTAGATTCTAAAAGAAAGAAAAATTCTCATCAGATAGTACAAGCTACCAGCATTCCCTGCAAGCTAGTGGGTGAGAGTGACCTGGCAGCCTTTATAATTCAGGGAAATGTTTCTTGGCAAGATATCAAGGTTAGCAAAATTATCCAGTGCTGTCGTGAGATTTCCGGTATCCCTACTCTCTCTACTGACAAAATGTCCCTTTATTATCACAGATGTCACCATATTGAGAAAATGAAAGATAAAACTTGTTCCTCCTCCTGCAAAAAGTTCCTGCTGCTGTGAACAGAGGCAAAGAGGGAGAGGGGGTCCCCCATCCCTCGTGAACATATCTCCCTACATTTAAATACCACCACAGAATTCAGGAACTCTGGACATAGGCCCTAGACATACCACTGGAACATCTTAGAGAGCAAGGACTTCATAAGCTTCCCCAGAGCTGAGTGAACCCCAAGTTAACTTTGTAAAACTAAAGCAAAATGTGTTTGCATTCTTTGTGGGGTCATATTCTGCACTGTTACCTGATGGCAGAGCTTTACTTCCACAAGTGAACAAAACTGACACTTGGGAACATGTACGGTTTCTTCTCTGAAAATTTGGACATTTTTTGGTGGTTTAGAAGAGACTAATTGAATTTATGAACACTAGAACAGAGGTTGCGCAGGTAGAAGCCAATGTGAAGATATTTTAGCTTTTTTTACCTACTATGACCAAAAAACATGACAAGAACAATGTAGAGGGGGGGAGTTAATTTTGGCTCATAGTTTTAGAGGTTTGGTCCTTGACCAGCTGACTCTATAGCTCTGGGCTCAAGGTGAGGCAGAACATCATGGTAGAAGGAAAGCATCTTAGGACATGATCACCAAGAAGCAGAGAAAGCCCCACTTATCAAGGAGAAAATATAAACCCCAAAGACACATTCCCAGTGACCTACTTTATCCAGTCATAACCTACCTGCTTATAGATACTACTCATTTAATCCATATCAGGGGATTTACTCACTAATTAGGTTACACCTCTCATAATCTAAACATTTCACCTCTTCAAATTCTTGCATGGTCTCACACATGAGCTTTTGAAGGCCAAGTAATATTTAAATCATCACAGAAGTTATATGGTGTGTATATATATATATATATATATATATATATATATAACTGTATAACATATATATGACTTTAATTCTTTGAAATTTAATTGAAAACCTCATTTTTCTTAAGCTGTGAAGCAATTTATAAAACGTATAATTTTATGCAAATATTTAGTCATAGATGAAATTAAGAAAATTCAATATAATTTGTTCTGTAACTATTGGTCAATCAGCTTCTAACTTTCAGTGGAGTGGTAGGGAAATATCCAGATAGGAATGGGATTAAGGGGATACAGGAAGAAAGGAAAAGGAGCAAGTGTTTTTACACAATGTGAGGGGGGTCTCATTAAGACTGCCACTGAATCCCACTAAATTGGTGTTTCAGTCAGTGATCATTGCTATGACTAAAAGATCTGATCAGAATAATTTTAGTGGAGGAAAATTTTATTTGGGAGCTCACAGTTTTAGAGGTCTCAGTCCATAGACAGCTGGCTCCATTCCTCAGGGCTCAAAGTGAGGTTTAGAATTCATGGCAGAAGAGTGTGGTGAAGGGAAGCAGCTCACATGATGATCAAAAAGCAGAGAAAGATTCCACTCTCCAGATATAAAATATTTACCCCATAGCCATGCCCCCAATGACCTACCTCTACCAGCCACACTATACCCGCCTTCAGTTATCATTCAGTTAATCTCCATCATGGGATTAATTCACTGATTGGATCAATGCTCTTATAATCCAATCACTGCTACTCTAACCCATCTTGCATTGTCCCACACATGAGCTTCTGGGAGACACCTCACATCCAAACCATAACAGATGGTGCATATATAATATGGCCAGGGGATGAATCTCTCTGAGTACTAAATGGGACCTTCAGCTGTCAGGGTGAGTGGCTCTAATGTTTCAGCTTGTCAAGGGGAGAACATAATCTTGAGTACCCACTTCAATCCCACTTCAATAAGAGCCTTACCTATCTTCTCTGTGCTGACTACTTTGGAGGAACTGAGCTTCCCCATGAGACCTGTAGGTCAGTCTGTAGGGCGTCTCTTTCCCCTTACCTGAGGAGTTGGGTGAGTCTTTTCAGAAGTGTGATTAGAGATCAATGACTGTACTTGGTGGTGGGGGGGTATGTGAAGAGAAATTTCAAAATGAAAACAACACATTTAACTTGTCACTAATTCCTCACACAGATAGACTATGTTACAATGTATGTCTAAGGGTATTTATGGCAGCAATATCAGAAAATTCAAACAATTTAAATCAACAGACATCTCATTAAGTGAGATTTTAGCATATTAACTGAATTGTAGCATATGCCTACTATAAAACACTATACAATTGTTAAAAAAATTAGATTTATGTACAAGAAATGACATAGTAGGATGTCTAAAATATATTAAATGAAAAGAACAAATTTGTAAAAAAAACAATAAGAAATAGTCATTTTAATAAAAGAATATTGAAATGTTTATAAGAAACTGTGAACAGAAATCTTCATTGAATTTTGACTAAGAGGATAAAAGACATTACTTATTTGCTCAGTTATTCCAAGAGTCCTGATATGTGCTGATGTAACACATGAATGTTTTGGGACTCAGTTTTCAACATGGATACAGGCTGAATTATCTAGGTGCATCCTATATCATGTTCTACAAGATTTCACAGCATCTGGCAGCATGTTCCACTATTTTCTCACTGATACTCACAAAGGTCATGTTGGATTCCTTCTTCTTTCTCAAATTCAGTGAGTATGACAACCCTAACCTCCACAAATCATTGATCCAATATTACCTTCTCAATGATGTCTTCCCTGACTACCTTACTAAAATTATCTTCTCACTGAGGGACACATTTACATGTACACTATTAAAAATCACTATATACCTATAGACCTGTTCTAATTTTTCAACCCAGAATTAAGTACGTTCCAATATGCAATTTAATTAATTTATTTTATGGTTTGTATCCCTCTCATCATCAATGTAAGCTTATATTTGTTGAAGAGGATCTTTAAACAATGAAACCACTTACAACTTATCTTTCCTCTGTAGATTGTTTGTAGGTCCAGTAGGGAAACTCTAGTGGGGATGAGGTTTGTGGGATTGACAGTTACACTCCTATAGCTTCAGAACATGAATGGACTCTTCTCCTGGGTCCCAGGGACAAATTTGAATGATGTCAAGGCTTTTTGCATCAGAAGGTGCAGTCACAAGGCCATAACCTGTTTTTGAGACTGTCCCAGATCTCTCTAGTTGAGTGCAGGCATTGGCAATGTTCAGAGCTGTTGGTCGCTGTTCCTGGAGCATCGAGGCCCAGGTGGGAACTTTCCCAGATCTAATACACTGACATAGGTGGAACTGGGTTTTTTTTTTAGCAGTGTCTAAAGTCCGAAGGTTGTGGGCTTTGAAGAGGACCCTTTCTAGATCACACAGATGAGCACAGTTGTTGGTAGCATCAAGAACCGCCACCAGCTGAGTTCCTGGAGCTTTGGAACCAGAGTGGGAGACCTCTCAACTCCTAATGCATAGTCATGAGTGAGACCAGGATCTTTCAGCAGTGTTTATCATCTCAAGGATACTAGGTGGAAAGAGAACCTCCTCTAGATAATGCTGTGAAAGCACAAATACTGGTTGGCAGTGGCTGAGACCATCAGCAGCTGAGCTTCCCAAACCATGAAAGTTGGTCAGGAATTTTCCTAGCTCTAGATAAACAGGCATGGGTGAAACTGGGATTTTTACAATTGTGGATACAGTCCAAAATTGTGGTCTGGGGAGGAGATCCTCCCCCGTTCCTGGGGTGTGGGTGTTGGTGGGCATCAGGTTTGTGACTGTGGCAGCTACTGGTTCTGAAGCTGAGGACACTTAAGAGGGCTGTTTTTTGGCCAGCAAGGTATGCACTGGCCCAGGCTTCTGACAAGATCCATATTCAGTTGATAACCATTAAGCCAATGTATATAGCAATGACTCTTTTGGTGGTTTGTGCTCTGGGAATTTGGAGAGGTACAAAGCATGTAACTTCTTTGGAGCAGAGGAGTCATTTTAAGATCAAATATCCAACCTGGATTTACAACTTGTAAGTACCATGGATTTCTCCTAGAGTTAGTTAAGATTGCTGGTCTGTAAGGGCTTTACATGATCAGGCTTTTCTCAGGACCTTATCATATTCCTTTGCCCACAATATCTTACTCCCAGGGACATACCTGTCTATAGTCCCCCTGAAATTCACATGTGGCACAGTACCTGCCATTGTTTTCAGTGGCCTCCAAACTTCTAACCAAACTATGTTACCATCCCACTGTTGGCCCAATGCTCCAGGCAAAGCAAGACAGTACCTCAGGTTAGTCCCCAAGCCAGTTGGAATGTTGCAACAAGTTTCTCTCTTTCCCTTCCACCCCAAGGGAGGACCTGGCAATTGGGAGGCCTCCTCCTGATCATGTTGTACTGCACCAGGGACATGATGGGACACAGGGATTTGTAAGAACAGTAGTGAGATGCAGTTGACAAATTGGTTCTAGAAGCAGATTCTCACTAAATTCAGAGTAGAAATGCCACTGATTTTTTTTTACTATTTTGAATATACCTCTTTTTCTGGTTGCAGATTCACTTGGTTATTACATCTCCTTAACTGGTTCCTAGAGTCCTTACAAAACTACTTTGGTCCATATTTTTTCTGAATGTTTTTATGGGGGAGCAGGAGCCTGGAACTTCCTAGTATGATCTCCTACTGACATCACACTTTCAGGAAGATCTAATTTTAGAACCCTATTTAACTCCATTTGGTTGTTCATTGCAGATTCAAAGCATACTGTCTTTACAAAATACAATGCATTTTGGTCCCAACAGATATGTAATAGTCATATAGGCTTTTCACATTCATGGTTCTCTTTATTGTCTCACACAGTGCTTCCTTAAACCATTCAAATAAACATATACCTTGGGACCAAATAAGCAAGACCTCAAGGAGTATCTTCATACTCTTCTCTACCTCTAAAAGGCTAAATGCTTTATTTCCTCCATATTACTGATCATATTCTTAAAACTTTTAAATTTACTGATTTATTTTATGATTTTTTCTATACCCATTAACATGTAAGACCCATGAGGTCAGTGATCTGTGACTGCTTTGTTCCCTATTCTACCTCAAATGCCAAAAGAATGCCTGAAACATAGAAATATTTGTTGTATTAAGCTGGCTGATTTCCTTTTGCCCAAAGCCATCCTAAGTAAAAGTCTTATGAGTAGGTTCTTCTTTCCTCTCAGTGCTCTAAAAGCAATTTTTTTCAAACTTTGGTGTTATTGGCAAGGTCATATTAGTAATAATATATATTTGTGAAATCACTGCATGAAAGAACATGTGGAAATCATTGAAGCCAAATCACTTGATTAACACACAAAAGGGGACATATATATATATATATATATATATATATATATATATATATATATATCTGTGTGTGTGTAATAAGAGGCCATAACATTTTATATCATTCTAATAAGTAGTATACACATATTTATTAATTTCATGCTCCAAGAAATTCTTGGAGGGAGGTAGTACTACTATATTTATTTTGGTGATAAAGAAATAGAAGAGTGGAGAAATAAGTAACCTGCCAAGCCATACAGTTGGTAAGTGGCAGACTCTAGCATTTCAGAACAAAAAGCCCAGCTTTATTGTTTGTGCATCTAAACACTATATTGCAGTTTCTCTCTGGAAAACAACCAGTGGATAATCCTAAAGAAATTCCCAAGTAATCAGATAAGTTTTCAGGATGGAAATACTTCCCGGAACCCATGAGCTAACATTCTTCTAAATGATGAAATGCTGCATGTATTTCTGTTAAAACTTTCTAAATGAGGGCTGCGGATGTGGCTCAAGTGGTAGCACACTTTCCTAGCATGCGTGAGGCACTGGGCTCGATTCTCAGCACCACATTAAAAAAAATAAAATAAAGATATTATGTCCACCTAAAACTAAAAAATAAATATAAAAAACTTCCTAAATGAGAATACTTGTATTGTCACTCTTTTCAACATTAAGTGTCTTGACAATATTGAAATGAAAAAAATTAAAGAAAAGGTCCTTCCTCTGAATCTATAGCCTTGGATTCCACCAGCAGTTTCAAATCATGTCACTTTCCCTCTGACCCCACTAAATCATGCCCATATGTATGAGTACCCACTTAACAACACCTCTTGCAGATGGTGACAATGGAGGTCCTATATGTCCCTTTGACTGAGAGGTTTGTTCTAGTTAACACTCAGATTTATTCATCCTTCAAATAGAACACTATATGCGGTCATAAAATCCTTTAGATAATTCCTGGCTCAGGCATTTACTATTACAGGTGACTGGGCAAGCTGCTTCATAGAGATGAACCTCAGCATCCTGAATAAGAAAATAAGGATACTAACACATTCTAGATTGAGTTGTGAAGGGTAAGTGAGTTCATGCAAGAAAAGAAGATCACGCAATGCCTGGCACACCACAGGCAGTTGATGCAGAACAATTAGTTTGAAACAATATCAGAATACATGGAATCTACACTCAACACCATGTAATATGTTTCACTCCTCCTTTTCACACATATGCAATTTAATAAAGAAAACCAAAGTTCTGAAATTTGATTATGCTTTGACATATAAAGAAATTTGGGGCATGTGTACAACTACATTTGAATTCTCACTTTAAGGAAAGGTTGGTACAACCTGTCTGAGTACTTGGTTGTCTTTTATCTGAAGACAATGAAATAATATTTCAAGTAATCATTCAGTCTATTGTATAATATACTAAGAAATCATGTATAGGCCTTGAGAGGAGAGCTGGAACAGAAAGAAAGAGTTGTGAAGGCTCATTAAACTGGGTTCCTTTAAAACAGGTCTGATTTGGGCTTCAATCTTAGTGCCTACTAGAGGGACAGATATAATGTTAATATATTTTATTTCACTTCTTTGGTTTTTATTCTCAAGTGCTCTTTGCTAACTGTGGGATTTAATTCAGACCAAAATTATGTTTTAGCCAGATGTGGTGGTGCCCACCTGTAATCCCAGTGGCTTGGGAGGCTAAGGGGCAGGAGGATCTGAAGTTCAAAGCCAGCCTCACTAATAGCAAGGCACTAAGCAATTCAGTGAGACCCTGTCTCTAAATAAAATACAAAATAGGGCTGGGGATGGGGCTCAGTGATTGAGTGCCCCTGAGTTCAATCCCCGGTACAAAATATGTGTGTGTGTGTGTGTGTGTGTGTGTGTGTATGTGTGTGTATGCAGTCATAAAATCCTTTAGATAATTCTTGGTATAACTGGAATTATCTAAATAATTGATAATTCAAGATATAACTGGAAAGGAACAACAAAGGCCAATTGTGTGTCAGATACTTTAATTGGCAATACATTGAGAGAAAGTAAAAGAGTTACATCTAGAAGGCCAATTATGGGGGGGTGTCACTGTTTCTTTTTGTCTATTGATATAATTCTGAAGTTTTTTAAGGAAAGGGAGACCATAGGCTCTTGTGCATGTCTGAAATTTATTTTTTTTTTCAGTGAGAAAATACACATAATCTTAACCCAGAATAATATGCTAATGTTCAATGGCTATTGGGTATAGGAACATTTGGTTGATATAATCATAAGAGGATGAGAATAGATATGGCTTTGTATGTGTTAAACCAGATTGTACTTTTGAGATACTGGGTTCAGAAATAAATTACCCACAGAGGAAGATTTCTATCAGAAGTCCATGTTGCTACATTGAAGAAAAAATAACCTTTTTAACAAATGTTCTCAGAAAACTGAAAAACCATAGGTAGAAGAATGAAACTTGACCCCTGAACAAAAGTCAACTCAAAGTGGATCAAATACCTAGAAATTAGACCAGAAACTCTGAAATTGCCAGAAGAAAATGTAGGCCCAACACTCCAACATACTGGTACTGAAATTGACTTCCTTAACAAGACTCCTAAAGCACAAGAAATAAATTTTTTTAAAAATCAATAACTGGTATTGCATCAAATTAAGATGTTTCTGCTAAGCAAAAGAAATAAT
This sequence comes from Urocitellus parryii, assembly GCF_045843805.1. NCBI lineage: Eukaryota > Metazoa > Chordata > Mammalia > Rodentia > Sciuridae > Urocitellus > Urocitellus parryii. Next base: position 77,767,825 of record NC_135547.1, read on the forward strand.
TAAAGGTGTGAGGAGAAAGTATATAGAATGGGAGAAGATCTTTGCCACCTGCTCCTCAGACAGGGGATAAATATCCAGAATATATAAAGAACTCAAAAACTTAATAGCAATGGAACAAATAACCCAGCTTATAAATGGGCAAGAGAACTAAACAGACACTTCTCAAAAGAAGAAATACAAACGACCAATAAATATATTTTTAAAATGTTCAACATCTCTAACAATCAGTGCCGCAGTCTGGCTGGGCACAATTCAGGAGCCACTTGTCAAAAGAAACAAACTTTATTTTTAAAACTACAAACGCCAAACAAAACAGCTCCTCAGGAAAAACCCTCAGAGCCCAACTGCCACCACCGGCTTCCACAAGCCTCTCCCACACACCAACCACCACCTCCCACAATCCTCCTGCTCTTGAGGCCAATTGGCTAGGTCGCGTGGGCGGAGCCAAAGAAGTCCCCCAATGAGCAGTTCCGTAGTCTGAAGGGCAGGGAAACAGCCCAATGAACATGACCGCAGAGGAGCCAATCAGCTAGATGTTGCTGGGGCCACTGTGAGCCAATCATCAGCTGGCAGTCTGAAGGGCAGGGAAACAGCCCAATGAACATGACTGCAGAGGAGCCAATCAGCTAGATGTTGCTGGGGCCACTGTGAGCCAATCATCAGCCGGCAGCTGGAAGTTTGCTGGCAGCTGGAAGTTTGCTGGGGCCCCTTTGGCTGTGGCTCTCAACAAATCAGGGAAATGCAAATCAAAATTACATTGAAATTTTATCTCATTCCAGTCAATATGGCAATTATCAAACAAACAAATAATTGTTGGTGAATATGAGGGGGAAAGGTACATTCATACATTGTTGGTGGGACTGCAAATTGTGCAAACTGCTCTGAAAAGCAGTACAGAGTTCCTCAAAAAACTAGGAATGGAACCACCACATGAACCAACTATCTCACTCCTTGGTATACATCCAAAAGATCTAAAATCAGCATAATATAGGAATATAGCAATATCAATGTTTATAGCAGCACAATTCATAATAGCCAAACTATGAAACCAACATACATAATGGAGTATTACTCAGACATAAAGAGGAATAAAATTATGGCATTTTCCAGTAAAAGGATGGAACTTGAGACCATCGTACTATGTGAAATAAGCCAAGCCCAGAATGTGAGGGGGAAAAAGAAGAAGGAGGAATTCTCTTAAAATAGTAGAAAGATCAATGGATTAGAGGATGGGGATTGAGGAAGAGGGAGGAGGAACAGAATAAGGGAAGAACAGTGGAATGAATCTGACCTAATTTTACTATGTACATATATGAACATATCACAGTGAATCTCACCATTATATGTATCCATAAAGCACTAATATCTAAAAACTGTAAGTAAACAGGAGAAATATCAGTAGAGTAGAGGGAAGGGAACGGGGGCGGGGAGGAAGGAGTAAAAGAGAATGTACTGGGGATGAATTAGAGCAAACTATATTTCATGCTTTTGTAATTGTGTCAAAATTAATCCTAATGTTTTATATATAAAACTAGAAATAAATAATAAAATTCCATGTTGCCACAGAATTTACTTCCACTGGGCAAGCTGCTGAGGAATAGTTAAATACATACATAGGTATGTACTTTGTTTCAGTACCATGAAACTGGATAATACAGACACATAAGGCAGGAACAAAAGGAGTAATGATGTGTAATAATCCTGAGACACAGCCAGGTGTGGTGGTACACACCTGTAATCCCAGCAACTCAGGAGCCCGAGGCAGGAGGATTATAAGTTAAAGACCAGCCTCAGCAAATTAGTGAGACCCTAAGGACTTAGTGAGACCCTTTCTCAAAATTTTAAAGAAACATAAAAAAGAATTGGGAATCTGGCTCAGTGGTTAAGCAACCCTGAGTTCAATCCCCATTACAAAAAAAATAAAATAAAATAAAATCCTGTGTCACAGACACAACCCTATAGTGAAATATGTAAGAAATGAAAAGTAGTCCTGTGTTGTATCAATACACCTTGTCTATTATTTTTTTTGCTGATGGTGAATGTATTTGACTTTCATTCCCTTCTGTAAACAGACTTTCCCAAAGGGAAGGAATCCCTTTATGCCTCACTATATTTCTCGGTGGGTGGCAGAGAAACATTACAGAAGAGATCAGGAAAAAGGGCACAACTAAACCAAGACACTAATATTAACATAAGGACTGGCACAGAGATCCACGTCTACCAAGAGTTACTGCTGTGTCTTCTCCAGAAGTCCTACTATGATGCAATGTTCTTCTACAGCCAATGAGGAGCAGGCAGATTGGAGCCACGGAATCTCAGGCATGTTGAGGAAGTGGAGAAGGCGGTCATCTCTGAGGAGAGGGGCATGGGGTAAGTATGAAAACAACAGAATTGTTTTAAAGTTTATTAAAGGAATACTTAAACCCCTATATCCATTCTAAGATCCACTCAGCCATACATATTCTTCCCTGAAGCCAACAGAACATGGGAGGCTTATCTTCTGTACTTATTTGTTTATGAAAGCTGTAAATTTGGGCACATTACACATATAGAACAGCATATGAGAAAATTTCCCAAGAGAATTAGGTGAAATTCAGAACTCTGAATGTTTACCAGACTACACCAGGCCACACAGCCCTTTCAGCTGCCAGAAAACTCACTGATATCTAACATCTAGGCAGAGACATCTGTTTTACTGATGCTGTCTTATCAGCCTGTGTCTTATCTTCCAGAAAGCCTTGGGATTAATCAGTGACTGTCTTTGTACATGTTACCAGAATTAGTTTAAAATAAAGGTGATCTAGAAACATTTTCATGCCTCGTCAAGACACAGAGAGATACAACCAGTATAGTCAGTAGGCCACACTTCTTAAATGGCCTTTCTAATACTCAAATTCTATCAGAGAGCCAATAGTATTGAAGTGTCAAGGATACAACTTTGAGGGAAACAACAGTCCACAATTTATGGACTGATTCATGAATTCTGACCTTCCTGTTCAGTTTTTTTTTTTTCAGACCCACACAAGAGATCAGAAAAAGGTTAGTTGGCTGTGCCTATTAATCATCATGATTAAAAGTATCAGTGTGAAGACATTGGTATGGAATCACTGTCCCACCAGAGTGCCCAGACTCTAGATTAGATAGAGTGATTGGGGAAGCCTCAGTTCCACATTCAGGGTTGTCATGGTAACCAGTTAACAGTAATTACTTAAGACTACTGGCTGGAAATTGGCAATGCTGATTATATTAACATCTTTATATTCTCTCATGATTTCTAAAGCATTTTCTTCTCTTCCAACACACAGCATATGTAGCATTTTTAATCAGAAAAGAGGTTTAGATTGAAGAGAAGAGGTCAACTAAATAAATTATGTTTTCAAAAAAATCTCATAAATAATTTTTATTTTAATTTGTTATATATGACAACGGAGTCAATTTATATTACACATATAAAGCACGTTTTTTCATATTTCTGGTTGTACACAAAGTAGAATCACACCATTCATGTCTTCATACATGTACTTAGGGTAAAGATGTCCATCTCACTCCACAGTCTTTCCTAGTCCCATGCCCACTCTCTTTCTCTTCCTCCCCTTTGCTCTCTCTAGAGTTCATCTAATCCTCCCATACCCCCTTAACCACATTATGAATCAGCATCCTTATATCAGAGAAAACATTTGGCATTTGGTTTTTTGGGATTGGCTAACTTCACTTAGCATTATATCCTTCAACTCTATCCATTTACCTGAAAATGCCATGATTTTATTCTTTTAATGCTGAATAATATTCCATTGTATATATACCACAGTTTCTTTTTTAAAAATCTTTATTTAATTATTTTTATGTGGTGCTGAAGATCAAACCCAGTACCTCACATATGTGAGGCAAGTAAGTGCTCTACCACTGAGCTATTGCTCCAGCCCATACCACAGTTTCTTTATCCATTCATCTATCAAAGGGCATCTAACGTTGGTTCCACAGTTTATTTATTATGAATTGTGCTGCTATAAACATTGGTGTGGCTGTGTCCCTGTACTATGCTGTTTTTAAGTCCTTTGGGTATAGATGGAGGAGTGGGATAGCTGGGTCAAATGGTGGTTCCATTTCCAGTTTTCCAAGGATTCTCCATACTGCTTTCAATCCCAATGACATTTCTCATAGGAACAGAAAAAGCAGTCATGAAGTTCATCTGGAAAAATAGGAGGCCCAGAATAGCTAAAGCAATCCTTAGCAAGAAGAATGGCAGGTGGCATCACTATACCAGACCTTAAACTATACTACAAAGCAAGAGTAACAAAAACAGTATGGTATTGGCACCAAAATAGACTTGTAGACTAATGGTACAGAATAGAGGACACAGAGACTAACCCACATAATTACAGTTATCTTATATTAGATGCCAAAAACGTACATTAGAGAAAAGATAGCCTCTTCAACAAATGGTGCTGGGAAAACTGGAAATCCATATGTAACAAAATGAAATTAAACTCCTATCTCTCATAAATGATTTTTATGTTTTATGTGAATTAAGATCTCCATAAAGTCTTATTTTACAATATACATGCATATACTATTGAAACAATAAGGCAGTAAAGAAGATTGATAGCTGTATTCTTGAACAATGCAATTCAGGTGATTTTTATTAGCTCACCTATTTTTTTCCTCTAGTAACTACAGTTTAACAGACAAAAATTTCCTAATTAAGATCCAAGAGAGAGTAAACAGTTATAAACATAGAAAATATGGAAAAATATCATCAATATACAAATTGCATTTTCCTTTTATTAGAAAAACATCAAAAAGTTTTAAAAGGAACATATAAATCACCTATTAATCCTCTCCAACATACATGAAAAATGTATTGCTATAAGATATTGGCATGCTTTCTCCTTTCTGATGTGCACCTATAAAAACTGAGATCTTAATTATAAAACAATATTTTGATTGTGATACATATTCAAGTTCATATAAGAATAATGAGAAGTCACCTTGATTTTCCCAAAACAGTTATTATAAAACGTCTCACTGAAATAATACTGACCATCCCACTGATTGAAAGTATGTTATTTATCATTTCATAATAACATGTGTGATTTTGCTGCAGTTTCCTATATTTTATTTCTATTAACAGGCCTTGGGCCAAGATTAGTGTATGTTTACACATAACAATGTGAGGATGGCAAACCAATTGTTCTTTTAGCTAGTTGAAAGAGCTGGTTAATGTGATATTTTTTTTATCCAAGATGTGTAGTTTGTGATCAGCTGTGCTCTGGGAAATTCCATCTCTTGACTTTGAATCCAATATTCTGGCCAGTAAATTCAGTTTTATACTCTTCATTTTCTTGACTTACTAGGACTCACATACAACACAGGAGGTAATATTGAGGGACTAAAAAGGCACATATCATTTTAAAAAAGGGGGGCTGGCTTTCTTAACTAGTATCTTGTGTTTCAGGAGCCAGAGGGAGAGGATTTCCACGCAATTCCTGGACCTCCAAGGTATAAAAGGTTAAAGAATGGGAGCACAAGACTAAATTGTGTTCTTTCTGTTTTAACTTCGGATGTGGTGTTTTATTATTTTTATTCATGGTAATTTTTCCTTTCATATTATGGGATCTGGATTTTGTAGTTCTGTACTTATTCTATCAGTGGATGAGAGGAGAACAGAACAATTCTCCATTTTCTCTTTTTAACTTATTTTTTTGGAGAAAAATGGCACATCATCATTTTAATACAATGTGAACTTTGAGATCAGGCTAAGACAATTTCTAAAATCATGGAGATTCACTGTGAGGACAGAAAGAAATGGAATAGTCATAGGCCTACAAAGTGAAAGGGTGACAACTGAATAGGCCAAGATCAGCAGTGTCTATGTAGTTCTCTTCAGGAGACACCTTAAGTGGATCAGAGAGTATCAATTGAACCAATGATCTTAGAACATTTAAAGAGCTCTGAGATGTGTAGGTGAATATTCTCTAACAATGATTTATTTTATCATCACATTAATCTGTTTGACAGACCCCACAATTGTTACAGAAAAAGGTTTTCTATTCTAATAGAGAAATCAGTGTTTGTACTTATTTTTCAGGTAGGATCTGTGCCCAGAGGAATGGCATGAGGACCTTTTCTATTAAAAGTAAAGAAATAAGATGAAGCTAGTGAATGTAGTAATTAAATTGTTGTTTATGAGATTAGGCTGAATGGGTGCAACACTGCTTAGATTGTTTTCTAATTTCCAACTAAAATTAACCCAATCTCCAATGGGGGTGAACTCTCCTAGTTCAAAGACCTGGTGGCAGTAGGATATTGAGGGACAGATATCTTTACCTTAGTTCCCATCACAGGCTTCAGAAACCCTCCACCAGATCTGTTACATACAGTAGAGCTTTTCAGAGGGAAGGATCCTGGGAATGCTTCCCAGGCCTAGATGAAGAGAAAAATGACAGACCTGATAGGGACTACTAGAGTGAGGAAATTTCCTTTCTTTCTGCAGTCAATCAATGACCCAGACGAGGAACCTGTAGCCTTTGTTGTCTTGATTGATATTATGCAGAACCAATTTGAAGACAGTGGCATACCAAGCCAAACTGCTGCTCCCCGTGAGCCTTGGAAGTCCCCATTTAGGAGAATTATGGATTGTTTTGTAAGATGCTTTGGGTAAGAACTATTCTCCAATATTTCACCCTCTGATTATCTCCTCCAAATTGTTTCCCATTTTTGATAAATCAGAACTAACTCAAAAGTTCCCCCAAGATAAGCTGACCCTTTGCTTTCCTTTGTAGGAGAAATTCCATGTCCTGAGACCATGCATGCTGCAAACACAGAGCCATGAATGGATATAAAGACCCCATCCACGGCAACATTTCCCCCTTTGTTGTAACTCTGTTGATTGTTTTATAATAAATGCTTGGACGCTTGATTATTTTTATGGTGCCTATCCATACAGGAAGAAACTTCAGAAGGGATGGAGATTGTTAGGGTTGGAAGGGGTTGGGGATTCACTAGAGAGAACTACTACTTTATTTAGCCCTAAGAGCCTGTAATGCCACCATCAAGGTGGAGATTGCCTCTTTTTTAATCTGATTATATTTATTCCCACATTTGTATTGATGCATTATAATTATACATAATGATGAGATGTGTTGTTGCATATTCATACATGCACACAATATAACAATATAATTTGGGATTCGATATTCCCTCTTAAATAGGACTATCACCAATAGACAGTGTTATTTTTCCACATAGATGTTGGCACTTAACCTGAGAGGGACTATTCCATGTGGAAACTGAGAAGAAATAATCTCTCTCCCTAACCCTCAGCTTTCTAAATATACCAACACCTCATATAGAAGGCAGGTGAGCAGTGACTTGAGGACAGTATTAGAAATGAAGTTGTCTCAGAATTCTAGAGAAAGGCTTTAATTTTATTATAATCAGCTCACAAATATTACCACTCTACCCTCAACAATATAGTGTTCCCTCCCTCGGTATCCTGTTGGTTTTTCTCGTAGTACATGATTTTCCTCCCCTTAATACCCCGATAGGTAATAGAATATAATATTTTCCAAGAAAGAGGAAACATTTTTGATCATGATTGATTGACCCTAAATGCCACACACCTTGGTAAGGCCTCTGGAGAATTTGTTTTAGAATTTTTTAGAATATTCCAGAATGAACATACAGTATTATTTACTAGTTAATATGATCAAAAAGCATTCAACAATAATTGGAAGTCTAGGTAAACATTGTTGCTTGTAATAACTTTTTTATTTTTATTTATTTATTTTTATTGATTTTATTTATTTTATTTTTATTGATTTTTAAAAATACATGACAGCAGAATACATCACATTTCTTATTACACATATATAACAATTTTTCATACCTCTGTTTGTATGTATATAAAATATGTTCACACCCAATTCATGTCTTCATACATGTACTTTGGGTAATGATGTCTATCACATTCCATGATCCTTGCTAATCCTCTATCTTGTGCCTTTCCCTCCCACCTCTCTTCCCTATCTGGAATTCATCTATTCCTCCCATGTTCTCCTTCCTTATCCCACTATAAGTCAGCCTCTTTATATCAGAGAAAACATTCGACATTTGTTTTTTGGGGATTGGGTGACTTCACTTAGCATTATCTTCTCCAATGCCATCCATTTACCTGCAAATGCCATGATTTTATTTTTTTTAATTGCTGAGTAAAATTCCACTGAGTATATATGCCACATTTGTTTTAATCCATTCATCCACTGAAGGGCATCTAGGTTGGCTCCAAAGTTTAGCTATTGTGAATTGTGTTGCTATAAACATTGATGTGGCTGTGTCCCTGTAGTATGCTGTTTTTAAGTCCTTTGGGTATAGACCTAGGAGAGGGATAGCTGGGTCAAATGGTGGTTCCATTCCAAGATTTCCAAGGAATCTCCATACTGCTTATAATAACTTTTTTAAATCAAAGTTTTAAAAGTTACTTACCCCTTGGAATAGAGTTCTTCTGCTCTATTCCAAGGGGCAAGTAAACCAAAAGCAGATGTCAAAATCAGTCACTTGTCACATACAAATTCATAAATTAAAGGATATTCTACAAAATTTGGAGAACAAGGAAAAAATCCTTTGTAAAATCTGATGAAAATCATGAATACAGCTGAAAAATTAGGCACCCCATGATATTTTGTATGGAATTTTAGTAATGAATTTAATCAATATGTTGCATAAAATAAAACCAATCATACAAAAACATTTTGAGAAAAAAAAGAGGAGGGAACACATTTTAATTCATTTTATGAGACCAGTATTATTCTGGTAACAAAGTTAACAAAGACATTAAAAGAAAGCTACAAATCGATATTGCTTGTTAACATAGATACAAAAATTCTTAACAAATTATTATCAAGTTGAATTCAATATTATATAAAACGATAATACACTGTGGCCAGGCATGGTGGCACATGCCTATAATCCTAGGAGCTCAGGAGGCTAAGGCAGGAGGAAAAGTTCAAAGCCAGCCTCAGAAAAAGCAAGGTGTGAAGCAACTCAGTGTTTCTAAAAAAAAAAAAAAAAAAAAAAGTACACAATAGGGTTGAGGATGTGGCTCAGTGGTTGAGTGCCCCTGAGTTCAATCCCTGGTACTACATCATCATCATCATCATCATCATCATCATCATATACTGTGAACAGGTAAATTTTAGCCCAGAATGCAAGATTGGCTTAACATTAAAAATCAATCAAAATGGAAAACTTTTGCTCTGCAAAGGACCCTATGATGAGGATGAAAAAAAAAAAAAACTAAGTTGTGAGAAAACATTTGCAACACATATCTGACAAAGGACTAATATCTAGAATATATTTAAAACTCTCAATTGTCAACAATCAAAAATACTCCAATTTAAAAATGGGCAAAAATACATGCACAGACATTTCACAGAACAGGATGTACAGGTGGCAAAACAAATCTGTATGGTTTATGACATCTTGCTTTATGTCAACTATGAAGAGGTCCAACTTCATTAGTTACCAAGGAAATGCAAATTAAAACCATAGTAAGATCTCACTGCACATTTATCTCAGTGGCAAAAGCAAAAAATAGTGACAACAATGACAAATGCTGACAAAGGAGCAGAGAAACGGGATCACTTATACATTGCTGGTGGAAACATAAATGGTATAGTAACCCTCAGCTACTGAGACAGATAGACCAGACCACCCATAGGCAGCCAGGAAATGGGTCCCAGAGAAGGAAAGGAGGAAGAAAGGATTTGGAAATCAAGCTTCTAACCCCAGCTGGTCCTAGCCACAAGGACTGTTCCTTAATAGCCCCTAGACATGACCAACTGCAAAAGATACTTCCTTTTGTGACAACAGACCTTCACGCCAATGTTTGTGCTGATAAACACTTAGAAATCACTTTTCTCCAGATTTTCTGAAGAAGACACAATACAGCTAGTTGATTGGCCCTTTCTGAATCCTACCAGTCCATCAATCAATTATAGGGACAGATCAAGCCAGACACTTGTTGGATTCCGTTTCTTAGAAACCCTCCCTCTTCAAGAGCTCTATTTTCTTTCTATTACTCTAGGAAATCTTGTTACTTTGCTCTCACCCTTGTGTCTGTGGATTTTATTCTTCAAATTTGCAAGAAAAAAAAATGCACCTGACATTCGTCCTCCACATTATAATACCATATGACCCCCAACAAATGCTCTCTTGAGCATTTATTCTAGATAAATGGAAATTTATGTTCACAAAAAAATCTGTACACATTTAAGGTAGTATTGCTTTAATTTTAATCAGAAACTAGAAGTAACCAAAATATACTCAAATAGGTGATTATCACAAAACAGTGCTATATTCATACCATGGAATACTATTCAACAATAAAGGCATAAACTATTGACATAAGCAACAACTTGGATTTATCTCAAGGGCTTTATACACAGTGAAAATAAAAAGAGCACATACTGTATGATTCCATGTATATAACTTTCTTGAAATGTCAAAGTTATAGAAATGGTGAACAACTTACTGCTTGCCCGTGGTTATGGGTGGAATAGGGAACAGGAAAATGGGAGTGACTATAAAAGGGTAACAAGTGAAATCTTTGTGGTGTTTGAAATATTCTGCATCTTGACTTTGGTGGTGGATACATGAACCTGCACAGGTGACAAAACTGAATAAAACAAAAAACATACAGACATATTTAAACACACCCATGGAGATAAAAACTAAAGAAAAAAATTTTTGAGGAAATTGAAACTGTAATTGTGTGGGTTTTTTTTTTTTAAGAATAATATCACTATTCAGGAAAAACTCAAAATATCTCATGAGATTCAGTCAAAGCTCTACTCATTTTAAATATATAGCATTAAATGTTATCAATACAAAACTATTCCCCACACAAAATAGGAATATTTAAAAATTATATAAAATTTAAACATATTGTAATATTGAGGAATGAAATGTGATAAACAATAAAATTCAAAGAAACAATAAAAAGTAAAACTGTTTCTTAAAAGTAATTGTTAGAAATTTATGGATATGGTCTCCAGAAAAAGTATAAAGCACAATTATTTTAAAAATGAATAACGAAGTTGAAATGAACTTCTAAATTTAATAAAAATCAAAATTATAAGCTGATATACTATGAAACTTGATGGTAGGAAAAATATCAATGCCTAACTACTCTTAGTTTCAGAGTATAAAACGGCAATATTTGAAGTGGAAAAAAATGATAAATCATCATTTAAAAATTATTCCTCAAAATATTTTTACCAATAAACTTTTCAATTTTTAAGAGGTTAATTCTTGTTTTTATGAATAGGAATTCATAAAAAAGAATTCCAATTAATGATTAACTTAATTTAATTAATTTGAAAATCATAAACCTGATTCTAAAATCTGACAAAGTATCACACTGACAAAAATATATCCATAGTCTAATCCATTTTTAAATATATAGACAAAAAGTCTATGTGTGAAATAGCAAATGAAATTTAGCAATATCTCAATGAAATAATACACTTAAACCAGTGATGGCTGAGTTATGAATTCATTAACAATCACCAAAATAGATTAAAATCTCTCTAGAAATGGAATAAAATATGAAAAATCTTACTATTTATCCCCAAAACTAAAGAAATCTGTACAAGATCAGTCAATTGTATGAATGTCAATATCCTGGGTAAGATATTGTGCTGTAGATTTGCGGAAAGTTATCATTGAGAGGAAGTAGGCAAAGGGCATATAGGCTATTTCTGTATTCTTTTCTACAACTATGTCTGAATCTATATTTATCTCAAAATTAAAAATTTAATTAATAAAAAGTTGTCATTGAAAGATAACCTTAATCCCTATCAGACATTAAAATGTTGCTATTTTTATGGTTTAGATATTAGGTGTCCCCCAAAAATATCATGTGTGAGACAATGCAAAAAAGCTTAGAGGTGGGCTGGGGATGTGGTTCAAGTGGTAGCATGCTCAGCTGGCATGCGTGAGGCACTGGGTTCAATCCTCAGCACCACATAAAAGTAAAATAAAGATATTGTGTCCATCTAAAATTTAAAAATATTTAAAAAAGAACAGTGAGAAATAAAATACATATAAAGGAAAGGAATATTAAAAAAAAAGCTCAGAGGTGAAATGATTGCATTGGCAAGCTGTAACCTAATTAGTGTGTTAATCCACTGTTAGGGATTAATGGGGTGGTAACTATAGGTGGGTAGGGTGTGACTGGAGGAGGTGGGTCTTTGAGGGCATGCCTTTGGGGTTTATATTTTGTCCTGATTAGGGGAGCTTTCTCTGCTTTCTGATTGTAATGTCCCCATCTGCTTTCCTCTGCTACATTCTTCCACCATGATGTTTTGCCTCATCTCAGGCAAAGAGCAATGGAGTTGGCCCTCTATGGACTAAGATCTATGAAACTTAAGACCCAAAATAGGAAAGAAAGAAGCCAGGGCCCAGTCAAGTCTCCAAGGACAGCACAAGCACTACAGAATTTTTCCTAAGTCATGGGAAATAAACAAATTTTAAAAGGAGGTACTGAGAAAACAGCATGAAATAGGTGGTGGGTGCAGATAGTTCCATCAGTTTGTCTCTTAAACTGACCAATTCCTACGGTGGCAAAGTAGAGGAGACAGATGAGTCCTAGAAAAGCTAGCAGTTTTCCAATTAAAAATGGAACTGGAGACAATCAGGGGAGAGGATACAAGTTTGCAGGGAATATGGACAAAGATTGAGTCCACCATGCGGCCAGCGCAATGGTTTCATTAATGAGGTTCTTGGCATAAAAGTTAGCTAGCAAGATCGAAATAAAACACACACACTCAGTTACCTTATTCTATGACTAGGTCGGAGACGGCTCCCCTCTCTGGCTCCCACCTCGAACCACCAGTAGGGCAGCAAGGATTACTCAGGGCTAGCAGGAGAGAGAGAGAGAGAGCACACCAGGGAGTAGCCTTTTATTGGGGAACAAGAAATTCAGGGGAGAATTCCATCCAATGAAGGTTGAGGGGGGGCCACACTCCAAGGTCAGGGTCAGTGATTGGGCCCCGGGGTCAGTGGTCAGGCACACCCCCACACGGACGGGTTCTCTCATCAGGAGAGGGTCGGGAAAGCTCTGACACAGCCAGAGCGCCTCAGGCCCTAACCAGGAGTCTCCCAGTCACATGTCAGGATGGCTCCCCACAATTGAGCCCTATCAACCCTCATCATACAGGAGAAGGGACACTCAAGGCAGAGACCTTATATTTGCAGTGTGAGAGAAGTTATACATAGATGACATGTGGGAAAAGCTTTGGCTGAAGTGGGTTTGGGCAGGGCTTGGATTTTATATTTGTAGTAACAGTAAGCCACAATTAAGCACAATCTCAACAGTTACCAACAAAATGAACAGAGACATCCATCCTCCAGCTCTGAGGGTTAGTGAGAAGATGTCACTGACAAGAAGAGATGAAGGCTCTAGATATGATGGCGAAATGTTGTGTGGGATCCTGGAAGGGGTCCTGAACAGGAAAAAGCAGAACTAAGGAAATCCAAAGAAAACATGGTCTTTAGTTCATAACAGCATATCAGTATTTATTCATTATGACAAATTATATCAGGTGTTTATAATCCAGTTGATAGAGCTCATGTAAGATGTTAATAACAGAGTAAACAAAGTTGAGGTTACATGGAAAAAAAATCTATGTACTTTCTTTGCAATTCTGTATAAACATAAAACTAGAAAAAAACTTTAAAACAAGGCTCTATTTATTAATAACCTATTTGTTTAATTATTCATGCTCTTAATCACTAGTAATTGACACCCTAACTACTCACTTTTTTCAACAATCATAACTGTGACACAAAACCTAAATAATGGCATGGCACGGTGGCACACGCCTGTAATCCCAGCTGCTCGGGAGGCTGAGGCAGGAGGATCGCGAGTTCAAAGCCAGCCTCAGCAACAGTGAGGGACTAAGCAACTTAGTAAGACCCTGTCTCTAAATAAAATACAAAATAGGCAGTGGTTGAGTGCCCTTGAGTTCAATCCCTGGTATTAAAACAAAACCTAAATAATATAAACTACACAATTCAAGGTAATTACCCTTTTACATATTTCACATTGAAGAAATAACACATATGTATAAACTTGTTTAATATATATATATATATATATATATATATATATATATATATATATATATATATTCTTATTCTGTGCCTATGTGCTAGGTTTGCTCACTAAAAGGCTGGTCACTTTAGAAAAAATGTCAAATTTTGGAGACTTAATTTCAACTTTCAGCTGAAATTTTTCAAAAGTGACTTTGCAAAAATATGTTCCAGGGGCAAATAGACTCACTGTGACTAAATCACCTTCTCCAAAGAATCCTTTGCTTTGTTTCCATGCATAACTCTTAGCAGCAAGAAATAGAATAAAATACTTACCACACGGAAAACAATATTCAAAGGAAAGAAAAATGTAAACAACACTTGTGACCACAATTATTCAGTGTCTCATCACAATGCTTTCTAATACAGAAGAAGTTAATAGGGTATTAGAAGTTGATTTCCTCAATGATGTTTTACAGAAAGTAGTGAAACTAGAGAAAGAAAGAGGCAGCACACTTTGTGAGTGGAGTTTTTTGATGTTGCTACATTTTATGGGAAAATATCACTTATCTTTTAGATATCACATAGGATTGTTGAAAAACCAACATTTCAAATGCTTCCAAATTTAGTTAATCTTATAAGGAATATCATTATCAATATACCTAGTTTTGAAGCTACTGATAAAACATATATGTCTCTTCTTTGCATAATCAATTAGAAAATGAAAAATTACTGCTCCTGGAAAAACATTTAGACCCAAATACAATTGAGAATATCAGTGTGAAATATTCTCCCTGACAATGAATTATAAGACAAAAGAAAGCCATCATAGGGGCTGCAGCTGTGGCCCAATGGTAGAGGACTTGCCTAGCATGCGTGAAGCACTGGGTTCGATCCTAACCACCACATAAAAATAAATAAATACAATAAAGGCATATAAAATGGTATCACCTGGTTTTTTTTTTGAAGTAAGCCATCATAAACATATATGGCACATCATAAAGTATGTTCACATGAAACACACTGTCATAACAGAAGAAAGCTTTATTGCCTTTAAAATAAAAAAATTGGTAAAGTCTAGCTTAGAAAATTATCAATTAATTGAAAACATCTTGTAATGACAATAAAAATGTTCCTGAACAAACATAGAATAATGGAAAAGTATAGTAGCTGTAGGAAACTATAGAAGGCTTTATAGTTACCTTCTCAAGGTGATTAAATGAAATCTACACTTTGTTCAGCACACAAACTTAATACATCAAATATAACCTTTAAAATACAGTAAAAATCATACTTTTTGCAAATTAAATAAACATGAGGTAGTCTCAATTATGTTTTAAAACTACCTTGTAATGACATGGCAGCACTGACATTATAAGATGCAGTCAGGACATTACCCACACAGAGTAACATTCACTAAATACTGTATATAACCCATATAATCTGAAAAGAGGAAATTCAAATCACTAAAATCAAAAGCACCCTAGTACTTTTTGCAATGATATTTTCCATAGAGGGGAAGTAATTAATAAGGATCTCGTGAACAAATTTCCTGACCATATGTAAAGCATCATGATTATTAGAAGGCTCATCCCCTTGTTGGCAAGAAATGGCAGAAGTAACTTTCTGATGAATGTAAAACTTTAGAAAAACATGTGTACATATTTTCTAATTTTGAAAAAAAAAAGAAAAACAAAATGCAATTTTGTCTCCTTAACAGGAGAGCATTCATTGCTAGTAAATGTATCTAATTTATGAAAATCAGCTACTGACTAGTCCCTTACATATTCTAATAATTTGAATCTTAAAGAAATTTCATCCCAAATGATTTAAAACATCATAAAATATCAATAGTCAGCATGAAAACAACACCATCCCATTTCTATCTTTAAAGTCAAATTTGCAAATTGTTGTGAGCCATCGATGGGCTGTTTGTGTGAGCTATGCACATTGGAGCTATATGAGGGGACAGGTCTGATATTGCATGCTGATTTGGTGGGCTGTGCAATGCAAGTGTGCCTATCCTCTCACTCTGCCTCTAATCCCACAAATCACCTGAGATGGGTGTGTCTTGCCAAGAAGTCAATCAATCTGTTAACCACAAGACATCACAAAGCAAGACTCCACCTTTGAAACATTATCTCCTGCCTTATTTGGGTAGAATATTCTATTGAATGTCTTTTCACTATAAATAAAGGGGTTCTGGGTGCACTATCTCCCTTGCCTTCCAGCTTAGAAAAGGACCCTGGAGGTCCCACAACAGTCCCACCTTCAATCTGAGAAACCCATGTCCCTGTGTTGTGTTATTTCTACACTGTTTTATTAGTTTAATATTGCAGCCAGCTCTTTTTAACCCAGCTCATCTCATCAACACAGGTCAATGGTGAGAACAATCTTATCCAAATTTGGAAGAGGCCAAAGGATTTGTGCATATGCATAACTATATAAGCTCTTAAAACAATACTTAAAAAATGCTTTAAAAAGCATCTTTTTGTACTTTCATTTTCAAACCAGGACCTCCTGTGTGGTAGGCAAGTGCTCTACCTCTGAGCTACACCCCAAGCCCTCAAAGACATCTGATTGAGCATAGATTAAAGAAAAATCACTTAAATGATTGTAAGAGATTGTCAAACCATTCTCTCCATGAAAAGGAAGGTAAGCCAAGATGTATATATTGAAAATATCATTAATGAAATATAGCAGATGTAGAAAGGTTTCAGAATTCTGTAGAAAGCTAGAAAGTGGGGAGAAATTAAAAGTCACTTGTAAGAAAACAATGGCATCCAACTGGAAACCAAGAGGATACAGGAGATTTCCTAGTGAACATACACCTTAAGGA
The DNA here is from genome assembly GCF_045843805.1 of Urocitellus parryii. Taxonomy (NCBI): domain Eukaryota; kingdom Metazoa; phylum Chordata; class Mammalia; order Rodentia; family Sciuridae; genus Urocitellus; species Urocitellus parryii. The sequence continues at coordinate 77,784,758 of NC_135547.1, forward strand.
CTCTAAAGGAAGGAAACTATGAACAGACAATTTTATCAGGAACTGGGAGAGGCTGCCTTTGATAAAAGTGGTGGCTTTTCACTTAGGCCTGAAGATGCCTGGTTTGGAACTAAAAGCAGGGTGTAGCTTGGCATCTCTGCCTTTGTATCTGTCTCTTTATTCCCTTTAGTTCCTTGTGATTTGCCCAGCTCTGCATGCAGGCATGCTGATGCTGTAAATAGTGTTGATCTACAAACTGATAATGCAAGGTTTATTAGCCCTAAATTTACCTAAACCTACTTCCTCCCTGTCAGGACTGAGACAAGATTTGCAGGGACATTTGCAGCATTCTGTTTCAGGCCCCTGGAGTGGCACTTTTAAAAGTCTCCATTCTTCCAGGAACAATGGAGCCTTGCAGGCACATCACACCAGAGGATGCCCCCTCCCTAAGCAGGAACAATCATCTTCTGGGGCCTGTTTTCTCCCTTCTGGGATCAGGAGTCTGGTAGATAAACAAAAATGGAGATTGTCCATTCATATGATAAGGACTTCTCCCAGGGGGCACCTCAGAGAACCAGAACTTAAATAATGATCAACTAGGCCACAGTTTGACCAAGGTTGCTTAATTATGTATACCTTTCACTTCTTGACCCAGTTCTTCCTCTAAACCCATAGGTCATGCCAGGTTCCTGAAGACAGGGCTGAGAGGCTTGCTCTCATTTTGCCTTCTCAATATGGAAATATTGATTCTAGTGACTTTACTGCTTCTCACCACTATCTTTTCTCTTTGGTTGTCAGGGCCAGTGGCTGGAACAGGTTTATCAGAACCCACCTTGCATGCAAAAAGACCCTGGGGGCATAGGGTTTCCTGTGTGTGTTAGCTAACTTGTAAGGAATTTTGCTTTTTATTTAAAATGGTCAAGATCTAGAAGAAACATCCTTGATTCATTTCATGGAGGACACATCAAAGCCTGACAGTCAAGACATTTCACTGAATGTGGAATGTGAATGTGCATGCAACTGGCCCCATTTCTGTGCTCTTACAAATACACGCTAACTGAACTGTGATTTTCTCAACACAAAAACATTAATGAGGTTTTTCTTTCCGTGAAAGCCAGAGAACAAATTTTTAATAATTTCAGGCTTTGGAAGAAAGAAAGAATATACTTAAATCCCTGAGACCTTTACTAGACCTTCTTTTTTTTCAATTTTTTTTTCTTAACACTTCAGTGCTGTAAGCAGTCAAATCATTAAAACCTGAACAAAATCTACTAGGTTTGTCCATGGGCCCTTGTTCCTGGAACTGAGGGTTGACTCTTTGATGCCCCTCACACTTTTTCCAGAAACTGTTAGGGAACAGACAGATGTGAATGATGGGAACATGAGGCTAAGAAAAATAATTCTGTAAAATGGGTCCCTGTGCTTTCTTTGCCAAAAAGCAATTTACCTGCAGCCTTTCCTGGCCAAAGTGGACAGGATATATCACATTCTTTTGCAAACATCCTGTTTTCTGCAAGGAAAGGCAAGCATGACACAACCTTGTTAAGAGGAACCAAAGTTTCTTGAAGGGAGAGAATTTTGTGACCCTTTAACAGACCAGATACCAGGAGATAAGGATAAATCCTCCTAACCATAAAACCCTCAAGAATAATTAGAATCTAATTAGAAACTGTCAGCATGGCCAAGGTGACAGATTTGTCATGGTGATAGGCATTTGAAAGCATCATGTGACCCTGTTGTAAGTCAAAAGTCAAGAGCTTGATCTGAGTGGGATTCTCTGGGATCTCCAGTACAACTGGAGTGCAGGAGAGGCACATTGTCCCTCTCCCTAGAGGACTCACTCTCTCCCTTGCAAGGGTTACTCTTCCCTTTTCTTATCTCTTCAGTAAATTTACTCCTGCTACTCTGAGTGACATATTTGAAATCTTTCTCACTTGATCACATGAATTGGGGTTTGAATGAGGGGTCTTCACACTGACTCAGTTTCCTGGAAGGCTCTAGGTCTGTAAGCATTGAGATGCTGGGGGTGTCTCAATGTTTCTCCATCCTCTGTACCATGATTTTCCCAGAACCAAACTGGAGTCACTGTATGAGTCATCAAAGCCTCAGGAAAGGGATACTTTTATAGGATAAATCTTGCAAAGAATATGAGAAAGTGAAGAATACTTCAGCTCTCACTGCAGAGGTTTCTGGGAGCTGATATCCTGACTCTGGGTGGTGGAGTCAGACACACTTCTTACAAAATCCTGACCTAGAAGCTTCCTTGGAGTATCAGGATACACACTTACCTAACAATCTCTGGAATTCTGGGCAGAGTAATTCAGCTCTCTGCCCAGGCAGCCCTCATTATGGAGGCTCCTGAGAGCTGAGAAACCTAGGATTCTAGGTAACAGAATGTGAACTTGAACTTGACCTTGAACTTGGTTTTGGACTTGACCATGAAGTCAACTATGACTTTGACAGAATTTACACACACACACACACACACACACACACACACACACACACCTTGTAGGTGGGCACAGCACCTTTATTTAATTTATTTATTTTTATGTGGTACTGAGGATAGAACCTAGTTCATCACATGTGCTACAGAAGCACTCTACCATTGAGCTACAACCCTGGCCCTGAATTTGACTTAATTTGACTTTAAATTTGAGCTTAATCTTGAAGCAGAATCTATTCCCCAAACAACCCTTCTCCCTCAGCTCCGTGAGCCTGGCTTCAGCACAGGATCCTGAGTCCCTCCAGACCATTCACTGCTCCTCAACTCTATGGTGCCCTGGTCATGGAAGCTTAGACAAGGTAAAGATGATGGATGATGAATGCCTAGGATAAAAGCAATCCCTCACAGCAAGCTGTCCAGTGTCTTTTAACAGCTACCAGAAAGTGGGTACATCCTACCTGAAACCAATTCACCCACATAAGATGGGCGAGGCGATCAATGTCCCTTTGGGGGGCACAGGCGACCCTGTTCCAAAGGCAACTGATCATTCCTTGGGATCATGAGCCTCCACTGAAGACACTGCATGCACCATACCCTCTGTCATTGACGTGCATTCCACAGAGATGACCAGGGTGCCACACCATCACTTCAGAGTCTGGATAAACACTGGCGGCTGCACTGTTTATGTATACCAGGGGCTGGGTGCATGTAATGGAGAAGACACAATTCAGGGACACGATCCAACCCTTTGTCCTCCTCAGCCTATATACTCCCCTGCTCGGGGTCTTGAAAATTGTTGCAAGGCCTTGTGGGAAGAGGTGGTCTTTCTCAAGGACCAGGTACCCGCATTTATACCCCTAAATATATTTCAGACAACAATCAAAGAGATAAGGATGCCCATTGATAGAGAAAAGGTTTTTAGTTTCTCAAATTGCAGCCACATGATGAAGGGGATGCCCCTTCCCACAGTGTAGAGGGATTCGCAGGGACACCAAGAGGGCAGACCCTGGAGGACAGGTCACCCACTGACCCTTTTCCTTCTCCTCAAAATCCCCTGCTCAGGGAGCATGAAATGGAAGTCTATCAGGTGGGAAACCTGCACGGATGGTCTAAGGAGACCCTCCTAGTTGCTCTTGCCTGCACCTGGCCTGTTGGAACAAAACAGGCTAACAAGGGGTGAAGCAGGGTACACTCATGGGCCAGAATGTCACCAGGAGTCCCAGGGGTTTAGGAGTGGCCAGGTACCATGTAGTGGCCAGCAGAAAAGGAAATCAAGGGCCAGCCTGCACCCTAAGGACAGCCAGATAGCAGAGGACCTTCCCCATGGCAGAGGACACAGGCAGCTTTGCAGAAGCACATAGTGAGAAGACCTGATGATACAGTGTATGCAGACAGCACCAATGTTTGCACCTCACACTGACCATTTCCCACAATAGCAAAGCAGAGGAGAGAGATGCAGAGGAGATAGAAGTTGAGAAAGTTTGCATGTTTTTTGTTTGTTTGTTTGTTTTTACATCATGGATGGAAACAGAGATGTACACAGGGGAGAGGGTGCATGTGTGAAAGGAATGTGAGCAAGGAAGTAGTCATAGCCAAACCTCATACTAGGCGGAGGGGACACATAGGGGAGAAGCCCCGGGCTTGTATGGAGTGTGAGAGAGGCGCCACACAGAATGCACACGTGCATAGCGTGGGCTGAAATGGATTTGGGTAGGGCTTGGAATTTACCTTTTCAGGAAGGGTAAGTCCTTAATGATGAAACCACAACTCAACGGGCAATGGACAAACATAGAGACAGACCTGCACTTCCCAGCTCTGTGTGGATATCAGAGAGAGTCTACTTACTAACCCCTCATATTCCTCTGCAGTCCAGAGACCAGAAATAACTGATTCAGCAAATGCTCCACCTTGTGACAAGGGATGAAGTAGAAAAGTAGGGGAACAGTCCTTCAAGTTCAGTAAATGTTCACTTCTGGGAGAAGCCCTAAGTGACCCCCTCATTTTGCCATACTGATCACCTCAATTTCCTGGCTTCCTTCTAGAAGAATTCTAGTTCTGTTCATGTCCAAGCTCAAATCCTGTACCATATTTCCCCCTTAGTCACTGAAGGCAGAAGGTTCCAGGAGGCCACAGCAAACTCCAATCCTCAGCTCAAGACTCCACAGGAATTCAGTCCCTAGGAAGTCAAAACCCTGGAGTCCCTTTGGTTAAGACATTAGAGAATCATTCCTGGCCTCAGACAGATAAACCTAGGACTTGCCACAGAGTTGAGTCTCCTATTCTTGGAAGTGAGGCTTCTTCTCCCTCCCATTCATTGCCTGGTTCCTACCTGGGCTTCTGCTGGATCCTCTCCTGGTTGGTTTCCTACAACCCCTATTGCCTCAGAGTGAGACCCAGACACAGATGGTGTGTGTGTGTGTGTGTGTGTGTGTGTGTGTGTGTGTGTGCCTGCATGTTGAGTGAGCTTACATACGTATGAGTGGGTGTGTGCATGTATGTGTCATGGTGTGTGTATCTGTGTTGGTTGGGGTAGGGTTGCAAGGGGCATATGTATGCCTATAAACTGCTCCTGGTTGTAACACTCTTCAGTGCCTAGGAAACTTTGCAATAATATAATGCCTCTAAAGAATGCCATGAGAAAGAAAATGCTGAGGGGAGACTGGACATTTCCTTTATGTCCAGTGTTTAGGTGAGAATTGAAACAAAGTGAATTGAAACAAAATGAAACAAAGTGACCTTGGTTGTACACTAAAAGAATATACTCAAAACATCAAAACAAATTCATCTGTGTGTGTGTGTGTGTGTGTGTAACCCCCTGCTTGTAGATGTGGGGTGGTCTTACTTTGGATCCCAACCTGCATCCACCAAGGAGCACATGAGTAGTAAACTGTCCAAACCCTCTCTGCTCAGTCCTTGAATCTCTTTCTCTGGGATTGGTAAGCAGTATACTTGAGGCATTCATAGCCACAGGGCCAAACACTTGCACACGTGTGTGTATGTGTATTTGTGTTTGTAGGTGTGTGTGTGTGTGTGTGTGTTGGACTGCGGGTGTCAAACAGGAAAGCAATGCATCTCACTCCTCCAGGAGGATCCCAGATCCTCACCAACCTACAGAAAAACAAAAATGAAAGAAATACTTCTCTCTTCTAAAAAACAGCATGAAAGAAACAGAGTGATGTCTTATTTATTAATAAAATCCAGACCCCATTTTTAAGGACACAGTCGGCCTGAGCCAGGGCCCAGAAACCATCCTGTAGGCCTGGAGAGGAGAGTTCCTCCCTGTTTAAACTTGCCCTCCCCTTCCTGTGCTCATGGGGTGAGTTGGAATCAGACCTTCCTTCCCCAGCCCAGCAGAAACAGGACTAAAGTGTGCTGAGGTCTCCCTCAAGAGCAACACTTGAGCAGAAGGAGACGCAGAGGAGAAGGAAAAACCACAGACATGCAGGGTAGACTTTGGTTTTGGATATGATGCTCATTACTGAGGCAAGAATAGGCCTGTAAGACTGTGAAGTCCCTGCGGCAAATAATGAAGAGCCCAGGCTCAGAAGTGGACCCCTGAGGTCCTCAAAGTCAGTCAGCTTACTTCTGGGCCTCATAACTGTGTCTGACCTATCTAAACTCCCACTATCTTGGTGGTCTTAGAACTGAACACTCCAGATGCCACACCCACTTCCCCTGATCCAAGTCCATATTTATCCACGTTTGCTCTCATCTTCAATTCAGAATAGTCTTCTCATGGTTGTCTGGCTGTCATAAGCAAAGTTGATCGGGAGAAACAAATATTTTTTATATAGCTATAGCCAATATTTTCATTTCCTAGGACTGTTGTAATAAAATATTGTAAACTGTGTGGCTTAAATATAGATAAATAATCTCACAGGTCTGGAGTGTAGATTTCCATAATCAAGGTGTGTACAGGGCCATGCTTCCTCTGAAAATTATTAGGGAGGGTCCTATTTTGCCTGTACTAACATCAGGGGCATTTCTGAATACCTTTATTGCCCTTTAGCTTGTAGTGTTAGAGAAAAAAAATTATTCAAAGATGGTTATTAAAATGAGGCCAGAGAAAGGTTGAAAACGAACAGGCAGGAAACTTAGGCTCTTTGAGGGCAGGTCTCTCTGCAGCAAGAACTGAGAACCTAGAGACACAAGCCAGTCCACATCATGGTCAGGACAACTCATGTGCAAGCAGAGAAAAAAAAAATGGAATAACTGAGAGTAAGACATCTACTGCCTGGTACCCAGACCTCATCAAAAATGAAGGATAATTTGATTAGACCAGAATGCATGAAGAGCCTGAGGACACTGAGTGCCTTACCAGCATTGAGTAGGGGGCTAGCTCCCTTTACCCTGTAGATCTGTGTAAACTTAGAGACAATAGCCACCCTCTGGCATCCCTCCTTTGTGATCCCTCCTCTTTGTGAGCTCTGCTTTATTCTTTTCTACTACTTTCATAAATTCTGTTACTTTGCCCTCACCTTTGTGTCCATGGATTTCATTCTTTTTAAAAAATATATCTTTATTTTATTTTTATGTGATGCTGAGGATTGAACCCAGCACCCCGCGCTTGTCAAGTGAGTGTGCTACCGCTTGAGCCACATCCCCAGCCTGGATTTCATTCTTTCAAGTGCCCCAACCTCATTCTACATTGTTGGGGGTTCATCTGGAATCTACAGATGGGTGAGTAAAATGGACCAATGTCTTTTCTGGTCACCTTAAGTTCCATTCAAATGTTTAACTCTCTCTCTGTCTCTCTCAAACAAAAAAAATTGCATATCTCTCAGCCACTGAAGAGCAAATATCATGACAACTGGCCTCTAAGACTCAGCTTACAGGCTTGCTGGACATGCAGGTTGATTCCCCTTTGCCTAGGTTTTGGCCATGTTGCCCCTGAGTAGCTTTGGTTTCCTTTCTGTGGGAGAAAGCTGGGGCATGATAAACAGGAACACTTGAGACAAGTAAAGGCAGCTAACTGGAATGATGCTACTGCATGAAGGTCTCATGTCTAGAGTCTGACCTGGAGAGCTCTCAGGTATACCAAATTTTGACCACTATCTGCGTTTCTGTTTCTGACTGACTGGTCTCATTGGTGGAGGACACCCTCACCTAACAAATCTTGGACCCTGAGTTGAAGTCTTAGTGTGATCTGAGGTCTTTGGGAAAGAGGTGACCCATTAATCCACACAGCCTGAGCCAAGCAGTTTCTTTTTCCCTCTCTGCATATATGCCACATGTGCATGCTACTCCCAACTACTCTCTATGTCCAATCCACCCTCAATACTTATACCTTCCTTCTCTCAAGTACATAAATAAGTCTCTTAGGAACCTCCAAGCTTTTTTTTCTGGTACTGGGAAATTAACTCAGGGGCACTCAACTACTGAGCAACATCCCAGCCCTGGGTCTCACTGAGTTGCTTAGTGCCTCACTTTTGCTGAGGCTGGTTTTGAACTTGTGATCCTCCTGTCTTGGCCTCCCAAATTTCTGGGATTACACTCTGGGATTACGCACCTGGCCCATCTCCAAGCTTGTGAATGCATTCTGATAGCCAAACTCCAAGTTTGTCACTGGTGTCCACCTCTTTAAAAGATACACATTCAGAAGGAGTTCCAAGATGGAGCTCGCCTAGCTTTAAAATTAGACTAACTTCTCATGACCCTCCCAAGACACGTTTTTTTTTCCCTTGGTATTTCACCTCCGCCTGCAAGAAAAAGACCAGAAATTCTGTCTCACTTTAAACTATCCTGCTACTATCTCCTACTTCAGGGAGCAAAGTGATTTAATTTCTCGATTGGAAATGTCACCCAGAGCACTAGCAGGCTTGCTTTTTCATTTAGATTGAGGAGCATAATATGAAACCATGGTCTTTAGTGCATGAGTTCCTGAAACTACAAAGGAAATGTTTATGACAAGTTTTAAAGGTACAGCTAGCTAGCAAATGCCTTCCCATGAATCAAGTAGATATCAAGAAGCTAGTATCCTGCCTTCTGAATGTGACCCAGTTCTCTCCCCAGAAGTTTTGTTTTTTTTTTAAATAAATAATGGTAGGCTCAGTAAGACAGACCTCTCTGGATTTATTGCAAGAGATAAGAAAGGCATCCAAGGGTTCATGGTTTCACAGTATTACGAGTCACACTGATAAAGATGGATAAATTAGGAGGCTGGCAAATTTCTCATGGCTGCCCATGAAAGAGGAAGGAATATCAGGGTAAACCCTGGCAAAGTTGAGACAAGGGAGATGATAGGAATGCCAGTTCTTCTTTTTGTCTTTAGAGATGGGAAATACTCCCTCTACAGCTTATATGCCCTTGGGTTGTTTTCTAGAAAATTGGGACCAATTCAATCTGCAGACATGGAAAAGGAAACACTTGATGTTTGTCTGTACCCAAGCCTGGCCTGCTGGGGACTGAACAAATAACGTCTGGGGTAGGCACAAACTATAACACCATCTTACAACTAGACTATTTTACAAAGCGAAAAACTGTTCAAAATGACCTATGTGTGAGGTTTTGGCTCCAGTGCTCAAAACATCAAATTTCCCTGCTCTTTAGCTACCCATCTGATTTCCATCTGGATTATAAACTCATAAACAAGTGCTCAAACCGATTCAGGATGAGAGGGACCAAAAAAGTGTCATTGTAAATCCAAGCTGCTATAGGACAAAAAGGACTACAATCTCTTTTCTTGTACTCTGGTGTTTTACTCTCTCAATAAATTCCTCCCTAAATAGTTTTCTCTTCTCTTCAGATGGGCACAGGAAATAAAAATGCAAAGATCCCATATGTACAAAGTTTCTTTTTCTTGAACATTTTTTCCTGAGTACTTCATGGGATTCCACATTCCTTAAATACTGGGCTGACTCCATTCTGATCCAAAAGTACACTTTGTTCTGATAAAGTTGTTCTATGTGCTCCTTTTCTAGAATAAATACAGTGTGTCAGTTTTTCAGTCTTTGTCTTATTCCAAACTCAAGGTTTTCTGATGGATTTCTTTGTTCCTGCATCAATGAGTCTTGTTTTGTCTAAGGAGTGTTTCATGACCTCTGTTTTCCTTTCTACTGTTTTTATTTAGAAGCCAGCTATTCAAGGGTTAACTCTCAAATACACTACCAAGGAAAGAGATCTTTTCCATTGAAGAGTCCTAAGCAGGGAGAATAAATAGTGGTAATGGTGGGAGTGGATCTGCCCCCATGAAAAATGAGTGACCATCTGAACTGTGCTTTCAGCATCCACATGACTAATAGACTCTATTTCTAATATCCCCAACTACACAGGCCCACCTCATGCCTATGTCATACCATAAAAACCTGTGTCAACCTCTTTTTTTAATTTCCAAAGGGTTAAATCTGACAGTCTGTGTAGTAAACAACAATAACTCTTTTGTTCCCTACCTAAAGTTAGACTTGTTGACTGTGATCTCAAAGTAAACAGGAGATATAATACTTAACTAATAAAGTTCAGGGATTATAGAAATTGTATTTCTTGGTTCAAAGCTGTTGTACTAACTAAATCTATTTTTGCTCGTTTTAATCTCATTTGGTGTTTCCCTTGTCAAACTTTCTGTTGCATGTTAGTGTGTTAAAGAAGTAGTGCTTCCAATAGAACAACCTGACTTAATTTGAGACAATAAGCCATCACCTATAGGACAGAGAGGATAGGAGCTGACTTCCAGTACTAATGCTGACCCAAATTAAATGGAAGGGGTGAGTATAACGTTAGAGATATTAATTTTCAAATCCAGTACTCCTATGTCACAACTGTTAAAACTGGCCTGCTAGATGTTTAAAACAAAAACTTGGTGACCCAAAACAAGGAAGTAAAAGGCCCAAGGAAAAAAGGGCCAATATGTTGGCCTTTGTCCTATGAGGTCAGCCACAACTCAGAGAATGATGGGACTATTCTGAGGGCCTTCATCTCCCTTGAGTCCCCCAACCTCCTGATCAGGGGGATAGCATGGGCCCCCGAAGACAGGAAGCCGACCAGTCCACATTCTGCAACGAAGAGGGTCACTGGAGAGGGAAATGTCCCTGGTGCTTCCAAGGGAAGCTACATGTTCTGAGCAAGACCCTGAGCATCCTGGCAGATGGTATGAGTGGCAGAGGAAAGATAAAGGCACCTACAGGCTTCTTCCAAGTTTCCAAAATTGATCCCTGAGGAATCTCAGCTGACACTTAACAGCAGATAGGAACGAGGTCAATTTTGTCCAACTTTTTCTTAAATGCCTGGGGAAAAAGTATAACCAAAACATAGACATTTAACAATGGTTCTTTAATGTAACTTGAGATGTATACTTGAGTCAATTTTCTCAGGAGTAAGTAAAACCAGGAGGCTATAAAGAAAGGGCTCTTGAGAGCTAGGGAAATAGCTCAGTTGGTAGAGTGCTTACCTCATATGCACAAAGTCCTGGGTTCAATCCCCAGAAAATAAAAAAGAAAAAAAAAAGGTGAAGGCAAGAAAGGGTTCCTACACAGGAGTACCTGTTAACTACTACCAAAGATCCTGCCAGAGTCACAAGGTTGCTTTTATTCGGTTTGAGTCCTAATCTCCTCCAGAAGGAATCTCAATTTGTTTTTCACAGGTAGGACTGTGTATTTGGTCTGTTATTTATCCCTCAGATTGGTCTAAAAGATGTCATGGGGCACATAAAACCCTAACTTACTTTACCAGGAGAGTGCTGAGTCATATAGCTAAAGGGATCCTTCTACTAACACCACAGTAATGGCAATGAGAAAGCTAATTTACAAAAAATCTGATGGCTTTCCACAGCTTGAGGGGATACCTAAGACATTATGTGAATGAAACGTTGTGTATGTTTCTAGCAGCTCCGCTAAGGTTTTTAAAGCCTTAAAGGGCCTCCACTCATCAATCAATGGCATGTCAGACCACACCTCAAGCTCCAACAACTTGCTGTCTTCAGGGATTTCAGAGGCTGATTGATATACTAATTGCTTTTGTGCTCACTGTTTACAGGAAATGTTCTGCCATATTGTTTATTGTCCTAGCACATCCCTTCCCTATGTGCACATCATCTAGTTTTCTGTCAACTGCCATCACGGACCTCTGGTCTGCCATGATGCATGTGATGCACACCCTTGTGTCTGCGAATTTCATTTTTTATTTGTCAGACAAAGAACCCAACCTCATGCTTCCTGCTATGAAAGAATGAAAAGGGAACCTTTATTCATGACTATCAAAATAGGTTATAGAGCCCACTGTCTTGGAGTCTTGGAGTGGGGAAAAGAGCTGTGGTTCAGCACCTAACAGAGCATGGGTGAATGGGAATTTAGAGTCAAAGAGCATGGTCCTTAATGGGAGGTGTCAGTGGATGAAAAATGACTAATAAACATCAGGAGGGAGCTGATTCTGGCTGCACAACCTCATAGGATTCTTGTTGAAAGCAGTGCAGTGTGGTGAGACATCACATGTCCCATACTGGGCATAGTGGATGGTAGAAGAAGAGAAGGCTGATCAGAAAGGGAGAGTCACCAGATATCCTCCTGGGAAGGGGTTCTTGCTATACTATCCTCTAAGCTCTTTGCCAACAAAAGATTTACAAGGAGGTGGGGTGATGGGCCCAGAACATGGTCCAGGAGACTTACAGAAGTTTGGCCAACTAGAGAATCTTTGTCAATTTCCTCTCTTACTTCAGAAACAAAAACATATTCTTCTCTTTTGAACAATTTCAATCTATTTTCTCATTGGTCACTTTTTGTTTATCAGGAACCAGTTGAGTCACCTGTTGAATCTTGGTGGCAAATGTTATCTGCTGGAGAGTGCTACCAGTCGGGCATTCTGGAGGAAATATTTCTATGAAAATGAGGACAGAAAATGTTATAGAAGGAATTTAACTCAACTTTGTGAAGGCTATGTAGGACAAACCCCAGACCAACATTATATGGAATGGAGAAAAACTGAAAGCATTGACTCTAAAAACAGGAATGAGATAAGGCCATCCACATTCCCCACTCCCATTCCACATAATTCTTGAACCTCCAGCCAAAGAAATTGGGCAAAAGAAAGAAATTAAACAGATACAAATTGGAAACAAAGAGATCAAAGTATCTCCATTTGCTGACAACAAGTTCCTAAATCTAAGAGACACAAAAAACTGTACCAGAAGACATCTAGAGCTCATAAAGAAATCTGGCCATATAGCCGGATGCAAGATCAACACAAATAAATTAATTGTATTCCTATATTCCATTGAAGAATCTGCTGAAAAGGAAATGAGCAAAATTTTCACATTTACAATAATCTCAAAAAAATACAATACTTGGGAATCAATCTAACAAAAGAGGTGAAGAAGGACTTCTATAATGGAAACTGTAAAACACTGACGAACAAAATTGAAGAAGATCTTAGAAGATGGAAAGACCCCCCCATGTTCTTGGATAGGCAGAATTAATATTGCCAAAATGACTATTAAACCAAAAGCAAGTCATAGATTCAAAGCAATCCCCACCAAAATTCCAATGGCATTTTTCACAGCACTAGAAAAAGCAGTTATGCAATTCATCTGGAAAATTAAGAGACCCAGAACACACAAAGCATTTCTTAGCAAGACCAGTGAAGCAGGAGGCATCACAATACCAGACCTCATATTATACTACTGAGCTGTAGTAACCACAACAGCACAGCACTGGCACTGAAACAGGCATGAAGACAAATGGAAAAGAAGAAAAGACACAGAGACAAACCCACATAAAAACAATTATATGATACTAGATGAAAGAGCCAAAAACATACCTTTGAGAAATGATAACGTTGTAAACAAATGGTTCTCAGAAAACTGGAAATCTAAAAGGAAAAGAATGAAATTTAACCCCTATCTCTCACCCTGCCCCCAAATCAACTCAAAGTGGATTAAAGACCTAGGAATTAGACCAGAAACATTTCAACTACTAGAAGAAAAGGTAGGCGCAACACTCCAAGATGTGGGCACCAGAACCCACTTCCTTAACAAGGCTCCTAAAGTACAAGAAATACAATGAAAATCAATAAGTGGGATGGCACCAAATTAAAACCCTGCATAGCAAAGGAAATAATGAAGGATGTGAAGAGAGAACCAACAGAATGGGAGAAAATCTTTGCTATCTGTTCCTCGGATAGGGTATTAATACCTAGGCTATGCAATGAACTGAAAAGACTTGACACCAATAAAAAAACAGTTCTATCAATAAATGGGCAAAAGAACTGACTGGAGACTTGTCAAAGAAGAAATACAAGTGGTAAAGAAATACATGAAAAATTATTCAACATCTGTAGCAATTTGGGCAATGCAACTTAAAAGTACATTGAGATTTCATCTTACTCCAGTCGGAACAGAAATTATCAAGGATACAACTGTTAATGAAATTCAGGGAGTATGTATCATGCATTGCTGTTGGGGCTGCAAATTGTGCAACCACTGTGGAAAGCAGTTTGGAGATTCCTCACACAAGTAGGAATGGAAACATCACATGACCCATCTATCCCACTCCTCAGCATATATCCAAAAGATTTAAAATCAGATACATCCACATCCATGTTTATAGCAGCACAATTCACTTCAGACAGCTATGGAACCAAAATGGAGAGCTTCAACAGATAAATGGAGAAAGAAAATGTGGTACATATACACAGTGAAATATTACTCAGCCATAAGGAAGAATGACTTTATGGCATTTTCCAGTAAATGGACAAAACTGCAGACTATCCTGGTAAGTGGAATAAGCCAGTCCCAAAAAGCCAAAGGAGGAATGTCCTATTGCAACTGCTAGAAGAATAGGTAGGCGCAACACTTTGATATGCGGAAACTAATCCAAAATAAGGGGTCAGGAGATTAAAACAAAAAAGAAACAAAGAAAAAGAGAAAGGCAAACAAAGAGGGGGTGGGGATTTCATCACAACCCAGGAAAGGTGAATAGAGTAGACACAGTGGATTGAGAAAGAAGGGATGGGAAAGGGAAGAACAGTGGAATGAATCTGGCCTAACATTCGTATGGGCATGCATGTGTGTGGCACGGTGTGCCTTGATATGGGGCATATCCCTAGACACTACCTCAAAAAAAGTAAACTGTAAATGGATTGAAAAAGAATCAGTGGAGGGATAGGGGGGAGGATGGGGGTAGGGGCTGGAAGGAATTGCTGCAGACTGAATTTGAGCTGGTTGGGTTCCATGCTTTTGTGACTAGCTCAAGGCACTTCCTGGTGTCCTATCATAACTAAAATTAATTTACAAATGTGACTGTTACTGAAAGCTGGGTCTTCATCCCCAATGCCAACTTAATAAAGAGAACACATTTTTCAGAAAAAGGAAAAAGAAGAGTTAATGCTTGGCTAGCAAGGAGAAGCACAAGGGACTCCTGTCCTGGAGGCTGTGATTCTGCTCATAGGGAAAGCAAGAGGCTTTCAAAGAAGCTCTTCAAAGGCTGCCTTCTGGGTGTGCCCTCAGGGAATGGGGGGCCAGCCCAGGTGTGCCATGATGGTGTCTTGAAATGCACTTGTTAATTTGGGAGTTGGTCATTTCCTGCACCTTCCAAGAACATCTCTTTCCTGTGGTGTGTGTGTCCTTAAAGACAGATAATTAGGCCTAACATGGGAAAGGAAAATCTTGTCCCAGCCCCCAGATTTCGGAGGGGGAGAGGAAGAAAAGGAAAAGAAATACTTGTCCCTTTTAAAATAAGCAGTGGGGGCTATATTCAAAAGGTGAAGAGGACCACTGCTACATGGCCACTGTACTGCATGTTGAGTATCCCTTATCCAAATGCTTGGATCAAGAAATGTTTGGGATTATGAATGTCTTTGGTTTTGTATTTGCAGATACATAATGAAATAGATTGCAGATGAGATCCAAGTATAAACAGAAAGTTCATTTACTCTGGGTCCAGCAGTATGCCTATAATTCCAGTGACAGGGGAGGCTGAGATAGAAGGATGACAAGTTTGAGGCTAGCCTCAGAAACTTAGCAAGATCCTTGGCAGCTTAGTGAAACCATGTCTCAAAATTATATATATATAAAGGTAGGTGTCTTCTTCTTTTAGAAGAAAAGGTACCTTTTCATCATATATATGTCTGTATATATATATATATATATATATATATATATATATATATATATATATATATGAAGGAGATGTAGCTGAGTGGTAAAGAACCCTGGGTCCAATCCTCAGTCCCCTCAAACTATATCTGTGTTGCGCATTTGCCTTCTACACCTAGCCTGAATGTAATTTCACACAATATTTTCAGAGTACATACATGTTGACTCTGAACCACCATGTGAGGTTGGGTGTGGAATTTTTCATTGGAGGACATCACCGGTGATAAAACAGTTTTGTACTTTGAAGCATTTTCAGATTTCAGGTTTTGGGATCAGGGCTGCTCAACTTGTACTTTCTAATCCAATGCACAGGGCAAGCACAGAATAGGACCCGGGTGCCAATTCTGTCTTGCCCCATAGCAACTGACCAAGCAGGATACAGAGAGAGCAGGGGCTAGGAAATTATGTCCCACATGTTAAAGCCACCCTTTTTGTTTTGTTTTGTCCATAAACTAAGAATGGATATTTACATGTTTAAATGTTTGGGATGGGGGAATCCAAAGAGAAATAATAATTTGGAATAGGAACTCAAACTACAGGAACTCAAACTCTGAGTCTGGACAAAAGCCCTGAGGAAATCTATTGTAACCAGAGTTTTGAGATGAGACTGAATTCCCCACCCCATCAATTTCCTTCTGGGTTCTTGTCTCCCAAACCTGAACAATAAAATCCATGAACAATAACAGAAGGGAAAAGTAAACCAAGTAGTTTTTATCTAACTGAGAAGAGATAGCGCTCCTGCCATGTGGGAGGGGGCCAGGTAGTGTTAGTGAAAGCTGGGTCCTTGTCCCCAGTGCCAATTTAATAAGGAAGACATGGTTTTTGAGATCAAGGGGGAAAGGAGGTTTATTGCTCTGCTAGCAAAGAAGCACAGGGGACTCCTGTCCCAGAGACAGTAATTCTGTCCATCAGGGAGAACAGAGAGCTTTTAAAGAACTATTCAAAGGCTACAGTGCAGGTGTTTCCTGTAGGGGAATTGTGATTCACCTATTAATTTGAGAGATAGTCACTTCCTACATCTTCCAGGGACATCTCCTTCCTGTGGTGGGTGTGTGCTCAAGGACAGATAACTAGGCCTCAAATGGGGAAGAAAAGATAATGCTGTCTCTCTAATCCTATTAGGTAGGGGAAGAGCAAGAAGAGAGAGAAGAGAATGTCCCTTTGGAAATAAGCCCCAGTGCATCCAGGGTTGTATGAAAAGGTGAAGTGGACCATTGTGACAATAGTAGGGAATCCCATTTTGGTGTGCTAGCTTAGGGCCCTATATGGCTCTGGGTAGAACATGGAGCAAAATCTGTGTTACACAGGCATTGAAAAAGTATCAAGGCTATTGGTTGTGTTCTTTGGCCTGAGGTTTTTTTAAAAAAAAATATTTATTTTTTAGTTATAGTTGGACACAATACCTTTATTTTACTGATGTATTTTTATGTGGTGCTGAGGATCAGACCCAGGGTCTCGAAAGTGCGAGGCAAGTGCTCAACTGCTGAGCTACAACCCTAGCCCCTGGCCTGAGTTTAATCCTTCCTATAATCCCCACCTGGGTTCACACCAAGATCCCACTGTCTCACATCTGGGACATAGGAGCTGGCCTGACAATGTTCCCACAGGTGAGCCTCATGGTCTTTTCTATTGAAAATGCACCTTGATGATGCCATTAATATTTCCACCTGTTAGCCTCCTGGTGTGGTTTATGTAATTGACCAAGATGTCCATTGGAGCCCTTCACTTCTGTCTGCTGACCATTGACTATACTTATCATCAGTAGTTTTAGACAATATGTAATATCAACACCTGGCATTAAAAGAATGTCATAATCCTATTTTGACCTGATTCACAAATTTTGCTTAGAACAATGTCACCCAAGTTTGAAAGAGGTCTTTGGTGTGTGTGTGGTGTGTGTGTGTGTGTTCCTGGGGGAAAGAACACAGGGGCTAATACCTGTAGCAAGACACTCTATCACTGAGCTATATCCCAGCCCTCAAAGATGTCTAAGTAGGTACAAATTAAATACAATCATTGAAATCATCATGAGACATTATCAAACAAGATATACTTGGATCAAAAGAAGGTCAGATTAGAAGTATTTTTAATACTCTTATGAAAAGCAACATTGGAAATGATCCTGAATTCTGTAGATGTCTAGAAAGGGGAAGGCATTAAAATCAATTGGAAGAGACATTCGCATCAAACTGCACACCTATAAAAATGGGTGATTTCCTAGATAATACAACAAATGAACAGACTCAAAGAGGGAAACCATGAACAGACCAATGAGTACAGAAAAGTTTTGAATACTGCCTCAAGACCTCCCATTGTTAGAGACTCCAGGAACACAGGGGTCTCCCCAATTTCTTCTCACTTGCAAGTTTTGACTGACCCTTAATATATGTTGACCTTTTTTGAAATGGTCAAGATCTAGACAATAGAGAGGTGTCCTTCTTCCATTCATTTCATGGCATTATATCAAAGCTTCATACTGTCAAGTTAGTTCACCTCCCTAACGTAGTATGTCAAGGTATGTGAAACAGACATGATTTTGACTTCCATGGCAGATAAAACACGGCCAATTAAATTGTGACTTCCTCAACAAAAGTAAAAATGTTGCTGATGATTTTCATTCCATGAAAGCCAAAGAGTAAACTTGTAATACCTTCTGGCTTTGGTAGAAAGAATACATTTAAATTGAAATAACCACATCAATTTGAATACACAAACTTTCCATTTTTCAATGTTGTTTCTACTTCTTTAACACTATAAGAAACAGAACCATTCAAAACTCAATAAAATCTAGTAGGAGTATGCAGAGATCTCTTCCCTGGAGCTGAGGGGTGACTCCTCAGAGCCCCTCCCCAACATTCCTAAGAACCCTACATAGGCTTCTTAGTGTTACCCTGTATCAGGCTTTCTGCCAATGTCAAACCAGTGCCTGTGTTGTAATGCACAGCAGCTAAAGCCTCAGTGAAGGGATAATTTTGTAAAATCAGTCTTGCTAAAAGATGACAGGAGAAAGTAAGGAATACAATAGGCCAAAGGGCAGAGGCCCCTGGAAACATCAGGCCACTAGCCCACCTGGGCTGCACCCAGAATGATGGGTACTGTTGGTCCATCATTTGGCCTGTGCCACCCTTACCATAAAGGCTCCTGGGAGCTGAGGCCCATGATTTGGGGCAGTATAGTCTGGCATTATGAATGCACAGCCCTCACCTACAAGGCCCCTGGGAACTTCAGGACACAAGCTTACCTGAGAAACCTTGGGATTCTGTGTAGGGCATTCCAAAGCTCTGCCAGGCTGCACTCACTGGG
Organism: Urocitellus parryii; assembly: GCF_045843805.1. NCBI lineage: Eukaryota > Metazoa > Chordata > Mammalia > Rodentia > Sciuridae > Urocitellus > Urocitellus parryii. Next base: position 77,803,564 of record NC_135547.1, read on the forward strand.
AAGACTCCTGAAAGCTGAGAACTCATGGATTCTGGACAGTTCAATGTACACTTGAGCCAGATCTTGAATTTGATTTTGAACTTGACCGTGAACTCAACTTTGAATTTGACCATGAACCTGACTTTGAACTTGACTGAATTTGACTATGAATTTGAAGTTGATTTGAAGAACCATGTGTTCTCAGAACATTCCATCTTCCAGCCATGGCCAAGCCTGGCTTCATCAATGTCTGGAGTCTCTTCACCCCAGCCCAGAGGGTAGCATTAACAGCAGCATTAACTAGGATCGGAGGGGAAACCCGTGCTGATGACAAAGCCAGCCACTCACAGCATGCTATCCAGTGTTTTCCAGCAGCTCCAGAGAATGAGCACCCCCACCTTGATGCCCACTTTCATACACAAGAAAGGAGAGGCAGCCAGGATACCTCTTTGTGGGGCACAGGAGGCCTCCCTTGACCAAAAGAAGCTGAGCCCTTGGTGGGATCAAGAACCTATTCCAATTGCATGGCACATGCCACGCTCTCTGTCATTGTGCTACTCTGCCGAAAGCAGACCCATGGCACCACACCAATACCTGAGGGTCTGGATAAAGACTGGTAGACGTCATGTTTTTGTAAAGAAGGATCAGAGTAACAACAATCAGGGTGACAGCCCAGGGACTCATTACCAACTTTTCTCTCAGCTGCCCAGGATCCTGGTAACCAAAGCAATGCCTTGAGGGAAGAGCTGGTCTTCCTCAAAAGCCAGGAACCAGCTGTTAAGCTGCAAATTGCATTTTCATACAATAATCATTAAAAATACCCTCACTGCCCAATATCATGCTAAGCAAAGCAAGCCAATCCCCAAACCCAGAGGCCGAATGTTTCTTCTGATAAGCAGATGCTGATTCATAGTGGGGATAGGGGTGGGAGAGAATGGAGGATCTTTGGATCAGGCAGAGGAGAGTGAGAATTGGGCAGGGGCTCTGGGGATGGGAAGGATGGTGGAACAGATGGACATTATTACTATATATATTTGCATGACCAGTGTGACTCTGCATCATGTACAGCCTTAGGAAAGAGAAGTTGTGCTCCATTTGTGTACAATGTGTCAGAAATTGATTCTGCTGTCATGTATAACTAATTAGAACAAATAAAAACTTAAAAAATAAAATTAAAGTTAAAAAAATAAAAATGAAAATACCATCACTGTTGATCAAGCAAAGAATTTCTGTTCTCCTGAGGATGCAGTCACATGCTGAATGGGATGTCCCTTGCGGCAGAGTGAGGGGAGGCCTTGGGACATCAAGACAGAAAGCCCTGTGGAGAACAAGAGTCAGCTTGGTCCTGACCCAAGGAAGGGACTCCACACTGACAGTGGGGAAATCTGAGATGTCTCCCCCTCTTGCCACCTCCCTGCCCAAGGGAGCAAGAACAGATAGCCTAGCAAGCGGGTGGAGGGAAGCCTGCATCGGTGGTCTAATTTGACTCTTCAGGTTGCTCTTTCTTGGCTCTGGACTTTGGGAACCATACTGGCCCGCAGTGGGGTGACAAAGGATCCTTTTTTGGGCCATAGCACCATTGAATTAGAAGGTGCCAGATGTTCCAAAATGACCAACAGAGAATGAATCCAGAGACCAGCAGGGGAGCCAAGGCAGCTCCAGCGCCCTTTCCTCAGGGTACAGGACATAAGCACCAGCACTGACCTTTGGAAAAAGAGTTGGTGAGAAGACTGGATGAGAGACCTGGTAGAAACAGAGAGAGCCACACTCTGTTTCTTGCACTGACCATTTCCCACATTGGTAGAACAAGAATCAGATGAGCGCTATGAAAATGGACAGTTTTCCCATCAAAAAAGGAACTAGAGACAACAAGCAGGGGAGAGGCCCCATGTTTGCAGGGAGTGTGGACAAAGATTGAGGCCTACATCAGTCCTCATCATACAGCAAAGGGGACGCTCAGGGGAGAGGCCCCATGGTTGCAGAGTGTGAGAGAAGTTTTACATAAATGAATGCAGGCAAAGTTTTGTCTGAAACAGATTTTGGCAGGGCTTGGAGTTTATGTTTTTAGCAATGAAAGGACCAATTTAACGCAATCTCTACAGTCACTGGCACAATGGACACAGACCTTGATCCTCCACCTCTGAGGATGCATCAGAGGAAGTCTAGTGACCCCTCCTATTCCCAAAGACTGCAGAGACCAGAAATGACTGATTCAGCAAATGCTCCACCTCTTCACAGGAGCTGTAGTAGGAAAAGAGGAGAAGGCTCCTTAGGGCTTCCACAGATGTTCACCGGTAGTTCCTTCCCACACTGATCCCTTCTTTTCTTGGCGTCCTTATACTAACAATCCTGTTGTGGTTCCAATCAAATTCAAGACCTCATTCTTCCCCTGATTAATGAAGAATGAAAGTCCCAAGAGGCCATCAGGAACGCTTGCACTGAGCTCAGGATGTCACAGGAATTACAGGAATTTGGTCCCTACAAAGCAAAAGCCCGGAGTTACTCTGGATAAAATATTGGAAAATCAACTGCTGGGTCCAAGAAGGGACATCTCAAATTTGACCCAGAGTTGGGACTGGGGAGGGGGTCCCTTGGTCGCCTGGGAGTGAGGCTTCTTCTCCCTCCCCTCAGCTGCCTGGCTCATTCCTTGGCTTCTCCTGGGTCCTGTTGTGATTTCTTCCAACTTCTCAGAGGAGAAAACCAGACAGGGATGTGAGTGCATGCCTGCTGTGTGGGACCGCGCAGCTTCTGCCTGAGAGCAGAGATGTGTGTGTGTGTGTGTGTGTGTGTGTGTGTGTGTGTGTGTGTGACTGGTATGCAGATCTGTGTTGGGATGAGAGGATTGTGAGGGTGCATCCCTCAAGGTGTGCCTGCACACATATGTGTACAAGTATTTGTGTGTGCCAGTGTGAGTGTGTGCATTTGGGTGTGCCCCTCAGGAAAGGAATGCATCCCCCTTCCTCCAGGGGAATCTTAGATCCTCACCCTCCTTCTGCAGAGAAACAAAATGACAAGAAAACACACTCTTAGGCTGGGCTGTGACACAGTGGTAGAGTGCTTTCCTAGCTTGTGGGAGGCACTGGGTTCCATTCTTGGCACCACATCAACAACTTACAAAATAATTTTAAAATATTATTCTTTTAAACGCATCAAGAATGAAGGTAAAATGATGGATATTTTTAATTAAAATTCAGATATAGCCAGTCAAGGCCCAGCCCACCTTGGGGAGGACAAGGACACCCTCCCAGTGGTCCTAGGGAGGAAGCTTCCTCCATTTCACATTGTACTGCCCACTTGTGCTCCCTGGGGGTGGCTTGAATCAGGCCTCACTTTGCGACCCCAACAGAAAGAGGAATAAACTGTGCTGAGGATTTCTTAGAGGAAAGACTCTTGCAGGAGGAGGATCAAGGAAGTAGGAAACACAGCAGAACCAGAGCAGCCATGCGCCTTGCTGAAGGTGGAGGAAGAGATCACCTCACCTGTGCTCTTTGGACAACATCCTCCATGCCCACTTTCATTTCCCCTTCTGCTGATCCAAGTTTGTTTGCTGCATGAATATATGTTTTCTTCAAATTCATAATAATGTTTTCACCATTCTCTTGATTTTGTTATTGAAAACAAATGTCCAGGGGACAATAAATGATATCTTTAGGATTAAAATGGCCAGCATATTTATTTCTTAGGGCTGGGGTTTTAATAACTACAAACTCTGTAGCAGAGAACAGAAATTTAGGGTTTCACATTTCTGGGGTTAGAATGCCCAAATCGAGGAGTCAGCAGGGCTTTCTACCTTTGAATCCTCTTGGGGAGGGTCCTTCCTTACTTCTTCCAGCTTTTGGCTGGTTTTCTGGCAATGTTGGGTGCTCCTTATCTCACGCAGTAAAGGGAAACTTATACAATGATGCTTATTGAAGCATGGTAAGAGAGCCTTTATTCAGGACCACTGCAAGTGTTGGATGGGGGACTTGGAGTGGGGAAAGAGGTGGGGTTCAACACTAATGTAGAGGGTGACAAGGGAATTCAGAGCCAAAGGGCAGGGCCTCTTAAGGGGAGGGGTCAGTGGATGAAAAATAACTAAGAAGAAACATCAGGGCTGAGGTGATTCTGGCTAGACAACCGGATAGGATTCTTGCTGAAAACAGTCTGGTGTGGTGACACATCACACAGTCCCATATGGATGGAAGAGGAAGAGAAGCAAAGGGAGAGTCACCAGATATCCTCTGGGGACGGGTTCCTTGCTAAACTGACCCCTCCAAGTTCTTTGGCCGCACAGGATTTTACAAAGAGAGGGTCCAGGAGCCTGCCTAATGTTTGGCCAAGCAGAGAATCTTTGTCAGTTCCCCTCATGTTCAAGAAACAAAAATATATCCTTCCCTTCTTCAAACAATTTAAGTCTGTTTTTTCACCTGGTCACCTTTTATCAGGAACCAGCTGAGTCATCTGTTGCCACCTGGTAGTAGAAGCACATCTGCTGAAAGGTGCTACCAGCCAGGCATTCCAGGAGGAGAGATTTCTATGAAAATAAACAAGGCAAAGGTTATTGGAGAAGTTGGAAATGAGGTTTCTGAGTCGATGCTGGGCTGGAGTATGTCAGGGAAGAAATGAGGGCTAGAAATCCCTCTCTCACCCCTGTCCTCTCCCACCCTGGATTAAAAGGCACACACAGAGCAAGTGTCCTACAACTATGATCAATACATTGGCGATCTACTCATAAATGGTAGGCCACGACCAGAACAAGCATTGTTCATAAAAGGCTAGGAATAAAAGGTAAGCCCCAAAACTTAAAAACCCTATAACTGAGGTGACTGCTAACTTCGATGGACACTTCAGGACCTGGACACAGCCAGTGAAATAGTTAGAGAGCCTGAAGATATGTCCACAGAAACACTGCAAATGGACATACAAAGAGGCAAAAGAATGGACATGATGTTGTACAAACAGTTGAAAATTGGCAGAGAAACATCATTAGAACACCAGGTGAGGAAAGGGGAGCCCAAGAAATGTTTGTTATAATATGGGCCTGTGAATTTTCCCAGATTGAAGACAGACACCCAACCTTGAGAGCAGGAAGGTCAGCAGGAGAAGCAAGAGCAAGCAGGAGAAGTCCCCCAAAGTCAAATGTCACCTTCAGGCTGCTGAAAAACTAAAGACCACTGAGAAAACCTGGAAAGTAACCAGAGGGAGAAAATTGCCTAAAGCATCTAGTGGCTATGGTAAGAATGATAATGAACTTCTGGTCAGAAACCACACAAACAAGAGGTAAGTGAAATAAAGTGCTATAATTAAAAAGAAAAATCCATCCACTTGGCAATCTGTATCCAGCAAAATTATTCTTCACCAATGAAAGCAAGGACTCTCCCAGAGAAGCAAAAACTGGGGGGCACTTACTACCAGGCAGAACTCCCTTGCAGAGAACATTGCAATGAGTGCTACAGAGGAAAGGATAAGGACACAGGACAAAAACTAGCATCTCGGAAAGAACGTTTGTCCAAGAAGAAACCCATGATGACGCAGTAAAATTGGTTTTGTTCTTATTCTTAAATGATATCTAAAAGAGAATGTCTCATTCCAGATAATAATGGCCAAAAGTATTGAGTGATGGCAGCACATGGCTAAAGGGAATGAGTGACCGACCACATTGCCAGAAGGGACAGAAGGGAGGAATTGTAGTGCACGTGAAGCACCAGCAGTAATTTGAAGAGAGACTCTGATGAGTCGTAAAGGTAAGCTACAAGCTGCAGGGTAACTGCTTAAATTTTTAAGCAAGAACATAATCTATATGCTAAAGGAGGAGAAGAAATGGACTCATACAAAATGCACAGTGAGACACAGCAACAACAGAGAGAAGGAACGTAAAACAACAAAATGTCACGCACAGAGAACAGTTGTGAACGTGGTAGATAGGACCCTAGCTGCCTCACTGACCACTGTGGATTTGAATGTCCTAAATACAACAATAAAAGGCTTCTCTAGTCAGAGTGGATTTCAATAAAAGGCCCAACAAACTACAACTTGTCTACAAGAAGCACGCTTTACACATAAAGATGAGAAGTCTCAAATCCAAGACATCAGACTCTATTCTGTCATACCACAAAAAAAAAAAAAAGGACTGGATTCATAAGTAAAATCACTTCTAAAAAAATAACTACTGATCCACAAGGCCCACTAGCTAGCAAATAACCCTCAAGGAAGAAAGAATGCCCAATCCAGGTAAATACTTCCAAGTATTTTAACTTAAATTTTCAAGCACATATCACAACAGCATCACTGTGCATGGAAGAAGACATTATAAGAAAGAGAAAATACAGAGATTTCTAAACAATACTTTAGCAAATTGAATGCAACCATATGACATCATGAACAAATAGGATTTGACCCAGCAATGCAAGGTTTGCTTAACATTAGAAAGTCAGAGGACATGCTTCCCCATGTGGGTGAGTTGAATCCATGTGGTCATCTGAGAAAATATTCCTAAAATTCGACACCCTTGGATGGTAAAAGGTGTAGAAGGGCACTTGACCAGAGAAGGAGCACCATGGAATGTCTGACAGCTAACATCATCTTTGATGGTGACACTCCAAATGACTTCCCCCTGAGATCAGGAACAAGGCATGCATGTCCACCCTTGCCACTTCTGTGGATGTTGGAGTCAATGCAATGAGACCACCAAAAGAAATTAAAGACATGCTGATTGAAAAGGAAGGAGGAAAGCTCTGTCACTCTGCAGATGACATGATCTGGTAAACATCAAAAGTCTCAGGGAACACACAAAAGACAGACCGGAACTAAGTAGTCACTGTAGGTTCCCAGGTACAAAATGACTGCACACAACTCAATTGGACCTCCATGTAGGCTAGTAACACACAGTGGGGCATTGACATGATTTTGCAATAGCAATGGAAAATATGAAATATGGAGAATAATAGGAAGGTGGATATGCTGAAAGCTGCCACTGAGAGAAATGCAAGTCTGAAATAAACGGTGAGAGAATCCATGCTCTTTGCACAGAAGGTTCAATACAGTTAGCACATTGAATCTCCCAAACTGCATGAGAGAATCAGTGGGATTCTGATCTAACCTCCAGCATGGGTTTCTGGGGAAATTGACAGGAATATTCTTAAAATCGCATGGAATTGCAAAAGATCCAGAACAGTGACTATAACTTTGAAAAGACAGTTGGAGAATGAAGACTACCTCATTTCAAGGCTTACAGAAAGGCAAGCGTCATCCAGATAAGTGTGATGTCCACATGAAGATGGACGCAAGGACCCCAGAAATGCAGATCTACTTTTATTGCTGTTAAAATAGATAACACAGGCCTAGAACCATCCTTGTAAAGACAATGAATAGTTGATACCAATAGAAAGGCAATGAATGGCAGAAAGGGGAGACTTTTCACCAAGTGATGCTGTAGCTATTGGATAGTCATATCTTCGCCCAAATGAGCATTGCTCAATGGGTCCTACTACAGGCCCAAACTGAGTCACAGTGGATCTTAGACCCACATGTGAGTTTAAAAATCTCTATGAGAAAATATGTGGAAATCTGTTAGTAGTTTGTGTTATGGAAAGTTTTCATAGCTACAATATAATCCTGATAAAGGGTCACCATCCAGAATACACATAGAACGATGCATACAGTCTCAGTAAGAAAGATGCAAATGACCCAGTTGAGAATAGACAAAATGTTAGAATAGCTGTATAACAAACCTGGTGCACACCCCTGGTGCTTGGGGAAATACAATTATAAACCAGTGTTTGATGCCGGGCTGCAATTAAAAAGACCTTCATACACACTGAGGGCTAGGACAGGAAGGCACCAGAGCAGGCCCCTACCACAGATGGACATATGAAATGATGTAGTCATTATGGGGCACAGGACCGCTCTGCCTGTCACATGGGGAAAACCAACCACCTGAGAGGCAGGGTGCTGATAGAGCAAAGTTCATTCTGAGGAGCTAGCTCTTCAGAAGGCAGCTGAAGGGCCCTACTGGTGGGAGTCCGACTCAGAGGCAATTTGTTTAGGAGCTGTGCACAGGTGGAGGTGTGTGGCCAAATGATGAACATCTCATTGTAACTGCCTAGTCACCAGGTTCTTTTCAGTTCAGCAAATCTCAAGAGCAACAGATGGTTATATCCTCAGGCTATTTTCATCACTGATTAGTTTGCCCACATGCAGTTCCCAACATATTAGGCAATGGACAGGCTAGAGGGTTAGGTGCCCCAGTCCCTCTGGCCGCCCACTGAAATCTTGGCAATAAAAGAAGACATACTTCACCTGATTCTTGCAGATGACCAGGGTCAGGTGAGGTGAAGTTGGGAGTCTCCAGGAGATCTGGTCTCAGTTCTTGGCTTCCTACCCACCTTGGGAAATGGTTTTCCCCGCCTATTAAGCGTTCAATACACACCTACCATGAGATTCATCCGTTCCAGCCCCAATACCTACCTGAGCACCAAGTGAAAGCAGACATCCACACGAAAGTTGTTCTTGCATGGTCGACATAGGTTCGCTTGCAGTGGATCCAAATTATTAACATCCCCCGTGTCCAATCAGAGAGTGAGGAGATACACAAAGTCTTTCATATCTATACAGGAGAACGCAACACAGCAATAAATATAGATGAACTACTGAGGCATGGTGAATCTCAAAGTAATTATTTTTTCTTTTTAGTTTCATTGACTTTATTTTTTAAAATATATGACAGCAGAATGCATTACAATTCTTATTACACATATAGAGCACAGTTTTTCATATCTTTGTATGTACAATATGTTTATGCCAATTCATGCCTTCATATGTGTACTTTGTTTTGTTTGCATTACAATTCTTATTACACATATATACCACAATTTTCCATATTTCTGTTTTTTATGAAGTATGTTGACAAGAGAACACAACAGAGCAACAAATATAGATGAACTAATGAGGCACAGTGAATCTCAAACTAATTATTTTAATTTAAAGCAGTCAGCCCTTAAATCCATGTTGCAAAATGTGTGTGCACGTGTGTGTATTTCACAATCACTGTGCACATTTCCAGAAAATGCAAAGTAACCTACAGTTCCCAAAAGGTATCCATGTTTGCTGGTATGGGGAGGAGAGTGTCAGGGTGAGTTGCAGGGAGGGGTTGACTGGGGCATGTGAAAATGTTCCGTATCTTGACTGTGGTGATTGTGCCACAGACCATATGTCAAACTACCTAGTGGTGTGCTTTAAATAGGAACATCTTGTTGTACATCACTGACACCTCAGTGAAGCTTCAAAAACTCAACCAAAAATGTGGAAAAACTTGCCGGGTGCAGTGGTGCATGCCTGTAATCCCAGCTCAAGTATCTGAGACAGGAGGATCTCCTGTTCAAAGCTAGCACAGCAACTCTGTGAGAACTTGTCTCCAAAGTAAAATGCAAAATAGGATGGGGGAAGTGGCTCAGTGGTTGAGTGCTCCTGGGTTCACTCTCCAGTACACACACACACAGACAAAAAAAAATGTGGAGAACCTCACTGACCTTTGGGGATATATCAAGTCACCAAGCAGACATGCAATTAGTCTCACTGAAGAAAAGAGGGGAGGGGGGATGCACAGGTATTTGAAGAGATCGTAGTAGAAAATGTTCCAAATATGAGGCAAAACTATAAACTCAGATCTCCAGGGAGTTCTACGAAGCCCAAGCAGGAAACAAGATGAAGGATGAAGCCCACCAACTGCCAAAGAACAAATAGAAGCAGACATTCTTAAGAGGAGCCTGAGAAAAGATGCATGATTGAAAGAGGCTGGTGGGCAGAACCAAACCGTCGGAAGCCATCACAGAATTGTTACATAAAGTCCGGTTCAACCCTAGTGTGGGTGATTCTGTAGCCTTCAGTATGACAAATTAATGGGTTCTGCTTGTGTTAACCTGTTCTGTGAACGTAGGAAGTTGCAGAAGAGCATGGAGTGTACAATCCCATTTCTGACCAAAGGAAAAGAAGTGCCTGCACAGAAAAATGTCAACACATTGCAATTTATTTCTATGAGCTTGAGAAAGAAAAGCATCACCAAATAGCAGATAAATATGTTCTCTGTAACCTCAGGTGTCTGGGGTTGGTGGGGCTTGTAATAAATAGTAAGGGGACTGTCAATCTTTATTCATGCCTCTGTGCTTTGTTGCATTTGTGTCAACAGCATGGGTTAATTTGGCCATGTTTATGGATTCCAGTAACCCAAAGATGGGAAACTCGTGGCAGAATAATATGGTGGCTAGCAGGATTAACTGGAACTAGACTGCCTTGCTTTGAATCGCATCCCAGACCCTGCCAACATGTGGCACAATTTCCAGAAGCTCGTGCAACCAAGAAAGAGAGGATATGTCCTTGGTGAGATGGGGGTTCTTCTCTGTCCAGCGATGCAGGCTACACTCGGGGAGGAAACAAGTCCTCCAATTAATGTTATTAGAGATTCGCTAAAAGGTCAAAGACTTTTGTGGTTTCAAGGCTCAAGGGATTCAGTGAGTTTTCCATAAGTGAACATATGTGTGTGTGTCAATCTCTATGAATATGGAGGATACAGAAAGCAGGAGGAGAGGTTGAAGGAAGGAAAGGGTGGGGTAGGGAAGGAAACATCTTCCTAAAGTAAGAGATCAGGGGAAACCGAACAGGGTGTGTGAAAAGAGCTGAGAGTAAAATGTTGCACTGCAAGTTAGAGTCACCAAAGGAGGGACTCAAAAATCAGAAGCAGGTATAAAAATTGAGAGAAAGAAGGAGAAGGCAGATTAACAACACAATGAGTGAGTTAGCAACTTTCTCTTTAGTAGAATGGGGTTGATCACTTGTTGATGTCTGAAGCTGATGAAGTATTGAAATGGAAGGGTGAGCTCTTTATTTAGATATAAGGTGGTAACTGACAGAACAAGGAAAACAGAAATTATTCAAACCCTCTGTGAACCCTGTGAACCACCCAAGGAGTAGGAAGTGATGGGCCCCTGGTTCTGTGCTGCTCTCCATAAGCCACTTTGTGCTTTCTGATCACCACTCCTCAGTCTGTATCAGGGGTTCTCTTGATGTTTTGACTACATCCCCTTGTTGCTCTGAAACTTATGGTTTTTTTTTTTTTTCTTTTCACCGACCTTCTTTTGCCTGATTTTCTTTTCCCTAACCTTCTCCTCCACGATCTTTTCCCTCATCTTCTCCTTCCTCATCTCTCCTCCCTGATCTCATTTTCTCTGAATCACCCATTTAAAAAACCCCTTTTCCCAATGATGGGCAGAATCACAGGCTCTGGGACAGGAGTCCCCTGTGTTTCTCCTTTAGTAACAAAGCAATGAAACATTTTCCTTTTTGTGAAGACTTTGTCTATTCTTGGATTGGCACCGAGGACAAGGACCAAGCTTTCGGTGACAAGTCCACCACATGCATGGCTTCTGCTCATTAAGAACAACCATTTTTTGAGAAAAGTGTTTAGAAGATGGTGTGTACGGGAGCAGGTCCCAAGTTTCATCACAAAGACGTTAGCAAGATTTTGCTATAGTGAAGGAGAATTCATTTTGCATCTGTTAAACAAGTGAGAACCTAAATTGTGCAACAGCTCATGGCACTCATGAGACAGCAGCCTCTCACACTCCAGAGTCCAGGAAGGAGTCGCTTCAGAGTCCACGAATGAGTCGCATCAGAGTCCTGGGCCTTGAAGATATTGTTCCAGAGGCATCATGAGACCATGCAAATGCACTCAGAATGGTTGCACTATAGCAAAACAGTTGAAGGAGTGTGTCACCTTAGGGTAAATTATGTCCAAGGTGGCACCCAAAAGGTTGCTCGAAGGGATAGCAGAAAACTCACTCCTGGCTGAATACCCCATTTCATTGGGACCTTATTCTCCAGTCTTCTGCATGGTTTTCTTGAGTACAGACAAGCCCATGCTTTCGTGTATTCATTTGCAACATCCTCGAACCTCACAAGATTGAAGGTCCTAGGGTTGGGAAGACTGTGGCAAACTGCAACCAGTGTGTAAGCTCAGAGAATCAGGCGGTTGGTTGCCTGGAATCCAACCTAGACATTGCCCAGGGTGGAGCCTGGAAGCTCAGACTCTCTAGATGCTGATACCTTGCCCTGGTTAGAGAGAAACTTCCTGCTTTCCTGAGGAGCTAAAAAGAAAAGTCTCTGGCCTTCAAAAACCAGCAGAACAACAAGCATACCCTCAGGACAGAGGGAAAGGGGGTTAATAAGGAGTCTATTGTATTGGGCATTGAACACATGCCACACACTGGTGGAAAACATTTACAATACATTATCATTTTTCAGCATTACAAATATCCCTTTGTTCAGAAGAGGACTCCAAAGGTAAGAAAAAATAAAAGAAGGTAAAGCAATTTGACCAAGGAAAGCAAAACTAGTCCCTCATGGCCTTTGACGCATCATTAGTTATCCCAGGTCAACTGCCTGGGATTTTGACAAAGAAGGCTGTCAGTTAAACCTTTAAGCATGTGTCTGAAGGTGAATTGGTTCCAGAGAGAACAACACCTGGACTGTTGCTTTGTTCTTGCTTGCAGAGCAGGGTTGGGGCAAAACTCCTAGTTTAGAAAGGAAACTCTTAGGATCCTAAATCAGAGTTTCTGGAATTCAAATTCCATGAGCATACTAGGGCTCAGAGAGGCTACAAGTTTGGCTCTGGAAGTCGGTCTACAAGCCAGTTTGATTCCATGGCCCATCTACTTTGGTTCTCACCACAGCCAGGCCCAGGACTTCAGGAATATGTAAGATCTGCCAGAGAATAGTCTTCTTTCCTCATGACCATCCAGAGGCCAAATACCACCAATTAGCATCGTTTGGTGGACTCTGCCTGCTTCCTGGAGACAGAGAGTAAAGAGTCAAAGGGATCCTCAACCTCAGGGAAGGGGGGAAAAGGGGACAGACAGAGGAATAGAAGTGTGAGAGAAAAACCTAGCTCTCCCTTGTCTCCTAGGCAGGCCACTTTGTGGAAGGACAGACAGGGATGGAATGCAGAGGGTAGCAAAGGGGTGGTAGCTGTATTTTGTACTGATTCATTACCCTAAATAATCTAAACACCTGGTGACAACAGAGGAGAATTTTTTTGTCTTTTATTTTCCCATTCTGGCTGACAGAGCAGAATATTTTTTTTTCTTTTACTTTCCCATTCTGACCGATGTTGTGCATCTCTTCTGTGACCTGCTGCAATTTCCTGTATTTTCATAAACTCCCTTATGATTTTAAAAGGAGGGAGGAAGGTTTCAGGGAGGCAGAAGCCCACAGGAAGAATCGAGCTCAGAGCCCAGAGGAGTCAAAGAGTTCTAACAACAAAGCTCCATGTTGGCCAGGGCAGAGAGAGACAAGAACAGGGAATTGGCCAAGGGTCACATCAAGCAGCCCATTATACTTAAGCCACACCAAGGAGTCTGCATATTCCCAAAAGCTCAGTCCTTGTCCCTGATATACCAATTTAATAAGGACACAGTTTTGAGGAAAAGGAAAATGAAGGTTTATTGCTTTGCTAGCAAAGGAGAAGCACAGGGACCTCCAGCCCCAGAGGCTGTGATTCAGACCATCATGGAGAACAGAAGGTTTTAAATAAGCTCTTCAAAGGCTGCCTTCCAGGAGTGTCCTGACAGGGGTCCCAGGCGAGCCCTCATGGCTTGTTGAAATTCACTTGTTAATCTGGGAGATAGCCACTTCCTAAATCTTCCCATGCCACCTCCTCCCTGGGGTGGGCAGGTGCTCCAGGACAGAAAACTAGGCTCAGGATAGGAAAACAGAATTTGTTCCCCATGCCCACTTTAGGGAAGGCAAGAGGTAGAAGAGCAAAGGAAAAACATGTCCCTTTTAAAAAACAGTGAGGGCAGTATTTCAAAGGGGAAGTGGACCACTGTCACAAGCACTTTAGTCAAAGTGAACTGGGGATCCATAGTGGGTTTTAAAGGAGGGAAGGCAGAAGACACAATTCACCTTTTTTTTAAAATTGACTTTATGTTTTTTAAATACATGACAGTGTTACTGCTGTTTAGCTGTGATAAGTCCTTGCTTCCCTGAATGCTGAAGTATAACACCAGAGAAGCACGCAGAGGCAAGTGTAGAGTGGAAAGGGTTATTAAAGGGAAGCAGAGGGTCTGGGGATGAGGCTCAAGTGGTAGCTAGTTTGCCTAGCTTGCGTGAGGCATTGGGTTCAATTCTCAGCACCACATAAAAATAAAGATATTGTGTCCACCTAAAACTAAGAAATGAATATTTTTTTTTTAAAAAAAAGGACAGCAGAAAAGACTTCTCCCCAGAGGAAAAAGGGGACCAGAAAGGCAGGTGGAATCCCTGGAAGGGCAAGGTCTTCCCTTTTTTATAGCTAAGGTCTTCTTTTAGTCTTCCCACATTCCTGTCCTTTGTTTCCCTTTATCCTGCAGTGATAGAATGCAGGTGGGAAGGCCAAAAGGTGGGAGATAGGTGGGCTGAAGGAGTAATCTGGGCAGGAAGGGCCTTGGATGCTTTTTGATTAGCACCTCCCTGTTTGCTGGGGGCTGTTTCATTAACAGTTCCTTAGGATGGGTTCTGGGCATTGGGGACATTAACATTTCAGTTTCCCCAAGTGCTGCTCTGGTTTCCTGGACTCCATTCTAGATAATGTCCCCCATTTTCTTTATCTTCCTTGATATTAGACCTGATTTCCCTAACCACACTAACTATCTATCTTTAAATCTGGCTTCAACAGCGGACACGGTTAATAAGGACACAGTTTTTTTCAGAAAAGGAAAGTGAAGGTTTATTGCTTTGGTACCAAAGGAGAAGCACAATTCTTATTACACATACAGAGCACAATTTTTCATATCTTTGTATATAACATGTTCACGCCAATTCATGTCTTCAAACATGTACTTTTTTGCATTACAATTCTCATTACATATATATACCACAATTTTCATATCTCTGTGTATAAAGTAAGTTGACACCCAGAAACATCAGCCTGGCTACTGGACAGAGAAGTGACTTTGGTGGAAAGGGGTAACCAGTCAGGAGGCTATCGTGGGAATGCACGTGACAGTGGGGAGGGTGTGAGGGGCTCCACGTTGCTGTTTTAGGATGAAATGCCTATGAGATATGCAGGAGGAGACATCAAATAGACAGTCCAACAAGTAGGACATCATCTCTTGGCCTCATTCCTCCCCTAGCCCACCCACAATGTCTGGGCGTTATACCATTGCCTCCTCTGCAACTCGCCTTCCCCACCTAGAAATAGCACACAGTTTTGGAAACCCCACTGAATCATCCCACGTATAAGTAAGTCACGCTCATTGGTGTTTGTGTGATCACCCTTGCATAAAATGGTTCTGCCACAATGCATCAGTCTTTCTCCAGCCGATAGATGCTTGCTTCATGTCCTACTTTGCCCGGTAGGAGTTGCTCTGTGATGAAACATGCTTGCAGGTATGTCCTTATGTTGTGGAGCTCTGATTTCCATAGGACCAATTCCCATTTCATCCCTCCGTGCTCACATCTGTCTCCCTGCACTCTTCAGAACCTTATCCGTTTGCTAAATGGGTGGTATTTGAGATGATTTCATAGCAAGTGTTCATCTTTGTTAAATAACAGGGGCACTCCCTAGATAAAAGCCTGAGCTGAGTTTTTGTGGGGCTGAATCTCACAATTATTTTTGTTTGGAGAAGTTTGATGGAAATGAACAGAAACAATATGCCTACCCCTAAATACACTTAGGCTTCCGTTCTCCATTCTGCTATGCATCCTCATGCAGCCCTGGCAATGAGAAATACATGGGAGGAGGCTTCACAAAGTGGACCTCTGACTTTGGAGTTTTGATGCACTTTTGCATAGAGTCCATCTGTCCATCTCCCTACTGGTGCCAACCCACCTCTTCCTTCCTCCACTCTTTCTATATCTTCCCTCCTCTCTGAACCATACTCCCACTCCTTTGGCTATCTCCCTCCTGATAGGAAGAAGGAGGTGGCCATACGGAACAGCAGACCACTCTTTGAAGGTCTCCATATCCACAGCTCTCATTTCAAAGCCTCACTGGGAGATGATGAAAAAGAGATGTCCAAACCCCAGCCCACAAAGTTGTCCTCATCTCAGGTTAAACCAACTCCCCTACACATGCAGCAAGGAGCAGTCCTTCTCAATCCCTTTTGCGGGCTTGTCCTCCTCGAGCCCACTTCTCACTGTTCGAGTGGCTCGAGAAACAGCCCAGCACCTGCTTCTAGTGGCTTGTCCTCTGTATAGGTGATCAGTCCTCAGAATGATGGCTTTAAACACTATCTGCATCCTGTTGCCTCCATAATTTGGTTTCCCCAGACTTCAGTAATTTGACACGTGCAAACAGGAGCTCCATACACACTCCCAACTGTCTCTCAGCCCTCTCAAAACCTATCCCACCTGGTCCCCTTACCTCCAAAGACCGCGCTTGGCACCTCCCTGTTGAGCATGTGCAAGGAAATATCCCCACAGGAAACATTCATTTCTGAAGTTGGTTCACCAACTGCCCTTAACCCCCCTCAAGTGCCACCTCTTCTGTTTGCAAAATTCCACGGGAATTCACCCACTGCTCTCCACATTATGCTTGCGGTCTGGGACAAGGCATTGCCGGCTCTCCATTGGACGATAGCAGGAGCCTCATAACTGGTTCCTTTGCTTTCCTTTGTGCCCTGCCCACTTGCATCATTTTCCAAACAGAGCAGCCAGAGGGAAATTACTGAATGTAAATTCAACCATGGCACTCTCCCTGGCTCCCCAGAGCACCCTGACTAAGAACCAAACCTCTCCAGTGGCTCCTGCCCTACACTGCACCTTTCTTCATTCCCTCCCTCCATCTCCTCTGGCACAGGGCTCCAGCCACACACACAGTCACATCACATAATCTCATCACCTCATCCCCACTTAGCAGCAATCATGGCTTGCCCCTGAGCCTCTGCATCCTCGGGTTCCTCTTGGACAACCACCTAAAATGGTGAGGCACAGCTCATCAACCTCTGCCTGCAAGCAACCTGGACCCCCAGGAGATGGCTCCTAGCAGTGGTGGCAGTGGTCACCGTGGTCAGCTATGGACTGTATGGCAGGATTCTCCTAGGTCTCTGCCCCTTGCCTCTGCTGTCTCTCGCCCTGCCTAGGGCCAGAGAGCTGGGCTCTGCAAGCCAGCAAGGTGTAAGTCTGTGTGCGTGTGTCTCCTGCTCAGCCAACCTGGGATGCTTGCCAGGCATTGAAGGTAAATTCTCACTGTCTCGGCCCCCCCCCCCCCCCGCCATGGTAACTTAGTGGCTTTCTTAGGTTCAGGGTTCACAGTGGTTGTTCTTTCATGCGTGACTGCTACAGGTCCACCTAACACCACCACCAGAGAAAGCCAGCTTCATTTACCCAAACACAGTGGATGGACAGGGGGTAGGGAGGAACGTGCTGAGCCCATGATATTCCAGGGCCACTGCAGTCCACTCACCTGGCATGTATATGCTGCTGCTGGCAGTTTTGTTATCCATAGGGGCAGCATGAGCTCCAGTGTTGGGAAGATGTCCTGGATGGGGGCACTATGTTTGGTCCCTTGGTTGTTATCTAAGTATCTGAACCCACTGGCTCATGGTAAGTGTGAGACCCCATATCTCGAATGAAAGAGGGATGAGACAGGTTTGTTCTGACTCTTTTGCAACTGGTCCCATGT
Source organism: Urocitellus parryii (assembly GCF_045843805.1). NCBI lineage: Eukaryota > Metazoa > Chordata > Mammalia > Rodentia > Sciuridae > Urocitellus > Urocitellus parryii. The sequence goes on from NC_135547.1 coordinate 77,821,175, forward strand.
GACTGTCTACTTTTTTTTTGCCACCCCCATCTTGGGTTGATGATGTGTGCGTGTGCCAGAAACAAGCACAGGTGTGTTCTCACAGATGGGCACTTATATGAATGTGGATGATCAATTTGTTCTCTCTCTCTGAAGTTCTGATTGTAAATCTTCCCTGCTTGAACATGCACAAGAGTGGAGCCTGTGATCTGCAGGGCAGGTTTCAGGCACCTTAGCTCACCTCTCTGCCTTCAGGCCCTATCTCCTACTCTGCACCTTTTTTTTTTTTGTTTGTTTGTTTTGTTTTGTTTTGTTTTTTTGGTTCTGTGGAGTGAATCCAGGGGCACTCAACCACTGAGCTACATCCCCAGCCCTTTTTTGTGTTTTATTTAGAGACAGGGTCTCACTGAGTTGCCTAGAACCTCTCTGGGCTGCTGAGACTGACTTTGAACCTGGGATGCTCCTGCCTCTACCTCCCAAGCTGCTGGGATAACAGGCGTGTGCCACCAAGCCCAACCTTACTCTGCACTTTTGGAGACCATGATCTCTGTCCACATCAGATTATTAGGCATGAGCAGAAGATACCATGTGAGCTCTATCATGCCACAGATCCTTGAGCACACAAGTGATCCCTCTGCCTCCAATGCCTCCCCTCCTGTCTAGACATGATGGACTGCTACTCAACTTTTAGGGCCTACCTCAGGGTGTTTCATCTTTGAGGCAGCCTCCCTTGATTCCTACTAGGAAGAATTAGTGGCTGAACTCTAGTTTCAATTATAGTCTACTCTGAGGGTAGATAGCTGCTTGCTGATCTGTTCCCTCAGCATTAAGCCCTGTGTAGCCTCAATGCTCCTATCTCTCTCTGTCCCCTATGCGCTCTCTCTCTTTCTCTCTGTCTCACAGGAACACAAACACACACACACACACACACACACACACACTCACCCCCACACACTCATGTATATACACATAGGAATCACTTCTTTTCTTCCTGCCCCATACATCAACAAATGAACGCCCATTGCTCAGTTATCACATCATTGCCTGTCTCCTAGCCACCAGTGCTGTAGGTATAGCTGGTAGACTGGGACTAGGCACCTCATTCTACAGAGAGATTTCAGGTTTTGTTTAAATTTTTCTTTGAGTGCAGATGTACCTTTCTTGGTCCAGGTTGGAAACCTCAGCACCTTGAGGGCACAGGCAAGACTAAACAAGTGCCTGGCTCTGGACTAGGCCCTGTTCGCTGCCCTTGGTTAGACATTTCTCACTTGAGGATTGAGGATGGTGCTAGAGAAAGGGTGCTCTTGGTCCCCTCACTTCCAGGCAGGTGGGCCCGAGCTGGGGTGTTCAGAACCCCAAGTCCATAATTCTGCTGAGATAGGGTTTCCGGTCCAGATTGTCTGCTCCCAAGACAAAGCTAAAAACCAGGCTATGTCCTCCTGTTTCCCAGACCTCTGCATCCCTAAGGACTGGCAGGGGCCATCCATAAATATTTGTGGCAGAGGAGGGAAAGAACTGGAAAAAGGAAGGAGGGTTCAGAAAACAGACCATTCTGCTGCATGGGTAGCTTGGGAGCCTGGGAAAGGGAATGTTTTCATTGGTGGTGGTGACTTTGGGGCCCTCTGTGCTTTGTGGTGGGGAGGAACCCCTGAAAACTCCTTTCCTTGGCTTTGTTTATCTTCAAGGCCGCCCCCACCCACTCTTGCAAGGTACTTGATTTAAACATTGAAATGTTCCATTACAAGGAGAAGGGCACAAAAAACAGCCCTGCCCCCCACCCCGCGCCCCCACCATGGGACCCGAATTCCTTTGGTCCACAGTGGAGCCCTTTCCTTGGCATCCTCTTCATGAATATGCGGAGGCCCCCAGAGGCATTGAACACCCCCATCCCACCTCCCTAGCCACCCCGCCTCTAGCCTCAGGCTGTGCTCCTGCTCCTGCTCTGGCTCCCGCCCCCTCCCACCACCCGCGGCCCCACAGCCCCGCAGCTGCCACAGGGGGAACCAAAGAGACAGAAGCCTTCCCAGCTGCCCGGACCACAGACGCCAACACCCCCCGCCCCCCACCACACGCCGCCCTCCCGCCCGCGCCCCGCACGTTAGCCCACGACCGAGCGGCGGCGGCAACAGCAGCAGGCTGAAGGCTGCGGCGACTCGCATCGGCGCGCTCCTGGCGGCGCTCGCCATCCCAGGTGATTTGGACTCGCCAGATCGGCTAGCTCCGGGGCCACCTTCCTCAGCTCCCGATCGCTCCCCCTGTCCCGGGTTCCGGCACCCACCGGGCCTCCTGCCCTCCCCCTCCTCTCCACCCACTCAGTTCTCTGGAAGGGAGGTCGCGGCAGCGGCCCAGTGTCAGTGGTGATCCTGGCGACAGCGGCGACAGTGGCAGCAGCGGTGGCGGCGGCGGTGGCGGCGGCGGCGGCCGCAGCGGCAGAGGCTGCGGCGGCGACCGTGGCCGAGGCGGTGGCGGAGGCCTCCGTAGCGGAGGCGGAAGCAGAGGTGGAGGCCGAGGTGGAGGCCGAGGCCTCAGGAAAGGAGGCAGAGGCGGAGGCCAACCTGGGGGAGGAAGCGGAGGCCGCTCGTGCGTCAGCTTTGGTGGCTGCGGCGGAGGCCAGCACTGCCGCTGCCGCCTCCGCAGCAGTGGAGGCTGTGGCGCCCCGCATGGGGGAGCTGGATGTGGATGAGGAGCTAGCGGCGGCGTTGGCTGCCGAGGATGCAGGTGCGGAATTGGGCGGGGGCTCGGAAGGGAACCCAGATTTTCCCATGGCCTCTCTGTACGTGGGCGACCTGCATCCCGAGGTGACCGAGGCAATGCTGTATGAGAAGTTCAGCCCAGCGGGGCCGATCCTGTCCATCCGCATTTGCAGGGACAAGATCACCCGCCGCTCTTTGGGCTACGCATATGTCAACTACCAGCAACCGGTGGATGCCAAGCGAGCCCTAGAGACCCTGAACTTTGATGTCATAAAGGGCAGGCCAGTGCGCATCATGTGGTCCCAGAGGGACCCCTCGCTCCGCAAGAGCGGGGTGGGCAACGTCTTCATCAAGAACCTGGGCAAGACCATCGACAACAAGGCGCTGTACAACATCTTCTCGGCGTTCGGCAACATCCTCTCCTGCAAAGTGGCCTGTGATGAAAAGGGGCCCAAGGGCTATGGGTTCGTGCACTTCCAGAAGCAGGAGTCGGCCGAGCGGGCCATAGATGCGATGAATGGCATGTTCCTAAACTACCGCAAAATTTTCGTCGGGAGATTCAAGTCGCATAAAGAGAGAGAGGCTGAAAGGGGAGCCTGGGCAAGGCAGTCCACCAGTGCTGACGTCAAGGATTTCCAGGATGACACCGATGAGGAGGCCACCTTGCGATGAGCAAAGCCAAATCTTGGCTCCCACCCGGTTTACAATCCCCCCCACACACCCCCAACCCACCAGCAGTGTATTGTATTGGGAGTGCAGGTCTCTCTCTCTTCACCCCACCTCCCTCTCCCTCTCCCTCTCCTGGCCCCCTCCCAGAGTCTTTCCTCTCTCCCCCCCTTCCCCACTTCCTAGCTTCTGCCTCCTCTCCTTCTGTCCTCCCCCGCCCCCCACACCCCCTACCTAGGGCGTCCTGAGCAACCCTACTAATCTGTGCCATTTGATAAGTTAAAGGCTGCCTCTTCTCCCTGTGGTTTGGTTCATGAATGCATTTACTGTCTCTCTTTGTTTACTGCACAGGTGATAGAATTTCATGGTACAACTATCAGAAAGGAGAAGGAAATCATATGAGAGAAAAGCAAGAGAGTAGTTGCTCCCTATGATCCCACTTCCCAGAGAGAACCACGTTTACCTTTTTGGTGTGCTGTTTTTCCAGGCTCTCTTATCTCCCTCCCTCTTGCCCTCACCCCGCCTCCCCTCTTTACATACTGTTGTAGAATGGTTCATCTATGTGGTGTTTCTTAACCTGCTTTTTCAGCAACTAAAACCAAACAAAAATCAACCCATTGAACTTCTTTCCATGTTATTCAACAGGCTTATGAAACGTCATCATCAGTGCCTGCAGAGTGCTCCTGTGTATCCATGGACCTTAACATTTCTGTAATCATTCCCGCATTGTTGGACATTCAGGTGGTGCCTAGTTCTTTCCCTGTGTTTAAAACCAACACTGCGTGCTCTGATGAGTGAATCCTTCCTTGTCAAGCCAAATCTTTGCTAGCATCCTGGATGGTCTCCCTAACTGTGGACTTGCAGGATCCACATATAGACGTTTCAGAGACTTTTCCTGTGTGTTACCAAAAGGCCCCCTTCATAAGCATCGTGCCGATTTGCACTTGTGCCAGCCAGCGCAGCTAGTAAAAAGAGTATGCCCATTTTCCCTGCATAGTCTTCTAGTTGCTGTAATTGGGGTGTGTGTGTGTGTGTTTGTGTGTGGGTGTGTGCGCGCGTGTGTGTGCGTGCGCGCACACACATGCTTGTGTGTTTGTACCTTGTTCAGCTCAGATGGGCTGCAAATGCTATTTCGCTGTCCTTGGTTGTTTTGCTGGAATAGAATACTGTTAATCACCCTTTCCCCCTGTGTTCACTTTCTGTCCCCTTCCCTGTTGTCCAAAAAAAATTCAGCTTCACTGCAGGAAAAAAAATCACAACGCAGACAAATCATCAGAAGAAAATTAATGTTGTCAGTAATCAATCCTAATGACTACCCATGCCTTTCTGAAACATGCTCATCTGTACCTACCCAGTATTTTCCAAAAACAAAAACTGCCTGAAACATTTTTGGCTGTAGCTCCAGTATTTTTCTTATGCATATGTCATAGATATTATAATGTATATACTGTTTTATATCTGCTTTTCACACATAAATGTGTGTGTACATTTATATTCACATACTCTTAATCTTCATTTCATGTCATTAAAAGTACTTTTAAAATAATTTCTCTGGCTGCTAATATTCAATACAATTCATGGCTATTGATATGTATATATCTATAGATATATCTGTGTATCTTTTATGTGTTTGTGTGTGTGTTTGTTTTAACTCTTTTTTCTCTTTGCTGAACATCTAGGTTGTTTCTTGATCATCTTTTTAATTCATACCAATGCTATGAAGAAACCCATAGTTGAAAAACCTTGCTGACATTCAAGGTTTTTTTCCCTGAACAATCATTTTTAAAGGGAAATTTGTAGTGTCAAAGAATGTGAGCTCCTTGGTTCTTTTTCATGAGGAATAGTGTGTCATTGAATGGCCCTTGATAAATATAGTACATGTTAAATTTTCTAAAGTGATGCAGAATTGTGAGAGTACTTTGGTACTTGGATAATTTTCTGCAGTTGCTATTACAATAATTTCTGCATTTCTGCCAATATTTCATTAGGGATATGGGATTTTGTGGCTTTATTTATTTTAAACATTTATTTTTATATAAATTGAACATGATTATAATAGAAAACATTTTTTAAAGTTGTTAATGTAAAACAAGAAAATCAAAATCCTCAAACCATTCCTCATTCCTCTAATTTTAATAAATATATACATGCCTTTATCATATAGTATGTAATGTTTCATTGGAGGATATTTACACCACAATTGTTCTTTGTGGACTATCTTTGTATATTATTACATATTCTCCTACAATTCTCTTGTATAATATTCCACTACAGGAATGAGCTGCAATTTTTTAGCCAAACCATCTTGGGATAAGTTTGAAATGGTTTTATTTTTTTTTAAATCTACAATGGACATTTTTGTATCTTACTGTCTACGAATATTGTTTTTCCTTTCCGATCTAGTGGAATTACACAGTGATAGATACAGACATGTCAAATATTTTTCTTGGGCTGATATCAAATGTTTCTCCTTTAAAGTTTAAATCCTCCACTAGCAGACTATACACATTATGATTCATCTTAAATTGGTCAAAGTATTTTAAGTTTTGTAAATTTTACGTGACCTGTACATTTTTTCTTTTATTATTTCATTTAAAATTTTACTTTTAAAATGGAGATCTGTCACTTTAAAATATATATAAGAAAAACTTCATATTATTTCTTATCCCTAAGTGTTTCATAACAATTATAGGATATAGTGATTATATTTTATATCCCATTTGTACATATTCTTCACATGCCTAAAAACACCTATGGCTATTCAATTTTCTTCTGCAATTTAGCAACATTGAATAGAACTGGACTTTATTTTAGGAGTTTCCCCACTTTGCATACTAGAGTAGTTTTTATGAATTCCCCCATTAACCCCAAATATATGGTGAACAATTTTGTAGTTGAAACTCCCTCCTAAGAAAAGCACTTAATATTCTTTTGCTTAATTTTTAGTTAACTCAGTCTGCTTAATACAGACTGAGTTAACTAAAAATCAAGACAAGTGTCAGAGATGGTGATTTAAAAGAAGAATGGGGAGCATCTGTAAGAAACTAGAATTAAAACAGTTTTGCAAAGTCCATAAAGCTAATAAAATAAAGCCTTGCCTCTACCCTAGATGTATTGAACTAATTTCTGTGGTTTAATACTATTCTGCAGACCCTCCTTTTAACTCAAGGCAGCTTTACAATTTGGCAAAGATTGAAATACCAAGAAGCCTTTGACTTTAGGACTTGTAGGATATGGATTGCTGTTTTTCTGTATAGGAATTATTTCTTAAAATATGTCTGTTGTTTTAGTTGTTTAGCTCATTATATAAGGATTTCAGAAAACAAACCCACAAGGTAGATAACTATTGGCACAATGTATATGGTTCATGTTCATCCCAAAGAGAGGTTGGCCTCAAACTGATCTGATCAGGATATAATCTCTTTCATAATTACTGGGAAAATGGTAGGCATGTAATGAGTGATAAAAATCAGCTTGTCAATCTACAAAAATGCCAGCTGGAATTCTGATAGGGATTGTGTGAAATACATATTATTATCTTAATATTTAGATTTCCAATTCATGTGTGGGATTTTTTGTTTTATGTAAGTCTTCTTCCAATAATATTTTGCAGTTTTCAGAGTGCTGATTTAATTTTAGTACATTAGATTTCATAAGCATTTTATCCATTTTGATGCTGTTATAAATAGCACTGATTTTAAAATTTCATCTTTGGTTTGCTTATTACTACTATACAGAAATATAATAGTTTTATATATTGATCTTGTTTTCTGAAACATTTCTGAACTTATTATTTCTAATATATTTTAGAAGATATCTTTAGTATTTTGTATATAAAAGATCTGTCATTACCAGCCAAAGTAATCAAAGCATTAAGGTACAGATTGTTTAAAAAAATAGACCAATGGAATACAATAGAAACTCCAGAAATATATACAGGCAAATATAGTCAACTAATCTTAAAAAATGTACAAAAAATTATATAATGCAGAAAAGAGTCTCTTTGACAAATATTTTGGAAAAACTGGATATCCAAATGCCAAAAAGCAAATAAACATTAAAAGAATTTGTTACACCCCTCCTCAGAAATTGACTAAAAATGAGATAAAAATTTACATTTAAGACTAGAGTCCATAAAACTCCAAGAAAAAAAGGGAGAAAAGCTTTATGCCATTTGTCTTGGCAATGACTTAATGGATATGACACCAAAAGTACAGGCAACAAAAGAAAAGTGGGGCTACATCAAATGAAAATATTTCTTCACAGCAAAGAAAAAAATATGAAAAAGCAACCCAGGATATCAGAGAAAATATTGGCAAACCATATATCTAATAAGAGGTTAATATTCTGTATACATAAGGACATTTTATGACTAAGTACCACAAAGAACAAAAAAAAAAAACAAAGAAATAACCTCATTTAAAATGGGCGAAAGATCTACAAAGACAGTTTCTCAAGGAAGATATACAAATGACGTGGGCAACAAATACATGAAAAAATTCCTAGCATCATTAATCATCAACATTAGGGAAATACAAATCAAAACCACAATAAGATATCACCTCAATGGTATTTAATTATTATAATTGATATTATAAAAACCAAAAATATTAGGATGAGGACAAAAGAGAATATTTACACATTGTTCATGAGAATGAAAATTGGTATGGCCATTATAGGAAACAATATGGAAATCCATCAAAAAATTTAAAAATCGATCTACCATACGATTCAGGAATTCCTACCTCAAAGAGTTATTTTCATTGCTGTGTTCATTGTGGCACTATTCACAGTAGCCAAGGTATGCATCAACCTAAGTCCATCAACTGATGAATAGATACTGAAAATGTAGTTAATATACGAAATGGAATATTATTCAGCTTTAAAACAGAAATCTGCCATTTGTAACAGCATTGATGAAATTGGAGAGCATTATCCTAAGTTAAATAAGGCAATACAACAAAAGACAAATACTGCATAATCTCAATCTCACTTATATGTGGAATCTAAAAATGTTATGCTCATAGAATCAGTAGTGAAGGGTGATTACTAGGAGTTGGGATGGGAGAAATGAAGAAATGTTGGTCAGAATGTCGAACTTATAGGTAACATTGCTAATATAGTTAATAATAATGCTTTGTAAGTTTGGTAAGAGAGTAGATCTTAAGTGTTATCACCAAAAAACTGTAGAAATGAATAAGTATGTTAACAGCTTGACTGTGGTAACTATTTCACAATGTACACATATATCAAAGCAACATGTGCAGCTTGAATACACATACACACACATATATGCATAGCAACGTGTGTGTGTATGTGTATTTTTATTTGGTAAATATACCACAAAATACTAAGAAAAAGAAATATGTCATGTCATATATGAATAGAGGTAGTTTTATTCTTCCTTTCCCATTTGAATATCTATTATTTCATGTTCTTCCCTCATAGCCCTGTAGAACATCCAAATATGATGTTTAAATAAATGTGAAAATAACAGATATCCACATTTCATTTCTGATTGTCAAGGAGCATCCACTCTTTCACCATCATGCATCATGCCAGCTGTTGGGCTTGCATGCAGGTGTTGTTTTTAAGGTTGAGGAAATGTCCATCTATTCCTAAATTATTGTGTGTTTCTGTCCCTCAAATATCTGAATTTTAACAAATGTTTATACTGGGCCAGTTGAAATGATCTTGTGTTTTTTGTCCTTTGGTATATGATGTGCTTTATTATCTTAAGTTATTTCTACTTTTTTTTGGTACCAGGGATTGAAGTCAGGGACACTCAACTACTGAGCCACATCCCCAACCCTATTTTGTATTTTACTTAGAGACAGGGTATCACTGAGTTGCTTAGTACCTCACCATTGCTGAGGCTGGCTTTGAACTTGAAATCCTCATACTAGCTGCTAGGATTAAAAGTTTGTGCAGAGCACCTGACTCTTAAGTTATTTTTAGATATGAAAACAATATTGCATTCCTTGCATAAATTTCACATTGCTATGTTGAATAATATTTATATATTATTTAATTCAATTTACTAGTATTTTTATATTGAATTATTATTTTTTATTTATCCTTTTTATTTATATACATCACCAGGTTACACCTGACCCAATCACAAAAGCATGGAACCCAACCTACTCTGATTCAGTCCTCAGAACTTCTATCTCATCACCCCTTCAGTCCTCACCCTCCACTTCACTGATCTCTCTTCAATACATTTAGAGTTTACATTTTTAAAAATTGGTGTCCTGTGGATACACACAATATCAGGACCAACCGTGCCACATCCATGCATGCACTTATGAAAGTTCAATCATACTTCTTCCACTCTTCTCTTTTCCCATCCCTCTTCTTCCTCCTCAATCTGTCTACTGATCTTTTCCCTACTTTGTTGAAATTCCCTCTCCATTTTTTATTCCCATTTCTTTCTTTCTTTTTAATCCCTCACCTCCTTGTTTTGTATTAACTTTTGCAAATCAGAGAAAACACTTTCTGAGTCTGGCTTATTTCACTTAGCATGATAGTCTCCAGTTCTCCATTTACTGGCAAATGCCATAAAGTTATACTTGTTTATGGCTGAGTAAAACTCCATTGTGCACATATACCATATTTTTATCCATTCAATCTTTTGAGGGGTACCCAGGTTGGCTCCATATATTAGCTATTGTAAATTGAGCTGCTATAAACATTTATGTGGCTGCATCATTGTAGTATGCTGATTTAAAAATTTCTGGATATATTGAGGAGTTAGGGAGCTGAGTCATATAGTGTTTCCATTTCTACTTTTCTGAGAAGTTTACATACTGCTTTCCAGAGTGGTTACACTAATTTGCAATCCCACCAACAATGTATGACTGTACCTTTCCCCAACATCCTCACCAACATTTATTATTTTTTGTATTCTTGAAAATTGCCAATCTGACTGGAGTGAGATGAAATCTCAATGTACTTTTGATTTGCAGTTTCTTAATTGCTAGAGATGTTGAACATTTCTTCATATATTTATTGACAATTTGTATTTATTCATTTGAGAAGTGTCTGTTCAGTTCTTTTGCCATTTATTGATTGGGTTATCTGGGTTTTTTTGTGTTTAAGTTTTTTGAGTTCTTTTTATATTCTGGATATTAATGCCCTATCTGAGGAGCAGTTGACAAAGACAATCTTCCATTCTGAGGGCTCTGTCTTCACACTCTTATTTCCTTTGCTTGTGAAAAAGCTTTTTAGTTTGATGGCATCCCATTTATTGATTTTTTAAAAATTTTAATTCTTGCACTTTAGGAGTCTTGTTAAGAAAGTCAGTTCCTGTGCCCATATGTTGGAGTGTTGGGTCTACATTTTTATCTTGCAGTTGCAGGATCTGTGGGCTAATTCCTAAGTCTTTGATCCACCTTGAGTTGGCTTTTGTGCAGGGTGAGAGATAGGGGTTATATTTCATTCTACATTGTTTTTGCAGCACCGTTTGTTAAAAAGTTTATCTTTTCTTCAAAGTGTGTTTGTGGTGCCTTTGTATAGTATCTATGTGGGTTTGTCTCTGTGTCTTCTATTCTGTTTCATTTTTCTTCATGCCTCTTTTGGTGTCAGTACTATGCTGTTTTTGTTAATATAGCTTTGAGGTATAATTTGAGTTCTTGTCTTGTGTTGCCTCATGATTTGCTTTAAGCACTAAGGATATTTTTCTTATTTTTCCAAATTAATTTCAGAACTGATTTTTCTACTTCTGTGAATAACATCATCAGAATTTTCATGGGGATTGTGTTGAATCTGTGCTTTTGTTAGTATGGCCATTTGGACAATATTAATTTTGCCTGTCCAGGAACATGAGAGGTCTTTCCATCTTCTAAAGTCTTCTTTTATTTCTTTCTTTAGTGTTCTATAATTTTCCTTATAGAGGTCCTTTATCTCCTTTTTAAATTGATTCCCAAGTATTTTATTGTAAAACTTCTGCCCCCAACAATGGTGCATGTATATATATCAAATAAACTTTTCTCAATATTAAGAATCAAATAGACCACAGCACAATAATACTGGATGACATTCACACACCTCTCTCACCACTAGATAGACCAGATGTAAACTAAGTAAAGATTCTACAGAACTAAAAAATACAATTATTAATATGGACTAACAGACATCTAAAGAATATTTCATCCATCAATGACTCAATTTACTTTCTTCTCAGTAGCACATGGAACATTTTCTAAAATAGATCATATTTTAGGTCACAAAACAAACCTTGGTAAATACAAAAAAAGATAATAGTTTACTAGTATTTTAATATGAACAAATTACCGTGGAAACATAACACAAAATTTATCATTTGGACCATTTTTAAGTTCAATGTTATTAATTACATGTGCTGCATCTTTCACCACTGTCTTCAGAAATTTCTGTTTCCAAACTGAAACTCTGGGACCATTAAAAAAAATATTCCTTCTTTGGGTCTGAGTAAGGAAGAAACAGTATCATGGTGGAAGGGCATGGTGGAAGAAAGTTGCTCACCTCATGGCAGCTGAGAAGAAGAAAAAGAGGAAGGTGCCAGGGACAATTATAATCCCCAAGGATACACCACCAAGGACTTGCTCCCTTCAACTAGGTCCTGCCTCCTAATAGTTACTGAAATTATGAAGCCATCAATGGATTATTCACTGATTGGTTTAGAGTCCTTATGGTTTAGTCATTTTCTAAAAGCCCCAACCCACCTTGAACATTGCTGCTTTGGAGACCAAACCTTTAACACAAGCCTTTTGAAGATATTCCACATCCAAACTATATGTATATGATACCTTATTTTTGACTAAAATTACAAGGTCATGAATACATATTTATAGCTTATTTGTCTTACTTGATTGAAACTTTATAATTAGTAACTTTCATTTTTCCCTTCTTCCCAGACTCTAGAAATTACCATATAACTTTTCAATTTTATGAATATGATTATTTCAGATATTTAAGTGGAATCATGCAATATTTGTCTCCTGGTTTGTTTCATTTAAAATAGTACCCTTAGGGGTCATCCATATTGTTGCAGATGGCAAAATTTTATTCCTTATGAAGAATAAATTTTTAATATTATCCCATACATGTATATATACATTTTTTAAATCAGTTCATCTATTGATGGCTATCTAGGTTCTTTTCACATTGTGAATAGTGCTGAAACAAACATGGGCATGTTGGCTTCAATTTTTTTAGATAAATGCCAGAAGTTAGATTCCTGGATCAGATGGTAATTATACTTTTAATTTTGTGAGAAATTTTCTTGTATTTTTATTTTTATTTCTTATTTGTTCTAAATAGTAATGCATGACAACAGGGTGCACTTCAACTCATTGTACACAAATGGAGCATAACTTTTCATTTCTCTGGTTGTACACAATGCAGAGTCACATCATTCATGCAATCATACACTTACATAGGATAATAATGTCAGTCTCATTCCACCATCTTTCCCACCCCCATACCCCCTCCCCTCCCCTCATTCCCATCTGCCCAATCCAAAGATTCTTCATTGCCCTCCCCCCCATTATGAATCAGCATCCACTTGTCAGAGAAAACTTTTGGCCCTTGGTTTTTTGGGATTGGCTTACTTTCCTTAGTATTATATTCACCAACTTCATTCATTTATCTGCAAATGCCATAATTTCATTCTTCATGAAGGCTGAGTAATATTCCATTATGTATATATACTACATTTTCTTTATATATACACTTATTAAAGGGGATCTAGGTTGGTTCAATAGTTCAGCTATTGTGAACTGAGCTGCTATAAACATTGTTGTAGCTGTATCAATGTAGTATGCTGATTTTTAAGTCCTTTGGGTATAAACCAAGGAGTGGGATAACCGGGTTAAATGGTGATTCCATTCCAAGTTTTCTGAGGAATCTCCATACTGCTTTGCATAGTGGTTGCCCAAATTTGCAGTCCCACCAGTAATGAATGAGTATACATTTCCCCCACATCCTCGTTAACACTTACTGTTGCTTGTATTCTTGATAATTGCCATTCTGACTGGAGTAAGATGAAATCTTAGTTTTGATTTGCATTTTTGTAATTGCTAAATATGTTGAACATATTTTCATATATTTGTTGATTGATTGTATATCTTCTTCTGTGCAGTGTCTGTTTGGATCCGTAGCCCATTTATTGATTTTTTTTGGTGTTATTTGAGTTCTTTATATATGTTGGAGATTAGTGCTCTATCTGAGGTATATGTGGTGGTAAATATTTTCTCCCATTCTGTAGGCTTTCTCTTCAAGTTATTGTTTCCTTTGCTGAGAAGAAGCTTTTAAGTTGAATCTCTCCCATTTATTGATTCTTGATTTTATTTATTGCATTTCAGGAGTCTTGTTAAGGAAGTCAGGTCCTAAGCCAACATGATGAAGATTTGGGCCTACTTTTTTTCTATTAGGCACAAGGTCTCCAGTCTATTTCCTAGGTCCTTGATCCACTTCAAGTTGAGTTTTGCACAAGGTGAGAGATAGGGATTAAATTTTATTTTGTTACATATAGATTTCCAGTTTTCCCAGCACCATTTGCTGAAAAGGCTACCTTTTCTCCAGTGAATGATTTTGGATCCTTTGTCTAGTATGAGATAACTGTATTTTGTGGGAATTTCTCTGTGTCCTCTATTCTGTACCATTTGGTCTAAATGTCTATTTTGGTGCCAATACCATACTGTTTTTGTTAATATAGCTCTGAAGTATACTTTAAGACCTAGTATTGGTATTGCTTCACTCTTCTTGTTAAGGATTGCTTTGGCTATTCTGGATCTCTTGTATTTCTAAATAAATTTCATGATTGTTTTTTTTCTATTTTTATGAGGAATGTTTGGATTTCAATTGGAATCACATTAAATCTGTATAACACTTTTGTAGTATGTCCATTTTGACAATATTAACTCTGCCTAACCAGGAGCATGGGAGATATTTCCATCTTCTAAGATCTTCTTTAATTTCTTTCTTTAGTGTTCTGTAGTTTTCATTGTAGAGGTCTTTCACCTCTTTTGTTAGGTTGATTCCCAAGTATTTTATTTCTTTTTTTTTTTTTGAGACTATTGTGAATGGGTTAGTTTTCCTAATTTTCTCTTTCAGAGGATTTGTCACTTATGTACAGAAATGTATTTGATTTACAGATGTTGATTTATGGGTGTTGTTATTAGTTCTTGAAGTTTTCTGGTGGAATTTTTTGGATCCTCTGAGTATAGAATCATGTCATTGTCAAATAGTGATAGTTTGAGTTCTTCTTTTCTATTCATATTGCTTTAATTTCTTTTATCTGTCTAATTGTTCTGGCTAGAGTTTCAAGGACTATGTTGATTAGAGGTGCAGAGAGAAGACATCCCTGTCCTGTTTCAGTTTTTAGAGGGAATGATTCTAATTTTTCTCCATTTAGAATGGTGTCCACATTGGGGTTAGCATAGATAGCTTTTACAATGTTGAGGTATAATCCTATTATCCCTAGGTTTTCTAGTGTTTTGAACATGAAGCAGTGCTATATTTTTTGAAATGCTTTTTCTGTATCTATTGAGATAAAAATGTTTCTTATCCTAAAGTCCATCAATGTGATGAATTAACTTTATTGATTTCCATATGTTAAACCAACCTGGCATCCCTGGGATGAACCCCACTTGACTGCAGTGCACTATTTTTTAAATATGTTTTTGTATGCAATCTGCCAGAATTTTATGGAAAATTTTTGCATCTATGTTCATCAGGGATATTGGTCTGGAGTTGTCTTTCCTTGATGTGTATTTGTCTGACTTAAGTATCAGGGTGACACTAGCCTCATAGAATGACTCTTTAAGAGAGTCTTCCTTTTCTACTTCATGGAATAATTTGAGGAGTATTGGATTTAGTTCTTCTCTGAAGGTCTTGTAGAACTCTGCTGAGAATCTGTCTGCTCCTGGGCTTTTCTTTGTGTGTAGGCTTTTGATGATGTCTTCTATATTTCATTGCTTAAAATTGATCTATTTACATTGTGTATATTCTCCTGATTCAGTTTGGGTAGATTATATGTCTCTAGAAACTTTTTGATGTCTTCCAGATTTTCTAATTTATTGGAGTAAAAATTTTCAAAATAGTTTCTAATTACTACTTTTGGTGTTGATTTGTTCTTCTTTTTCTAAGGCTCTGAGATGTAGTGTTAGGTCATTAATTTATTGACTTTCTATTATTTTAATGAATGAGCTCAATGAACTTTCCTCTTAGCACTGCCTTCATGGTGTCCCAGAGATTTTGATATGTTGTGTTCTCATTTACCGCTAAATTTTTTTTTATCTCCTCCCTGATGTCTTCTGCTATCCATTGTTCATTCAATAGCATATTATTTCATCTCAAGGTGTTGGAGTTGCTTGTATTTTTATTTCATCATTGATTTCTAATTTTATTCCATTATGATCTGATAAAATACTGGGTAATATCTCTATTTTTTGTATTTGCTAAAAGTTGTTTTATGGGATTACATATGGTCTATTTTAGAGAAGGATCCATGTGCTGCTGAGAAGAACGTTTATTTTCTTGTTGATGGATGAAATATTCTATTTATGTCCGTTAAGTCTGAATTATTAACTGTATTATTGAGTTCTATTGTTTCTTTGTTTAGCTTTTGTTTGAAAGATCTATCCAGTGGTGAGAGAGATGTGTTAAAATCACCCAGTATTATTGTGTTGTGATCTATTTGATTCTTGATATTGAGATGAGTTTGTTTGTTGCTCCATTGTTTGAAGCATATATATTTATGATTGTTATGTCTTGTTGATGTATGACTCCCTTAAGCAGTATGAAATACCCTCTTTATCCCTTCTGGTTAACTTTTGCTTGAAGTCCACTTTATCTGACATAAGGATGGAAACCCCTGCTTATTTACACAGTCACGTGAGTGATATGTTTTCTTTCCCAACCTTTCACCTTCAGTTTGTGAAAGTCTTTTCCTAGGAGGTGAGTCTCTTGAAGACACTATATTGTTGGGTATTTTTTTAAAATCCAATCTACCAGTCTGTCTTTTGATTGATGCGTTTAGGCCATTGCCATTAACATTCAGGGTTATTATTGAGATGTGATTTGTATTCCTGGTTATTTTGGTTTATGTTTTATTTTTAACTTGACTTTGTTTTTCCTTTGATTGGCTTTTCCTTTAGTGTATTTACTCCCATTGCCAATTTTCATTGTTGTTTTTCATTTCCTCCTCATGGAATATTTTGCTAAGGATGTTCTCTAGTGTAGGCTTCCTAGTTGTAAATTCTTTTAACTTTTGTTTTTTCATTGAAGTTTTTTATTTCATCTTCAAATCTGAAGCTTAATATTGCTGGATATAAGATTCTTGGTTGGCATCCATATTCTTTCAGAGCTTGGCATATGTTGTTCTAGGACCTCCTAGCTTTGAGAAATCTACTGAGATCTGAATTAGTTTCCCCCTATAAGTAATCTGATATTTTTTCTCTTTGGGCCTTTAAAATTCTATCCTTAATCTGTATGCTAGGCATTTTCATTATAGTGTGCCTTGTTGTGGATATGTTGTAATTTTGTACATTTGCTGTCCTGTAAGCCTCTTATGTTTTATTTTTCCCATTTCATTCTTCAGGTTTTGGAAATTTTCTGATATTATTTCATTGAAGATTGTGCATTCCTTTAGTTTGTATCTCTGTGCCTTCCTCTATACCAAATACTCTTAAACTTGGTTGTTTCATGTAATCTCATAATTCTTTTAAGTTCTATTCATGGTTTCCTACCATCTTCATTGTACAGTCAATTTTACTTTCAACATTATATATTTTTTCAGCTGTGGTGACACATGCTTGTAATTCCAGCAGCTCGGGAGACTAAGGCAGGAGGATTGCAAGTTCAAAGCCAGCCTCAGCAATAGTGAGGTGCTAAGCAACTCAGTGAGACCCTGTCTCTAAATACAAAAATTGTGATATATGTGTGTATTAAGAATTGTGATGCAAAAAAAAAAATAAAGAATAGCGTTACCTTAGATTAGGAAGAGGGAAGTGAAAGGAGGGGAAGGCAGGGGAAGTCGGGATAAGATAGACTGTATGTGACTGTATGACCAATGTGATTCTACAATATATGTACTCAGAAAAATGAGAAATTATACCCCATCTATGTATGATATATCAAAGTATATAAGGGCATTCTACTGTCATGTATAACCAATTAAAACAAAATAAAAATTTAAAAAATAAAATACAAAATAGGAATGGGGATGTGGCTCAGTGGTTGAGGGCCCCCGAGTTCAATTCCCAGTACCTCCCCCAAAAAAGGATTATACATTTTGTCTTTATTGCCTGAGGTTCTGCCTTCCATGTGATCTAATCTTCTGGTGATGCTTTCTACTGAGTTTTTTTAATTTGGTTTATTGTTTTCTTTATTTCGAGATTTCTGTTTTCTTTTGTTTTGTTTCAGAATCTCTCTTTGTTGAAGTAATCTTTTGCTTCCTGCATTTGCTCTCTTATCTCTTATTTGAAGTGATCTTTTGCTGCCTGTATTTCTGTATTTGCTCTCTTATATCATCCTTTACTTGGCAGATAATTTTAATTATGTACATTCTGAACTTCTTCTCTGACATTTCTATTACTGTGCTGTCAATGTATTCTATTATTGTAGCATCTTGGTTATTTGGGTGTGCTTTCTTCTCTTGTTTTTTCATGTTGTTTCTGCATCTTCTGTAGCACTGTGAATCCTAGGTATCACAACTTCTACTCTCTAGACTTATAGTGTCACTGCAGGTTTCCAATACCTCACATCTAAGGGGTGATCAATATTAACAGTACCCAATGTAAACAATATGTAGTCTTAAACCAAATAGCTTCTATTAAGACATTTACAGTTTTGTTGCAATTGACAGAAATGGTGAGTACAATTATTATCTACAACATAAACAGTAGGTTTGCAAAAGGGTCTACAGTTTCTGATGGTGGACAAAAAGAGAACTGGGAGGGTGTACTTACAGTCTCCCCAACCCACCCACCCCCAGCCACAAACCCAGTAGGGGTGCAGGATGAGATGTTAATAAGGTAGAATGCAAGAATATAGAAGTATTAGATCATAGGAAACATGAAAGAGTAATCAAAAGAAGTTGACTGTTACAGCAAAAAAAAAAAGAGAGAATTCAAAGAGACATATAATTGTGAGGGGGAATATATATATATATATATATATATATATATATATATATATATAGGGAGAGAGAGAGAGAGAGAGAGAGAAATAAATTACAAAGAAAAAATGTAAAAATAAAAGCATATACAACAAAACTGTAGTATACTCTTCAGACATCCCAATCCTCAGTAGCCTGATGAATAAAAATATTTTCCCTGCTTCCTTTCTCATCGGATAGGTGGGGTGTCTGGAGTTCGTTGGTATCTTCAGGCTCAGGATGCTGAAGGTTACTAGGGTGGGCAGGTTAGTCCTGGAATTCGTGGAGATGGAACTCCTGGAGGTAGGGTATAGCAATTGCTGGTCCCCATTGGAAGACTGCACCTAGGAATCTCCTTTGGGGTTCACTTGTGTGATATGGGAGCTTGGTCTTGGCCCCTTACATTACCTGTGGACCCCACAATTCCTGGTCTCTTAGTCTCTAAACTGTATCTCTCTAGCTCCTGCCCTTTTAACTTCCCAATCAGGAACCTCTCTTTTCAAAGGTCCTGAGGGCTGAGTGCTGGGACCTGTGTACCTGTTGTGGAGAGCTGTTCTGTATTGGGCAGATTAAGACCAAACATTGAGAGTTGCAGGCTGGCCATGTAGCTGCAAGTGTTGGGCTGGGATGGTGTCTTGGGGGCGGGGAGACTGTAGGTACCTTGATGTTGGGCATTCAGGCCCCTGTGGTGTCCCAAGATGGAAGCTGCCCTAATTAAAGATAACAATGGCAGCTGGAGAGGTAACCCAAGATGGTGGCGGAGGTGTCCCAAGATGGAGGCAACCACTTTCAGAGAGGGAGCTGTGAAGGCGGGCTATGCAGTGGTGTTGGGCAGTCTGTTTGGAGATGCAGCACTGTGGAAGACAGTTGCTTGCAGCGCTGTCTGGTGTCCAAGGTGGAGGCTACCATGTTGACGGGACTATGACAGTGGTTGCAGTGTTTCAAGATGGAGGCAGTTGAGGGAACCCCTCATTGGAAGATGGGGAGCCTGGCCTAGGGGTTCAGCCTCCACGTATTTTTTTAATATCATCTGAACTATTTTACATTCCTATCAAAAGTATATAAATATTCCTTTCACATTTGACTTCGATTTTTTTGATAACAGCCTTCATGAGAGATGCAAAGTTATGCCTCATTGTGATTTTGATTTGCATTTCCTGGATGATTAGTGATGCTAGGCACCTTTGATTATACCTGTTGGCCATTGGTATGCTTTCTTTGGAAAAACATCTATTCAAACCTTTACTCCACTTTTTAAATTTGAATTCTATGTTCTTTTACAATTGAGTTGTAGGAGATTTTTGTATGTTTTGAAAATTAACCCCTTACAGGATATACGGTTTGCAATATATTTTCTCCTATTATGTAAGTTTCCTTTTTAACTCCATTGATGTTCCTCTGCTGTGCAAAAACCTTTTTAGTTTGATGAATCCTATTATTTATTTTATTTTATTTTATTTTTTTGCCTATGCTTTTGATGTCATTCTTTTACATCACTGTTGAGATGAATGTCATGAAGATTTTACTGTTTACTTCTAGGAGTTTTATAATTTTGGTTTTTATATTTGTCTCTAATCCATTTTGAGTTAATTTTTGTGTATAGTGATAACATTATTTTACATATGGCTACCCATGTTTCTAAATACCATTTGCTAAAAAAGTAATGCTTTCCTCATTGTGTATTTTTGTACCCTTTTTAGTTGTATATATAATGTAAAATACATGAATATATATATATTTTGAATATATAATATATAAAATATTAAAATAAATTAATGTATAATATATACATTAATATATAATACATAGATCCATATATATTCATATACATGGATTTATTTATTTACATATGAATTTATTCATATGTATAGATTTATTAATGGAGTCTCCATTCTGTTCTGTTGGTCCATATGTGCCTTTATGAAAGTAACCTGATTTTTATTTGTTTGTTTGTTTGTTTGTTTGTTTTGTTTTTGGTGCTGAGGATTGAACCCAGGGCCTTGTGCATGAAAGGCAAGCACTCTACCAAGTGAGCTATATCCCCAGCCCATCTGTTTTGTTTACTGTAGTTGTATAACATATTTTGAAATCAGGAAGTATAATACCTCCAGCTTTTTCTTCATGATCAAGATTGCTTTGGTTATTTGAAAACTTTTGCAGTTCCATGTAAATTATAGAATTGTTCTTCTATTTCTGTGAAAAATGCCATTATTATTTTCCTGGTGATTTCAGTGCATCTGTAAATCATTTGGGGTAGTATAGACATTTTAGCAATATTAAATCTTCCAATCCATGAACACAGGATGTCTCTGCATTTGTTTGTGTTTTGTTTATTTTATTTCATCAATGTTTTGTAGTTTTCAGTGTACAAGTCTTTAGCTTTTGTAAGTTTATTCTTAGATATTTATTATTT
Organism: Urocitellus parryii; assembly: GCF_045843805.1. NCBI lineage: Eukaryota > Metazoa > Chordata > Mammalia > Rodentia > Sciuridae > Urocitellus > Urocitellus parryii. The sequence goes on from NC_135547.1 coordinate 77,842,068, forward strand.
CTTTTTCTTGTTATTCTGAATGGAATTATTTTGCCAATTTCATTTTCAGCTTATTAGTTTAAATAAATGTAATCAATTTTTCAATGTTGATTTTGTATCATGCAATTATATGAAAAATCTACAGATTTTTTTTACTTTTAAACATTTTTCCATGTTGTCTTTATGATTTTCTGTACATAAAATTACTTTGACTGAAAATGAGAACAATATTACTTGTTCCCTTCAATTTGGGTGCCTTTTATTTTATTTTCTTTCCTAATTATTCTTGACAGCAGCTTTAGGACTATTGTGAGTAAAAACAGCAAGAGTGGGCATCTTCATCTTGTTTCAGACCTTACAGGTAAAGCTTCATAAATGAATATGATGTTAATTGTGGGCTTATTGTATATGAACTTTATTATATTTAGGAAATTATCTTGTATTCTCTTGTATTCCTAGTTTGTTGAGAATTTTTATCATGAAATACTCAATTTTGTCAAATGTTTTTTCCTGCATTTATTGAGACAGTCATGTTATTTTTATCTTTTCTTCTGTTAACATGGTCTATCACCTTAATTGATTTTCATATATTTTCATATATTATATCATCTTTGCATCCCAGGGATGAATTCCACTTGGCCATAATGCATGATCCTTTTAATGCGATGTTGGATATGATTTACTAGTATTTTGTTGAGAATTTTGCATATATGTTGATCAAAATAATTTTCTTATGATATCTTTTCTAGCTTTGCTATCAGTATAATGTTGTATAATGGTGACCTCACAAACTAGTTTGGAGTTATTCTCTCCACTTTGGTCTTTTGGAAGAGTTTAAAAGTATTAGCATTAATTCTTATTTAAACTTGGCATAATTTATCAGTGAAAATTTCTGGTCCTGGGTTTTCCTTTGTGAAAGAGATCAATTTCTTCCTTCCCCAGGAGGAAGCTGAGAGCTTTATTTTTGTTTAATTGCTGAGTATTTAGCAGATGCAGAATCAACTACATCTACCAACCCATACTGCAGCTACCTTGGGTGGATAAACAGTGCCAGTCCTTTCAGAACTACCATGCTGGCAAGAGACAAGCTAGTCATGTGTGGAACCCCTTGAAAAATTTGGATTGTTGAATGCAAGAAGCAACCACTTTCCTCCTGTAGGTGAATTTGGGAGCTAAGAGATCACTGCATCATGTGGCACTATATTAGAGATAGTCTCTAGCAAGAGATTGCTCAAAATCTCACTATTGGCTTGGATGAGACTGATTTTATGTTTTACGTTTTATGTTCTCCAAGGGTGTAAGAGCTTTTCAATTAGTTTTTTATTTCTCAAAAGGGGAGCTTGTTGGGCTGGGGATGTGGCTCAAGCAGTAATGCACTCGCCTGGCATGCGTGGGGTGCTGGGTTCAATCCTCAACACCACATAAAAATAGAATAATGATGTTGTGTCCACCGAAAACTAAAAAATAAATATTAAAAAAAATTCTCTCTCTCTCTCTCAAAGAGGGGGGGGGGACTTGTCCATGAGTTGTTGGAGAATTGGTGTGTTTATGGGGGTAAAGAGGTTCTAGGGCATCCTATTTCTCCATATTTTTGATATTACTTTGGGTTTTGCTATGTATTTCTTTAAGGATTTCACTCAATAAATGTTGAATATTTAAATTTCTACATTCATACAATATTATTTTATAGCTTTCTTGTTATATCTTGTTTGGTTTTGTTGGATAAAACTGGTATAGTAAATGAGTTGTGAAATGTTTTCTTATTTTCTGTTTTCCAGAATGTATTGTGATGAATGGTCATTAATTTTTCTTTAAATGTATATTATTATTCACCAATGAAGTTATCCAGATCTGGGCATTTCTTTGTAGAGAGTTTCTACTTACTAATTGAACTCTTTATGTACTACAAGTCCATTCAGATTTTCTATTTCTTTTTGAGGTAGCCTCAGTAGTTTGTGTCTTTGAAGGAACCATAACATTTCATGTAAGTGATTAATTTGCTGGCATACAATTATTATTTTTCTTTAAATAATTTTATTTGTATAAAATTAATATTGTTATGCTTTTTTAGTTTCTGATTTTATTATTTTGATTGATCTCTCTTTTTCTTGGTCAGTCTAGCTAAATGTGCATTAGTATTGTTAATATCTTCAGAGAACCATTTTTTAAGCAAATTTTATATTGTTTCTCTGCTTTTTTCATTATTTCCCCAGTAATCTTTAGTATTCCCTTCCTTCTGCTTGTTTTAGCATTATTCTTGCTCTTTTAATTTCTTAAGTTGAAGATTAAGTTATTGAATTGAGATCTTTCCTTCTTATTAACCTAGGCACTTACAACTATAAATTACACTCTAATAATTGGGATATTGTCTTTTCGTTTTCATTCATTTCAAAAATTTTTTTAAACTTCCCATATTATTTTTTGCTTGAGTCAGTAGCTATGTAAGAGTGTGTTGTTTAACTTCTACGTGTTTGTGGAAAATCATATTTTCCTCTGTTACTGATTTCTAATTTCATTGTGTTTGAAGAAAATATGTTGTATGATTTCAATCATTTCAAGCAACCATCAAAATTATGTAATTTCAGAGCATTTCAATTGCCCTAAAAATAAATCCTTTAACCATTACAGACAGGCACCATTTCTACAACCAGATCTAGGCAACAGACCCAGACTAATGTTCTTTAGTCTCTATGAATTTGTTTCTTCTGAAGAATTCATGTAAATAAAACAATTCAATATGAGGTCTTTAGAGATTGACTTCTTTCATATAGTATAATGCTTTCAAGGTTTATCCATGTATCAGTACTTCAATCATTTTTATGGCTATATAATATGCAATTGCATATGCATATCACGTGTTTATGTGTTCTTCTGTCAAGGATATTTGTGTGCAGGTGTTTGTGTGGGTAAAGAGTTTCTAGGGCATTCTATTCCTATTCATTTATCTTGCAAAGACAGGCAAAATTGGTGAGTTGTATAGTAAATTTGTAGTAAAATTTGGGGCTGGGGCTGTAGCTCAGTAGTAAAGCACTTGCCTCACATGTGTGGGGCACTGGGTTTAATCCTCAGCACCATATAAAAATAGATAAAGATATTGTGTGTCAATCTACAACTAAAAAAAAAGAATTTAAAAAATTTTAAGGAACTCTTAAGTTGTGACACAAAGGTTAAGGTATTTTTTGTTTGGTTTGGTTGGTTTTGTCTGTGGGTGTCCAATTGCTGTGGCACCATTTGTTGAAAAGGCCACACTCCTTCCCTCAAACTGCTTTTACAACTGGATTTTAAAAATCAGTTCTTCATATTTGTGTGGGTTTATTTCTGTGAACTCTTTTGTGTCCAACTGACTTATATGACTATCTCTCCACCAATACCAAAATGCTGTTTACTATAATTGTGCAATCAGTCTCAAAGTTGGGTAGAAGTCTTCTTCCCACTTTATTCTTTGCGATATTCTAGTTCCTTTGCCTTTGCACATGTTTTAGGATAATCTTGTCTATATCTACAAAAACAATCTTGCTGAGATTTTTATAGATATTTGTTAAATTTTTATGCTTGGGGGATAACCATTATATCATTCTGAGACTTCAAATGCATGAACATATATATACTACATTTTTTTCATAAGCATTGTTTTCAACAAACAAGACATGTATAGTTTTTGTTGGTATTATACCCAAGAATTTAAATTTGTTGAGTTATTTTAAATTATATATTTTTTTCATTTGAGTATTACTATGTTTACTTCTATTACATAAAAATACAAGTGATTATTTTGATCCTATGATTTTTCTATTCTTGCCTATTTATTCTAAGAGGTTTATGTGGATCCCAAGGGACTTACAATACAGACAAACATGTACAAATACAGAGACTTTTATTTGTTCCTTAACAATCTATAGGTATTTTATTTCCTTTCCTTGTTCTATTACACTGACAGGAATTTCCTATTAAATATTGAATAAGAGTAGTAAGCATAGATGGCCTTACCTTGTTTCCCATTTTAGATGTAAAGCATTTAGTCTTTCACTTTTAAGTAAGTGTTAGCTATAGCTTTTTAAAAAATAAATGGTACATATAAATTTGAGGAAATCCTCCTCTATTTCTATTTTTTTCTAAAAGTATTTTAAAACTTAAATTGATTTAAATTGATACTTACAACAAAAATTGTACATGTTTACAAACTACTTTATGTTTATATATATATATATATATATATATATATATATATATATATATAAACACTGTGTAATGTTTAAATCAGGTTGAATCTGTGCAAACATCTATTTCTTGGCCATTATGAGTAGTGCTGCAATGAATATGGGTATTTATTATGACTCTTCAGCATACTGATGTCATTTCCTTTGGATATATAATGAGGATTGTGATTCTGGTATCCTCTGGTTCTATTTTGCCATATTGGTTGTGCTAATTTACATTCTTAACAACAATGTGTAAGTATACCCTTTTTCCCACATCCTCACCAATACTTGGTTTCTTAATTTTTTAATAGCCAATCTTACTAGGGCTAGGTGATACTGATTGTGGTTTTAATCTGCTTTTCCCTGATTAGTGATATTGAGTTTTTTCTCATGTACCTCTTGGCCATTTGTATGTCTTCTATCGAGAAATGTCTGTTTAGAACTATTGCCCATTTTTCATTGGGTTGATTTGGGGTTATAGATATTTTGGAGTTCTTTATGTATTCTGGATACCAATGCCTTCTCAGATGTGGTTTGCAAATGTTTTCTCTTGTTTTATAGATTGATTCCTTTGCTGTGCAGAAGCTTTTAAGTTTGTTGAAAGACTATTCATGTCTTTTTGCTTTGTATCCTGTACTTTTATGGTCTTGTCTAAACATTTCTTGCCCATTCCAATGTTGAAGCATTGCTCCTATTGTTTCCTATAGTATTTTCATAGTTTTAGGTCTTATATGCAAGTCCTTAATCAGTTTTGAGTTGATCTTTATAACTGGTAAGACATAGGGGTCTAGTTTCATTCTTTTGCATGTGAACATGAAATTTTCCCAGAAAATTTTGTTGAAAAGACTGTCCTTTCACCAATGGGTGTTCTTAGCACCTTTGTCAAAAGTCAATTGTCTGAAAATGAAAATTATAAAACCTTTACAAAAAAGGTCTGAGAGGACACACAAAAAAGGTAACAAATCTTCTATTCATGGATTGGAAGGATCAATATTATTAAAATGTCCATAGATGCAAAGTGATTTACAGATTCAATACAGTCCCTATCAAAATATAAATGAGATTACTAACATTACTAAAAAAACAATTATAAAATTTATAGAAAGCCCAGAAGTAAACCTATTGGAATGGGCAAGAAATATCAAACTTTTTCACCTCTTTGGTTAACTATTCATAAGTATTTTTTTGTAGCAACAGTAAATGAGATTGCTTTCTTAATTTCTATTTCAGATAATTCACTATTGGCATATAGTTATACTACAGAATTTTGTACATTGATTTTATGATATGCAAATTTGCTGAATTCGTTTATTTAAAATATTTTGGTGTGTTTTGGGTTTTTAAAAAATATATCATATCATCTGCAAATAGTACCAATTGGATTTCTATTTTTCCAATTCAATGTCCTTTATTTCTTTCTCTTATGCAATTGGTCTGACCAGGACTTCTAACACAATAGCATAACAAGAAAAACAAAATACCCAGTACTTGTTAGCTGTGAGAAGAGGAGTCTCTCCTCTTCAGGGCTAAAGGTGAAAGAGGAAAAGCAATGTAGGAAGATACAAGATCAACGTGCATAAATTAGTTGCTTTCCCATATTCTGATAATAAATCTGCTGAGAAAGAAATCAGGAAAACTATCTCATTCACAATAACCTTAAAAAAATAAAACACTTGGGAATTAATCTAACCAAGCGGGTGAAAGACCTCTACAGTGAAAATTAAAGAACACTAAGAAAAAACTGAAGAAGACACTAGAAGTTGGAAAGATCTACCATGTTATTATATTAAATTGACCATACTACAAAAAGTATTATATTGATTCAATGCAGTCCTCATGAAAATTCCAATGATATTATTCACAGGACTAGAAAAAATAGTTCTAAAATTAATTTGGTTGAATAAGAGACCCAGAACAGCCAAAGAAATAAGCTATCAGCAAGGAGAGTAATGCTCGAGGCATCACAATACTGGACCTCAAGTTATATTATAGAGCTATAGTAACAAAACAGCACATTATTGTAACCAAAACAGACAAGACAATTAGTGGGATAGAGTAAAAACACAGAGACAAATGTACATACATACAGTCATTTTATACTCAAAAAAGCTGCCAAAAATATATGTTGGAGCAAAGATAACCTTTTTTCAGAGCCAAGGACTGAACTCAGATCCTTGTGCTCACTTAGGCAAGTGTTCTGCCACTGAGCTAAATCCCCAATCCCCAAAGATAGCCTTTTTAACAAATGGTGCTGTGAAAACTGAATATCCATATGTAGAAGAGTGAAACTAGATCCCTATTTCTCATGCAGCAAAAAAGTCAACTCAAAGGACAGGAAATAGACTAGAAACTCAGCAACTGCTAGAAGAAAATGTAGGCTCAATACTCTAATATATTGACACAGGCACTGACTTCCTTAACAAAACTCATAAAGTGCAAGAAATAAAATCAAGAATCAATAAATGGAACAAAATCAAATCTAAAAGATTCTGCATCACAACAGAAACAATTAGAAGTGTGAAGAGGGATCTTTCCATTTTTTAACATAATCACTCAATTTTAGAACTGCCTTTATAGTGTCCCAGAAATAGTTTCATTTTTAACTCTGAGATTCCTTTCTTAATCTTTTCATCTGGATGATTTGTGTATTTGTGAGAGTGGAGTATTTAAATCACTCACTATTATTGTAATGGGACCTATCTCTCCTTTTATGTCCAGTAGTGGTTGTTTTATAAAATTGAGTAATCTAATATTTGATGAATATATATTTACAATCGTTGTACCTTCTTTTAAAAATTTTTTATAGTTTTTGATGGACTTTTATTGTTATTTGTTTGTTTGTTTATTTATTTATTTATATGTAGTGCTGATAATTGAACCCAGTGCTTCACACATGCTAGGCAAGTACTCTACCACAGAGCCACAACCCCAGTCCGTGTTTTACCTCCTTGATGGACTATTCCGTTTATCAACATGTAGTGATCTTCTTTGTATCTTCTGACCATTTTTTATGTGACTTTTTTATTTGTTCTAATTGGTTATACATGACAGGAGAATGTACTTTGCCACATCATACATAAATGAAGTATAACTTCCCATTCTTCTGGATGTACCTGATGTAGAATCATACCTGTCATGTAGTCATGTATGCACATATGGTAATAATGCCCAATTCATTCTACTATTCTTTCTACCCCATACCTCCTTCTCTCCCTTCACCTCCCTGGGCCTAATCTAAAGTAAGTCTATTCTTCCCTAGTGCCCCCCTTATTGTGAATTAGCATCCACAGATCAGAGAAAACATTCAGCTTTTGTTTTTTGGGGATTGGCTTATTTTGTTTAGCATGATATTCTCCAGCTTCATCCATTTACCAGAAAATGCCATAATTCTTTTCTTCTTTAAGGCTGAGTAATATTCCATTGTACATATATCACATTTTTTTATCCATTCATCTGTTGGAGGATACCTAGGCTGGTTCCACAGTGAGAGAGTTGAGCTGCTATAAACATTGATGTAGCTGCATCACTCTAATATGTTGATTTTAAGTCCTTTGGGTATAAATCAAGGACTGGGATAACTGGGTTAAATGGTGGTTCCATTCCAAGTTTTCTGAGGAATCTCCATATTGCTTTGCATAGTGGTTGCACCAATTTGCAGTCCCACCAGCAATGAATGAGGATACCTTTCTCCCACATCCTCACTAGCACTTATTGTTGCTTGTATTCTTGATAATTGCCATTCTGACTGAAGTGAGATGAAATGTTACTTTTGATTTCCATTTATCTAATTGCTATAGATGTTGAACATTTTTTTCATATACTTGTTGATAGATTGTATTTCTATTTCTGTGAAGTGTCTGCTCAGTTCCTTAGCCTATTTATTGATTGAGTTATTTGTGATTTTAGTGTTAAGTTTTTGAGTTCTTTATATATACTGGAGGTTAATGCTCTATCTAAGGTGCATGTGGTAAAGAGTTTCTCTCATTCTGTAGGCTCTCTCTTTACGTTATTGTCTTCTTTGCTGAGAAGAAGCTTTTTAGTTTGAATCCATCCCATTTATTAATTCTTGATTTTAATTCTTGCACTTTAGGAGTCTTGTTCAGGAAGTCAGATCCTAAGCTGGTATGGTGAAGATTTGGGCCTAGTTTTTCTTCTATTAGGAGCAGGATCTCTGTTCTAGTACCTAAATCTTTGATCCACTTTGAGTTGTGTTTCATGCATGGTGAGAGATAGAGTTTTAATTTCATTTTGTTATATATGGATTTCCAACTTTCCCATCACCATTAATTGAATAGGCTATCTTTTCCCTAGTGAATCTTTTTGGAGCCTTTGTCTAGTATGAGATAATTATATTTATGTGGGTTTGTCTCTGTTTGTCCTCTATTCTGTACCATTGGTCTACCAGTCTATTTTGGTGCCAATGCCATGCCATTTTTGTTACTATAGCTCTGTAGTATAGTTTAAGGTCTGGTATTGTGATGCCACCTGCTTCACTTTTCTTGCTAAGGATTGCTTTGGGTATTCTGAGTCTCTTATTTTTCCAAATGAATTTTGTGATTGAATTACATTTGATTGGAATATAATTTTCCATCCTTTCACTTTCAGCATGTGTATGTCTTTCCCCATGAAGTGAGTTTCATGTAAACATCAAATGGATATTTCTTTTTTTTAAAAATCTAATCAGGTACTATCCATCTTTGAATTTAACAATTCAAACTGTTTACATTTTATTATTGAAAGAAATGTACTAGTTCCTGTCATTTGTTTTTGTTTTGGTTGTTTGAATAGTTCTGTATTTATTTCTTTTCCTTTATTCATCGTAGAGGTTTTAATGGTTTACTAATATAATCATATTTGATTCTTTCCTATTCCTCATTTAGTCCCATACTCTGCTAGGGAGTTTGATTCTTTTCCCTGCTCTGGTGGTTATGTACATGCTTCTTCATTTGTATCTAGGATTCCTTTATATAACTTCTATAATGGTGGTTTAGTGGTTTGAATTATTTTTTTTTTTAAAGAGAGAGGAGAGAGGGAGAGAGAGAGAGAATTTTTTAATATTTATTTTTTAGTTCTTGGCGGACGCTGAATTCTTTTAGTTGATGCTTATCTTGGAAAGTCTTTATTTCTCTTAATTCTAAAGGAGAGATTTTTTTAAATGATTTTATTTTTTAAATACATGACAGTGGAATGCATTACAATTCTTATTACACATATATAGCACAATTTTTCATATCTCTGTTTGTATATAAAGTATATTCACACCAATTCATGTCACCCCCTGCCCCCTCCCTTCCCCTCCCACTCCTCTGTCCTATCTAGAGATCTTCTATTCCTCCCATGCTCCCTCTCCCTACCCCACTATGAGTCATCCTCCTTCTATCAGAGAAAACATTCAGCATTTGGTTTTTTGGGATTGACTAACTTCATTTAGCATTATCTTCTCCAACTCCATCCATTTACCTGCAAATGCCATGATTTTATTCTCTTTTATTGCTGAGTAATATTCCATTGTGCATATATGCCACATTTTTTATCCATTCCTCTACTGAAGGGCATCTAGGTTGGTTTCACAGTTCCTCAATTGAAGGAGAGCTTTGATGAAAATAGTAATCTAAGTTGACAGTTATTTTGTTTTCTTTGGGTACTGGGGATTGAACTCAGAGATACTTGACCACTGAGTCACATCCCCAGCCCTATTTTGTATTGTATTTAGAGACAGGGTCTCACTGAGTTGCTTAGCACCTTGCTTTTGCTGAGGCTGGCTTTAAACTTGAGATCCTCCTGCCTCAGCCTCCCAAGCCACTGGGATTACAGGCATGCACCACAGCTACTTGCTTTCATTGATCATTTTAACAAATAACATTTTGAATTTTTACCCAGTATTTCATCCAGTTTGATAATATTGAATCAAAGAAATTGATTAGTCGTTAACCTTTGGAAGAGTCATGTTATCTTGTTTTCTCATGCTTCTTTTGTTACTATGTTGAGATTTATGCATTTATTAGGATTAAATGTTTTTCAGCTTTTACATAAGGAACTTCTTAGCAAGAAGCCTTCCCTTTATGATGTGCCCAGGGAAATTGGTTTGTGTATAATATTTAGTTCCAAATAAGAGATCTTAGTGTAATTTCTTTTTGGCATCTTTAGTTGTGATGAGTGTGTTTTTATGCAGCACATGCTGTCAGAGCCTATGTGACCTGCTTATAAGATTCCCAAGTGTTGGTTCCCTGTGGAAGTTCAGGCAGGTCTGTTATAGATGGCTGAATATATTGGGTGCACCATCTGTGGTTAATCTTCCAGACTTGTAAGTGATGTGCAGCCTACTTGGGGATAAGTTATCATCTGGAGGATTTTTTCTCCCTTATTCTTTAAGTTGAAATATTCACAAAATTTGGATTATGTGCAATTTCACATAAATGGGCCAGGGGTGCAATCCAGTAGCAAAACACCCACAAAATGTGCTTGAGACATAAGGCTTGATCCTGGTGCCACACATACAGAAGAAAACAAATGGAAGTAACAACCACTACATGTAAACAAACCAGGTATGGAAATTCAGTAATAAGCAATGAAGAAGTACAACCACTACACCAAAAAAAGAAAGAAAGAAAGAAGAAAATAGAGAAGATCCAAGTAAAGATAAAAACAGAAAAAAAGTAAAATAGGAGAAAATGGGGAAGGATAAAAGAGAGAGAACATACAATTAAAGATTAAATTAAAAGGGGGAAAGAGAAGAAGGAAGAATATTAAAATTAAATATTTAAAATTATAGAAAATGTTGAGACAACAGGAAAAGGAAAATAAGACACAGATTATGCAAACACATATATACAAATGTATTCAAATCACACAGATATAACTTTAAAATGTCTTAATAAGGTAAGAGTTTTATTTCAACCAACGAGTTTGATGGTAAAGGCAAAAAAGGAGTGCTCTCAAGCTATGCTGAATAGGTATTCTTTCCATGACCTCTTTGGTTATGTACCTTAGGGAGAAAGAATAGGCTGTGAACTGTTCACCCATTAGTCTTTCCTGTGTTGCTCACTTGGCCATCAGAGGGAATGATTCATGAGCAGAACCAGTTGTAATATCTTGGTTCCCCTGTTCACTACCTCTTAGAATAAATAGGCAAGTATAGAAAAATCATAGGATCAAAATAATCACTTGTATTTTTATGTAATAGCAGTAAACATAGTAATACTCAAATGAAAAAATATATAATTTAAAATAACTCAACAAATTTAAATTCTTGGGTATAATAGCAACAAAAACTATACATGACTTGTTTGTTCACAACAATGCTTATAAAAAAATGTAGTATATACATGTTCATGCATTTGAAGTCTCAGAATGATATAATGGTTAACCCCCATGCATAAAATTTTAACAAATGTCTATAAAAATCTCAGCAAGATTGTTTTTGTGGATATAGACAACATTATTCTAAAGCATATGTGCAAAGGCAAAGGAACTAGAATATCGCAAAGAATAAAGTGGGAAGAAGACTTCTACCCAACTTTGAGACTTATTGCTTATTGTTTTGAGGAATCTCCAGACTGCTTTCCAGAGTGGTTGGACCAATTTTCATTCCCACCAACAACGTATGACTCAACCTTCTTGCCCAAACCCTTGACAACATTTATTATTACTTGTAACCTTCAAAATTGCCATTCCAACTGGAAATAAGATGAAATCTCAATATAGTTTATTTATTTATTTGTTTTTATTTTTCAGTTGTAGCTGGACACAATACCTTTATTTTAATGTGGTACTGAGGATCGAACCCAGGGCCTCGCATGTGCTTGGCAAGCACTCTACCACTGAGCCACAACCCCAGCCCCTCAATATAGTTTTAATTTGCATTTGTTTGCTAACGATGTTAAACATTTTTTCATAAATTTGTTAACCACTTGTTTCATCTTTTGTTTAGTTCCTTTTACCATTTATTGATTGCACTTTTTAAAATGTTTTATGGGTTCTTTGTATATCCTGAATACCCATGTTCTATCTGAGGAGTGGGGTGGTAAAGATTTTCTCCCATTGTATTGGTTCTCTCTTCACTCTCTTAAGCGTTTCTGTTGCTGTGAAGAAGCTTTTAAACTTGAAGCCCTCCCACTTATTGACTTTTTATTTTACTTCCTGTGCTTTAAGAGTCTTGTTTAAGGAATTTGGTTGCTGTGCCCAAATGTTGCAGTGTTGGGTCTACATTTTCTTCCAGCAATTGCAGAGTTTCTGGTCTAATTCTTGGGTCTTTGCTCCACTTTGAGTTTTGTGCAGGGTGAGGGGGTTAAATTTCATTCTCCTACATACGGATTTCCAGCACCATTTGTTAAAAAGGCTATCTTTTCTCCTATGTATGTTTTTGGCCCTTGTCTAATATCAGATAACTGTATTTATGTGGATTTTTCTCTGTGTCTTGTATTCTCTTCCATTTGTCTTCATGCCTGTACCATGCTGTTTTTGTTGCTATAGCTCTGTAATATAAGTTGAGGTTCATTATTGAGATGTCTTCTGCTTTGCATTCTTCACTAAGAATTGCATGGGCTATTCTGGGTCTCTTAATTTTCCAAATGAATTTCATAAGCACTCTTTCTAATTCTGTGAAGAACAGCCTTGGAATTCTAATGGAAATTGCTTTGAATATATATGGCACTTTTGGTAGTATGGCTGTTTTGACAATATTAATTCTGCCTATCCAAGAACATGGAAGGTCTTTCCATCTTCTATGGTCTTCTTCAATTTCTTTGTTTAGTGCTCTATAATTTTCATTGTCTAGGTAGAGACAATGTTATTTTTTTAGGCAATTGTGAATTATATAGTTTCACTAATTTCTTTTTCAGCAAATTCATCATTGGAATATAGTAACACAATTGATTTTTGAGTGTTGATCTTGTGCTTAGCTGAATTAATTTATGAGCTCAACAAGTCTTTGGTGGATACAGTTTTTGGGTCTTCTACATACAGGATCATGCTGTCAGCAGTGATAATTTGAGATTTTCTTTTCCTACTTGTATCCCTTCAATTTCCTTCCCTTGCCTGATTGCGTTGGCTGGAGTTTCAAGAACTGTGCTGAATAAGATTGATGAAAGTGGGCATCTTTGTTTTTTCCTGTTTTTAAAGGATAATGTTTTCAGGTTTTCCTCATTCAGAAAAAAAAAAATGTTGGCCTTGGGTTTCTCATATATAGGCTTTACAGTGTTGTGGTATGTTTCTTCTAGCTAATTTTTCTTCTAGCTAGTTTTTCTAGTGCTTAAAACATGAACAGGTGCTATATTTATCAAATGCTTTTTCTGTATCTATTAAGAGACTCATGTTATTCTTGTCCTTAACTCTATTTATGAGTTGAATTACATTTATTGATTTGTGTATGTTGAATGAAACTTGCATTCCTGGGATGAAACCCACTTGATCATGGTACACTGTTGAATATGTTTGTATGTGGTTTGCCAATATTTTATCAAAGTTTTTACATCTTTGTTTATCAAGAATATTAGTTGGAAGTTTTCTTTCTTTGATGCATCTTTGTCTGATTTTTGTATCAGGGTGATACTGGCTTTGTAGAATGAGTTTGGCAGTGTTCTGTCCTTTTCTATTCCATGTATTAATTTGAGGAGGATTTGTATTAGTTCTTCTTTAAAGGTCTACAGCTGAGAATCCACCCTGTCCTCTTTTTCTTTGTTGGAAGGCTGTCGATAGCTGCTTAAATTTCATTACTTGAAATTGATCTGTGTAAGTTTTCTACATCTTGGGTTCAATTTGGATAGTCATGTGCCTCTAGGAATTTGTGCATATCTTCAAGATTTTCTAGATTATTGGAGTATAAATTTTCAAAATAGTTTCTGATTATACTCAGGATTTTAGTAGTGTCTGTAGTGATATTTTCTTTTTCATCCTGGATTTTCATAATTGGAGTTTTTCTCTCTTTTTGGTTACTTTGTCTAAGGGTTATCAATTTTGTTAATCCTTTCAAAAAACCAACTCTGTTTCATTGATCTTTTGTATTATTGTCTTAATCTCAATTTCCTTAATTTTGGCTCTGATTTTAATTTTTTTCTATTTTCTACTGATTTTGGTGTTGTTTGCTTTTTCTTTTTCTAGGGCCTTGAGATGTAATGATATATTATTTATTTGGTATCTTTCTATTCTTTTAATGTATGGGCTCAATGAATTAAACTTTCCTCTTTTAAAAATTTTTTTTGTAGTTGTAGATGGACGCATTCCTTTATTTTATTTGATTATTTTTATGTGGTGCTGATGATAGAACCCAAGCCTCACATGTGCCACTGAGCCCCAGTCCCAATCCCTGAACTTTCCTCTTAAAACTGTATTCATACTATCCCAGAGATTTTGATTTGTTGTATCACTGTTCTCATTTTCTTCTAAGATTTTTTTAATTTCTCCTATATTTTCTTCTGCTATACATTAGTCATTGAAAAGTTGATTATTTAATCCCCAGGTGTTAGAGTGTTTTCAATTTTTTTCTTATCATTGACCTCTAAATTCATTCCATTTTTATTGGACAGAATACAAGGCATTATCTCTATTTTTGGATTTTCTAAGATTTGCTTTGTGACCTAAAATATGGTCTATTTTTTTAAAAGTTCCATGTGCTGCTGCTAAAAAAATAAATTTAGTCATTGAATGAAATATTCCATAGATGTCTGTTAGGTCCATATTATTAATTTTTTTCTTGTTCTATAGAATTTTACTTTATCGTTACTTTACTTTACTTTATAGAATTTTACTTTATCATTTTATCTTGATGTATGGTTCCCATGATATATGAAGTATATATGAAGTAACCTTCTTTTTCTCTTCTGATTAATCTTGGCTTGAAGTCCACTTTGTCTGATAATGAAAATAGCTACCCTTGCTTGTATATTAGTCCCATGGGAATGGTATGTTTTTCCCATGCTTTCACCTTCAGTCTGTGGATGTCATTCTCTGTGAGGTGAGTAAATTACAGACAGTATATTGTTGAGTCTTGTGTTTTAATCCAATCTGCCAACCTATGTATTTTGATTTAAGAATTTAGACCATTTGCATTCAATGTTATTGAGATTATTTTTATTTCCTGACATTTTTGTGATTTTTTTATACTGTTTAAATTTGACTTTATTCTTCTTTCATTGACCATTAATCTAGTGTAATTCCTTCCTATACTGTTTTGCATTTTTTATTTTTCTTTCTTCTTATGCACTATTTCATTGAGTGTGTTTTGTAGTACAGGCTTTCTAATTATGTATTATCATGGAATGTTTTTATTTTATCTTTAATTCTGAAGCCTAATTTTGCTGGGTGTAGTATTCTTGGTTGGCATCCATTTTCTTTTAGAGGTTGGTACATATTATTCTAAGTCTTCCTGGCTGTTACTCTGGGATCAGAAATCAATTGAAACACAGATTGGTTTACCTCTATATGTGAGCAGCCATTTTGCTCTTGCACCTTTTAAAATGCTCTCCTTATTCTGTATGTTAGGCAGGTTCATTATTATGTGTCTTGGAGTGTATCTATTATGATTTTGTATATTTGGAGTCCTATATGCTTCTTGTATTTGAATTTCATCTCATTCTTAAGGTCTGAAAATTTTCCTGATTTTTTAATTAAATAGATTGTGCATTAATTTATTTGTATTTCAGAGCCTTCATCTATCCCAATGAATCTTGAATTTGACCTTCTCATTTTATCCCAGATTTCTTGAATATTCTCTTCATGGTCTCCCAACTTTTTTCTTTATGATCAACTTTATATTCAAAATCATATACTATGTGTTCAAGGACTGATAATCTATTTTTGAAGTGGTCTAATCCTTCGATGGTCTTTTCCATTGAATTATTTTTTTTTTTTTTGTACCAGGAATTGAACCCAGTGGTACTTAACCAGTGAGTCACATCCCAATCCCTTTTTTATATTTTATTTAGAGACAAAGTCTCACTGAGTTGCTTTAGGACCTGGCTAAATTGCTGAGGCTAGCTTTGAACTTGTGATCCTCCTGCCTCAACCTCCTGAGTTGCTGGTAGTACAGGCATGTGCCACCATGCCCAGATCCATTGAATTTTTAATTTGGTTTATTGAGTCTTTTACTTCCAGGATTTCTGTTTGGTTCTTTTTCAGAATCCCTATCTCTTTATTTGAAGTTATCTTTCACGCCCTTATTTTCTAACTCACTCCTTACATTGTCCATTAGATCATAGAACAGTTTATGAACTTTCTAAATATCTTCTCTGACATTTCCTCCACTTTGTTGTCAATGAAGTATGTTTTTGAAGCATTATGGGTTGTTTGGGATGGCTTATTCCCTTGATTTTTCATATCGTTTGTATGTCTATCCATATGTTGGTGTAGTTCTGACTACTTTTAAGTGAAGGACTATTTTGTGAGCTTCTTTCTCTCAAGAGCCCTGGGTTGGATGAATATGCAGATAATGATATTTTAGGTCACTTTAAGAGATGCCCCTGGGCCCTATTTACTATAATCCCTTCAGAGCCAAGGCTTGTTCTATTCAACCTTTATAATAAACAAAAACTTGTTGCAATTGCTATCCATGGCTCTTTAAATTCAGGCATAAATCTATAATAATGTTCCAGAATAGGTAAAAAATTAGTTGTTAAATTTAGTAAACTTACTATAACCTTAAGTGAGAGATAAAAGGGGGAAGAGAAAGATTGAGCAAAAAGGAGAGGGGGAAAAGAGACCGAAACAAATAGTGAGAAAAGATATAAAATAATAATTTATACCAAAGTAGAAAAGAAAAAGTAGATAAATGGTTGGTATTAATGGTAGTAGCAGATAATGCAAGAGAATTAGTATGGGGTAAGAGTAGCTTACACTCGCCCAGTGTATTCTAGAACTAGGAAAACAAATATAGAATGATTGATTCCAATTAATACTTTAAATCATTAGGTGAAATACATTTAAATGGGTTCAAGGCACTATGTTGGCTATTGAGTTAATAATTATTTTTCAAGTTAAAGAGTTATTTATATGATGAAATTTGACATTAGATTTATGTATAATAAACCATGTCAAGGTGAAGAAAATTCTTTTGAATCTTGGTTTGGATTTCATTTGGATTTGGACATTTAGCAGATTTTCATCAGTCCTTGGCTGTGGAGCTCTCATGAATTTCAGGGGCACAGCAGCCAATTTCCCAGTTACTATGGACCTCCTATGAGCAACTTCTGGTTTGTCAGCTCAGGGGCTTTCAGCTAACTGTTGGGAGGGTGCAGTGTTATGGGTTGGCTATTTCTATTGTGGGCATTAGTTTAGGGTGCAATTTCTGGAGTGTCCCTGTGATTGTTGTGGGTCATGGTGTCCTTGCTTCCCTCTACAAGTCCCTTTTCATGAGAGTGAAGATCCTGATGGCTCTCTGTGAACGCAGGAATTCTGGTTGTGGGTTTTGCACTGAAGTTCTGTGATGCAGAAGTATTCCCCCAGCTGTCACCACTCTCTGAGGTACTGTTTAAAATGGTCTCAGGTGGTTCACTTGGACTCTACTTTTCACTGCCCCAGGTTGTGAATGGCGGGCACTGATTCCCTATGTTTAATAATTCTGATGAAAGGTCCCACAAGTATCCAAACAAAGTCCTGTCACTTGCCAGTTGTGATCAGGGGTCAGGCTGTGTACCACTTAAGACTAGTATCATCCACTTCCTGCTGCATAAACTCTGGTAATTTTCCACTGGGTCTCTATGTCACTGGATATTTAGGCACCTTCCCTCTGGCATAGCTCTGCATTCCCAGGGGATTTCCATAGGTTTCGCACAATGCCTCCCCCCAGTGTCAGTGGTTGGGGCCTAGTGAATTGCTTTCCACTGTTCAGGGACAGAGCTCCTTCATTGCTGTCTCTGAATAGACTGAGTGGATGCTCTGCAGAATTTTCCACACTTGCCTGGGTTGTGCAGGCTGAGCAGCATTAGGCATGATTCCTGGCAGAGGTCCCTACTAGTTCCTTCTATTCCCCTAGTTTGCAGTGAGGGAAAGGAGGGGGTTTCAGCAATTTTGGGCTAGTAATGGTCCTCTAGAAATTCTTTGTGTCCTGATTATTAAGAGGTCCTACTGAAGGAGAATTCCCTCTCATTTAATTTGTAATTGTCTTGGCATGTGAATACCCTGTGCTGATTTAAGAGAGTGACTGGTCAACTGAGGGATCCACAAGATGTCTGTGAACTCCCAGTTCAGTTTTCTTATCACAACTTTGTTTTAAACTGTTTGGTTTGTTTTAAGAAACCTTCTGTTACCATTACACTTTAAATTTTGTCTACCTTTCTAACAGTTTTTAAGTGTGTGACCTTAAGAGAATGTCAGCTTCCCCCTTCTTTCTCTCTCTGTTATCCCTCCCCCTTCTCATCCTCAGGTTTGGGTTCAGGGTTAGGGGACTCTGAATTTGTTTTCTATTCTGGTAACCTATCTTCAAGTCTCTCTAGGTCTCAGACTTTGTAATATTTAGTCTTAGAGCATTTATTTTGTCACCCACCTCTCAATTCTGCTTTTCCTTTACTGCCTTCTTTCTCTCTTGTGTGGAAATCAAGACGCAATTCCTATCTCACTTTCACCATCTTCCTGTTGTGTCTCAGTGGTTTTGTTTCAGATTTCCCCCATAGCCAAACCTGCTCTCATAGGCCAACCCATGCTGGATCCATGGTTGACATTTGCTACTCATTCCCAGAGAAAGGAACATGTAGGAATCTCTCTCAAAGCACTAAGTTCAGAAAAGACCATTTCAAGATGGCTCTCCAATACTACAGTATAATTATTTTGAGAAATAGAGAGTACTTTTCCAGTGCTGGTATGCTGTGCAGATTCAAGGTCCACTGTCTGTTTAGACTTCTCTTCTCAATGGTGCTGAGATCTGTTCTAGTTGTGTTTTCTAGGTTTCTCCCTTTTCCTTTCATCTCTACATCTGCCTTTTCTCACATTGCCAGACCTTCAGCTCTGTGCTCTCTTTCTTGTTCTTTGTTCTGCTGTCCAAAGATTTCAGGGTTTTTCAAGTCTCTGTTCACAACTAAACTTTAGTGCCTTCCCCAATCACCTACCTCAAAGAGTACATGCTCTCCAGTTGTTTTGATTCTATCCCCTGGAGAAGCTGGTGATTGCGGAGTGCTTCTAATTTGTCATCTTGGAATCTTCCTCTTGCATCACTGATTTAATGACTACACTTTTGTTTGTGATTTTGAGTCTCCTCTTTTTTCTTTCTCTAGTAAGGATTTGTTTGTTTTATGTTTAAAAAATAAACTCCTGATTTTGTTTCTTTTTTCTATAATTTTTCCATTTTTATTTCTGCTCTTATCTTTATTATCTCCTCTATGTTGAAAATGTATTGAATTTTTTTCTATTTCCTTAGCTGTAAAATTAGGTTGTTATATTGAGATTGTTCTTTATTATTGTAGGTGTGTATCACTATAAAATTCTCTGTTAGTACTGTTTTTTCTACCTCCCATAAACTTTGGTAAGTTGTATTTTAGCATTTGTTTCAAGATACTTTTACCATTTCTTTTTATTTTCCTTTTTTACATAATGGTTGTTGAAGAGTATTGTTTAGTTCCCACATTTTTGTGAAATTTTCGGTTTTGTTTCTGTTATTGATTTCTAGTTTCATTCAATTTGTTGTCTGAGAAGATACTTGGTATGATTTCAATATTCTTAAATTTGTTAAGACTTGTTTTGTGATCTACATATAGTTTATCCTGGAGAATGTTTCTATGCACTTGAGAAGAATATATATTCTGCCATTGCTGCATGGGATGTTCTGTATGTGTATATTAGGTCCATTTGGTCTGTAGTCTTGTTCAAGGCAGCTGTGCCATTATTGATTTTCTGCTGGATATTCTATTCTTAATTGAAAGTGAGTATTAAAGTTTCCTATTAGCTGCAGTTATTTTGTTATAGTAATGAAAAATGGACTAATATAGGTACTAATTGGAAGGGCATGTGGAAGTGCACTGTTGAATGGCCCTAATGGGTTTCCATATGCAAAATTGTGTTTCAGCTCTGAGTCTGGGAATTTGGTAGTTTGTGACTCAAGCATCTGGGAACTGCAACATTAACTACTTAATTGTCTCAGCAGCAAAAGCTGTGAAAGTCTGTGGATAGTGTAAGATGACTGCTTCTTCAAATGCATGGAGTTCAATGCAAGATACATAGAACATGAAATATCAGGGAAACATGACACCACCAAAAAAATAAATAAATAAACTTCTAGTGGCCCACACTACAGAAATGAACTTTCACAAATTTCCTGACAAAGAATTCAAAATACTGTTTTAGAGACACTTGGCTCCTGCAAGAGAACATGGATAAGCAGTTTATTAAAACCAGGAAAGCAATAAAATGATAAGTTCAATCACTGAATGGTCCTTGGTGGTTTGGGTTTACATGCAGTGGTGAGGAACAGGACCAATAGTGGGGTTCACATCATGGCTTTATCAGGTCCTGGGGCTGGTGCCTCCACAGTAGCACTGGCTGAGGAAACTCTAATGATGGTAGGTATTGAGGGCAACAGTTCAGGCAGCTGGAGTCCATGAAGGTTTAAACTGTGGAAAACTTTGTGGCAAAAGCTTCAGTGGCTGTTGAGGTGCTCAATAGCAAAGGTTACTGGGATGCTCTGTAGATCTGGCCACTGGAAATTCTAGTGGAACCTGCAAAGTAGCTGATACTGATAGCCCCTCTGATTCCTGTTTCCTAACCATCTTCATGTGTCTCAACTATGTCAATCTCCACAGAAGTATGGATGGGGTAAAACCAAATTAAGTTCTTTTCACAATGCCCCCAAAGTCTGGGGAAGCTAGACACAGACTGCTCTCCTTTTCTCTTAAAAAGGAATTAACAGGCAGAGGAAATCCTTCTCAAAGTTACAGTATGCTTGCCTGGAAGTATGATGAAGGAGAAACAAAAGCATTCTTTCTACACTTTCTGTGTCATTTTTCTTTTTTCCCCTGCACTGTGTTGAACATTCTTAACTGGATTCCAAAGTGTGCTACGAACTATGTTTTGTTCATGGATAGGTGTTCAATTGATGTGTGTGTGTGTGTGTGTGTGTGTGTGTGTGTGTGTGTTGGGGTGGTGAGATCTGTTAACTCCTATCCACCATCTTGCTGACATAACTTGTTGGATTAGCAATTCTGAATTTGCTTTGCACGTGTACTAGAACTGAACAAACAAATGCATGAATGGTAAATTTTGAAGGCCACATTCATAGTCAGAGAGGGAGTTGTCGATGAGTAATAGAGGAAGGCAAAATGAGCTTTTATTTACTGGATTAGAGTTAAAGAAATTTGTATGAACATATTTTTAGATTTAGTATGTACAGATATATAGAAACAGGAGCAATTTATAAATATGTGTATACAGTCTGAAAAATGTGTATATAAATGGGTTAGTATATAAACATATATTATCTAGCTCTGTCAATTGAGAGAGCTTATTCTTGCTGAAATTACAGATGCTAGGGCTGATGTATCTTATAGTACCAAAAAGAAGTATTCATAGAAAAAGTTGGGGGCATGTCAAAGATACACAGAAGTAAACTTGAAAGAGTGCTCAACAACCAAAACTGTAACAAGTTGAGCAACAAAATAATGTGCTATTGTATTTTAAACCATGGTATAAAATAAATGTTTATGAGTCCATAATATAGATAATTGAATAAATAAAAACTGAAGAAGAAATAAATCTTTACAGAAGATTTCCAACTAATATGTGTAGACAATTCCCTCTTCAGGAGATGATGCTTAATGCCCTCAATGAATTTAGGCTGTTCTTTGTAAATTTCTTCTAAGTAATAGAAAACAGAGAGTAAAAAATAGTACCTTCATAGTGGAGAAATCTGATAGGCACCACTTTAATTAAGTGATGAAATTTAACACCAGTGATTAGTCACATCATCATTATTTACCCTCTGAAATTATAAGAGAGGCACTTCACTTTTGTGGTATTCTTTTAAACAAACAAAACCCCAAAATAATAACAACAAATAAAATTGATAAATACAGATTGAAACAATTCTACATGGTAGTATTTGTCCAGACCGTGTAGATCATGAGAAATGGGGAAAGACTTAGAAACGGTGAGAGCCCAGAGGACGTTTGAAGACATGGCAACTAAATACAGTATGAAACTCTGGATTGGAACATGAAACAGGAAAAAAAGGACAATAGTTGAAAGGTGGGAAACCCAAATAAAGACTGAGTATAATTAATAGTAATGCATCAGTGCTGGTTACTTAGTTTTGATAAATGTACCACAAGAATGTACAATGATAACATTAGAAGAAACTGAAACTTGGTGATGGGTTTTTAGAAATTCTGTGTAGTATTATTGCAACTTCTCTGTAAAAATAAATTGATTCCCAAATCAGACATGTATTAAGTAAAATATATGTTAATAAATTCAAGATAACTTCTGGTTTAATCTCTGACATAAAGAGCTTGAAAGTTATCACTTCCATTCTCAAAACAAGAAAGCAGATAAACAAAATGGAAATAACCTACTTTTCTTAAATTTCTCAGAGAATTGAGGTCACAGGGAAAACCACTGCAAATATAGAAAAGAGATAGGCAGATGGAGAATTACAGATAAGATAGGCTTGCTGGAGCAAAAGCTGCTTGAGCCAGTAACATGTAAGTGGTAATTTTGACAAATTGCTGCAAGCTGAGTAAGGACTAGCTTGAGAACTAAAGTCTCCTGTGAGGCTCACACCCTTTAGTGGATTTTAGCATCAGATATGCAAACGAATTGGAAAAAAAATTACCTAGTAGTTTGGGCAGGAGAAAAGGAAAGTAGACATTTTGAAATGTGTCCAAAGTATTCTGCATAGCAGTTACTTTACCAGACTATTACCTGATCTTAGGGAAAGACAATTAGATAACTCCAGTCCTATTCACCTTTCTATCTCATGTAAGGTGAAAAACAAAGTCTAAGAAATACAAAGTTCATAGCCCAAGGACTCAGGCCTACTAAAAACTGAGATTGAATAATAAGATATTTGGAATGTATACTATTTCCAAAACCTTACCACCACATCAACAGTAAAGTTTAATGGTATTACAGATGCTCAAATTTTGCACTAATACCACCATCCATCTCCAGAACATTTTAAAATTGAAACTCTGTACCCATTAAATAATAACTCCCTATTTCCTCTTTCTTGCCCTCTCAGATCCTGGAAACCATTATGATTTCTGTCTTTATGAATTTGACTACTCTAGGAACCTCATATAAGTGGAAACACAGGTTTTGCCATTTTATGGCTAGCTTATATCACTTAGCATAGTGTGTTAAAAATTTATCAGTGTTATAACATATCAAATTTCTTTCATTTTAAGGCTGAATAGTATTCAAATGTAATATATAACATATTTTGTTTATCCATTTGCTCTGGTTTGGGCCTTAGCCCATGATGCAATTTGGAGGTGCCAGTACCTTTAAGAGGTGGGGCCTAGTTGGAAATTTTTTAGTCATGTGATAGCATGCCCTTGAAGGGTCCCTGACCCCTCCTCTCTCTCTTTGCTTCCTGGCCACCATGAGGTGAGAATCTTCCTCTGCCATATACCCACTCCATGAAGTACTGGCCTCCTAAAAGCCCAAAAGCAATGAGGCCAACTGAACATGGATTAAAACCTCCAAAACTGTGAATTGAAATATTCCTTTCCTCTTCTTAAATTGATTTACCTTTGGTATATGTTACAATAACAAGAAGGTAACACAATATTCATTCATCAATAGCTATGTGGACTATTTCCACCATTTGACTACTATGAATAATGATTAATACCTGTGTTTTTTTTTAGAGAGAGAGAATTTTTTTAATATTTATTCTTTAGTTATCAGCGGACACAACATCTTTGTTTGTATGTGGTGCTGAGGATCAAACCCAGGCCACACGCATGCCAGGCGAGCGTGCTACCGCTTGAGCCACATCCCCAACCCCAATACCTGTGTTTTAATTATTCTGGGTATCTACCCAGAAGTAGAATTATCATATCATCATCATCATCATCATCATCATCATCATCATCATCATCTTTTCACTTTTTAAGGAATTTCCAAACAGCATAGTTTTTACATTGACTTTACATATCAACTGTACCATATTACATTCTCATCAGCATCAGACAAGAGTTCCAATTTCTCCACATCTTTGACAACATTTATTGTGTGTGTGTGTGTGCACATGTGCGCACTTTTGATATCCCAATTGATATGAAATGGAATTTCATTGTGGTTTTGGTTGGCATTTACCCAATGATTAGTGATGTTGAGCACTTTTTAATATGCATATTGGCCATCTGTGTGCTTTTGCAGAAATGTTATTCAAGTCCTTTACTAATTTTTATTGTTTATTTTTTATGGTTGTTGAGTTATAGTTCTTTATATGTTTTGCATATTATATACAAATCATATTAACTCATCATATATATGATTTGCAAATATTTCATCCTGTTCTGCAGATTGTATTTTCACTGTTTTTTTTTTTAAATATTTATTTATTTTTTTAGTTATCGGCAGACACAACATCGTTGTTTGTATGTGGTGCTGAGGATGGAACCTGGGCCGCACGCATGCCAGGCGAGCACGCTACCGCTTGAGCCACATCCCCAGCCCTATTTTCACTGTTGATAAATTCTTTGATTCATAAAATTTTTAATTTTTATGTAGACTGACATTTTTACTTTTGTTGCCTAAGCTATTGGTGTCACATCCAATAATCATTTCTCAATTCAATGTCATGAAGATTTTCCTCTATAAGCATATAATTGAGAGTATCATGCATTTTATAGTTTGTAAAAACTTTTCTCCTAAAAGTTTTATAGGTTCAAATCTTATATTTAAATGTACTCCATTTGGGTTAATTTTTGTACATGGTATAAGGTAAGGGTCCAACGTGATTATTTTGTATGTGGATATCTAGTTTTCTCCATACCCTCTGATGAAAAGACTATTCTTTTCATATTAAATGGTAGTACCAATTTAGAAATCATTTTACCATATATGTAAGGATTTATTTCTGGGCTATCCATTATAAGCCATTGGTCTATTTTTAAGCCAATACCACAATGTTTTAATTATTGTAGCATTGCAGTATATTTTAAAATTAGAAAATGTAATGTCTTCAATTTTGTTTTTCTTTTTCAGAACTATTTTGGCTATTTGGGGATCTTTCAATCTCCTGTGGATTTTGGAATGGTTTTCTATTTCAGCAAACACCATTGATGGAATTTTGATA
This sequence comes from Urocitellus parryii, assembly GCF_045843805.1. NCBI lineage: Eukaryota > Metazoa > Chordata > Mammalia > Rodentia > Sciuridae > Urocitellus > Urocitellus parryii. The sequence goes on from NC_135547.1 coordinate 77,867,469, forward strand.
GGGATTGTATTATAATTGTGGATTAGTTTAGGTAATGCTGACAAAATATCAACTCTTCCAATCAATGAACATGGAATATCTTTCCACTTATTTTTTTCTCTTCTTTCAAAAATGTTTTGTTTTCAGTGTACAAGTCTTTTGCCTCCTTCATTAAGTTTATTTCTAAGTATATTATTCCTTTGTATGATACTGCAAATGTAATTATTGTCTTAATTTCCTTTTTTAGTTTGTTCATTCTTAATGCATAGAAGTGCAGCTGACTTTTCTTGTGTGTATTTTGTACCCTGTAATTCTGTTGTATTATTAGTTGTAACAGGTTTTTGGTGGAATCTTTAGAGTTACTTAGATATAAAAGATTTTGTTTAACTGTGAACAGATATAATTTTATATTTTCCTTTCAAACTTAATTATTTCTTCCTTTCATTTTTTTTCTTTTTTAGTTAATCCCTCTTCCATTGCTATGTTGAATAGAAGTAACAAGAATGAGCATCCTTGCATTGTTCCTAATATTTGGATATTTGGAGAAAATTTTTTATTTTTCCCTATTTAGTATTATGTTAAATGTGGGGGTTTTTTAAAGAGAGAGAGAGAGAATTTTTCAATATTTATTTTTTAGTTTTTCGGTGGGCACAACATCTTTGTTTGTATGTGGTGCTGAGGATCGAACCCAGGCCTCACGCATGCCAGGCGAGCACGCTACCGCTTGAGCCACATCCCCAGCCCAACTGTGGGTTTTTATAGTGACTTTTGATACAGTAAGCTAATTTCCTTCTATTTCTAGTTTGTAATGTGTTTTTAATCTGAGAGGATGCTGAATTTTGGCCCATGCTTTATCTGCATCGATTGAGAGTATCATGCAGTTTTTATCCTTTATTCTGTTAATATGGTATATTACATTTTTTGATTTTTATGTTTGATAGTACTTGTATTCCAGGAATAAATCCCATTTTGTAATGTTGTATAATCCTTTTAATGTGCTATTTATTAATTTGCTAGTATTTTTCTTAGTTCATTACTTCCAAAGCTTTTTTGTAAATATTTCAACAAAATGTCACAGGTGAATAAAATAGATCAGAAACCATAATCTAGAGTTTATATATCCTTTAAATATATTTTCATATATATGTGTGAAAGTTAGCATAAGTGGTATATTTGTTGATCAATTTAAGTTTCTAGAAGTGTTCTGCATCTGGGATGGTAGAACAAAATGGGTTAAGAACCTTTATACGTTGATACTTATCATGGATATCAGTGTGTGATTTTCCATTCTTATAATGCCTTTCAGGGTAATTCTGCTCTTGTAGAATTGAGTTTAAAAGTGTTCCTTCCTCTTTAGTTATTTGGAAGAATTTGAGGAGTGTTGTTAATTTCTCTTTAAGTATTTGATATAATTCTTCCCTGGTCATTTTGTCTTGGGCATTTCTGTTGAGAAGATTTAAGTACTGATTCAACTTCCATGATAATTATATGTCTGTTCAGTTTTTCTATTTCTTCATGTTTTAATCTTGGCAAGTGGATGTTTCTAAAAATTTGTCCATTTACATAAGTTAACCATTTTTTCATAGTAGTCTCATATAATAATTTTAACTTCTTTATAAAATTGATAGTAATGCTCTCTTTTTATTTCGTATTTCTCTCTGGTTAAGTTTATCCATTCTTGGAGTTAGAGAAGATAATGCTAAGTGAAGTTAGCCAATCCCAAAAAAACAAATGCCAAATGTTTTCTCTGATATAAGGAGGCTGATTCATAGTGGAGTAGGGAGAGGGAGCATGGGAGGAATAGACTAACTCTAGATAGGGCAGAGGGGTGGGAAGGGAAGGGAGAGGGCATGGGGTTAGAAATGATGGTAGAATGTAGTGGACATTATTATACAAAGTACATGTATGAAGACATGAATTGGTGTGAATATACATTGTATATAATCAGAGATATGAAAAATTGTGCTCTATATGTGTAATAAGAATTGTAATGCATTACACTATCATATATAAATAAAAAATCAATTAGATTAATAAAAAATGTTTATCCATTCTTATTGTCTTTTCAAAGACCCAAGGCTTGACTATATTTAATTTCCTTATTGCTTTTCTTTTCTCAATTCTATTTATGTCTGCACTTCTCTTACTTACTTCATTCTCCTGTCTTTGGGTATATTTTGTTCCTTTTCTTCTAGTTGCTTAAGGCATATATTAAAGTTGTTGATTTAAGATTGTGATCATTAATTTTATGTGTCAAGTTGCCTAGGCTAAAGAATACCCAGGTAGTTGATAAAACATTATTTCTTGGTATGCTTGTGAAGAAATCTCCAGAAGAGATAAGTATTTGAATTGAGAGAGTGAGTAAAAAAGACTGTTTTCCCATTGTTGTTGGGCAATATCCAATCCACTAAGTATACAAATAGAACAAAAAGTTAGAGGAAGGATGAATTTACTCTCTCTTCTTGATCTGGGACAGCCATCTTTTCCTGCACTAGAACATTCGAACTAGTGGCTCTGATGCCTTTGGATTTGGGGACTTACACACTGAGATCACCTAGTTCTCAAGTTTTCAGATTCAAACTAAATTATACCACTGGCTTTACTGGTCCTCCAGCTTGCATACAGCTGATGGTGGGATTTATGTGTCTTCATTATTACATGAAAAAATTCCCATAAAATCCATTTCCTATTAGTTCTCTTTCTCTGGAAAACCCTTACTAACATAGATTTTGGTACCAAAAGTGGTCCTAAAAGAATATAATTTTAAGGATAATATTTCTAAATTGGTTCTGGGTTTCTGGAATTGGTTGTCTAATCTGAGTACATTTAAAGACACTAATGACTTTATTTTCAGTAGTCAGGGGGAACACCAATAATCCATGGCATGAATTGAAAATACCTGTATTGGATACTCCTAACAAACCTCTTAGCAAAAAGTTAAGTGATTCTAGCCTATAAGAAGCAAGGAGCTAAGTGATTCCAAATATGATACTTTTGAACATTTTTTGAAAACTATGGGTTATAATGTTAGTTAGTGCTACTAATGTCACTGGAAAAGTACTACTTTTAAAATGTTGATCCAAAGAATTTGAATTCCCAGGTCAAAAATCATATAAATGATTGGGTGTACCCTGAGGAAGAACTGTAACATTTTTAGTCACAGGGTTGAAACTGCTGAAAATCAAATGCAGGACCTCAATCTGCAATTGGTTGAAATACAATCCGAGTTGAGCTCCCAGGATTGCAGGGTATCTACTGTTAAAATGGGGACATAGATTGGAGAAAATTAGAATTGTGTAAATTGGGAGGGTGGTATGTGTGAAGACCCTGATGAAGCTAAGGACATTAAACCCATAAATTCTGATGAATTTTCTTTGCAGTCATTGTCCTACTTTCAATGGAATTGTCCATCCAGCCCACAGTGACATCAACCTTTCCACCTCAGACTGAGGGGGTTAAGTCTGTATTGCCTAAAGAGATGACAATGGACTTCCTGGAAGTAGTCACATAAGACATCTCTTATTTTTTTTTTTTTTTTTTTTTTTTTTTTTTTTTTTATTTTTTTATTTTTTTTATTTTTTTTTTTTTTTTTTACGATTTTTCAGTTTTTTTTTTTTTTTTTTTTCCTTTTTTTTTTTTTTTATTGGTCGTTCATAACATTACATAGTTCTTGATACATCATATTACACGGTTGATTCACGTGGATTATGAACTCCCGCTTTTACCCCGTATACAAATTGCTGTATCACATCAGTTTCCCTTCCATTGATTGACATATTGCCTTTCTAGTGTCTGATGTATTCTGCTGTCTGTCCTATTCTCTACTATCCCCCCTCCCCTCCCCTCCCCTCCCCTCCCCTTTTCTCTCTCTACCCCTTCTACTGTAAATCATTTCTTCCATTTGTATTATCTTGTCTTACCCCTCCTTTCCTCTTATATGACATTTTGTATAACCCTGAGGATCGCCTTCCATTTCCATGCACTTTCCCTTCTCACTCCCTTTCCCTCCCACCTCTCATCCCTGTTTAATGTAGATCTTCTTCTCAAGCTCTTCGTCCCTACCCTGTCCTTGTTTACTCCCCTTATATCAAAGGAGTCATTTGGTATTTGTTTTTTAAAGATTGACTAGCTTCACTTAGCATAATCTGCTCTAATGCCATCCATTTCCCTCCAAATTCTATGATTTTGTCATTTTTTAATGCAGAGTAATACTCCACAGTATATAAATGCCACATTTTTTTTATCCATTCATCTATTGAAGGGCATCTAGGCTGGTTCCACAGTCTTGCTATCGTGAATTGAGCTGCTATGAACATCGATGTAGCAGTGTCCCTGTAGCATGCTCTTGTTAGGGCTTTAGGGAATAGACCGAGAAGGGGAATAGCTGGATCGAATGGTGGTTCCATTCCCAGCTTTCCAAGAAATCTCCATACTGCTTTCCAAATTGGCTGCACCAATTTGCAGTCCCACCAGCAATGAACAAGAGTGCCCTTTTCCCCGCATCCTCTCCAGCACTTATTGTTGTTTGACTTCCTAATGGCTGCCAGTCTTACTGGAGTGAGATGGTATCTTAGGGTAGTTTTGATTTGCATTTCTCTGACTGCTAGCGATGGTGAGCATTTTTTCATGTACTTGTTGATTGATTGTATGTCCTCCACTGAGAAGTGTCTGTTCAGGTCCTTGGCCCATTTATTGATTGGGTTATTTGTTATCTTATTGTCTAATTTTTTGAGTTCTTTGTATATTCTGGTTATTAGGGCTCTATCTGAAGTGTGTGGAGTAAAGATTTGTTCCCAAGAAGTAGGCTCCCTGTTTATCTCTCTTATTGTTTCTTTTGCTGAGAAAAAACTTTTTAGTTTGAGTAAGTCCCATTTGTTGATTCTATTTGTTAACTCTAGCGCTATGGGTGTCCTATTGAGGAATTTGGAGCCCGATCCCACAGCGTGTAGATCATAACCAACTTTTTCTTCTATCAGATGCCATGTCTCTGATTTAATATCAAGCTCCTTGATCCATTTTGAGTTAACTTTTGTGCACGGCGAGAGATATGGATTCAGATTCATTTTGGTGCAAATGGATTTCCAGTTTTCCCAGCACCATTTGTTGAAGATGCTATCCTTCCTCCATTGCATGCTTTTAGCCCCTTTATCAAAAATAAGATAGTTGTAGTTTTGTGGATTGGTTACTGTGTCCTCTATTCTGTACCATTGGTCCACCCTCCTGTTTTGGTACCAGTACCATGCTGTTTTTGTTACTATTGCTCTGTAGTATAGTTTGAAGTCTGGTATCGCTATACCACCTGATTCACACTTCCTGCTTAGTATTGTTTTTGCTATTCTGGGTCTTTTATTATTCCATATGAATTTCATGATTCTTTTATCAATTTCTACAAGATATGCTGTTGGGATTTTGATTGGCATTGCATTGAACTTATATAGGACTTTTGGTAATATCGCCATTTTGATGATGTTAGTTCTGCCTATCCATGAGCAGGGTATATTTTTCCATCTTCTAAGGTCTTCTTCTATGTCTTTCTTTAGGGTTCTGTAATTTTCATTGTATAAGTCTTTCACCTCTTTTGTTAGGTTGATTCCCAAGTATTTTATTTTTTTGGGGGATATTGTGAATGGAGTTGTTGTCCTCATTTCCGTTTCAGAGGATTTGTCGCTGATATACAGGAATGCCTTAGATTTATGTGTGTTGATCTTATATCCTGCCACTTTGCTGAATTCATTTATTAGCTCTAATAGCTTCTTTGTAGACCCTTTTGGGTCTGCTAGGTATAGAATCATATCATCTGCAAATAGTGATAATTTAAGTTCTTCTTTTCCTATTTTTATGCCTTTAATTTCTTTTGACTGTCTAATTGCTCTGGCCAGTGTTTCGAGAACTATGTTGAACAGAAGTGGTGAGAGAGGGCATCCCTGTCTTGTACCAGATCTTAGGGGGAATGCCTTCAATTTTTCTCCATTCAGAATGATGCTGGCCTGTGGCTTATCATAGATTGCTTTTACAATGTTGAGGTATGATCCAGTTATCCCTAATTTTTCTAGAGTTTTGAACATAAAGGGATGCTGTACTTTGTCGAATGCTTTTTCTGCATCTATCGAGATGATCATATGGTTCTTATTTTTAAGTCTATTGATGTGGTGGATAACATTTATTGATAAGACATCTCTTATTATTCTCAAGACCCCACCATGCCCTTTGCTTCTATATCTAGAATTAGACACAAGTTCAAGCATGTCCCTAAAGATGAGGTACAATATGTGACCTATTAGGAATTATACTGCACTAAAAATACCTACTTGAATTTCATAATTTATATAAAATGAATTTCTGGGAACATGTGTGAGAATGTACACTACAGGTCTGGAATAATTGTGTAAGGCAAATAAAGTTGGCTCAGACTGAGTTTACTGATTCATGCAGATTATTCATTTATGTTGCTTCTTGGGAGTTATAACTGTCTCTATCAATCTGTTTGGTGGAATGGATGAAAAGACAGCCTATCATGAGTGAATTGGAAATGTTGTACATGTCTTGCTTTAATGTATAGGGAAGGATTCAAAGTATTAGGGAGACTGAAATATTATAGTGGATTTTCAATCATGATGTGAGGATCCAGAAGACATATCTTTCACCAACACCACAAGGGATAAATTTGTGAGGGAAGCCTCAGCATCCTTGAGGAGCTCTGTGATTACTTTCTTTGTAGGCCAGACCTCACAATAAGAACCACAGTCACTGAATTGAGAAATAAATCCAATAGGAGCAATTGGATCCCATGGTGGCAGGGACCAAGTAGTGGCACTTAACCACAAGACACATGGTGGGCATGGCTACTCTAATACACAGAGTCAAAGCATCAATCAGGGATCTGATCCACACCTGTGTCAATCAGATTTGGACATTGGCTGACCATGGTATTTCCAGAAGTGAAATAGATAGCATGTTTTCTAAATCCTTACTTAATCTATATAAGCAAAAATGTTCTAGGTAAAATGAACAGAGGTCTAAACTGAATCATAAAGACAGTGACAGTATGCTGCTTAATCATTTCCAAGGACTGAGCCAAATTACAGACTCAGAACACTTGGAAAGAAAAGAAGACTGGATTCCTTTGAGGAAAGACTCTAGTACATTACCAAAAAGCTATAATATTTCTTCCAGTTTACTTACAGAGGCCTACACCTTTAACCAGAATAACTTTGTATTGGGGAAAAGGAAATAATTATACCTCTCAGGGATGACTTGACACTGGCTCTGAACTAACACTGATTCCAGGAGACTCAAAATATCACTGAAGCCCTCCAATCAGGGTAAGGACTTATGAAAGTAAGGTGATCAATGGAGTTTTTGCTAAGGTACATATCACTGTGGGTCTAGTGGGTTCCCAGACCCATTTTTGGTTATTTCTCCAGTTTCAGAATGCATAATTGAAGTAGAAATACTTAGCAGATGGCAGAAGCCCCATATTGGCTTCCTGACCTGTGGAATGAGAACTATTATGGTAGGAAAGTTTAAATGAAAGCCATTAGAACTGCTTCAAACTAGGAAAATAATACAATGAATGCAAGATTTAACCTTACAAGGATTTCATATATTAGTGTCTCCATCAAGAACTTGAAAGAAGCAGAGGTGGAGATTTTCACCACACTCCTATTCAACTCTCCTATTTGACTGTGTAGAAGACAAATGAACCCTGAAAAATAACAGTAAGTTATCATAAGCTTAATCAAGTGGTGACTCCAGTTTCAGCTTCTGTAACAGATGTGTTTTCATTATGTGAACAAATTAACACATCCCTTGGTACCTGCCATGCAGCTATTGATCTGGGAAGTTCCTCTTTTTCTCTCTCTGTCCACAAGACCCACCATAGGCAGTTGGCTTTCAGACTTGCCAGCAATAACTTCACTGTCCTATCTCAAGGGTATATCAGTTGTGAATTCCTATATCAGAACTTAATTCAAAAGGATCTTCATCATCTTTCTCTTCCACAAGATATCACATTGATGACATGTTGATTGCATCTAGTGAGTGAAAAGTAGCAACAGCTTTAGATTTATTGGTAGGACATTTGTCTGTCAGAAGATGGGAAATAAATCTGAAATTCAGGGGCCTTCTACCTCAGTTAAACCTCTAGGGGTTCAAGGTGTGGAGCATATTGAGATATCACTTCAGAGGTGGGAGATGTATTGCTGCATCTGGCCACTTCTACAACTAAGAAAGGGGCACAATGGCTAGTGTACCTATTTGGATTTTAGAGGCAACACATTTCTTATTTAGGTATGTTACTCTGGCCTATTTATCAATGTATCTGAAGAGGTGCTAGTTTTGAGTGGGGTCCAGAATAGGAGAAGACTCTGTTACAGGTTCAGGGTGCTTTGGCATTTGGGCCATATGATACAGACAATGTAATGACACTTGAAAAATCAGTGGCAGATAGAGATGCTGTTTGGAGCCTTTGATAGACCCTACACATGAATTGCTATTATAGGACTTTAGGACTTTGGAGAAAGGCCCTGCTATCATTGAAAGATAACTACTCTCCCTTATAGGGATGACTCTTGGCCTGTTATTAGACCTTGGTAAAGAATAAACACTTGGCCATGGAACACCAAGTAACCATATGACCTGAGGTTCTCATCATGATCTGAGTTATATCTGATTTACCGATTTATAAAGTTGGATATGCAAGGTAATTCTCCATTAGCAAATAGAAATGTTTAGCTATATATGTGAAGGCATAAGTAAGTTACATGAAAAAGTGGCCCAAATGCCCATGACCACCCTTTCCCCACTTCTATTAGACTGCCTTCTCTCTTCATCTTTTCTGATTCTCCAGCTTGTAGACAGCAGATTGCTGAACTTATCATCCTCCACAATCATGCAGTACAATTCCTAAAATAAATATCCTCATATATAACATGGTCCTACTGGTTCCGTTTTTCTGGAGAATTCTAATATACATGAAAAATATGTATATTGTATGTATCTTTACATATATAAGTGTGAAGAGTCATACAATAGAATTTAAATGCAGTTTTTACCCAATGGTGGGGTTATACTTGTTGAGAGCCACAGCCAAAGGGGCCCCAGAAAACTTCCAGCTGCCAGCAAACTCCCAGCTGCCGGCTGATGATTGGCTCACAGTGGCCCCAGCAACATCTAGCTGATTGGCTCCTCTGCGGCGATGTTCATTGGGCTGTTTCCCTGCCCTTCAAGCTGCCAGCTGATGATTGGCTCACAGTGACCCCAGCAACATCTAGCTGATTGGCTCCTCTGCAGTCATGTTCATTGGGCTGTTTCCCTGCCCTTCAGACTACGGAACTGCTCATTGGGGGACTTCTTTGGCTCCGCCCACGCGACCCAGCCAATCGGCCTCAAGAGCAGGAGGATTGTGGGAGGTGGTGTGGTTTGTGTGGGGAGAGGCTTCTGGAAGCCGGTGGTGGCAGTTGGGCTCTGAGGGTTTTCCTGAGGAGCTGTTTTGTTTGGCGTTTGTAGTTTTAAAAATAAAGTTTGTTTCTTTTGATAAGTGGCTCCTGAATTGTGCCCAGTCAGACTGCGGCATATACTCACGTTCCATGTTCTTCCCTCTATGTAAGAATACATTATATTTTTAGGATTATTTGCCTATCAAACAGAAATTTAAAAATGCTATTACAAGTAAAATTAATTTTTACAAGTAAAATTTAAAAATAAGAATTGTCTTTTATCCACCTAAAATACAGAAAAATTAAAGTAAGTTCTAATAGTTCAAAATGTGCATAGAAGTGTGAATACATTTAAGACTACAAAAACACAGTAATGGAAGTTGACACAACTTTAAAAGTGGAAATTTGATCACAAAATATAAATTATTAAAATATATTTTTTTGTTTTTCTTCTAGAAGCATTTGGTAAGGAAGGTATTGAAGATGTGACTATACATTTAGGAAAATGTAGTAAACAGTGATTTGAAATTATAGGAGAATCAAGAATAAAGAAATTTATGACAATGTAAGGTTGGAAGACCTTTTGGAATGATGTGGAAAAATAAACATGAAAATGTCAGATGGCTATTTATTATAGAATAGATTCTGAAGCAATGTAAAGAAATGAATCATGGTTTGATTTTTATATATAAGAAGTATATATAAAGTAAAAAATGCAAATAATATAAATATATATTTTTTCTGGAAAGGTACTGGCTAGAATATTTAAAGCAGTATTAAGGATAGGATTGTAGGCAGTTTTAAATTCAATTCTTGTAATTTGAAGTCACTGATATTTTGTAATAAACATTTATTGTCTATTTAATATAATATATATAAAATTAAAGTTATATACTACATACCAATAGTGGGATATGCTAAATATTTTTGTAAGAATATTTATTCAGGAAATAATACTGAGTGAAAGCAATGATTGGTGCATCCGAATATTCCAAGCAGCTTTCATTTGAATGAGGAAACATTTGGTTTGAATGAGGAAAAATTCATCAAAACTTGAGGCCAGATGAAGATTAAATCTATCATAATAGATCTATGGCAGACCAAAAGGTTGACAATTATTATACATGGGTAGGAGAATGACAGGTGTTTTTTATTTTCCATATTTTGCCTATCAATGCTAATTTCTTCTATAAAGGCACTCATATTACTTGAATTGCAAACAAAAATTTTTTAAAAAACAAGAAAGCAAAACAAACAGGACATGATTTTGATAGCATAATATTGGTAATAAAATAGCTAGGATACCAGGGAAGGAAAATGCAATTTCTTCTAATGTATCAGTGTAAATTCGAACTTTAAAAGGCTTCCACTTTTCAAATGCACTTTTAGGCATTTATCTTTTTTTTTTTTTTTAATTTATTTTTTTTTAGTTGTAGATGGTCAACGTCTTTATTTTATGTGGTGCTGAGGATCGAACCCAGGGCCTCACACGTGCTAGGCGAGCACTCTACCGCTGAGCCACAACCCCAGCCCCTTAGGCATTTATCTTAAGTAATATTATGAGTGTGCTACTATAAAATTATTTAGCACAGACTTGAATTTACTGGGGCAAATTTAGAAACTAAAAGTCCAAAGTAAAGAAACACTTTTTAAAAATTATGATCCACTAATAAACTGGCAGGGAGTTATGGGAGAATATTTAATAGAAAAAAAACTTTTTACACTTTCACACTGTTAGTGAGATTATAAATTAGTACAACCACTGGGGAAATCAGTATGGAGGTTCCTCAAAAGACTAGGCATGGAACCATCATATGATCCAGCTATACCACTCCTTGGTATCTATCCTAAAGAAGTAAAGTCATCATACTATAGGGATACATGCCTACTGAGGTTTATAGCAGCACAATTCACAATAGCCGAACTATGGAACCAGCCTAGGTGTCCATCAATGGATGAATGGATTAAAAAAATGTGGAATAGACAATGGAATTTTATTCAGCCATAAAGAAAAATTAAATTATATAGTTTGCAGGTAAATAGATTGAAATAGAGACCATCATGTTAAGTGAACTAAGTCAAACTCAGGTCCAAAGGTTGTTCATTTTCTCTCATATGTGGAAGCTAAAGAGAGAAAAGGAAAGAAAGGTGAGGGCAAATCTAATGAAAATAAAAGGGAGAGCAGTGGAGAAAAGGGACCAGGGGTGGAGCTGGGGAGGGAGAGATGAAGTACTGGGGAGGGATATTGGCCACATTATATTGTTGTATTGTGTGCATGTATACAAATATATGACAACAAACCCCATTATTATGTACAACTATAATACACCAATAAAATTTGAGAAAGAAGAAGCTCTGGGAAAAAAAGATGATATATGGACTTTCAGGGAGATAGTAGAGGATGTGCATACACAGAGGAAAGTTCAGAAGACATTAAAAACAAATGTGCTGGGCTGGGGATGTGGCTCAAGCGGTAGCGCGCTCGCCTGGCATGCGTGCGGCCCGGGTTCGATCCTCAGCACCACATACCAACAAAGATGTTGTGTCCGCCGAGAACTAAGAAATAAATATTAAAAAATTCTCTCTCTCTCTCCTCTCTCTCTCTCTCTTTAAAAAAAAAAAAAAAAAAAAAAAACAAATGTGCTGATATGATGATCTTGAACTTCCAGCATGCACAATTATGGTAAAATAAATTCCTGTTGCATAAGCCTCAAAAAAAAAGAAGAGTGTTTTAGATGTATTTAAAATATATTAAAAGAAAAATTTTGAGAATATATTCAATATAAATATAGGGAATATATTATACAGAATATATTCAGTATGATTCAATTTATGATTAAAAATTTATAAATAGGCAAAGCCTTCAAAGGCATAAATTTTTTAAGTGATTGTTGTATATATTTAAGTTTTGTGCCTTCTTTTGAAATCACTGCTCTTATAAAACAGTAACAGAAAAATCCACAAACATAATCAATTTTCTCATAACCTAAAAAAATGCTAACTTAACAACTCAAACAGGGAATTATGAACACTCTTAGACTGTAGTTGGACATAAATTACATATAAAAACCATTTATCAAAAGATAGCAAGGTAAATAAGACAATTAAATATCCCTAGATGTCAGCAAATATTCACCTATAAATGTATTACCTTTTTTAACTTTGATCTTAGTAGGCTAAAGCGAGAACCATTTGAAAATAAATAAATGGGATGAGTTTAAGAAAGCATAGTTCAAACATAAATTAGAACATTAAATAAAAAGTAAAATTAAATATGTACATTTAATAATTTGGAATGATAAGACCCAAAATGGTGAAAATATTCCACAATGAAACACATTCTACATTATATTTTTGGAGGTATTAGTTATTTGTATGCACATTTTAAAGATTTCTTTTGTCAAATGGTAGAATTAGGAATGATTTTGATTCTTTTCCTAATCAGTAAAATTTTAAGTGATTCTATTTTGATAATATTTCTAGAAATATTTAAAATCAATAAAGCAAAAACTCCATTATTCTGATTAAATACTAGGATTGCAGATGTGATTATAATAGAGTGCAGAAAATTAACCACTTGTCTAAGTCCTCTCAGAATATTTGTGTCCTTAGGGTAAAAAGATACTGTCTTCATGGATGATCACTTACATATATTTAAACGTCCATATACATTCATTTTTTTTTATTTAATTTGAACAATATTTGTTCAGGAAATAGTAGTAAGTACAGAAAGTTATGTGCACTATGATATTCTTGGCAATTTGATTAGGATAAGAAAAAAATGTAAGGTGACAAAGATGTTCAACAAAGACAAAATATGTAAAAGTAGACATAACTATATATAAAATAACACAGATGTGTACATACATTGATCTATCATTGTATTTAGCCCATTCATACACCAGAATAATAGACTCCCATAGAGTAGTGTAGAAGAATATTTAATGACATGAAAGGAAGTTCAAGAATATCTATACATCTATGTCTATAATCTATATTATATCTTCATGTGTGAAAAAGCAGATATTGAAACAGTATATACACTAAATTCACATATATATATATCACACGAAAAATACTGGGTAGGTACAGATGAGCATGTTTCAGAAAGGCATGGGTAGTCATTAGGATTGATTAGCAACAACACTAATTTTCTTCTGTTGATTTGTCTGCGTTGTGATTTTTTTTCCTGCAGTGAAGCTGAACTTTTTTTGGACAACAGGGAAGGGGACAGAAAGTGAACACAGGGGGAAAGGGTGATTAACAGTATTCTATTCCAGCAAAACAACCAAGGACAGCGAAATAGCATTTGCAGCCCATCTGAGCTGAACAAGGTACAAACACACAAGCATGTGTGTGCGCGCACGCACACACACGCGCGCACACACCCACACACAAACACACACACACACACCCCAATTACAGCAACTAGAAGACTATGCAGGGAAAATGGGCATACTCTTTTTACTAGCTGCGCTGGCTGGCACAAGTGCAAATCGGCACGATGCTTATGAAGGGGGCCTTTTGGTAACACACAGGAAAAGTCTCTGAAACGTCTATATGTGGATCCTGCAAGTCCACAGTTAGGGAGACCATCCAGGATGCTAGCAAAGATTTGGCTTGACAAGGAAGGATTCACTCATCAGAGCACGCAGTGTTGGTTTTAAACACAGGGAAAGAACTAGGCACCACCTGAATGTCCAACAATGCGGGAATGATTACAGAAATGTTAAGGTCCATGGATACACAGGAGCACTCTGCAGGCACTGATGATGACGTTTCATAAGCCTGTTGAATAACATGGAAAGAAGTTCAATGGGTTGATTTTTGTTTGGTTTTAGTTGCTGAAAAAGCAGGTTAAGAAACACCACATAGATGAACCATTCTACAACAGTATGTAAAGAGGGGAGGCGGGGTGAGGGCAAGAGGGAGGGAGATAAGAGAGCCTGGAAAAACAGCACACCAAAAAGGTAAACGTGGTTCTCTCTGGGAAGTGGGATCATAGGGAGCAACTACTCTCTTGCTTTTCTCTCATATGATTTCCTTCTCCTTTCTGATAGTTGTACCATGAAATTCTATCACCTGTGCAGTAAACAAAGAGAGACAGTAAATGCATTCATGAACCAAACCACAGGGAGAAGAGGCAGCCTTTAACTTATCAAATGGCACAGATTAGTAGGGTTGCTCAGGACGCCCTAGGTAGGGGGTGTGGGGGGCGGGGGAGGACAGAAGGAGAGGAGGCAGAAGCTAGGAAGTGGGGAAGGGGGGGAGAGAGGAAAGACTCTGGGAGGGGGCCAGGAGAGGGAGAGGGAGAGGGAGGTGGGGTGAAGAGAGAGAGACCTGCACTCCCAATACAATACACTGCTGGTGGGTTGGGGGTGTGTGGGGGGGATTGTAAACCGGGTGGGAGCCAAGATTTGGCTTTGCTCATCGCAAGGTGGCCTCCTCATCGGTGTCATCCTGGAAATCCTTGACGTCAGCACTGGTGGACTGCCTTGCCCAGGCTCCCCTTTCAGCCTCTCTCTCTTTATGCGACTTGAATCTCCCGACGAAAATTTTGCGGTAGTTTAGGAACATGCCATTCATCGCATCTATGGCCCGCTCGGCCGACTCCTGCTTCTGGAAGTGCACGAACCCATAGCCCTTGGGCCCCTTTTCATCACAGGCCACTTTGCAGGAGAGGATGTTGCCGAACGCCGAGAAGATGTTGTACAGCGCCTTGTTGTCGATGGTCTTGCCCAGGTTCTTGATGAAGACGTTGCCCACCCCGCTCTTGCGGAGCGAGGGGTCCCTCTGGGACCACATGATGCGCACTGGCCTGCCCTTTATGACATCAAAGTTCAGGGTCTCTAGGGCTCGCTTGGCATCCACCGGTTGCTGGTAGTTGACATATGCGTAGCCCAAAGAGCGGCGGGTGATCTTGTCCCTGCAAATGCGGATGGACAGGATCGGCCCCGCTGGGCTGAACTTCTCATACAGCATTGCCTCGGTCACCTCGGGATGCAGGTCGCCCACGTACAGAGAGGCCATGGGAAAATCTGGGTTCCCTTCCGAGCCCCCGCCCAATTCCGCACCTGCATCCTCGGCAGCCAACGCCGCCGCTAGCTCCTCATCCACATCCAGCTCCCCCATGCGGGGCGCCACAGCCTCCACTGCTGCGGAGGCGGCAGCGGCAGTGCTGGCCTCCGCCGCAGCCACCAAAGCTGACGCACGAGCGGCCTCCGCTTCCTCCCCCAGGTTGGCCTCCGCCTCTGCCTCCTTTCCTGAGGCCTCGGCCTCCACCTCGGCCTCCACCTCTGCTTCCGCCTCCGCTACGGAGGCCTCCGCCACCGCCTCGGCCACGGTCGCCGCCGCAGCCTCTGCCGCTGCGGCCGCCGCCGCCGCCACCGCCGCCGCCACTGTCGCAGCTGTCGCCGCTGTCGCCAGGATCACCGCTGCCAATGGGCCGCTGCCGCGACCTCCCTTCCAGAGAACTGAGTGGGTGGAGAGGAGGGGGAGGGCAGGAGGCCCGGTGGGTGCCGGAACCCGGGACAGGGGGAGCGATCGGGAGCTGAGGAAGGTGGCCCCGGAGCTAGCCGATCTGGCGAGTCCAAATCACCTGGGATGGCGAGCGCCGCCAGGAGCGCGCCGATGCGAGTCGCCGCAGCCTTCAGCCTGCTGCTGTTGCCGCCGCCGCTCGGTCGTGGGCTAACGTGCGGGGCGCGGGCGGGAGGGCGGCGTGTGGTGGGGGGCGGGGGGTGTTGGCGTCTGTGGTCCGGGCAGCTGGGAAGGCTTCTGTCTCTTTGGTTCCCCCTGTGGCAGCTGCGGGGCTGTGGGGCCGCGGGTGGTGGGAGGGGGCGGGAGCCAGAGCAGGAGCAGGAGCACAGCCTGAGGCTAGAGGCGGGGTGGCTAGGGAGGTGGGATGGGGGTGTTCAATGCCTCTGGGGGCCTCCGCATATTCATGAAGAGGATGCCAAGGAAAGGGCTCCACTGTGGACCAAAGGAATTCGGGTCCCATGGTGGGGGCGCGGGGTGGGGGGCAGGGCTGTTTTTTGTGCCCTTCTCCTTGTAATGGAACATTTCAATGTTTAAATCAAGTACCTTGCAAGAGTGGGTGGGGGCGGCCTTGAAGATAAACAAAGCCAAGGAAAGGAGTTTTCAGGGGTTCCTCCCCACCACAAAGCACAGAGGGCCCCAAAGTCACCACCACCAATGAAAACATTCCCTTTCCCAGGCTCCCAAGCTACCCATGCAGCAGAATGGTCTGTTTTCTGAACCCTCCTTCCTTTTTCCAGTTCTTTCCCTCCTCTGCCACAAATATTTATGGATGGCCCCTGCCAGTCCTTAGGGATGCAGAGGTCTGGGAAACAGGAGGACATAGCCTGGTTTTTAGCTTTGTCTTGGGAGCAGACAATCTGGACCGGAAACCCTATCTCAGCAGAATTATGGACTTGGGGTTCTGAACACCCCAGCTCGGGCCCACCTGCCTGGAAGTGAGGGGACCAAGAGCACCCTTTCTCTAGCACCATCCTCAATCCTCAAGTGAGAAATGTCTAACCAAGGGCAGCGAACAGGGCCTAGTCCAGAGCCAGGCACTTGTTTAGTCTTGCCTGTGCCCTCAAGGTGCTGAGGTTTCCAACCTGGACCAAGAAAGGTACATCTGCACTCAAAGAAAAATTTAAACAAAACCTGAAATCTCTCTGTAGAATGAGGTGCCTAGTCCCAGTCTACCAGCTATACCTACAGCACTGGTGGCTAGGAGACAGGCAATGATGTGATAACTGAGCAATGGGCGTTCATTTGTTGATGTATGGGGCAGGAAGAAAAGAAGTGATTCCTATGTGTATATACATGAGTGTGTGGGGGTGAGTGTGTGTGTGTGTGTGTGTGTGTGTGTGTGTGTTTGTGTTCCTGTGAGACAGAGAGAAAGAGAGAGAGCGCATAGGGGACAGAGAGAGATAGGAGCATTGAGGCTACACAGGGCTTAATGCTGAGGGAACAGATCAGCAAGCAGCTATCTACCCTCAGAGTAGACTATAATTGAAACTAGAGTTCAGCCACTAATTCTTCCTAGTAGGAATCAAGGGAGGCTGCCTCAAAGATGAAACACCCTGAGGTAGGCCCTAAAAGTTGAGTAGCAGTCCATCATGTCTAGACAGGAGGGGAGGCATTGGAGGCAGAGGGATCACTTGTGTGCTCAAGGATCTGTGGCATGATAGAGCTCACATGGTATCTTCTGCTCATGCCTAATAATCTGATGTGGACAGAGATCATGGTCTCCAAAAGTGCAGAGTAAGGTTGGGCTTGGTGGCACACGCCTGTTATCCCAGCAGCTTGGGAGGTAGAGGCAGGAGCATCCCAGGTTCAAAGTCAGTCTCAGCAGCCCAGAGAGGTTCTAGGCAACTCAGTGAGACCCTGTCTCTAAATAAAACACAAAAAAGGGCTGGGGATGTAGCTCAGTGGTTGAGTGCCCCTGGATTCACTCCACAGAACCAACAAAACAAAACAAAACAAAACAAACAAAAAAAAAAAAGGTGCAGAGTAGGAGATAGGGCCTGAAGGCAGAGAGGTGAGCTAAGGTGCCTGAAACCTGCCCTGCAGATCACAGGCTCCACTCTTGTGCATGTTCAAGCAGGGAAGATTTACAATCAGAACTTCAGAGAGAGAGAACAAATTGATCATCCACATTCATATAAGTGCCCATCTGTGAGAACACACCTGTGCTTGTTTCTGGCACACGCACACATCATCAACCCAAGATGGGGGTGGCAAAAAAAAAGTAGACAGTCACATGGGACCAGTTGCAAAAGAGTCAGAACAAACCTGTCTCATCCCTCTTTCATTCGAGATATGGGGTCTCACACTTACCATGAGCCAGTGGGTTCAGATACTTAGATAACAACCAAGGGACCAAACATAGTGCCCCCATCCAGGACATCTTCCCAACACTGGAGCTCATGCTGCCCCTATGGATAACAAAACTGCCAGCAGCAGCATATACATGCCAGGTGAGTGGACTGCAGTGGCCCTGGAATATCATGGGCTCAGCACGTTCCTCCCTACCCCCTGTCCATCCACTGTGTTTGGGTAAATGAAGCTGGCTTTCTCTGGTGGTGGTGTTAGGTGGACCTGTAGCAGTCACGCATGAAAGAACAACCACTGTGAACCCTGAACCTAAGAAAGCCACTAAGTTACCATGGCGGGGGGGGGGGGGGAGGGGGGGCGAGACAGTGAGAATTTACCTTCAATGCCTGGCAAGCATCCCAGGTTGGCTGAGCAGGAGACACACGCACACAGACTTACACCTTGCTGGCTTGCAGAGCCCAGCTCTCTGGCCCTAGGCAGGGCGAGAGACAGCAGAGGCAAGGGGCAGAGACCTAGGAGAATCCTGCCATACAGTCCATAGCTGACCACGGTGACCACTGCCACCACTGCTAGGAGCCATCTCCTGGGGGTCCAGGTTGCTTGCAGGCAGAGGTTGATGAGCTGTGCCTCACCATTTTAGGTGGTTGTCCAAGAGGAACCCGAGGATGCAGAGGCTCAGGGGCAAGCCATGATTGCTGCTAAGTGGGGATGAGGTGATGAGATTATGTGATGTGACTGTGTGTGTGGCTGGAGCCCTGTGCCAGAGGAGATGGAGGGAGGGAATGAAGAAAGGTGCAGTGTAGGGCAGGAGCCACTGGAGAGGTTTGGTTCTTAGTCAGGGTGCTCTGGGGAGCCAGGGAGAGTGCCATGGTTGAATTTACATTCAGTAATTTCCCTCTGGCTGCTCTGTTTGGAAAATGATGCAAGTGGGCAGGGCACAAAGGAAAGCAAAGGAACCAGTTATGAGGCTCCTGCTATCGTCCAATGGAGAGCCGGCAATGCCTTGTCCCAGACCGCAAGCATAATGTGGAGAGCAGTGGGTGAATTCCCGTGGAATTTTGCAAACAGAAGAGGTGGCACTTGAGGGGGGTTAAGGGCAGTTGGTGAACCAACTTCAGAAATGAATGTTTCCTGTGGGGATATTTCCTTGCACATGCTCAACAGGGAGGTGCCAAGCGCGGTCTTTGGAGGTAAGGGGACCAGGTGGGATAGGTTTTGAGAGGGCTGAGAGACAGTTGGGAGTGTGTATGGAGCTCCTGTTTGCACGTGTCAAATTACTGAAGTCTGGGGAAACCAAATTATGGAGGCAACAGGATGCAGATAGTGTTTAAAGCCATCATTCTGAGGACTGATCACCTATACAGAGGACAAGCCACTAGAAGCAGGTGCTGGGCTGTTTCTCGAGCCACTCGAACAGTGAGAAGTGGGCTCGAGGAGGACAAGCCCGCAAAAGGGATTGAGAAGGACTGCTCCTTGCTGCATGTGTAGGGGAGTTGGTTTAACCTGAGATGAGGACAACTTTGTGGGCTGGGGTTTGGACATCTCTTTTTCATCATCTCCCAGTGAGGCTTTGAAATGAGAGCTGTGGATATGGAGACCTTCAAAGAGTGGTCTGCTGTTCCGTATGGCCACCTCCTTCTTCCTATCAGGAGGGAGATAGCCAAAGGAGTGGGAGTATGGTTCAGAGAGGAGGGAAGATATAGAAAGAGTGGAGGAAGGAAGAGGTGGGTTGGCACCAGTAGGGAGATGGACAGATGGACTCTATGCAAAAGTGCATCAAAACTCCAAAGTCAGAGGTCCACTTTGTGAAGCCTCCTCCCATGTATTTCTCATTGCCAGGGCTGCATGAGGATGCATAGCAGAATGGAGAACGGAAGCCTAAGTGTATTTAGGGGTAGGCATATTGTTTCTGTTCATTTCCATCAAACTTCTCCAAACAAAAATAATTGTGAGATTCAGCCCCACAAAAACTCAGCTCAGGCTTTTATCTAGGGAGTGCCCCTGTTATTTAACAAAGATGAACACTTGCTATGAAATCATCTCAAATACCACCCATTTAGCAAACGGATAAGGTTCTGAAGAGTGCAGGGAGACAGATGTGAGCACGGAGGGATGAAATGGGAATTGGTCCTATGGAAATCAGAGCTCCACAACATAAGGACATACCTGCAAGCATGTTTCATCACAGAGCAACTCCTACCGGGCAAAGTAGGACATGAAGCAAGCATCTATCGGCTGGAGAAAGACTGATGCATTGTGGCAGAACCATTTTATGCAAGGGTGATCACACAAACACCAATGAGCGTGACTTACTTATACGTGGGATGATTCAGTGGGGTTTCCAAAACTGTGTGCTATTTCTAGGTGGGGAAGGCGAGTTGCAGAGGAGGCAATGGTATAACGCCCAGACATTGTGGGTGGGCTAGGGGAGGAATGAGGCCAAGAGATGATGTCCTACTTGTTGGACTGTCTATTTGATGTCTCCTCCTGCATATCTCATAGGCATTTCATCCTAAAACAGCAACGTGGAGCCCCTCACACCCTCCCCACTGTCACGTGCATTCCCACGATAGCCTCCTGACTGGTTACCCCTTTCCACCAAAGTCACTTCTCTGTCCAGTAGCCAGGCTGATGTTTCTGGGTGTCAACTTACTTTATACACAGAGATATGAAAATTGTGGTATATATATGTAATGAGAATTGTAATGCAAAAAAGTACATGTTTGAAGACATGAATTGGCGTGAACATGTTATATACAAAGATATGAAAAATTGTGCTCTGTATGTGTAATAAGAATTGTGCTTCTCCTTTGGTACCAAAGCAATAAACCTTCACTTTCCTTTTCTGAAAAAAACTGTGTCCTTATTAACCGTGTCCGCTGTTGAAGCCAGATTTAAAGATAGATAGTTAGTGTGGTTAGGGAAATCAGGTCTAATATCAAGGAAGATAAAGAAAATGGGGGACATTATCTAGAATGGAGTCCAGGAAACCAGAGCAGCACTTGGGGAAACTGAAATGTTAATGTCCCCAATGCCCAGAACCCATCCTAAGGAACTGTTAATGAAACAGCCCCCAGCAAACAGGGAGGTGCTAATCAAAAAGCATCCAAGGCCCTTCCTGCCCAGATTACTCCTTCAGCCCACCTATCTCCCACCTTTTGGCCTTCCCACCTGCATTCTATCACTGCAGGATAAAGGGAAACAAAGGACAGGAATGTGGGAAGACTAAAAGAAGACCTTAGCTATAAAAAAGGGAAGACCTTGCCCTTCCAGGGATTCCACCTGCCTTTCTGGTCCCCTTTTTCCTCTGGGGAGAAGTCTTTTCTGCTGTCCTTTTTTTTAAAAAAAAAATATTCATTTCTTAGTTTTAGGTGGACACAATATCTTTATTTTTATGTGGTGCTGAGAATTGAACCCAATGCCTCACGCAAGCTAGGCAAACTAGCTACCACTTGAGCCTCATCCCCAGACCCTCTGCTTCCCTTTAATAACCCTTTCCACTCTACACTTGCCTCTGCGTGCTTCTCTGGTGTTATACTTCAGCATTCAGGGAAGCAAGGACTTATCACAGCTAAACAGCAGTAACACTGTCATGTATTTAAAAAACATAAAGTCAATTTTAAAAAAAAGGTGAATTGTGTCTTCTGCCTTCCCTCCTTTAAAACCCACTATGGATCCCCAGTTCACTTTGACTAAAGTGCTTGTGACAGTGGTCCACTTCCCCTTTGAAATACTGCCCTCACTGTTTTTTAAAAGGGACATGTTTTTCCTTTGCTCTTCTACCTCTTGCCTTCCCTAAAGTGGGCATGGGGAACAAATTCTGTTTTCCTATCCTGAGCCTAGTTTTCTGTCCTGGAGCACCTGCCCACCCCAGGGAGGAGGTGGCATGGGAAGATTTAGGAAGTGGCTATCTCCCAGATTAACAAGTGAATTTCAACAAGCCATGAGGGCTCGCCTGGGACCCCTGTCAGGACACTCCTGGAAGGCAGCCTTTGAAGAGCTTATTTAAAACCTTCTGTTCTCCATGATGGTCTGAATCACAGCCTCTGGGGCTGGAGGTCCCTGTGCTTCTCCTTTGCTAGCAAAGCAATAAACCTTCATTTTCCTTTTCCTCAAAACTGTGTCCTTATTAAATTGGTATATCAGGGACAAGGACTGAGCTTTTGGGAATATGCAGACTCCTTGGTGTGGCTTAAGTATAATGGGCTGCTTGATGTGACCCTTGGCCAATTCCCTGTTCTTGTCTCTCTCTGCCCTGGCCAACATGGAGCTTTGTTGTTAGAACTCTTTGACTCCTCTGGGCTCTGAGCTCGATTCTTCCTGTGGGCTTCTGCCTCCCTGAAACCTTCCTCCCTCCTTTTAAAATCATAAGGGAGTTTATGAAAATACAGGAAATTGCAGCAGGTCACAGAAGAGATGCACAACATCGGTCAGAATGGGAAAGTAAAAGAAAAAAAAATATTCTGCTCTGTCAGCCAGAATGGGAAAATAAAAGACAAAAAAATTCTCCTCTGTTGTCACCAGGTGTTTAGATTATTTAGGGTAATGAATCAGTACAAAATACAGCTACCACCCCTTTGCTACCCTCTGCATTCCATCCCTGTCTGTCCTTCCACAAAGTGGCCTGCCTAGGAGACAAGGGAGAGCTAGGTTTTTCTCTCACACTTCTATTCCTCTGTCTGTCCCCTTTTCCCCCCTTCCCTGAGGTTGAGGATCCCTTTGACTCTTTACTCTCTGTCTCCAGGAAGCAGGCAGAGTCCACCAAACGATGCTAATTGGTGGTATTTGGCCTCTGGATGGTCATGAGGAAAGAAGACTATTCTCTGGCAGATCTTACATATTCCTGAAGTCCTGGGCCTGGCTGTGGTGAGAACCAAAGTAGATGGGCCATGGAATCAAACTGGCTTGTAGACCGACTTCCAGAGCCAAACTTGTAGCCTCTCTGAGCCCTAGTATGCTCATGGAATTTGAATTCCAGAAACTCTGATTTAGGATCCTAAGAGTTTCCTTTCTAAACTAGGAGTTTTGCCCCAACCCTGCTCTGCAAGCAAGAACAAAGCAACAGTCCAGGTGTTGTTCTCTCTGGAACCAATTCACCTTCAGACACATGCTTAAAGGTTTAACTGACAGCCTTCTTTGTCAAAATCCCAGGCAGTTGACCTGGGATAACTAATGATGCGTCAAAGGCCATGAGGGACTAGTTTTGCTTTCCTTGGTCAAATTGCTTTACCTTCTTTTATTTTTTCTTACCTTTGGAGTCCTCTTCTGAACAAAGGGATATTTGTAATGCTGAAAAATGATAATGTATTGTAAATGTTTTCCACCAGTGTGTGGCATGTGTTCAATGCCCAATACAATAGACTCCTTTTAACCCCCTTTCCCTCTGTCCTGAGGGTATGCTTGTTGTTCTGCTGGTTTTTGAAGGCCAGAGACTTTTCTTTTTAGCTCCTCAGGAAAGCAGGAAGTTTCTCTCTAACCAGGGCAAGGTATCAGCATCTAGAGAGTCTGAGCTTCCAGGCTCCACCCTGGGCAATGTCTAGGTTGGATTCCAGGCAACCAACCGCCTGATTCTCTGAGCTTACACACTGGTTGCAGTTTGCCACAGTCTTCCCAACCCTAGGACCTTCAATCTTGTGAGGTTCGAGGATGTTGCAAATGAATACACGAAAGCATGGGCTTGTCTGTACTCAAGAAAACCATGCAGAAGACTGGAGAATAAGGTCCCAATGAAATGGGGTATTCAGCCAGGAGTGAGTTTTCTGCTATCCCTTCGAGCAACCTTTTGGGTGCCACCTTGGACATAATTTACCCTAAGGTGACACACTCCTTCAACTGTTTTGCTATAGTGCAACCATTCTGAGTGCATTTGCATGGTCTCATGATGCCTCTGGAACAATATCTTCAAGGCCCAGGACTCTGATGCGACTCATTCGTGGACTCTGAAGCGACTCCTTCCTGGACTCTGGAGTGTGAGAGGCTGCTGTCTCATGAGTGCCATGAGCTGTTGCACAATTTAGGTTCTCACTTGTTTAACAGATGCAAAATGAATTCTCCTTCACTATAGCAAAATCTTGCTAACGTCTTTGTGATGAAACTTGGGACCTGCTCCCGTACACACCATCTTCTAAACACTTTTCTCAAAAAATGGTTGTTCTTAATGAGCAGAAGCCATGCATGTGGTGGACTTGTCACCGAAAGCTTGGTCCTTGTCCTCGGTGCCAATCCAAGAATAGACAAAGTCTTCACAAAAAGGAAAATGTTTCATTGCTTTGTTACTAAAGGAGAAACACAGGGGACTCCTGTCCCAGAGCCTGTGATTCTGCCCATCATTGGGAAAAGGGGTTTTTTAAATGGGTGATTCAGAGAAAATGAGATCAGGGAGGAGAGATGAGGAAGGAGAAGATGAGGGAAAAGATCGTGGAGGAGAAGGTTAGGGAAAAGAAAATCAGGCAAAAGAAGGTCGGTGAAAAGAAAAAAAAAAAAAACCATAAGTTTCAGAGCAACAAGGGGATGTAGTCAAAACATCAAGAGAACCCCTGATACAGACTGAGGAGTGGTGATCAGAAAGCACAAAGTGGCTTATGGAGAGCAGCACAGAACCAGGGGCCCATCACTTCCTACTCCTTGGGTGGTTCACAGGGTTCACAGAGGGTTTGAATAATTTCTGTTTTCCTTGTTCTGTCAGTTACCACCTTATATCTAAATAAAGAGCTCACCCTTCCATTTCAATACTTCATCAGCTTCAGACATCAACAAGTGATCAACCCCATTCTACTAAAGAGAAAGTTGCTAACTCACTCATTGTGTTGTTAATCTGCCTTCTCCTTCTTTCTCTCAATTTTTATACCTGCTTCTGATTTTTGAGTCCCTCCTTTGGTGACTCTAACTTGCAGTGCAACATTTTACTCTCAGCTCTTTTCACACACCCTGTTCGGTTTCCCCTGATCTCTTACTTTAGGAAGATGTTTCCTTCCCTACCCCACCCTTTCCTTCCTTCAACCTCTCCTCCTGCTTTCTGTATCCTCCATATTCATAGAGATTGACACACACACATATGTTCACTTATGGAAAACTCACTGAATCCCTTGAGCCTTGAAACCACAAAAGTCTTTGACCTTTTAGCGAATCTCTAATAACATTAATTGGAGGACTTGTTTCCTCCCCGAGTGTAGCCTGCATCGCTGGACAGAGAAGAACCCCCATCTCACCAAGGACATATCCTCTCTTTCTTGGTTGCACGAGCTTCTGGAAATTGTGCCACATGTTGGCAGGGTCTGGGATGCGATTCAAAGCAAGGCAGTCTAGTTCCAGTTAATCCTGCTAGCCACCATATTATTCTGCCACGAGTTTCCCATCTTTGGGTTACTGGAATCCATAAACATGGCCAAATTAACCCATGCTGTTGACACAAATGCAACAAAGCACAGAGGCATGAATAAAGATTGACAGTCCCCTTACTATTTATTACAAGCCCCACCAACCCCAGACACCTGAGGTTACAGAGAACATATTTATCTGCTATTTGGTGATGCTTTTCTTTCTCAAGCTCATAGAAATAAATTGCAATGTGTTGACATTTTTCTGTGCAGGCACTTCTTTTCCTTTGGTCAGAAATGGGATTGTACACTCCATGCTCTTCTGCAACTTCCTACGTTCACAGAACAGGTTAACACAAGCAGAACCCATTAATTTGTCATACTGAAGGCTACAGAATCACCCACACTAGGGTTGAACCGGACTTTATGTAACAATTCTGTGATGGCTTCCGACGGTTTGGTTCTGCCCACCAGCCTCTTTCAATCATGCATCTTTTCTCAGGCTCCTCTTAAGAATGTCTGCTTCTATTTGTTCTTTGGCAGTTGGTGGGCTTCATCCTTCATCTTGTTTCCTGCTTGGGCTTCGTAGAACTCCCTGGAGATCTGAGTTTATAGTTTTGCCTCATATTTGGAACATTTTCTACTACGATCTCTTCAAATACCTGTGCATCCCCCCTCCCCTCTTTTCTTCAGTGAGACTAATTGCATGTCTGCTTGGTGACTTGATATATCCCCAAAGGTCAGTGAGGTTCTCCACATTTTTTTTTGTCTGTGTGTGTGTGTACTGGAGAGTGAACCCAGGAGCACTCAACCACTGAGCCACTTCCCCCATCCTATTTTGCATTTTACTTTGGAGACAAGTTCTCACAGAGTTGCTGTGCTAGCTTTGAACAGGAGATCCTCCTGTCTCAGATACTTGAGCTGGGATTACAGGCATGCACCACTGCACCCGGCAAGTTTTTCCACATTTTTGGTTGAGTTTTTGAAGCTTCACTGAGGTGTCAGTGATGTACAACAAGATGTTCCTATTTAAAGCACACCACTAGGTAGTTTGACATATGGTCTGTGGCACAATCACCACAGTCAAGATACGGAACATTTTCACATGCCCCAGTCAACCCCTCCCTGCAACTCACCCTGACACTCTCCTCCCCATACCAGCAAACATGGATACCTTTTGGGAACTGTAGGTTACTTTGCATTTTCTGGAAATGTGCACAGTGATTGTGAAATACACACACGTGCACACACATTTTGCAACATGGATTTAAGGGCTGACTGCTTTAAATTAAAATAATTAGTTTGAGATTCACTGTGCCTCATTAGTTCATCTATATTTGTTGCTCTGTTGTGTTCTCTTGTCAACATACTTCATAAAAAACAGAAATATGGAAAATTGTGGTATATATGTGTAATAAGAATTGTAATGCAAACAAAACAAAGTACACATATGAAGGCATGAATTGGCATAAACATATTGTACATACAAAGATATGAAAAACTGTGCTCTATATGTGTAATAAGAATTGTAATGCATTCTGCTGTCATATATTTTAAAAAATAAAGTCAATGAAACTAAAAAGAAAAAATAATTACTTTGAGATTCACCATGCCTCAGTAGTTCATCTATATTTATTGCTGTGTTGCGTTCTCCTGTATAGATATGAAAGACTTTGTGTATCTCCTCACTCTCTGATTGGACACGGGGGATGTTAATAATTTGGATCCACTGCAAGCGAACCTATGTCGACCATGCAAGAACAACTTTCGTGTGGATGTCTGCTTTCACTTGGTGCTCAGGTAGGTATTGGGGCTGGAACGGATGAATCTCATGGTAGGTGTGTATTGAACGCTTAATAGGCGGGGAAAACCATTTCCCAAGGTGGGTAGGAAGCCAAGAACTGAGACCAGATCTCCTGGAGACTCCCAACTTCACCTCACCTGACCCTGGTCATCTGCAAGAATCAGGTGAAGTATGTCTTCTTTTATTGCCAAGATTTCAGTGGGCGGCCAGAGGGACTGGGGCACCTAACCCTCTAGCCTGTCCATTGCCTAATATGTTGGGAACTGCATGTGGGCAAACTAATCAGTGATGAAAATAGCCTGAGGATATAACCATCTGTTGCTCTTGAGATTTGCTGAACTGAAAAGAACCTGGTGACTAGGCAGTTACAATGAGATGTTCATCATTTGGCCACACACCTCCACCTGTGCACAGCTCCTAAACAAATTGCCTCTGAGTCGGACTCCCACCAGTAGGGCCCTTCAGCTGCCTTCTGAAGAGCTAGCTCCTCAGAATGAACTTTGCTCTATCAGCACCCTGCCTCTCAGGTGGTTGGTTTTCCCCATGTGACAGGCAGAGCGGTCCTGTGCCCCATAATGACTACATCATTTCATATGTCCATCTGTGGTAGGGGCCTGCTCTGGTGCCTTCCTGTCCTAGCCCTCAGTGTGTATGAAGGTCTTTTTAATTGCAGCCCGGCATCAAACACTGGTTTATAATTGTATTTCCCCAAGCACCAGGGGTGTGCACCAGGTTTGTTATACAGCTATTCTAACATTTTGTCTATTCTCAACTGGGTCATTTGCATCTTTCTTACTGAGACTGTATGCATCGTTCTATGTGTATTCTGGATGGTGACCCTTTATCAGGATTATATTGTAGCTATGAAAACTTTCCATAACACAAACTACTAACAGATTTCCACATATTTTCTCATAGAGATTTTTAAACTCACATGTGGGTCTAAGATCCACTGTGACTCAGTTTGGGCCTGTAGTAGGACCCATTGAGCAATGCTCATTTGGGCGAAGATATGACTATCCAATAGCTACAGCATCACTTGGTGAAAAGTCTCCCCTTTCTGCCATTCATTGCCTTTCTATTGGTATCAACTATTCATTGTCTTTACAAGGATGGTTCTAGGCCTGTGTTATCTATTTTAACAGCAATAAAAGTAGATCTGCATTTCTGGGGTCCTTGCGTCCATCTTCATGTGGACATCACACTTATCTGGATGACGCTTGCCTTTCTGTAAGCCTTGAAATGAGGTAGTCTTCATTCTCCAACTGTCTTTTCAAAGTTATAGTCACTGTTCTGGATCTTTTGCAATTCCATGCGATTTTAAGAATATTCCTGTCAATTTCCCCAGAAACCCATGCTGGAGGTTAGATCAGAATCCCACTGATTCTCTCATGCAGTTTGGGAGATTCAATGTGCTAACTGTATTGAACCTTCTGTGCAAAGAGCATGGATTCTCTCACCGTTTATTTCAGACTTGCATTTCTCTCAGTGGCAGCTTTCAGCATATCCACCTTCCTATTATTCTCCATATTTCATATTTTCCATTGCTATTGCAAAATCATGTCAATGCCCCACTGTGTGTTACTAGCCTACATGGAGGTCCAATTGAGTTGTGTGCAGTCATTTTGTACCTGGGAACCTACAGTGACTACTTAGTTCCGGTCTGTCTTTTGTGTGTTCCCTGAGACTTTTGATGTTTACCAGATCATGTCATCTGCAGAGTGACAGAGCTTTCCTCCTTCCTTTTCAATCAGCATGTCTTTAATTTCTTTTGGTGGTCTCATTGCATTGACTCCAACATCCACAGAAGTGGCAAGGGTGGACATGCATGCCTTGTTCCTGATCTCAGGGGGAAGTCATTTGGAGTGTCACCATCAAAGATGATGTTAGCTGTCAGACATTCCATGGTGCTCCTTCTCTGGTCAAGTGCCCTTCTACACCTTTTACCATCCAAGGGTGTCGAATTTTAGGAATATTTTCTCAGATGACCACATGGATTCAACTCACCCACATGGGGAAGCATGTCCTCTGACTTTCTAATGTTAAGCAAACCTTGCATTGCTGGGTCAAATCCTATTTGTTCATGATGTCATATGGTTGCATTCAATTTGCTAAAGTATTGTTTAGAAATCTCTGTATTTTCTCTTTCTTATAATGTCTTCTTCCATGCACAGTGATGCTGTTGTGATATGTGCTTGAAAATTTAAGTTAAAATACTTGGAAGTATTTACCTGGATTGGGCATTCTTTCTTCCTTGAGGGTTATTTGCTAGCTAGTGGGCCTTGTGGATCAGTAGTTATTTTTTTAGAAGTGATTTTACTTATGAATCCAGTCCTTTTTTTTTTTTTTGTGGTATGACAGAATAGAGTCTGATGTCTTGGATTTGAGACTTCTCATCTTTATGTGTAAAGCGTGCTTCTTGTAGACAAGTTGTAGTTTGTTGGGCCTTTTATTGAAATCCACTCTGACTAGAGAAGCCTTTTATTGTTGTATTTAGGACATTCAAATCCACAGTGGTCAGTGAGGCAGCTAGGGTCCTATCTACCACGTTCACAACTGTTCTCTGTGCGTGACATTTTGTTGTTTTACGTTCCTTCTCTCTGTTGTTGCTGTGTCTCACTGTGCATTTTGTATGAGTCCATTTCTTCTCCTCCTTTAGCATATAGATTATGTTCTTGCTTAAAAATTTAAGCAGTTACCCTGCAGCTTGTAGCTTACCTTTACGACTCATCAGAGTCTCTCTTCAAATTACTGCTGGTGCTTCACGTGCACTACAATTCCTCCCTTCTGTCCCTTCTGGCAATGTGGTCGGTCACTCATTCCCTTTAGCCATGTGCTGCCATCACTCAATACTTTTGGCCATTATTATCTGGAATGAGACATTCTCTTTTAGATATCATTTAAGAATAAGAACAAAACCAATTTTACTGCGTCATCATGGGTTTCTTCTTGGACAAACGTTCTTTCCGAGATGCTAGTTTTTGTCCTGTGTCCTTATCCTTTCCTCTGTAGCACTCATTGCAATGTTCTCTGCAAGGGAGTTCTGCCTGGTAGTAAGTGCCCCCCAGTTTTTGCTTCTCTGGGAGAGTCCTTGCTTTCATTGGTGAAGAATAATTTTGCTGGATACAGATTGCCAAGTGGATGGATTTTTCTTTTTAATTATAGCACTTTATTTCACTTACCTCTTGTTTGTGTGGTTTCTGACCAGAAGTTCATTATCATTCTTACCATAGCCACTAGATGCTTTAGGCAATTTTCTCCCTCTGGTTACTTTCCAGGTTTTCTCAGTGGTCTTTAGTTTTTCAGCAGCCTGAAGGTGACATTTGACTTTGGGGGACTTCTCCTGCTTGCTCTTGCTTCTCCTGCTGACCTTCCTGCTCTCAAGGTTGGGTGTCTGTCTTCAATCTGGGAAAATTCACAGGCCCATATTATAACAAACATTTCTTGGGCTCCCCTTTCCTCACCTGGTGTTCTAATGATGTTTCTCTGCCAATTTTCAACTGTTT
This sequence comes from Urocitellus parryii, assembly GCF_045843805.1. Classification (NCBI taxonomy): domain Eukaryota; kingdom Metazoa; phylum Chordata; class Mammalia; order Rodentia; family Sciuridae; genus Urocitellus; species Urocitellus parryii. The sequence continues at coordinate 77,898,355 of NC_135547.1, forward strand.
GTACAACATCATGTCCATTCTTTTGCCTCTTTGTATGTCCATTTGCAGTGTTTCTGTGGACATATCTTCAGGCTCTCTAACTATTTCACTGGCTGTGTCCAGGTCCTGAAGTGTCCATCGAAGTTAGCAGTCACCTCAGTTATAGGGTTTTTAAGTTTTGGGGCTTACCTTTTATTCCTAGCCTTTTATGAACAATGCTTGTTCTGGTCGTGGCCTACCATTTATGAGTAGATCGCCAATGTATTGATCATAGTTGTAGGACACTTGCTCTGTGTGTGCCTTTTAATCCAGGGTGGGAGAGGACAGGGGTGAGAGAGGGATTTCTAGCCCTCATTTCTTCCCTGACATACTCCAGCCCAGCATCGACTCAGAAACCTCATTTCCAACTTCTCCAATAACCTTTGCCTTGTTTATTTTCATAGAAATCTCTCCTCCTGGAATGCCTGGCTGGTAGCACCTTTCAGCAGATGTGCTTCTACTACCAGGTGGCAACAGATGACTCAGCTGGTTCCTGATAAAAGGTGACCAGGTGAAAAAACAGACTTAAATTGTTTGAAGAAGGGAAGGATATATTTTTGTTTCTTGAACATGAGGGGAACTGACAAAGATTCTCTGCTTGGCCAAACATTAGGCAGGCTCCTGGACCCTCTCTTTGTAAAATCCTGTGCGGCCAAAGAACTTGGAGGGGTCAGTTTAGCAAGGAACCCGTCCCCAGAGGATATCTGGTGACTCTCCCTTTGCTTCTCTTCCTCTTCCATCCATATGGGACTGTGTGATGTGTCACCACACCAGACTGTTTTCAGCAAGAATCCTATCCGGTTGTCTAGCCAGAATCACCTCAGCCCTGATGTTTCTTCTTAGTTATTTTTCATCCACTGACCCCTCCCCTTAAGAGGCCCTGCCCTTTGGCTCTGAATTCCCTTGTCACCCTCTACATTAGTGTTGAACCCCACCTCTTTCCCCACTCCAAGTCCCCCATCCAACACTTGCAGTGGTCCTGAATAAAGGCTCTCTTACCATGCTTCAATAAGCATCATTGTATAAGTTTCCCTTTACTGCGTGAGATAAGGAGCACCCAACATTGCCAGAAAACCAGCCAAAAGCTGGAAGAAGTAAGGAAGGACCCTCCCCAAGAGGATTCAAAGGTAGAAAGCCCTGCTGACTCCTCGATTTGGGCATTCTAACCCCAGAAATGTGAAACCCTAAATTTCTGTTCTCTGCTACAGAGTTTGTAGTTATTAAAACCCCAGCCCTAAGAAATAAATATGCTGGCCATTTTAATCCTAAAGATATCATTTATTGTCCCCTGGACATTTGTTTTCAATAACAAAATCAAGAGAATGGTGAAAACATTATTATGAATTTGAAGAAAACATATATTCATGCAGCAAACAAACTTGGATCAGCAGAAGGGGAAATGAAAGTGGGCATGGAGGATGTTGTCCAAAGAGCACAGGTGAGGTGATCTCTTCCTCCACCTTCAGCAAGGCGCATGGCTGCTCTGGTTCTGCTGTGTTTCCTACTTCCTTGATCCTCCTCCTGCAAGAGTCTTTCCTCTAAGAAATCCTCAGCACAGTTTATTCCTCTTTCTGTTGGGGTCGCAAAGTGAGGCCTGATTCAAGCCACCCCCAGGGAGCACAAGTGGGCAGTACAATGTGAAATGGAGGAAGCTTCCTCCCTAGGACCACTGGGAGGGTGTCCTTGTCCTCCCCAAGGTGGGCTGGGCCTTGACTGGCTATATCTGAATTTTAATTAAAAATATCCATCATTTTACCTTCATTCTTGATGCGTTTAAAAGAATAATATTTTAAAATTATTTTGTAAGTTGTTGATGTGGTGCCAAGAATGGAACCCAGTGCCTCCCACAAGCTAGGAAAGCACTCTACCACTGTGTCACAGCCCAGCCTAAGAGTGTGTTTTCTTGTCATTTTGTTTCTCTGCAGAAGGAGGGTGAGGATCTAAGATTCCCCTGGAGGAAGGGGGATGCATTCCTTTCCTGAGGGGCACACCCAAATGCACACACTCACACTGGCACACACAAATACTTGTACACATATGTGTGCAGGCACACCTTGAGGGATGCACCCTCACAATCCTCTCATCCCAACACAGATCTGCATACCAGTCACACACACACACACACACACACACACACACACACACACACACACACATCTCTGCTCTCAGGCAGAAGCTGCGCGGTCCCACACAGCAGGCATGCACTCACATCCCTGTCTGGTTTTCTCCTCTGAGAAGTTGGAAGAAATCACAACAGGACCCAGGAGAAGCCAAGGAATGAGCCAGGCAGCTGAGGGGAGGGAGAAGAAGCCTCACTCCCAGGCGACCAAGGGACCCCCTCCCCAGTCCCAACTCTGGGTCAAATTTGAGATGTCCCTTCTTGGACCCAGCAGTTGATTTTCCAATATTTTATCCAGAGTAACTCCGGGCTTTTGCTTTGTAGGGACCAAATTCCTGTAATTCCTGTGACATCCTGAGCTCAGTGCAAGCGTTCCTGATGGCCTCTTGGGACTTTCATTCTTCATTAATCAGGGGAAGAATGAGGTCTTGAATTTGATTGGAACCACAACAGGATTGTTAGTATAAGGACGCCAAGAAAAGAAGGGATCAGTGTGGGAAGGAACTACCAGTGAACATCTGTGGAAGCCCTAAGGAGCCTTCTCCTCTTTTCCTACTACAGCTCCTGTGAAGAGGTGGAGCATTTGCTGAATCAGTCATTTCTGGTCTCTGCAGTCTTTGGGAATAGGAGGGGTCACTAGACTTCCTCTGATGCATCCTCAGAGGTGGAGGATCAAGGTCTGTGTCCATTGTGCCAGTGACTGTAGAGATTGCGTTAAATTGGTCCTTTCATTGCTAAAAACATAAACTCCAAGCCCTGCCAAAATCTGTTTCAGACAAAACTTTGCCTGCATTCATTTATGTAAAACTTCTCTCACACTCTGCAACCATGGGGCCTCTCCCCTGAGCGTCCCCTTTGCTGTATGATGAGGACTGATGTAGGCCTCAATCTTTGTCCACACTCCCTGCAAACATGGGGCCTCTCCCCTGCTTGTTGTCTCTAGTTCCTTTTTTGATGGGAAAACTGTCCATTTTCATAGCGCTCATCTGATTCTTGTTCTACCAATGTGGGAAATGGTCAGTGCAAGAAACAGAGTGTGGCTCTCTCTGTTTCTACCAGGTCTCTCATCCAGTCTTCTCACCAACTCTTTTTCCAAAGGTCAGTGCTGGTGCTTATGTCCTGTACCCTGAGGAAAGGGCGCTGGAGCTGCCTTGGCTCCCCTGCTGGTCTCTGGATTCATTCTCTGTTGGTCATTTTGGAACATCTGGCACCTTCTAATTCAATGGTGCTATGGCCCAAAAAAGGATCCTTTGTCACCCCACTGCGGGCCAGTATGGTTCCCAAAGTCCAGAGCCAAGAAAGAGCAACCTGAAGAGTCAAATTAGACCACCGATGCAGGCTTCCCTCCACCCGCTTGCTAGGCTATCTGTTCTTGCTCCCTTGGGCAGGGAGGTGGCAAGAGGGGGAGACATCTCAGATTTCCCCACTGTCAGTGTGGAGTCCCTTCCTTGGGTCAGGACCAAGCTGACTCTTGTTCTCCACAGGGCTTTCTGTCTTGATGTCCCAAGGCCTCCCCTCACTCTGCCGCAAGGGACATCCCATTCAGCATGTGACTGCATCCTCAGGAGAACAGAAATTCTTTGCTTGATCAACAGTGATGGTATTTTCATTTTTATTTTTTTAACTTTAATTTTATTTTTTAAGTTTTTATTTGTTCTAATTAGTTATACATGACAGCAGAATCAATTTCTGACACATTGTACACAAATGGAGCACAACTTCTCTTTCCTAAGGCTGTACATGATGCAGAGTCACACTGGTCATGCAAATATATATAGTAATAATGTCCATCTGTTCCACCATCCTTCCCATCCCCAGAGCCCCTGCCCAATTCTCACTCTCCTCTGCCTGATCCAAAGATCCTCCATTCTCTCCCACCCCTATCCCCACTATGAATCAGCATCTGCTTATCAGAAGAAACATTCGGCCTCTGGGTTTGGGGATTGGCTTGCTTTGCTTAGCATGATATTGGGCAGTGAGGGTATTTTTAATGATTATTGTATGAAAATGCAATTTGCAGCTTAACAGCTGGTTCCTGGCTTTTGAGGAAGACCAGCTCTTCCCTCAAGGCATTGCTTTGGTTACCAGGATCCTGGGCAGCTGAGAGAAAAGTTGGTAATGAGTCCCTGGGCTGTCACCCTGATTGTTGTTACTCTGATCCTTCTTTACAAAAACATGACGTCTACCAGTCTTTATCCAGACCCTCAGGTATTGGTGTGGTGCCATGGGTCTGCTTTCGGCAGAGTAGCACAATGACAGAGAGCGTGGCATGTGCCATGCAATTGGAATAGGTTCTTGATCCCACCAAGGGCTCAGCTTCTTTTGGTCAAGGGAGGCCTCCTGTGCCCCACAAAGAGGTATCCTGGCTGCCTCTCCTTTCTTGTGTATGAAAGTGGGCATCAAGGTGGGGGTGCTCATTCTCTGGAGCTGCTGGAAAACACTGGATAGCATGCTGTGAGTGGCTGGCTTTGTCATCAGCACGGGTTTCCCCTCCGATCCTAGTTAATGCTGCTGTTAATGCTACCCTCTGGGCTGGGGTGAAGAGACTCCAGACATTGATGAAGCCAGGCTTGGCCATGGCTGGAAGATGGAATGTTCTGAGAACACATGGTTCTTCAAATCAACTTCAAATTCATAGTCAAATTCAGTCAAGTTCAAAGTCAGGTTCATGGTCAAATTCAAAGTTGAGTTCACGGTCAAGTTCAAAATCAAATTCAAGATCTGGCTCAAGTGTACATTGAACTGTCCAGAATCCATGAGTTCTCAGCTTTCAGGAGTCTTCCCAGTGAGTGCAGCCTGGCAGAGCTTTGGAATGCCCTACACAGAATCCCAAGGTTTCTCAGGTAAGCTTGTGTCCTGAAGTTCCCAGGGGCCTTGTAGGTGAGGGCTGTGCATTCATAATGCCAGACTATACTGCCCCAAATCATGGGCCTCAGCTCCCAGGAGCCTTTATGGTAAGGGTGGCACAGGCCAAATGATGGACCAACAGTACCCATCATTCTGGGTGCAGCCCAGGTGGGCTAGTGGCCTGATGTTTCCAGGGGCCTCTGCCCTTTGGCCTATTGTATTCCTTACTTTCTCCTGTCATCTTTTAGCAAGACTGATTTTACAAAATTATCCCTTCACTGAGGCTTTAGCTGCTGTGCATTACAACACAGGCACTGGTTTGACATTGGCAGAAAGCCTGATACAGGGTAACACTAAGAAGCCTATGTAGGGTTCTTAGGAATGTTGGGGAGGGGCTCTGAGGAGTCACCCCTCAGCTCCAGGGAAGAGATCTCTGCATACTCCTACTAGATTTTATTGAGTTTTGAATGGTTCTGTTTCTTATAGTGTTAAAGAAGTAGAAACAACATTGAAAAATGGAAAGTTTGTGTATTCAAATTGATGTGGTTATTTCAATTTAAATGTATTCTTTCTACCAAAGCCAGAAGGTATTACAAGTTTACTCTTTGGCTTTCATGGAATGAAAATCATCAGCAACATTTTTACTTTTGTTGAGGAAGTCACAATTTAATTGGCCGTGTTTTATCTGCCATGGAAGTCAAAATCATGTCTGTTTCACATACCTTGACATACTACGTTAGGGAGGTGAACTAACTTGACAGTATGAAGCTTTGATATAATGCCATGAAATGAATGGAAGAAGGACACCTCTCTATTGTCTAGATCTTGACCATTTCAAAAAAGGTCAACATATATTAAGGGTCAGTCAAAACTTGCAAGTGAGAAGAAATTGGGGAGACCCCTGTGTTCCTGGAGTCTCTAACAATGGGAGGTCTTGAGGCAGTATTCAAAACTTTTCTGTACTCATTGGTCTGTTCATGGTTTCCCTCTTTGAGTCTGTTCATTTGTTGTATTATCTAGGAAATCACCCATTTTTATAGGTGTGCAGTTTGATGCGAATGTCTCTTCCAATTGATTTTAATGCCTTCCCCTTTCTAGACATCTACAGAATTCAGGATCATTTCCAATGTTGCTTTTCATAAGAGTATTAAAAATACTTCTAATCTGACCTTCTTTTGATCCAAGTATATCTTGTTTGATAATGTCTCATGATGATTTCAATGATTGTATTTAATTTGTACCTACTTAGACATCTTTGAGGGCTGGGATATAGCTCAGTGATAGAGTGTCTTGCTACAGGTATTAGCCCCTGTGTTCTTTCCCCCAGGAACACACACACACACACCACACACACACCAAAGACCTCTTTCAAACTTGGGTGACATTGTTCTAAGCAAAATTTGTGAATCAGGTCAAAATAGGATTATGACATTCTTTTAATGCCAGGTGTTGATATTACATATTGTCTAAAACTACTGATGATAAGTATAGTCAATGGTCAGCAGACAGAAGTGAAGGGCTCCAATGGACATCTTGGTCAATTACATAAACCACACCAGGAGGCTAACAGGTGGAAATATTAATGGCATCATCAAGGTGCATTTTCAATAGAAAAGACCATGAGGCTCACCTGTGGGAACATTGTCAGGCCAGCTCCTATGTCCCAGATGTGAGACAGTGGGATCTTGGTGTGAACCCAGGTGGGGATTATAGGAAGGATTAAACTCAGGCCAGGGGCTAGGGTTGTAGCTCAGCAGTTGAGCACTTGCCTCGCACTTTCGAGACCCTGGGTCTGATCCTCAGCACCACATAAAAATACATCAGTAAAATAAAGGTATTGTGTCCAACTATAACTAAAAAATAAATATTTTTTTTTAAAAAAACCTCAGGCCAAAGAACACAACCAATAGCCTTGATACTTTTTCAATGCCTGTGTAACACAGATTTTGCTCCATGTTCTACCCAGAGCCATATAGGGCCCTAAGCTAGCACACCAAAATGGGATTCCCTACTATTGTCACAATGGTCCACTTCACCTTTTCATACAACCCTGGATGCACTGGGGCTTATTTCCAAAGGGACATTCTCTTCTCTCTCTTCTTGCTCTTCCCCTACCTAATAGGATTAGAGAGACAGCATTATCTTTTCTTCCCCATTTGAGGCCTAGTTATCTGTCCTTGAGCACACACCCACCACAGGAAGGAGATGTCCCTGGAAGATGTAGGAAGTGACTATCTCTCAAATTAATAGGTGAATCACAATTCCCCTACAGGAAACACCTGCACTGTAGCCTTTGAATAGTTCTTTAAAAGCTCTCTGTTCTCCCTGATGGACAGAATTACTGTCTCTGGGACAGGAGTCCCCTGTGCTTCTTTGCTAGCAGAGCAATAAACCTCCTTTCCCCCTTGATCTCAAAAACCATGTCTTCCTTATTAAATTGGCACTGGGGACAAGGACCCAGCTTTCACTAACACTACCTGGCCCCCTCCCACATGGCAGGAGCGCTATCTCTTCTCAGTTAGATAAAAACTACTTGGTTTACTTTTCCCTTCTGTTATTGTTCATGGATTTTATTGTTCAGGTTTGGGAGACAAGAACCCAGAAGGAAATTGATGGGGTGGGGAATTCAGTCTCATCTCAAAACTCTGGTTACAATAGATTTCCTCAGGGCTTTTGTCCAGACTCAGAGTTTGAGTTCCTGTAGTTTGAGTTCCTATTCCAAATTATTATTTCTCTTTGGATTCCCCCATCCCAAACATTTAAACATGTAAATATCCATTCTTAGTTTATGGACAAAACAAAACAAAAAGGGTGGCTTTAACATGTGGGACATAATTTCCTAGCCCCTGCTCTCTCTGTATCCTGCTTGGTCAGTTGCTATGGGGCAAGACAGAATTGGCACCCGGGTCCTATTCTGTGCTTGCCCTGTGCATTGGATTAGAAAGTACAAGTTGAGCAGCCCTGATCCCAAAACCTGAAATCTGAAAATGCTTCAAAGTACAAAACTGTTTTATCACCGGTGATGTCCTCCAATGAAAAATTCCACACCCAACCTCACATGGTGGTTCAGAGTCAACATGTATGTACTCTGAAAATATTGTGTGAAATTACATTCAGGCTAGGTGTAGAAGGCAAATGCGCAACACAGATATAGTTTGAGGGGACTGAGGATTGGACCCAGGGTTCTTTACCACTCAGCTACATCTCCTTCATATATATATATATATATATATATATATATATATATATATATATACAGACATATATATGATGAAAAGGTACCTTTTCTTCTAAAAGAAGAAGACACCTACCTTTATATATATATATATATATATATATATATATATATATATATATATATATATAATTTTGAGACATGGTTTCACTAAGCTGCCAAGGATCGTGCTAAGTTTCTGAGGCTAGCCTCAAACTTGTCATCCTTCTATCTCAGCCTCCCCTGTCACTGGAATTATAGGCATACTGCTGGACCCAGAGTAAATGAACTTTCTGTTTATACTTGGATCTCATCTGCAATCTATTTCATTATGTATCTGCAAATACAAAACCAAAGACATTCATAATTCCAAACATTTCTTGATCCAAGCATTTGGATAAGGGATACTCAACATGCAGTACAGTGGCCATGTAGCAGTGGTCCTCTTCACCTTTTGAATATAGCCCCCACTGCTTATTTTAAAAGGGACAAGTATTTCTTTTCCTTTTCTTCCTCTCCCCCTCCGAAATCTGGGGGCTGGGACAAGATTTTCCTTTCCCATGTTAGGCCTAATTATCTGTCTTTAAGGACACACACACCACAGGAAAGAGATGTTCTTGGAAGGTGCAGGAAATGACCAACTCCCAAATTAACAAGTGCATTTCAAGACACCATCATGGCACACCTGGGCTGGCCCCCCATTCCCTGAGGGCACACCCAGAAGGCAGCCTTTGAAGAGCTTCTTTGAAAGCCTCTTGCTTTCCCTATGAGCAGAATCACAGCCTCCAGGACAGGAGTCCCTTGTGCTTCTCCTTGCTAGCCAAGCATTAACTCTTCTTTTTCCTTTTTCTGAAAAATGTGTTCTCTTTATTAAGTTGGCATTGGGGATGAAGACCCAGCTTTCAGTAACAGTCACATTTGTAAATTAATTTTAGTTATGATAGGACACCAGGAAGTGCCTTGAGCTAGTCACAAAAGCATGGAACCCAACCAGCTCAAATTCAGTCTGCAGCAATTCCTTCCAGCCCCTACCCCCATCCTCCCCCCTATCCCTCCACTGATTCTTTTTCAATCCATTTACAGTTTACTTTTTTTGAGGTAGTGTCTAGGGATATGCCCCATATCAAGGCACACCGTGCCACACACATGCATGCCCATACGAATGTTAGGCCAGATTCATTCCACTGTTCTTCCCTTTCCCATCCCTTCTTTCTCAATCCACTGTGTCTACTCTATTCACCTTTCCTGGGTTGTGATGAAATCCCCACCCCCTCTTTGTTTGCCTTTCTCTTTTTCTTTGTTTCTTTTTTGTTTTAATCTCCTGACCCCTTATTTTGGATTAGTTTCCGCATATCAAAGTGTTGCGCCTACCTATTCTTCTAGCAGTTGCAATAGGACATTCCTCCTTTGGCTTTTTGGGACTGGCTTATTCCACTTACCAGGATAGTCTGCAGTTTTGTCCATTTACTGGAAAATGCCATAAAGTCATTCTTCCTTATGGCTGAGTAATATTTCACTGTGTATATGTACCACATTTTCTTTCTCCATTTATCTGTTGAAGCTCTCCATTTTGGTTCCATAGCTGTCTGAAGTGAATTGTGCTGCTATAAACATGGATGTGGATGTATCTGATTTTAAATCTTTTGGATATATGCTGAGGAGTGGGATAGATGGGTCATGTGATGTTTCCATTCCTACTTGTGTGAGGAATCTCCAAACTGCTTTCCACAGTGGTTGCACAATTTGCAGCCCCAACAGCAATGCATGATACATACTCCCTGAATTTCATTAACAGTTGTATCCTTGATAATTTCTGTTCCGACTGGAGTAAGATGAAATCTCAATGTACTTTTAAGTTGCATTGCCCAAATTGCTACAGATGTTGAATAATTTTTCATGTATTTCTTTACCACTTGTATTTCTTCTTTGACAAGTCTCCAGTCAGTTCTTTTGCCCATTTATTGATAGAACTGTTTTTTTATTGGTGTCAAGTCTTTTCAGTTCATTGCATAGCCTAGGTATTAATACCCTATCCGAGGAACAGATAGCAAAGATTTTCTCCCATTCTGTTGGTTCTCTCTTCACATCCTTCATTATTTCCTTTGCTCTGCAGGGTTTTAATTTGGCGCCATCCCACTTATTGATTTTCATTGTATTTCTTGTACTTTAGGAGCCTTGTTAAGGAAGTGGGTTCTGGTGCCCACATCTTGGAGTGTTGCGCCTACCTTTTCTTCTAGTAGTTGAAATGTTTCTGGTCTAATTCCTAGGTCTTTAATCCACTTTGAGTTGATTTGGGGGCAGGGTGAGAGATAGGGGTTAAATTTCATTCTTTTCCTTTTAGATTTCCAGTTTTCTGAGAACCATTTGTTTACAACGTTATCATTTCTCAAAGGTATGTTTTTGGCTCTTTCATCTAGTATCATATAATTGTTTTTATGTGGGTTTGTCTCTGTGTCTTTTCTTCTTTTCCATTTGTCTTCATGCCTGTTTCAGTGCCAGTGCTGTGCTGTTGTGGTTACTACAGCTCAGTAGTATAATATGAGGTCTGGTATTGTGATGCCTCCTGCTTCACTGGTCTTGCTAAGAAATGCTTTGTGTGTTCTGGGTCTCTTAATTTTCCAGATGAATTGCATAACTGCTTTTTCTAGTGCTGTGAAAAATGCCATTGGAATTTTGGTGGGGATTGCTTTGAATCTATGACTTGCTTTTGGTTTAATAGTCATTTTGGCAATATTAATTCTGCCTATCCAAGAACATGGGGGGTCTTTCCATCTTCTAAGATCTTCTTCAATTTTGTTCGTCAGTGTTTTACAGTTTCCATTATAGAAGTCCTTCTTCACCTCTTTTGTTAGATTGATTCCCAAGTATTGTATTTTTTTGAGATTATTGTAAATGTGAAAATTTTGCTCATTTCCTTTTCAGCAGATTCTTCAATGGAATATAGGAATACAATTAATTTATTTGTGTTGATCTTGCATCCGGCTATATGGCCAGATTTCTTTATGAGCTCTAGATGTCTTCTGGTACAGTTTTTTGTGTCTCTTAGATTTAGGAACTTGTTGTCAGCAAATGGAGATACTTTGATCTCTTTGTTTCCAATTTGTATCTGTTTAATTTCTTTCTTTTGCCCAATTTCTTTGGCTGGAGGTTCAAGAATTATGTGGAATGGGAGTGGGGAATGTGGATGGCCTTATCTCATTCCTGTTTTTAGAGTCAATGCTTTCAGTTTTTCTCCATTCCATATAATGTTGGTCTGGGGTTTGTCCTACATAGCCTTCACAAAGTTGAGTTAAATTCCTTCTATAACATTTTCTGTCCTCATTTTCATAGAAATATTTCCTCCAGAATGCCCGACTGGTAGCACTCTCCAGCAGATAACATTTGCCACCAAGATTCAACAGGTGACTCAACTGGTTCCTGATAAACAAAAAGTGACCAATGAGAAAATAGATTGAAATTGTTCAAAAGAGAAGAATATGTTTTTGTTTCTGAAGTAAGAGAGGAAATTGACAAAGATTCTCTAGTTGGCCAAACTTCTGTAAGTCTCCTGGACCATGTTCTGGGCCCATCACCCCACCTCCTTGTAAATCTTTTGTTGGCAAAGAGCTTAGAGGATAGTATAGCAAGAACCCCTTCCCAGGAGGATATCTGGTGACTCTCCCTTTCTGATCAGCCTTCTCTTCTTCTACCATCCACTATGCCCAGTATGGGACATGTGATGTCTCACCACACTGCACTGCTTTCAACAAGAATCCTATGAGGTTGTGCAGCCAGAATCAGCTCCCTCCTGATGTTTATTAGTCATTTTTCATCCACTGACACCTCCCATTAAGGACCATGCTCTTTGACTCTAAATTCCCATTCACCCATGCTCTGTTAGGTGCTGAACCACAGCTCTTTTCCCCACTCCAAGACTCCAAGACAGTGGGCTCTATAACCTATTTTGATAGTCATGAATAAAGGTTCCCTTTTCATTCTTTCATAGCAGGAAGCATGAGGTTGGGTTCTTTGTCTGACAAATAAAAAATGAAATTCGCAGACACAAGGGTGTGCATCACATGCATCATGGCAGACCAGAGGTCCGTGATGGCAGTTGACAGAAAACTAGATGATGTGCACATAGGGAAGGGATGTGCTAGGACAATAAACAATATGGCAGAACATTTCCTGTAAACAGTGAGCACAAAAGCAATTAGTATATCAATCAGCCTCTGAAATCCCTGAAGACAGCAAGTTGTTGGAGCTTGAGGTGTGGTCTGACATGCCATTGATTGATGAGTGGAGGCCCTTTAAGGCTTTAAAAACCTTAGCGGAGCTGCTAGAAACATACACAACGTTTCATTCACATAATGTCTTAGGTATCCCCTCAAGCTGTGGAAAGCCATCAGATTTTTTGTAAATTAGCTTTCTCATTGCCATTACTGTGGTGTTAGTAGAAGGATCCCTTTAGCTATATGACTCAGCACTCTCCTGGTAAAGTAAGTTAGGGTTTTATGTGCCCCATGACATCTTTTAGACCAATCTGAGGGATAAATAACAGACCAAATACACAGTCCTACCTGTGAAAAACAAATTGAGATTCCTTCTGGAGGAGATTAGGACTCAAACCGAATAAAAGCAACCTTGTGACTCTGGCAGGATCTTTGGTAGTAGTTAACAGGTACTCCTGTGTAGGAACCCTTTCTTGCCTTCACCTTTTTTTTTTCTTTTTTATTTTCTGGGGATTGAACCCAGGACTTTGTGCATATGAGGTAAGCACTCTACCAACTGAGCTATTTCCCTAGCTCTCAAGAGCCCTTTCTTTATAGCCTCCTGGTTTTACTTACTCCTGAGAAAATTGACTCAAGTATACATCTCAAGTTACATTAAAGAACCATTGTTAAATGTCTATGTTTTGGTTATACTTTTTCCCCAGGCATTTAAGAAAAAGTTGGACAAAATTGACCTCGTTCCTATCTGCTGTTAAGTGTCAGCTGAGATTCCTCAGGGATCAATTTTGGAAACTTGGAAGAAGCCTGTAGGTGCCTTTATCTTTCCTCTGCCACTCATACCATCTGCCAGGATGCTCAGGGTCTTGCTCAGAACATGTAGCTTCCCTTGGAAGCACCAGGGACATTTCCCTCTCCAGTGACCCTCTTTGTTGCAGAATGTGGACTGGTCGGCTTCCTGTCTTCGGGGGCCCATGCTATCCCCCTGATCAGGAGGTTGGGGGACTCAAGGGAGATGAAGGCCCTCAGAATAGTCCCATCATTCTCTGAGTTGTGGCTGACCTCATAGGACAAAGGCCAACATATTGGCCCTTTTTTCCTTGGCCCTTTTACTTCCTTGTTTTGGGTCACCAAGTTTTTGTTTTAAACATCTAGCAGGCCAGTTTTAACAGTTGTGACATAGGAGTACTGGATTTGAAAATTAATATCTCTAACGTTATACTCACCCCTTCCATTTAATTTGGGTCAGCATTAGTACTGGAAGTCAGCTCCTATCCTCTCTGTCCTATAGGTGATGGCTTATTGTCTCAAATTAAGTCAGGTTGTTCTATTGGAAGCACTACTTCTTTAACACACTAACATGCAACAGAAAGTTTGACAAGGGAAACACCAAATGAGATTAAAACGAGCAAAAATAGATTTAGTTAGTACAACAGCTTTGAACCAAGAAATACAATTTCTATAATCCCTGAACTTTATTAGTTAAGTATTATATCTCCTGTTTATTTTGAGATCACAGTCAACAAGTCTAACTTTAGGTAGGGAACAAAAGAGTTATTGTTGTTTACTACACAGACTGTCAGATTTAACCCTTTGGAAATTAAAAAAAGAGGTTGACACAGGTTTTTATGGTATGACATAGGCATGAGGTGGGCCTGTGTAGTTGGGGATATTAGAAATAGAGTCTATTAGTCATGTGGATGCTGAAAGCACAGTTCAGATGGTCACTCATTTTTCATGGGGGTAGATCCACTCCCACCATTACCACTATTTATTCTCCCTGCTTAGGACTCTTCAATGGAAAAGATCTCTTTCCTTGGTAGTGTATTTGAGAGTTAACCCTTGAATAGCTGGCTTCTAAATAAAAACAGTAGAAAGGAAAACAGAGGTCATGAAACACTCCTTAGACAAAACAAGACTCATTGATGCAGGAACAAAGAAATCCGTCAGAAAACCTTGAGTTTGGAATAAGACAAAGACTGAAAAACTGACACACTGTATTTATTCTAGAAAAGGAGCACATAGAACAACTTTATCAGAACAAAGTGTACTTTTGGATCAGAATGGAGTCAGCCCAGTATTTAAGGAATGTGGAATCCCATGAAGTACTCAGGAAAAAATGTTCAAGAAAAAGAAACTTTGTACATATGGGATCTTTGCATTTTTATTTCCTGTGCCCATCTGAAGAGAAGAGAAAACTATTTAGGGAGGAATTTATTGAGAGAGTAAAACACCAGAGTACAAGAAAAGAGATTGTAGTCCTTTTTGTCCTATAGCAGCTTGGATTTACAATGACACTTTTTTGGTCCCTCTCATCCTGAATCGGTTTGAGCACTTGTTTATGAGTTTATAATCCAGATGGAAATCAGATGGGTAGCTAAAGAGCAGGGAAATTTGATGTTTTGAGCACTGGAGCCAAAACCTCACACATAGGTCATTTTGAACAGTTTTTCGCTTTGTAAAATAGTCTAGTTGTAAGATGGTGTTATAGTTTGTGCCTACCCCAGACATTATTTGTTCAGCCCCCAGCAGGCCAGGCTTGGGTACAGACAAACATCAAGTGTTTCCTTTTCCATGTCTGCAGATTGAATTGGTCCCAATTTTCTAGAAAACAACCCAAGGGCATATAAGCTGTAGAGGGAGTATTTCCCATCTCTAAAGACAAAAAGAAGAACTGGCATTCCTATCATCTCCCTTGTCTCAACTTTGCCAGGGTTTACCCTGATATTCCTTCCTCTTTCATGGGCAGCCATGAGAAATTTGCCAGCCTCCTAATTTATCCATCTTTATCAGTGTGACTCGTAATACTGTGAAACCATGAACCCTTGGATGCCTTTCTTATCTCTTGCAATAAATCCAGAGAGGTCTGTCTTACTGAGCCTACCATTATTTATTTTAAAAAAAAAAAACAAAACTTCTGGGGAGAGAACTGGGTCACATTCAGAAGGCAGGATACTAGCTTCTTGATATCTACTTGATTCATGGGAAGGCATTTGCTAGCTAGCTGTACCTTTAAAACTTGTCATAAACATTTCCTTTGTAGTTTCAGGAACTCATGCACTAAAGACCATGATTTCATATTATGCTCCTCAATCTAAATGAAAAAGCAAGCCTGCTAGTGCTCTGGGTGACATTTCCAATCGAGAAATTAAATCACTTTGCTCCCTGAAGTAGGAGATAGTAGCAGGATAGTTTAAAGTGAGACAGAATTTCTGGTCTTTTTCTTGCAGGCGGAGGTGAAATACCAAGGGAAAAAAAAAACGTGTCTTGGGAGGGTCATGAGAAGTTAGTCTAATTTTAAAGCTAGGCGAGCTCCATCTTGGAACTCCTTCTGAATGTGTATCTTTTAAAGAGGTGGACACCAGTGACAAACTTGGAGTTTGGCTATCAGAATGCATTCACAAGCTTGGAGATGGGCCAGGTGCGTAATCCCAGAGTGTTATCCCAGAAGTTTGGGAGGCCAAGACAGGAGGATCACAAGTTCAAAACCAGCCTCAGCAAAAGTGAGGCACTAAGCAACTCAGTGAGACCCAGGGCTGGGATGTTGCTCAGTAGTTGAGTGCCCCTGAGTTAATTTCCCAGTACCAGAAAAAAAAGCTTGGAGGTTCCTAAGAGACTTATTTATGTACTTGAGAGAAGGAAGGTATAAGTATTGAGGGTGGATTGGACATAGAGAGTAGTTGGGAGTAGCATGCACATGTGGCATATATGCAGAGAGGGAGAAAGAAACTGCTTGGCTCAGGCTGTGTGGATTAATGGGTCACCTCTTTCCCAAAGACCTCAGATCACACTAAGACTTCAACTCAGGGTCCAAGATTTGTTAGGTGAGGGTGTCCTCCACCAATGAGACCAGTCAGTCAGAAACAGAAACGCAGATAGTGGTCAAAATTTGGTATACCTGAGAGCTCTCCAGGTCAGACTCTAGACATGAGACCTTACTTGTCTCAAGTGTTCCTGTTTATCATGCCCCAGCTTTCTCCCACAGAAAGGAAACCAAAGCTACTCAGGGGCAACATGGCCAAAACCTAGGCAAAGGGGAATCAACCTGCATGTCCAGCAAGCCTGTAAGCTGAGTCTTAGAGGCCAGTTGTCATGATATTTGCTCTTCAGTGGCTGAGAGATATGCAATTTTTTTTGTTTGAGAGAGAGAGAGAGAGAGTTAAACATTTGAATGGAACTTAAGGTGACCAGAAAAGACATTGGTCCATTTTTACTCACCCATCTGTAGATTCCAGATGAACCCCCAACAATGTAGAATGAGGTTGGGGCACTTGAAAGAATGAAATCCAGGCTGGGGATGTGGCTCAAGCGGTAGCACACTCACTTGACAAGCGCGGGGTGCTGGGTTCAATCCTCAGCATCACATAAAAATAAAGATATATTTTTTAAAAAGAATGAAATCCATGGACACAAAGGTGAGGGCAAAGTAACAGAATTTATGAAAGTAGTAGAAAAGAATAAAGCAGAGCTCACAAAGAGGAGGGATCACAAAGGAGGGATGCCAGAGGGTGGCTATTGTCTCTAAGTTTACACAGATCTACAGGGTAAAGGGAGCTAGCCCCCTACTCAATGCTGGTAAGGCACTCAGTGTCCTCAGGCTCTTCATGCATTCTGGTCTAATCAAATTATCCTTCATTTTTGATGAGGTCTGGGTACCAGGCAGTAGATGTCTTACTCTCAGTTATTCCATTTTTTTTTTCTCTGCTTGCACATGAGTTGTCCTGACCATGATGTGGACTGGCTTGTGTCTCTAGGTTCTCAGTTCTTGCTGCAGAGAGACCTGCCCTCAAAGAGCCTAAGTTTCCTGCCTGTTCATTTTCAACCTTTCTCTGGCCTCATTTTAATAACCATCTTTGAATAATTTTTTTTCTCTAACACTACAAGCTAAAGGGCAATAAAGGTATTCAGAAATGCCCCTGATGTTAGTACAGGCAAAATAGGACCCTCCCTAATAATTTTCAGAGGAAGCATGGCCCTGTACACACCTTGATTATGGAAATCTACACTCCAGACCTGTGAGATTATTTATCTATATTTAAGCCACACAGTTTACAATATTTTATTACAACAGTCCTAGGAAATGAAAATATTGGCTATAGCTATATAAAAAATATTTGTTTCTCCCGATCAACTTTGCTTATGACAGCCAGACAACCATGAGAAGACTATTCTGAATTGAAGATGAGAGCAAACATGGATAAATATGGACTTGGATCAGGGGAAGTGGGTGTGGCATCTGGAGTGTTCAGTTCTAAGACCACCAAGATAGTGGGAGTTTAGATAGGTCAGACACAGTTATGAGGCCCAGAAGTAAGCTGACTGACTTTGAGGACCTCAGGGGTCCACTTCTGAGCCTGGGCTCTTCATTATTTGCCGCAGGGACTTCACAGTCTTACAGGCCTATTCTTGCCTCAGTAATGAGCATCATATCCAAAACCAAAGTCTACCCTGCATGTCTGTGGTTTTTCCTTCTCCTCTGCGTCTCCTTCTGCTCAAGTGTTGCTCTTGAGGGAGACCTCAGCACACTTTAGTCCTGTTTCTGCTGGGCTGGGGAAGGAAGGTCTGATTCCAACTCACCCCATGAGCACAGGAAGGGGAGGGCAAGTTTAAACAGGGAGGAACTCTCCTCTCCAGGCCTACAGGATGGTTTCTGGGCCCTGGCTCAGGCCGACTGTGTCCTTAAAAATGGGGTCTGGATTTTATTAATAAATAAGACATCACTCTGTTTCTTTCATGCTGTTTTTTAGAAGAGAAAAGTATTTCTTTCATTTTTGTTTTTCTGTAGGTTGGTGAGGATCTGGGATCCTCCTGGAGGAGTGAGATGCATTGTTTTCCTGTTTGACACCCGCAGTCCAACACACACACACACACACACACACACACACACACCTACAAACACAAATACACATACACATACGTGTGCAAGTGTTTGGCCCTGTGGCTATGAATGCCTCAAGTATACTGCTTACCAATCCCAGAGAAAGAGATTCAAGGACTGAGCAGAGAGGGTTTGGACAGTTTACTACTCATGTGCTCCTTGGTGGATGCAGGTTGGGATCCAAAGTAAGACCACCCCACATCTACAAGCAGGGGGTTACACACACACACACACACACACACACAGATGAATTTGTTTTGATGTTTTGAGTATATTCTTTTAGTGTACAACCAAGGTCACTTTGTTTCATTTTGTTTCAATTCACTTTGTTTCAATTCTCACCTAAACACTGGACATAAAGGAAATGTCCAGTCTCCCCTCAGCATTTTCTTTCTCATGGCATTCTTTAGAGGCATTATATTATTGCAAAGTTTCCTAGGCACTGAAGAGTGTTGCAACCAGGAGCAGTTTATAGGCATACATATGCCCCTTGCAACCCTACCCCAACCAACACAGATACACACACCATGACACATACATGCACACACCCACTCATAACGTATGTATGCTCACTCAACATGCAGGCACACACACACACACACACACACACACACACACACACCATCTGTGTCTGGGTCTCACTCTGAGGCAATAGGGGTTGTAGGAAACCAACCAGGAGAGGATCCAGCAGAAGCCCAGGTAGGAACCAGGCAATGAATGGGAGGGAGAAGAAGCCTCACTTCCAAGAATAGGAGACTCAACTCTGTGGCAAGTCCTAGGTTTATCTGTCTGAGGCCAGGAATGATTCTCTAATGTCTTAACCAAAGGGACTCCAGGGTTTTGACTTCCTAGGGACTGAATTCCTGTGGAGTCTTGAGCTGAGGATTGGAGTTTGCTGTGGCCTCCTGGAACCTTCTGCCTTCAGTGACTAAGGGGGAAATATGGTACAGGATTTGAGCTTGGACATGAACAGAACTAGAATTCTTCTAGAAGGAAGCCAGGAAATTGAGGTGATCAGTATGGCAAAATGAGGGGGTCACTTAGGGCTTCTCCCAGAAGTGAACATTTACTGAACTTGAAGGACTGTTCCCCTACTTTTCTACTTCATCCCTTGTCACAAGGTGGAGCATTTGCTGAATCAGTTATTTCTGGTCTCTGGACTGCAGAGGAATATGAGGGGTTAGTAAGTAGACTCTCTCTGATATCCACACAGAGCTGGGAAGTGCAGGTCTGTCTCTATGTTTGTCCATTGCCCGTTGAGTTGTGGTTTCATCATTAAGGACTTACCCTTCCTGAAAAGGTAAATTCCAAGCCCTACCCAAATCCATTTCAGCCCACGCTATGCACGTGTGCATTCTGTGTGGCGCCTCTCTCACACTCCATACAAGCCCGGGGCTTCTCCCCTATGTGTCCCCTCCGCCTAGTATGAGGTTTGGCTATGACTACTTCCTTGCTCACATTCCTTTCACACATGCACCCTCTCCCCTGTGTACATCTCTGTTTCCATCCATGATGTAAAAACAAACAAACAAACAAAAAAACATGCAAACTTTCTCAACTTCTATCTCCTCTGCATCTCTCTCCTCTGCTTTGCTATTGTGGGAAATGGTCAGTGTGAGGTGCAAACATTGGTGCTGTCTGCATACACTGTATCATCAGGTCTTCTCACTATGTGCTTCTGCAAAGCTGCCTGTGTCCTCTGCCATGGGGAAGGTCCTCTGCTATCTGGCTGTCCTTAGGGTGCAGGCTGGCCCTTGATTTCCTTTTCTGCTGGCCACTACATGGTACCTGGCCACTCCTAAACCCCTGGGACTCCTGGTGACATTCTGGCCCATGAGTGTACCCTGCTTCACCCCTTGTTAGCCTGTTTTGTTCCAACAGGCCAGGTGCAGGCAAGAGCAACTAGGAGGGTCTCCTTAGACCATCCGTGCAGGTTTCCCACCTGATAGACTTCCATTTCATGCTCCCTGAGCAGGGGATTTTGAGGAGAAGGAAAAGGGTCAGTGGGTGACCTGTCCTCCAGGGTCTGCCCTCTTGGTGTCCCTGCGAATCCCTCTACACTGTGGGAAGGGGCATCCCCTTCATCATGTGGCTGCAATTTGAGAAACTGAAAACCTTTTCTCTATCAATGGGCATCCTTATCTCTTTGATTGTTGTCTGAAATATATTTAGGGGTATAAATGCGGGTACCTGGTCCTTGAGAAAGACCACCTCTTCCCACAAGGCCTTGCAACAATTTTCAAGACCCCGAGCAGGGGAGTATATAGGCTGAGGAGGACAAAGGGTTGGATCGTGTCCCTGAATTGTGTCTTCTCCATTACATGCACCCAGCCCCTGGTATACATAAACAGTGCAGCCGCCAGTGTTTATCCAGACTCTGAAGTGATGGTGTGGCACCCTGGTCATCTCTGTGGAATGCACGTCAATGACAGAGGGTATGGTGCATGCAGTGTCTTCAGTGGAGGCTCATGATCCCAAGGAATGATCAGTTGCCTTTGGAACAGGGTCGCCTGTGCCCCCCAAAGGGACATTGATCGCCTCGCCCATCTTATGTGGGTGAATTGGTTTCAGGTAGGATGTACCCACTTTCTGGTAGCTGTTAAAAGACACTGGACAGCTTGCTGTGAGGGATTGCTTTTATCCTAGGCATTCATCATCCATCATCTTTACCTTGTCTAAGCTTCCATGACCAGGGCACCATAGAGTTGAGGAGCAGTGAATGGTCTGGAGGGACTCAGGATCCTGTGCTGAAGCCAGGCTCACGGAGCTGAGGGAGAAGGGTTGTTTGGGGAATAGATTCTGCTTCAAGATTAAGCTCAAATTTAAAGTCAAATTAAGTCAAATTCAGGGCCAGGGTTGTAGCTCAATGGTAGAGTGCTTCTGTAGCACATGTGATGAACTAGGTTCTATCCTCAGTACCACATAAAAATAAATAAATTAAATAAAGGTGCTGTGCCCACCTACAAGGTGTGTGTGTGTGTGTGTGTGTGTGTGTGTGTGTGTGTGTGTAAATTCTGTCAAAGTCATAGTTGACTTCATGGTCAAGTCCAAAACCAAGTTCAAGGTCAAGTTCAAGTTCACATTCTGTTACCTAGAATCCTAGGTTTCTCAGCTCTCAGGAGCCTCCATAATGAGGGCTGCCTGGGCAGAGAGCTGAATTACTCTGCCCAGAATTCCAGAGATTGTTAGGTAAGTGTGTATCCTGATACTCCAAGGAAGCTTCTAGGTCAGGATTTTGTAAGAAGTGTGTCTGACTCCACCACCCAGAGTCAGGATATCAGCTCCCAGAAACCTCTGCAGTGAGAGCTGAAGTATTCTTCACTTTCTCATATTCTTTGCAAGATTTATCCTATAAAAGTATCCCTTTCCTGAGGCTTTGATGACTCATACAGTGACTCCAGTTTGGTTCTGGGAAAATCATGGTACAGAGGATGGAGAAACATTGAGACACCCCCAGCATCTCAATGCTTACAGACCTAGAGCCTTCCAGGAAACTGAGTCAGTGTGAAGACCCCTCATTCAAACCCCAATTCATGTGATCAAGTGAGAAAGATTTCAAATATGTCACTCAGAGTAGCAGGAGTAAATTTACTGAAGAGATAAGAAAAGGGAAGAGTAACCCTTGCAAGGGAGAGAGTGAGTCCTCTAGGGAGAGGGACAATGTGCCTCTCCTGCACTCCAGTTGTACTGGAGATCCCAGAGAATCCCACTCAGATCAAGCTCTTGACTTTTGACTTACAACAGGGTCACATGATGCTTTCAAATGCCTATCACCATGACAAATCTGTCACCTTGGCCATGCTGACAGTTTCTAATTAGATTCTAATTATTCTTGAGGGTTTTATGGTTAGGAGGATTTATCCTTATCTCCTGGTATCTGGTCTGTTAAAGGGTCACAAAATTCTCTCCCTTCAAGAAACTTTGGTTCCTCTTAACAAGGTTGTGTCATGCTTGCCTTTCCTTGCAGAAAACAGGATGTTTGCAAAAGAATGTGATATATCCTGTCCACTTTGGCCAGGCAAGGCTGCAGGTAAATTGCTTTTTGGCAAAGAAAGCACAGGGACCCATTTTACAGAATTATTTTTCTTAGCCTCATGTTCCCATCATTCACATCTGTCTGTTCCCTAACAGTTTCTGGAAAAAGTGTGAGGGGCATCAAAGAGTCAACCCTCAGTTCCAGGAACAAGGGCCCATGGACAAACCTAGTAGATTTTGTTCAGGTTTTAATGATTTGACTGCTTACAGCACTGAAGTGTTAAGGAAAAAAAATTGAAAAAAAAGAAGGTCTAGTAAAGGTCTCAGGGATTTAAGTATATTCTTTCTTTCTTCCAAAGCCTGAAATTATTAAAAATTTGTTCTCTGGCTTTCACGGAAAGAAAAACCTCATTAATGTTTTTGTGTTGAGAAAATCACAGTTCAGTTAGCGTGTATTTGTAAGAGCACAGAAATGGGGCCAGTTGCATGCACATTCACATTCCACATTCAGTGAAATGTCTTGACTGTCAGGCTTTGATGTGTCCTCCATGAAATGAATCAAGGATGTTTCTTCTAGATCTTGACCATTTTAAATAAAAAGCAAAATTCCTTACAAGTTAGCTAACACACACAGGAAACCCTATGCCCCCAGGGTCTTTTTGCATGCAAGGTGGGTTCTGATAAACCTGTTCCAGCCACTGGCCCTGACAACCAAAGAGAAAAGATAGTGGTGAGAAGCAGTAAAGTCACTAGAATCAATATTTCCATATTGAGAAGGCAAAATGAGAGCAAGCCTCTCAGCCCTGTCTTCAGGAACCTGGCATGACCTATGGGTTTAGAGGAAGAACTGGGTCAAGAAGTGAAAGGTATACATAATTAAGCAACCTTGGTCAAACTGTGGCCTAGTTGATCATTATTTAAGTTCTGGTTCTCTGAGGTGCCCCCTGGGAGAAGTCCTTATCATATGAATGGACAATCTCCATTTTTGTTTATCTACCAGACTCCTGATCCCAGAAGGGAGAAAACAGGCCCCAGAAGATGATTGTTCCTGCTTAGGGAGGGGGCATCCTCTGGTGTGATGTGCCTGCAAGGCTCCATTGTTCCTGGAAGAATGGAGACTTTTAAAAGTGCCACTCCAGGGGCCTGAAACAGAATGCTGCAAATGTCCCTGCAAATCTTGTCTCAGTCCTGACAGGGAGGAAGTAGGTTTAGGTAAATTTAGGGCTAATAAACCTTGCATTATCAGTTTGTAGATCAACACTATTTACAGCATCAGCATGCCTGCATGCAGAGCTGGGCAAATCACAAGGAACTAAAGGGAATAAAGAGACAGATACAAAGGCAGAGATGCCAAGCTACACCCTGCTTTTAGTTCCAAACCAGGTATCTTCAGGCCCAAGTGAAAAGCCACCACTTTTATCAAAGGCAGCCTCTCCCAGTTCCTGATAAAATTGTCTGTTCATAGTTTCCTTCCTTTAGAGTCCTTAAGTCCTTAGGAAATCTCCTGTATCCTCTTGGTTTCCAGTTGGATGCCATTGTTTTCTTACAAGTGACTTTTAATTTCTCCCCACTTTCTAGCTTTCTACAGAATTCTGAAACCTTTCTACATCTGCTATACTTCATTAATGATATTTTCAATATATACATCTTGGCTTACCTTCCTTTTCATGGAGAGAATGGTTTGACAATCTCTTACAATCATTTAAGTGATTTTTCTTTAATCTGTGCTCAATCAGATGTCTTTGAGGGCTTGGGGTGTAGCTCAGAGGTAGAGCACTTGCCTCCACACATGAGGCCCTGTTTTGAAATTGAAAAACCAAAAGATGCCTTTGAATGTACCCAACTGTGAGGGGTATTGTTTTAAGAGCTTACATAGTTATACATATGCACAAATCCCTTGACCTCTTCCAAATTTGGATAAGATTGCTTTAAAAAAATTTCACAAAATGTATTTTAAAAATAGAAATGGAATGGTGTTGTTTTTCATGCCAACTGTTGATATTTTATGTTGCCTTAAATCATTTAGGTTGAAATTTCAAGACTCAAATCATTAGAATATGTAAGAGAATAGTCAGTAGCTGATTTTATAAATCAAATACATTTAAGAGCAATGAATGTTCTCCTGTTAAGGTGACAAATTGCTCTTTCTGTTTCTTTTTTCAAATTTAGAAAGCATGTTCACATGCTTTACTAAATTTTTACATTCATCAGGAAGTCACTTCTGTCATTTCTTGCCAACAAGGAATGAGCCTTCTAATAAGCATGGTGTTTTACATATTGCCATGAAATTGTTCATGAGAGCCTTATTGACTACTTCCCCTCAGTGGAAAATGTCATTGCAAAAAATACCAGAGTGCTTTTGATTTCAGTGATTTGAATTTCTTATTTTCAGATTATATGGGTTATATATAGTATTTAGTGAATGTTACTCTGTGTGGGAAATGTCCTCACTGCATCTTACAATGTCAGTGCTGTCATGTCGTTACAAGGTAGTTTTAAAACAGATTTGAGACTATCTCATGTTTATTCAATTTGCAAAAAGTATGATTTTTACTGTATTTTAAAGGTTATTATATTTGAATTAATAAAAGCAGAAATTCGATGTATTAAGTTTGTGAGCTGAACAAAGTGCTCTCTTTATTCCCTTTAGTTCCTTGTGATTTGCCCAGCTCTGCATACAGGCATGTTGATGCTGTAAATAGTGTTGATCTACAAACTGATAATGCAAGGTTTATTAGCCCTAAATTTACCTAAACCTACCTCCTCCCTGTCAAGACTGAGGCAAGATTTGCAGGGACATTTGCAGCATTCTGTTTCAGGCCCCTGGAGTGGCGCTTTTAAAAGTCTCCATTCATTGCCCCACATCTTCCAGGAACAATGGAGCCTTGCAGGCTCATTACACCAGATAATGCCCCCTCCCTACGCAGGAACAAAGTGTACATTTCATTTAATCATCTGAATAAGTAACCGTAAGACTTTCTATCCTTTCCTATATCTTCCATACTTTTCCTTTAATCTATGTGTGTTCAGAAACATTTTTTGTGTCAGTAGATATTTTTTCAATTAGTTGATTATTTCCTAAGCTAGACTTACCAGTTTTTTCCTTTCAAAGGGAATTAAGCTTTCTTCTGTTGTTATGATAGTGTGTTTCATGTGAACATACTTTATAATGTGCCATATATATTTATGATGGCATACTTTAAAAAAACAGGTGATAGCATTTTATATGCCTTTATTTTATTTATATTTATGTTGTGGTCATGATCAAAACCAGTACTTCGGGGCTGGGGATGTGGCTCAAGCGGTAGCGCGCTCGCCTGGCATGCGTGCGGCCCGGGTTCGATCCTCAGCACCACATACCAACAAAGATGTTGTGTCCACCGAGAACTGAAAAATAAATATTAAAAAAAAATTCTCTCTCTCTCTCTCTCTCTCCTCTCACTCTCTCTTAAAAAAAAAAAAAAAAAAAAAAAAAAAAACAGTACTTCGTGCATGCTAGGCAAGTCCTCTACCATTAAGCCACAACTGCAGCCCCTATAATGGCTTTCTTTTGTCTTACAATTCATTGTCAGGAGAATATTTCATGCCGATATTTTCAATTATATTTGTGTCTACAATGTTTTTTCAAGAGTAGTAATTCTTCATTTTCTAATTGATTATGCAAAGAAGGGACATATGTGTTTTATCATTAGCTTCAAAACTAGCTATATTGACAATGATATTCCTTATAAGATTAACTATATGTCATAGCATTAGAAAGTTTGTACTTTTAATAATCCTTTGTGGTCTCTAAAAAATAAAAATATTTCCCATAGAATGTAGCAACATCAAAAAAACCCACTCACAAAGTATGCTGCCTGTTTGTATTTTACTACTTTCTATAAAGCATCATCAAGGACATTGACTTTGAATACCCTATTTAATTCTTCTGTTTTAGAAAGCATTGTGATGAACACTGAACAATTGTGGTCACAAGTTTTGTTTACATTTCTCTTTCCTTTGAATATTGTTCTCCAGTGGTAAATATTTAATTTTATCTCTTGATGCTGAGAGGTGTGCATAGAAACAAAATAAAGACAAGGATTCTTTGGGAAAAGTGATTTAGTCACAACGAGTAAATTTGCCCTTGGAATATATTTTTACAAAGTCACTTCTGCAAACATTCAGTTGAAATTGGTCTCCAAAATGTGTCTTTTGTTAAAGTTACCAGCTTTTACACAAGCAAACCCAGTACATCACTGATATCACCAGTTATCAGTTACCTTGATGAGTCCTGCTTCCCCAAATGCTGAAGTACAACACCAGAGAAGCACACCCAGGCAAGTGTAGGGTAGAAGGTAACAAGCTTTATTTAAAGTGTAGTAGAACAGACTTCTCCCTGGAGGAAGAAGGGGACCCAGAGGTGGAATCCGTGGGATAAGGAAGACCCAATGCTTTTATACATGTAACGTTTTCTTCCCCCTTATCTTGTTAATTTCCCTTCATCCCACGTATGTGACCAGGAGATGCTGGTGGGAAAGCCAAGAGGTGGTAAACAGGTGGGCTTAAAGGGGCTAGAGAGGAGTGATCCAGGAAGGAAGTGGGGCCCAGGGTGAATTAAGTAGCAGTTCCCAGTCTGCTCAGGGTTTGCTTTATTAACAATTCTTTGGGTAGGGCCATATGGGCCAGGCTTTTGGAAACATTAACATTTCAATGTTCCACAGCTGAGTCTTCAACCAGTTTGGTCTGTTTTTCTCAACTTGGCCAGATTTATCTATCCACACTAACTACCTATTTCTAAATTTGGCTTCATAACTACAAAATAAGAATACACATACACACACACACACACACATATGTTTACACGTATGTGTTATTCCTTCAACATAAAATATGTAAAAGGGGCGCTTACCTTGAATTGTAGTTTTCAGTACTTACATTTTGTGTTAAAAATATTCTTGTTGACAGGCTCAGGTTGCTGCTCAGTAAAGCATGCATGAGGCACTGGGTTTGATTCTCAGCACCGCATACAAATAAATAAAATAAAGGTTCATCCACACTAAAAAATATATTAAAAATATTCTTATTGAAAAATCAGGACTAGTTAAAATACCAATTACTAGTGATTAACATTAAGAATAATTAAACAAGCAAGTGATTGAAAGAAAATAGAGTCATGGTTTAAACTTTTATTCTCATTTTTGTTTAGCACATAGATTCTCCATGTAACCTCAAGCTAGTTTCCTCTGTTATTAACATTTTGCATGAGATCTATCAGATGTGTTATAAATATTTGACATCATTTGTGATAATGAATGAATCCTGATATGCTTTTATGAACTAAAGACAATGTTTTCTTTGGTTTCCTTTACTTCTCCCTTTTCCAGTTGAGGACCCCATCCAGTATCCCACACAACATTTAGCCATCACATCTCATTAGTCTCTTCTTGGCAGTGACATCTTCTGACTTCCCTTGTTCCAATCACCTTGACTGTGTTAAGAAAGACCTGCAGGGGGGGAACTGGGGTTGTGGCTCAGTGATGGAGTGCTCACCTACCAAGTGCAAAGCCCTGGGTTCGATCCTCAGCACCATATAAAAATAAATAAAATAAAAGTACTGTGTCCAACTACAACTAAAAAGTAGATATTAAAAAAATTTTTTAAAAAAAAGACCTGCGAGGTATTTTTAGGTTGTCTCTGCTAGGTTATACATAGTGTTTTTCCTGATATTTAGGCTGAGTTTATTGGTTTGAGGGAAACAGACTACAGAGATGAAGTGATGTTCCAACATTTCTTGCCCTCATTGTAAGTTATCATGTCAATGTTAACTTTGATCACCTGTTTGAGGGGTATTTGTCAGGTTATTCATTATGAAGTTACTTTTCTCACAGGGTCCACATTGTATATATTCTTTTGGAGGAAGTTACTCTGCAGAGCGCACATTTAAGGAATGGGAAGTTAGCTCCACCTTCTTGGTGCCTGAGTGTCTACATCAATTGTTTGCAATTCTTATCTTTAAGAGATTTCTATTCAAACCCATTTGTTTATCTATGCAATTATTTATTTATTTATTTTGTTAGGAAATAAAAGAACAAATAGCCTCATCTCGAATTTGAAAATGAGGAATTTCTTGTTTCCAATTCCCCCAAAGCACCAAAAGATTGTGCTTTTTAAAAAAAGACTGTGGGTACTGAGAATGTCAGCAGCTTATTCTTTTTTTTAATATACAAAATATTTTATTGAAGTTCACTATACATATAAAATACAAACCATAAATACACAGTTTGGTAAAATTTCACATAATAAATACATCTGTGTAAACAGAAGCCAGAAATTTTAAAAAGCAGTTATAATCACTTTGAATTCCCCCACGGTACATCTCGTTTCAGGATAAAACTCCAGGCAGTAACCAGAATTTTGATATAAATTCAGCAGCTCATTCTTGACTGTCAGAGGGAGAGAAGCCCTCAAATGACTAGATGGTTTCAGAAATTTAACTTAGGCAGTTAGACTTTGTACTGTGTGTGGGAAAATGGCCTATAGCCTTTATTGCCCTCCTATGGATGTTTTATGTCATGAATAGAGTGTCAAATGATGTCTTTGGAAAAGGATATCAGCAACATAACATCACACCCGTGTTCTGGAGGAAATTTTGGAGAATAAATGTTCCTCCAAAAACATCCATATCCTAATCTCTGAAACCTATGCTTACTTCAGCTTATATAATAATAGGAACTTTGCAGATGTTATTAAGCTACAGATCTAGAGACAGAGATACTATCCTGTACCATCCACCCAGGTGGACCCAATATAGACCCACAGGTCCTTATGAATAAAGAAGTAGGAGAATCAGAGAAGTTGTTATAATACAAACATAGATTGGAGTGATCCTATTGCTGGCCTATAGATGGAAGGGGAATATGAACCATGGAATGCTTTTGAGAAGCTATTAGGACAAGTAAACTGATTAGAGCCCCCTGGAAGAATACAACACTGCTAACACCTTGATTTTAGCTCTGTGAGGCCCACTTGGAATTCTGAACCCCAGAGCTATGAGAGTAAATGTGTGTTGCTTAAACAGCTAAGTTTGTAGTAATTTGTTATACCATCCACAGGAAATATGGCACTTGCAAAGATCCTGCATGATGACAGGCTGATTTGGAGCCCCATGGTAGCCAGATAACTTTGTATTGTTTCCCTTTGATAGTGAAGGTGAACTGCAGTTGAGATGCTGTTGAAGTAGGCACTGAATGGAAACATTAGCCCAGGCTATGGCTTCAAAATATCATAAGGTTCTGATTGGATAGAACCAATAATTTCAGTGATATTGGTTGTCAGGGCCTTAATAGACGAGTTGTGGTAATGCATCAAGAGGTGCCATTCATATTTGCCCAGTTTGAGAACATACCACATTGGGCTGTTAAATAGAGAAACAGTAGGGATAATCAATACTTCTTTAAATAGGTCTTGTAAAATGAAATTCAATCCTCAAAGACCCTGCACAGCTTGAAGCTCAAGCTGGCTAGGAACCAGCACACCATTAGTATGCTAGCCAGCAGCCAGCAGAGCCAGTTAATCAGCCAAAGTAAGACCCAGTGGTGATGCTCATCTCCTTGACATCCTCTTGCAGTGCCATTTGTAGTCATCCTGAAGAAGAATGAATCTACTCCACTCAAAATTAATTTAGATACTGAAATTGATGATGCCACACATTCACCAAGAAGATGTGATGAGATTTATTCCTCAAATAATGAGACTTTCATAGAAGAACTTGGATGGTTCCCAAGCAGGGCTAAAATTAGTTTGAAAGAAAAGAGATGTTTAGCCTTTAGTTTTTATTACAATAAAATGGTGATATTGGGGTGAGAGTACAGCACACCTGCTACAGTTTGCATGTTTTAAAGTTCCTGCTAGCACCAAATATGTACTTCTTAACTTTTGAGAGTCTGATCTATTTCAATTCAGCATTACCATATAAGGAGATGGCCTAGTGGTTGTTGTTTCCTGAGGCTATAAGATACTCCCCAAGGTGGGTGGTGGTTGCAGTTAATTCTATTTTTCTAAAATCTATGAGGATGTCTATGTATATTGTGAAGCTTGAAATTCTAGGCAAACAACATAAATTACTCCTTGCACCCCTTGCTTATGACAGGTCTTTATGACTTGCTCTACTTGAATTGACATATAAATAAGCGGAAAGAACTAGGTGATGGGCTGGGGTTGTGGCTTAGTGGTAAGAGTGCTTGGCTAGCATGTATGAAACACTGGGTTCAATCTTCAGCACCACATGAAAGTAAATAAAAATAAAGATATTTTTAAAAGAAGTAGGTGAATCATTCAAAATGAGTAGCATTGTTGTATTCAAGTCAATATTGTAATATTTGGTAATCCAGAAAGGCCCAAAGCCTTGTTATCCAAAGAGAATTCATTGAATCACCACTCACCACCCCTTCTACTACTGTCCATTTCTGTGCACAGTATTACATGAGCATTTAGTATCTGTTCAAAGAAGTAAAATGGAAGAGTGCCATCCTGGAAAGATAATCATTGGTCTACCTTGGAAAAAGAGAGTAAGAAAGATATTTGTGGAAGGAGGATTCTTTCAGCTTGTGTTTACAAAGGAAGGACAAAGAGGACTCACTCTAAGTGTGAAACCATGCCTCAGTACCTAGAGTGAGAAAGGGAGCTGAACCAAGGGAAGGGAAAGAAAGACAGGATGAGATGCAGTAGGCATGCCCGTGAGTGTTAGTTATGGGAAGAGGAGGGAGAAAAACAGGGATCTGTGATGCGCTGTCTGATTCTATCCATTGGATCAGTCCTTTTATGATTGACAAGATGGGATTCCTACCACCACCATAATGATATGATACTGATATTTATGGGGATCAGGGTATTGCTACAACAAAAAACACAATAAAAAATTCCTTCCTCCTTTATTCTAAGAGGGAGGGAATGAGAAGTGCTTAACCAATTGAGAAACTAATGTGACTCCATTTTTGAGAAACCAGCCTCTACCTCAGAGCAAAGCCTGTCCAAAGAAGGGGGCATGACTCTTGTCCTTGGAGAAAACCCACAGAGCAGTCCTAAGCACATACCCACCCTGCTGAGTTGTTTGTAAATAACAGGAGAGGTCTGAGGCTCCAGGTGTCCCTGACTCTGTTGGGCTAGGTGAAGACCCATAGCAACCCCTCTAGCAACCTCCAATCAGCATGAGTCAGGGAGAATACCTGGAATGCCAGATGACCCCCAAGTAGTTTATGGTGGTTGATAACATGTTGGGAAACCATGTAGTTTAGCAAGTATACCCCTCGTGGCCTAAACCAATCAGTTCAAATGAATCCCACTCTTGTACTAACCAATCACCCTTACCCAACTTGTTCCCGCCATTGAATGTGCTAATCAATGTTAAGAGTTGTTGTTTGACTTTCCCACGGTGTGAAATGATTTGCTGTGTGATGTTGTGACGCATAGAATATCCCCCCAAAATGTATAAAATCTCACTGAACAAAGGACCGGGACTCACTCCCTGGGACCGCTGCATCTGAAACGGTTGTGGGTCCAGGCTGGAGCTTGCGATAAAGACTCTTGTGCAATTGCATCGGATTCGTCTCCTGGAGGTCTATTGGGGTCCCACAAATCTGACATAACACAATCATCAGGCATCTTCATACAATAAACCATCTGTCCATTTTGCCACAGTAAGGATTCTTTAAGGTTTTGAAACACCCTCATCTGTATTTCCCACTTCAAACTGTTAACTGCAAAGTTAAATGGTGACATAGATGCTGACTTAGCCCCTTGTATGTCAATCTGCAACTCAGAACAGCACTGTATTTCAAAGAACCAACTTTAGAAGAAGAGGTAGGACTTGAGAGGACATGAGGGTTGGGTGTGTGGCTAGGAAGGGAACTGACTTGATTTTTACGCATCCAAGTTCCTCTTCTGAGTCTTGGTCCTTCATTTCCATATCCCAGGACCAATTCATTCTGAAAAGCTGTTCTCACGTCCATAATTAACAAACAGATTCAAGG
Organism: Urocitellus parryii; assembly: GCF_045843805.1. NCBI lineage: Eukaryota > Metazoa > Chordata > Mammalia > Rodentia > Sciuridae > Urocitellus > Urocitellus parryii. The sequence goes on from NC_135547.1 coordinate 77,930,624, forward strand.
CCAAGACTGATCTCTTTTTCCATATGTAGCAAAGCACATGGCCCTTATATATCTATTTCATTTTACCCCTTCCTTGCTACTCTTCCTCCATGAGTCTTTCCTCTAAGAAATCCTCAGCATATTTTACTCCTCTTTCTGCTGGGGCTGGGAAGGAAGGCTTGATTTCAGTCACCCCAGGGAGCACAGGTAGGGAGTTCAGTGTCAAGAGGAGGAAGATTTTTCCCTAGGCCCATTGGGAGGGTATCTCTCTCCTCCCCTAGGTGGGCTGGGCCTTGACTGCATATAACTGAATTTTAATTTTTAAAAAGCCATCATGTTGGGGCTGGGGATGTGGCTCAAGCGGTAGCGCGCTCGCCTGGCATGCGTGTGGCCAGGGTTCGATCCTCAGCACCACATACCAACAAAGATGTTGTGTCCGCCGAGAACTAAAAAATAAATATTAAAAATTCTCTCTCTCTCTCTCTCTCTCTCTCTCTCTCTCTCTCTCTCTCTCTCTCCTCTCTCACTCTCTCTTAAAAAAAAAAAAAGTTTAAAAAAAAAGCCATCATGTTACCTCCCTTCTTGGTCTGTTTAAAAGAGGAGTGTGTGTGTGTGTCTGTGTGTGTGTGTGTGTATAATTGGCCATTTTGTTTCTCTGCAGGAAGGTAAGGATCTAAGATTCCCCTGGAGAAAGGGGGATGCATTCCTTTTCTGCTTGGCACCCCCAAGTGCACACACCCACACTGGCACACACAAACACATACACACACAAATGTGTGCAGGCACATACTCAGATATGCACTCTCCCTATCCTCTCATAACAATAAGATCCACATACCCATAACATACACATGCATTTCTGCATATAGGCACGAGTCAAAGAGCACACACAGCAGGCTCAAACTCACATCCCTGTCTGGCTTTCACCTTTGAGGTGAAAGAGGATGAAGGAAACTAGGTCCAGGAGAAGCCAAGGGAGGAGTCAGGCAGCAGAGAGGAAGAAGAAGGAGCCTCACTTCCAGGCAACTAGGGACCCCCTCCCCTGTTCCAACTCTGAGTAAGATCCTAGATGTTTGTCCTTGGGCCAAGAAATTGATTTTCCAATAGTTTAAACAGAGATACTCCAGGGTTATGCCTTTGTAGGGACTGAATTCCTGCTAAGTCCTGAGCTCAGTGTAGGAGTTCCTGGCAGCCTCCTGGAACATTCTGCCTTTAATAATCAGGAGAAGAATGAGTTACATGGCTTTGCCTTTGTTTTGTACAGGGACAGGATTATTAGAACAGGAAGCCAAGATCCTAACAAATCAAAGGTCAAATGTTCTCTCTGATATGTGGATGCTAACCCACAACAAGCTGGGGGTGGAGAGTAGACATTCAGTGGATTAGACAAAGGAGAATGAAGGGAAGGGAGGAGGATAGAAAAAGGAAAGACGGTGGAATGAATCTGACATAACTTTCCTATGTTCATATATGAATACACCACAGTAAATCTCCATCATGACATTCACAAGACTGGGATCCTAATTAGATTAAGATATATTTCAAGTTCATATAAATATATCAAAATAGCTTCTATTGTCTTGCATAATTAAAAAGAATAAATAATTTTTTTAAAAAAAATAAAAGGGATCAGTATGGGAAAGGGCCACAGGTGAACATCTGCCAAAGCCTTAAGGAGACTTCTCCTGTTTTTCTACTCTGTCTCCTGTCATGAGGTGGAGCACTTGCTGTATCAGGCATTTTTGGTGTCCACAGTCTTTGGGAATGGGAGGGGACAGTAGGCTTCCTCTGATGGACCCTCAGAGCTGGGGGATGAAGATCTGTGTCTATATTTGTCAGTGACTGTGGAGATCCTGTTTAATTGCAAACATAATGTCCAAGCCCTGCCAAATTCCATTTCAGCAAAGCTGTGCAGGCATGCCTTCTGTGTACAGACTCTCACATTCCCTACAAACATAGGCCTTCTTCTCTGTATGTCTCCCCTGCTATATGATAAGATTTGACTTATGGCTAAATCTTTGCCCAAACTCCACTCAAACATGAAACTTCTTGTCAGGTGTTGCCTCCAGTTCCACTCTTTTCCAGAAAATGTAAAATTTCTTAAGATTCATCTGTTTCCTCTGCTCCGATCAGTTCAAGATGCAAACTATGGGACTGTTTCATTCTGTCTTCTCACTACCTTCTTTTTCAAAATTTTCTAGAGGGAAACTTTTGTGGTGCTTATGCTGTCCTCAGAGCCTTGACTAGCCCCTGGCTTCTTTCTGTGCCACTGTAGAGTTTCTGGCTCCTAATCCCTCCAGCATCTCACAGGCACCATGACCCAAGGGTGGATCTTAGATTACCTCTGTTGTGGACTTTTGGGGCTCTAACAGGCCAGAAAGAGGAAAAAACAATGGGGAGAGCTGCAGCAGTCTATCTGTGAAGATCCTGTATCTGTTCTGCTGGCTGTGCATTTGGGGAACTCTCTTTTACTCCTTCTGAGTTTTGTGTTCTTTCTCGGTGTCTTTCTCGGTTGTTCTGATCTTGCTGTTTCCTGGGGCCTCCCAGCTTGGAGTCCCAGAGCCTCCCTCCACCCTTTGGGTAAGGACATTGGGTTTGTACTATGTCCTCTTTATAATGAAGATACTTTTTTTCTCTCCCAACAGAAAGCCTAATTGACCAGATTTTTGTCCAAAATAAAATTCAAAGCTTAAAGATGGGCACCTGCATCTTGTTGAAGTCCAACTCTTTCCCCAAGGCAGTGAATATTACTACCAAGGGTCTGGTCAAACACTGGGTGACTTTACCACACCTGTCTCATCACTAGATTGATTCTCCTAACAAAAACTAAATAAAGAACCTATAGAACTAATGAATACAATTAATAATTTAGACTTAACAGACATATATAGGATATTTCATCCATCAAGGACTGAATACACTTTCTTCTCAGCAGCAGATGGATCTTTCTCTAAAATAAACCATATCTGAGACCACAAAGGAACTCTTAGCAATACCAAAAAAATAGAGATAATATATTACATCCTGTCAGATCATAATGGAATGAAATTAGAAATCAATGATAAAACAAAAAATTGAAGCTAATCTAACACCTGGAGACTAAATAATACGTTATTGAATGACCAATGGATAGAAGAAAAAATCAAGGATGAAAAAAAATACTTAAGAAGTAAATGAGAATCACAACAAAACTTATCAAAATCTCTGGGACACTATGAAGGCAGTTCTAAGAGGAAAATTTATTGCACTGAGAGCATTCTTTAAGATAATAGAAAGTCACCAAATAAATAACTTAAATAATCTCAAAGCCCTATAAAAAAGAACATTTTAATAATAGAAGCAGTAGAATACAGGAAATAATTAAGATCAGAGCTGAAATCAATGAAACTCAACAAAGAAAAAAATCAAAAAATAGCCAAAACAAAAAGTTGGGTTTTTGAAAAAAATAAATAAAATCAATAAACCCTTAGCCAAGTTAATGAAGAAAATCAGAGGGAAAACTCAAATTGCTAAAATTCATGATGTAAAAGGAAATATCACCATTTTACAAATGATAATCAGAAACTTTTTTGAAAATCTATACTCCAATGAAATAGAAAATCATGATGAACTCAACAAATTTCTAGGTATATCTGTTGTACCAAAATTGAAGCAGGAAGACATAGAAAATCTAAACAGATCAGTTTCAAGCAATGAAATTGAGGACAACAAAAGCCTACCAACAAAGAAAATCCCAGGACCAGATGGATTCTCACTGAAGTTCTACCAGATCTTCAAAGAAGAATTTACACCAATTCTCCTCAAATTATTCCATAAAATAGAAAAGGAGGGAACCCTTCCAAACTAGTATCACCATGATTCCAAAACCAGACAAAGACATATCAAGGAAAGGAAACTTCAGACCAATATTCTTTATGAACATAGATGCAAAAATTCTTAATAAATTCCTGACAAATTGCATACAAAAACATATTAAAAAGATAGTGCACCATGATCAAGTGGAGTTCATCTCGGGGATTCAAGGGTGGTTCAACATATGGAAATCAATAAACATAATTCTTCACATCAATAGACTTAAAGACAAGAACCACAGGATTTTCTCAATAGATACAGAAAAAGTATTTCACAAAATTCAGCATTCATTTTGTTCAAAACACTAGAAAACGTAGGAATAGTAGGAACATACCTCAACATTGTAAAAGCTATCTATGCTAAGCCCAAGACCAATTATTCCAATTAGAGAAAAATTGGAGGCATTCCTTCTAAGAACTGGAACAAGACAGGATGCCCTCTCTCACCACTTCTATTCCATGAAGTTCTTAAAACTCTAGCCAGAGCAATTAGACAGATGAAAGAAATTAAAGAGATATGAATAGGAAAAGAAGAACTCAAACTATCACTACTTGCTGATGACATGATTCTATACTTAGAGGGTCCAAAAAACTCTGTCAGAATTTTTCTAGAATTAATAAATGAATTCATCAAAGTAGCAGGATATAAAATCAACACTCATAATCAATTATGTTCCTATATACCAATGATGAATTGGCTGAAAGGGAAATCAGGAAAACTATTCCATTCATAATAGCCTCAAAAAATACTTGGGAATCAATCTAATTAAAGGGGTGAAAGACTTCTACAATGAATACTACAGAACACTAAAGAAAGAAGTTGAAGAAGACCTTCAAAAATGAAAAGGCCTCATATGTTCTTAAATAGGTGGAATTAATATTGTCAAATGGCCATACTACCAAAAGCACTATACAGATTTAAAGCAATTACATTAAAATTCCAATGACCTTCTTCATAAAAATAGAAAAAGCAGTCATGAAATTGATTTGAAAAAATAAGATACCCAGAATAGCCAAAACAATCCTTAGTGAGAAAAGTAATGCATGAGGCATCACGATACCAGACCTTAAATTATACTACAGAGCTATAGTATACTACAGAGCTATAGTTACAAAACAACATGGTATTGGCACAAAAAAAATTGAATTAAAGGCTAGTGGAACAGAACAGAAAACACAGAAACTTGCCCACATAAATACAGCTACCTTATGCTAGACAAAGTCACCATAAACAAACATTAGAGAAAAAATAGCTTCTTCAACAAATAGTGCTAGGACAACTGGAAATCCATATGTAGTAGGTTGAAATTGAACCCATATATCTCACTCTGCACAAAATTCAACTCAAAATGGATGAAGAACCTTGGCATGCTAGAAGAAGTAGGCTGAAGTCTCCATCATGTCAGCCCAGGAACTGACTTCCTCAATAAGACTTCTAAAGCACAAGAAGTAAATTCAAGAATCAATCAATAAGATAGCATCAAACTAAAAAGCTTCTTCACAGCAAAGGAAACAATTAAGAACGTGAAGAGAGAGCCTACAGAATGTGAGAAAATCTTTACTACCTGCAGCACAACATAGAGTATTGATCTCCAGGATATACAAAGAACTCAAAAACTTAACATTAAAATAACAAATAACCCAATCAATAAATGGGCAAAGGAACTAAACAGGTACTTTACAGAAGAAAAAGTAAGAATAGCCAAAAATATATGAAATTAGAAAATGCAAATCAAAACTACTCTAAGATTTCATCTCACTACAGTCAGAATGGCAATTATCAAGAATACAAGTATCAATAAATGCTGGCAAGATGTGGAAAAAAGATACACTCATACATTGCTGGTGGGACTGAAAATTGGTGCAACAACTATGGACAGCAATATGGAGATTCCTAGAAAACTTAAAATAGAAACACCATTTGATTCAGTTATCTCACTCCCCAATATATACCCCCAAGGGACTTAAAATCAGCATACTGCAGTGACACAGCCACATCAATGATTATAACAGCTCAATTCATAATAGTTAAGGTATGTAACTAATACAGATGCCCTTCAACAGATGAATGGATAAAGAAAATATGGTATATATATAAACAATGAAATATTACTCAGCTATAAAAAGAAAGAAATTTTGGCATTTGCCAGCAAGTAAAAGGAACTGAAGAATATCATGCTAAGTGAAATAAGCCAGTCCCCAAAAAACAAAGGTTGAATATATGAATGATAATCCATGACAAGGGAGAGTAGGGTATAGAAGTTCCCTGGATTAGACAAAGGGGAATGAAGGAAAGGGATGTGGGGATGTGAATAGGAAAGCCAGTAGAATGAATTGGACAAAATTTTCCTATACTCATATGCCAGGACACACAACTAGATTATTCAGGGTCACTCTAGGTGAATTTGGGTTGACATGAAATAATTACACACAAAGAAAGAAAGACCTTTTTCTTAGGGTCCAGTGATGGCTCTCAATCTTAGGGGTCCATTGGAAAGAGAAAGAGTCATCTGAATTCTTTATTGTTATATAGGGGCGACACAAAGGGAGGTTCAATGGAATGTTCTTTCCAAATAAGGCAAAGGGTCAGATTTCTGGGGGTCGAGTCTAGCTTCATAATGTCTTGTGGTCAGTAGATTGATTGACATCTTGGCAAGTCACACCCATCTCAAGTGCTGTGTGGGATCAAAAGGCAGAGCAAGCACAAAGGACACATATGTGCACAGCCCAGACAGAACAGCAACGTCAGTCCAGTCTGCTCGTGTGCTCAAAATGCTCACACACACAGCCCATGGCTGGCCCATGACATCTCCCCCTTTCTTAACTTAGAAATGGAATCAATGGGTTATAACTTTCAGTCACTGGATTCATGGTCTGAGGACATCATGACCTACTATTGTAGCATAAAAAGAATTAGTGAAAAACATATCATTTCAATAACATACTATGTAGAATGTTTCAATATATTTTTAGGACTAAAGTCATTCAATTAACTCTGAAAGATCTAGGTTATTATTATTACTCTGCCAAACACTCATCAGATGATTTTTGATCTTTTCCAAATCTTATTTGGAAGCATTGTATTTGGTCATAGTAACACAGACATATTTATAATTAACATGGCACTCAAGCCATTTCTTAAGCATACAGCAGAGAGCTCATTTGCATTATTCATTACAGTGGCTTCTAGAGTCAACTTAATTCCAATCCTTCCATCAATATTCATCTGACTATGGAGGATCTTGGAAGTAATTTAAGCCAAATTACTGAGCAAATTCACATGTTGTAAGTTTTGACACATAGCCACAAAGGCTATATTTATAGAAACAATAGATAAAATTAAAGTAGTCACTTCAAGGATCATGAGATCAAAAGATGGCCTAGGTCTGGTTAATTGGCATGCACCTATTTCAAAGTCTGAATGTTAACTTTAGCATGCCATGGTTCTGAAATGCTAGCTGGCAATGGGACAAAGGAACATTGATGAAGGATCAATGTTCTTTTCCTCTATTATAGCTAGTGATACAATTAGGCAAGTTGCATTTTTATAGGTTATAGTATATTTATTATCTTTTCTCTTAATTCTCACATTTAAGGGGTTTCTTAGGTCTGTCAGGAATACAAAATTCTGGAGGCAGAAGTTAAGCATCAAACATCCTTTGGGATGCCATCTTTCTTGGTTAAAGCTCCTAGGAGTCATGGCTTCCTTATGTAATTGTCTTTGTCAATTCTAGGCGACCAGTCTGTAAATAACTGGCCTGTATAGAAAAATCCTATTTTAACATTTTTTCTATTTTGACAATTGTTCACATATAAATAAAGTCTTCATTTCTAAGGACCAGCATCATTGGCTGGTTTAGGTTTCTCATATGCTCTTTTTCTCAAAAGATACTTTAGACAGCCAGCATGTTTCATGGGATTAACATAGGTAGTTGTTCATTATAGTCAAAATAATTAATCTAGTTACATGGATGGATTTTCCAGTCTACATTGTAAAGTACATTAAAAGTGGACTTGATAAATGGGTCCACAGAAGTCTTCATATGTTTTACTTATCTGGCAGCTCATGGAGTTTGCATGGCTGTAAACTCTGCAGCTGGAAATTTACCTTCTTGTGTCAGGATTTTCAGCCTTTCCATGATGACAGGTTAAACTCTATCTTTTTTTTGTTTTTTTTTTTAAAAGAGAGAGTGAGAGAGGAGAGAGAGAGAGAGAATTTTTAACATTTACTTTTTAGTTCTCGGCGGACACAACATCTTTGTTGGTATGTGGTGCTGAGGATCGAACCCGGGCCGCACGCATGCCAGGTGAGCGCGCTACCGCTGAGCCACATCTCCAGCCCTAAACTCTATCTTTTAAAATTTGATTTAACTTACTAAATCATGTTCAGCAGCAGTAAGACTCTCAATATCACAATTAAGAAAAAATTTTAAAATATTTTGTAAGATCTAGTGTGTGTATATGGGGTCCTGTTTTTCCCCCTTTTTTTAATTCATTAAAATTGATCAAGGCCTGGCATAAGCCATAGCATCATTAGTTTTAAGTCACAGACAATAGTACAATATTTATCTTATTTTTTAAACATTTATATTTTAGTTATAGATGGAAACAATATCTTTATTTTACTTATATGTGGTGCTGAGGATTGAACACAGTGCCTCACACATGCTAGGTGAGTGCTCTACCTCTGAGCCACAACCCCAGCCCCAAGTATTTAAATAATAAGAAAAGATTTACTGTTTTTAGTTGACCATGAAATTTGACAAAAAATCATCTTCTAGCTATGTTAAGTTTAACATCAATGAATTGGAAAGGGACCATGGTAAATATAAATTTAATTTTTATCAAATGTATGATTTGATTTTGACTTTAATAGAATTACCAATAATGAAGAATATAATAAGTTGTATATAAAATTTGTGCTTTGAAATTAGCTCTAGATTAACTTAAATAATTATCTTAATTTGGAATGAAGTGAGAGACAGAGTTCTTAAATTAGGAGCTATGGCCTTTCCTAGGGGCATGAGAAATATATAGAGAGAAAGACATCTTTCCAGAATAGAAAATACATGTTTATTTTTTTATTTTTTTTAGAATATAAAAAGAGAGAGAGAAATTTTCAATATTTATTTTCTAGTTTCCGGCGGACACAACATCTTCGTTTGTATGTGGTGCTGAGGATCGAACCCAGGCCGCACGCATGCCAGGCGAGCTCGCTACCGCTTGAGCCACATCCTCAGCCCAATATATGTGTTTAATAAGCATAGGAAAGATATTTTATTTTTTACCATTAAAAAAGAAAATAGAAAAATGAATAGTCCTTTATTCACCAACGTATGAAAAACTGTCATTATTGTTATCAAACCCAATGTTGACATAAGTATGGGAGTTAGTATCTCAAATATTAATGGGTAAAAACAAGTCAACAGTTTTGTTTAAGACAGTGGTCTAATTTAGAATTTTATATGACATTGAGCTAGCAATAACATTTGAGGTGCCGCAGTCTGGCTGGGCACAATTCAGGAGCCACTTGTCAAAAGAAACAAACTTTATTTTTAAAACTACAAACGCCAAACAAAACAGCTCCTCAGGAAAAACCCTTAGAGCCCAACTGCCACCACCGGCTTCCACAAGCCTCTCCCGCACACCCCAACAACCACCTCCCACAATCCTCCTGCTCTTGAGGCCGATTGGCTAGGTCGCGTGGGCGGAGCCAAAGAAGTCCCCCAATGAGCAGTTCCGTAGTCTGAAGGGCAGGGAAACAGCCCAATGAACATGACTGCAGAGGAGCCAATCAGCTAGATGTTGCTGGGGCCACTGTGAGCCAATCATCAGCTGGCAGCTTGAAGGGCAGGGAAACAGCCCAATGAACATCACCGCAGAGGAGCCAATCAGCTAGATGTTGCTGGGGCCACTGTGAGCCAATCATCAGCCAGCAGCTGGAAGTTTGCTGGCAGCTGGAAGTTTGCTGGGGCCCCTTTGGCGGTGGCTCTCAACATTGAGGGATTTATGTTAAAATAATCCTTGTATATAAAGAAATAGTTGCATGAACATCTTTAATAATTTTACTTAATGTAATAAGATTAGCTCTAATAATTATGATGATGTATGGCTTTACTAATTTAAAAATAGCAACATGTGATGTATGTAGGGCATTACCTTGATTTTAGTTAAGGTAGAGAATAGGATTACTACATTTTAAGCTTAGTATACACGACCAGTGTAACTCCACACTATGTTCAACCACAAGAATGAGATCAAAATTGTAATGTTGAACCCCATGTATGTATGTCAAAATATACCCTGCAGTCATGTATATCTAAAAGCAACAAATACAATAAAGAATAACTGGTATTAAGAAAGTTTAAGAGGTTTGTAGATAAACTTATTCTGTGTAATAATTTTTATTATTTATTTATTTTATGGGTACCAGGGATTGAACTCAGAGGCACTCGACTGCTGAGCCACATCCCCAGAACTATTTTGTATTTTATTTACAGACAGGGTCTCACTGAGTTGCTTAGGGCCTTACTAAGTTGCTGAGCCTGGCTTTGAACTCACAATCCTCCTGCCTCAGCCTCCTGAGCTGCTGGGATTACAGGCATATGCCACCATGCCCAGCCTGTGCAATGATTATTAACCCATTAAGTCTCAAGTTTTCAATTCTGCAAACTTAGGAAGTATGCAAATATTTTTTTCAAAAAGGATTCTGGTCAGCTCAGGATAAGGGTTGAACTGAACAAGAGTTATGATTTGCCCCTTATCTGTGTTATCACTCCGGGCACACAGCCCTTTCTATACATGCTAGTGGTTATTCAGACCATCAGGTGATGGTGTACTGTCATGGGTCAGCCCTCTGAAGAGCAGTGGAATGACAGATTTTGCTATGTGCAGTACACTTAGTGGAGGCCCATCTTCTCATCAAGGGTACAGCTTCCTTTTAGTCATGAGGGCCTCCTATGGCTCCAGAGTGTGGCCCTCCCTATATCTCCTTTCCTGTGTTTTTAATTGGGGTTCCAGGCAGAGATACCCACTCTTTGTAGCTGCTAAAAATGCCCTGAGCAGTGTCCTGTGAGGGATTTGCTTTGTCCTTGGACTCTGTCATCATCTGTCCCCTGGTTCAACTACGGTAAGCACAAAGCCCTGGGCTGGGGGAAGAGTGGCCTGAACAGGCAGGATGCTGTCTTGAAGGCAAGTTGACATGTGTGAGGGGAGATGGAATGTTCTGGGTAAAGTGCTTTAAAATCAAGTTCAATTTCAAGGTCAAGTTCAGATTCCACTACCCAGAATCCTTTGGGGCCCTCAGCACACAAGGAGACTCTCTAGTGAGGGTTCTGTCAGCAGAGCAGTGAATTACACTATCCAGTAATTCAAGTGACTGTGTTTCCTGCAATTCCCAAGGGCCTTTGGTTTGAGGATTGTGCAAGAGTAGTGCTGGGCTACCCTTAACAGAATCTTTGGGAGCCTCTGCTCCCAGAAGCCTCTGTGGTGAGTGCTGCAAGAGTAAAATGGACTACACAACCCAAAGTCCCTGGGTTGTCTACGTGTGCTTGAGGCCTGGTTTCCAGAAGTTTCTGGGATACTTGCTTCTGATACTCAGGTTCTCCTCACCTTGACAATGGCCTCCATAGTACTAGTATTCAACTTCTTAAAACTCATGATCCTAAAACAGGACTAGTCCCTGGCAAAGTCATTTCCTTCCAAAGACTATATTTCTCACAGGCTTCCACAGTGGCTTCTGTTTGCAGCTTGTGGGTCAGCTCTAGGAAACAGGGTGGCTTGTGAGGTGTACCCTCTGTGTAAGGCCACACATGGCCACCTAGAACCTGGCATGTTCATGCCTCGGCTATGCCTGGTACTTGGGCTACAGTGCTTGGAATGGTCAAGGCAGAAGTTGGAGTCTTTAGGAAGTAGTTCCCTTGACTTCTCTTTCTTTTCTCCTAAATTTTCACTTCTAGTAATGTCCAAGATAAATACTGCTATACCCCAGTTAAAGCAATGGGAACAAATTTTATTCAATAACTACCAATGGCAAGGGAAGTGCTAAGCTCCATTCTGATTTGTGCAGAGGTGATTTGCCAGTTTTAAAGGGAGAGTAAGTGTATGACCTTAACACAGCAGTTGGGGTGGAAAAGTACAAAGCATTGATAAATGTGAATGTGATTGGGCCAGCTGTGTTTGTGAGAGTTAAATAAGGATGCTACCTTCTTGCAGGAACTGGAAGATAGGCCTTACCCTTGAAAATTATATTTCAAAGGAATTTTTCTCAGGTTCTAAGGTAGGACTTTCTGAATTGTAAGTGATATGTATTTTCTATTGTAAGCCTTTTTTAGTAAATAATTCAAGAAAAGGAGTTCAAAAGTCTATCATCAGGTGTTGTTAGGCCATGGTAAGTTTTCTTGGAAGCACTGAACTTTCCTCAGGGAGACATTTTAATGGAGGTAGTTCAGGTAGGCATTGTTGCTGGGTTCACCATAAGGACACATCATTATGCTGTTAGATTATGGGTCGAGTTTCTGCTCTCCTGATGTTTCTGTAATTGTCATATGTTTTTCTTATGTGTTATAAACCCATACGTATATTATAATTTTTAATAGTCAGTAAAAATGTTATATATGTATCCATATGCATTAACCATTTCCTTTGCTCTTTATTTTTTTGGAGAGATCCATATTACACTTCCAGTAATAGTTTCCATTGCCTGAAGGATTTTCTTTAATATTTCTTACAGTCTTTCAGTGATGAACTGCTTGAGATTTTAAATGTCGAAAAAGCCATATTTCACCTTCCTTCCTGCAAGCTCATTATGTGTAGTATAGATTTTAAGCATGAAAAATTTTTCTTTCATTGCTTTAAATACATTATTCTCCTCTCTTCACATGCAATGTCAAGTAATCTGCTAGAATCCTTGTTTGTGTTTCTCTTGATGTAAATGATTTTCTTTTCTGTTCTTCAGATTTCTCTTTATTGATGTTCTTCAGAAGTTTGATTTTAATGGGCTTTTATGAAGTTTTCTTTTTGTTGTTGTTGTTTTTGTTTTGCATATGGAGCTTTAAGCCTTTCATATATAATGAGTATATACTTTTCAACAAATTTGGGATAATTTTGGCCATTATTTTTTAGTTGCTTTTATAGCCCCCTCCTTTAGAAACTTCAATTACATATGTTTTAGGAAACTTGAAATTGTCCTACAACTTCCAGACAATCTGATTTTTCCCCTTAATTTCTATTTTCTCTGTATTTTATTTTGTATGATTTCAGTTGCTATGTCTCTGAGGTCACTATTTTTCAGTAAGTTCTGAAATGCTCTTTATTTTATCCATCTTATGCATTGTAGTTTCATCTTTTGGAGTACAATTTTCAAATGTTTCCATCTCTTCCATGATGAAACTTACCCTTTTCAACATCTCTAACACAGTTTTAGTAATTGTCTTAAGTATTCTTGTCTACTAATTTTAATATCTTTGTCATTTTTGATTCACTTTTAATTGATTGTCCCCCTCATCATAGGGGAGTATTCTCCTACCTGGTTTGATTGGATGACAGACATTGAGTTTTACTCTGTTAAATGCTAGATATATTATATTACCAAAAATACTCGAGAATATTTTGGGGATACAGTACTTCACTTTGGTTTGTGTTATTTTCATGTCCTTAAATTCACTATTGTTTTTTTCTACAGAATATAATATGCTCTTGAGCCCATCCAGTAAATTTATACCTTAAATATAATTCTTCTGCAATTTATACTGAGGAAGTATCCAGTAAATATTTACTAAAGGTATAAATGAATAAATAGATTTAGTTAATGTTAGTAGAATTATGTTTTCCATTACCACTTCATCTGAACAAATTCAATTATTCAGGAAATTTTTATGTTTACAGAAGGTCTTACATCTTTTCATTTCCATCTACTTTTTCAAAAAATGTATTTATTTATTTGTTCTAATTAGTTATACATGACAGCAGAATGCATTTCAATTCATAGTACACAAATGAAACACACTTTTTCATTTCTCTGATTGTACATGAAGTATAGTCACATCATTTGTGTCATCATACATGTACCTAGGGTAATGATTTCCATCTCATTCCACCATATTTCCTACTCCCATGCCCCCTTCCTTTCCCTACCTCCCCTTTGCCCTATCCAAAGTTCCTCCATTCCTCCCCTGCCCCCCAATTATGGATCAGCATCCACTTATCAGAGAAAACATTCATTCGGCCATTGGTTTTGGGGGATTGGCATACTGTGCTTAGCATGATATTCTCCAACCCCATCCATTTGCCTGAAAATACTGAGTAATACTCCATTGTGTATATATACTACTTAGTTTCTTTATCTATTAATCTATTGAAGGACATCTAGGTTGGTTCCACAGTTTAGCTATTGTGCTGCTATAAACATTGATGTGGCTGTATCACAGTAGTATATTGTTTTAAGTCCTTTGGGTATAGACCAAGGAATGGGATGTCTGGGTCAAATGGTGGTTCCATTCCAAGTTTTCTAAGGAATCTCCATACTGCTTTCCAGAATGGTTGCACCAATTTTCAGTTCCACCAGCATTGTAAGAGTGGGCCTTTTTCCCTTCATCCTCATCAACACTTATAGTTGCTTGTATTCTTGATAACTGCCATTCTGCCTGGAATGAGATGGAATCTTAGCGTAGCTTTGATTTGCATTTTTCTAAAATGCAAATCTAGAGATGTTGAACATTTTTCATGTATTTGTTGATCAATTGTAATCTTCTTCTGAGAACTCTCTGTTTAGTTCCTTAGCCCATTTATCAATTGGGTTATTTTTTTTTTGGTGTTAAGTTTTTTCAGTTCTTTATATATCCTGGAGATTAGTGTTTGATCTGATGTGCGTGTGGTAAAAATTTGTTCCCATTCTGTAGGCTCTCTGTTCACCTCATAGATTGTTTCTTTTTACTGAGAAGAAGCTTTTTAGTTTGAATCCATCCCATTTATTGATTCTTTTTTTTTTTTAAAGAAACTTGTAGCTGACCCTTTAGGTTGGGGGATCAGGTGCCAGTCAGCTGCAAGTTTTTTTGTTTTTTTGTTTTTTTGTTTTTTTTTTTTTTTTTTTGAGAGAGAGAGAGAGAGAGAGAGAGAGAATTTCAATATTTATTTTTCAGTTTTCGGCAGACACAACATCTTTGTTTGTATGTGGTGCTGAGGATTGAACCTGGGCCACACGCATGCCAGGCGAGCGCACTACTGCTTGAGCCACATCCCCAGCCCCCATTTATTGATTCTTGATTTTATTTCTTGTGCTTTAGGAATCTTGTTAAGGAAGTCAGAGCCTAATCCAAAATGATGAAAATTTGGGCCTAGTTTTTCTTCTAATAGGTGCAGGGTTACTGGTCTAATTCCTAGGTCTTTGATGCACTTTGAGTTGAGTTTTGTGCATAGTGAGAGATAGGGGTTTAATTTCAGTTTGTTGAATATGGACATCCAGTTTTCCCAGCACCATTTGTTGAAGAGGCTATCTTTTCTCCAATGTATGTTTTTGGTGCCTTTATCTAGTATGAGATAACTGTATTTATGTGGATTGGTCTCTGTGTTCTCTATTTTGTATCATGGGTCTACCCAGTCTATTTTGGTGCCCATACCAAGCTGTTCCTATTACTATTGCTCTGTAGTGTAGTTTAAGGTCTGGTATAGTGATGCCACCTGCTTCATTTTTCTTTATAAGGATTGCTTTAGCTGTTCTGGGTCTCTTATTTTTCCAGATGAATTTTATGATTGCTTTTTCTATTTCTATGAGGAACATTATTGGGATTTTTATTGGCATTGCATTAAATCTGTATAGTACTTTTGGTAGTATGATCATCTCAACAATATTAATTCTGCCTATGCAAGAACAAGGGAGAGCTTTCACTTTCTAAGATATTCTTTAAGTTTCTTTCTTTAGCATTCTGTAGTATTCATTGTAGATGTCCTTCTCTTCTGTTAGGTTGATTCCCAAATATGATTTTTTTGAGTCTATTAAAATGGGGTAGTTTTCCCAATTTCTCTTTCAGAGAACTTGTCACTTAGCATAGAAATGCATTTGATTTATGGGTATTGATTTTATATCCTGCTACTTTGCTGAATTCATGTATTAGTTTCTAGAAGTTTTCTAATGAAAAATTTCGGGTCCTCTAAATATAGAATCATGTCATTGGCAAATAGTGATATTTTGAGTTCTTCTTTTCCTATTTGTACCCTTTTTTATCTAATTGCTCTGGCTAGAATTTCAAGGACTATGTTAAAGTGGTGAAAGAGGGCATCCCTGTCTTATTCCAGTTTTTAGAGGGAATGCTTTCAATTTTTTTCCATGTAGAATGATGTTGACCTTGGATTTAGCATAGATAGCTTTTACAATGTTGAGGTATGTTCCTATTATCCCTAGTTTTTCTAGTGTTTTGAACATGAAGGGGTGCTGTAATTTGTCACATGCTTTTTTCTGCATCTATTGAGATGATCATGTGATTATTATCTTTAAGTCTATTGATGTGATGAATTACATTTATTGATTTCCATATGTTGAACCAACCTTACATCCATAAGATGAACCTCACTTGATTTTGGGACACTATCTTTTAACAAGGGAAGAAAGCACCCCAAATAACAAGGTGCTACAATAATAGAATACATTGACAGTGTAGTAGAAGAAATATCAAAGAAGTTCAGAAAGTACGTAATTAAAATGATCTGTGAAGAAAAGGATGATATAAGAGAGCAAACACATGCAGCAAAAGATTACTTCAAACAAGAGATAATAGAGCAAATGGAGGAAGCAAAAGATTATTTCAACAAAGAGATATTCTGAAAAAACACAGAAATTCTTAAAATAAAGGAAACAATAAATCAAATTAAAAACTCAATATAAAGCATTACCAACAGACTAGATCACTTGGAAGGCAGAACCTCAGGCAATAAGGACAAAATGTATAATCTTTTTGCAGGGTTGGGGGATACTGGAGATTGAACTCAGGGGCTCTCACCCACTGAGCCACATCGCCATCTTTCTAGCATGCCATCTTGGATCTCTCTACATCTACTTTTATTTTTATTTTTTGTAATATACCTTCCCATCTACTTTTAGTACATTAATTGCTTTTGCTTTTTTTGTCTTCTGGTGGCATATTTTAAGAATGAACACTAAGGAAATCTTAAAAACCCTGCTGTAACTTTGCTGTCAGTAGATTTCCCTGGGACACTTCCAACACTAGTCATAATCTTCTTCATGGACTGCGGTAAGTTTTCTTTAAGCTCATAAGTTTTGTGAGATAAAAATGACATAAATAACCACCCTGCTTATGCTGTTACTTTTTGATATTTTTTCTATTTATTTGATGAGAGTGGGAGACCAGAATTACTTGCACATAACTTATAATATTATCCAATACTTTATATGATCTACAGCATACCACCTAAATGTGTATTCAACAGCCACTTGTTTTTTTTTTATTGTTGGTCGTTCAAAACATTACATCTAACTTGATATATCATATTTCACAGTTTGATTCAAAAGGGTTATGAACTCCCATTTTTACCCCGTATACAGATTGCTGAATCACATCAGTTACATCAATTACATTTCCATTGATTTACATATTGCCATTCTAGTGTCTGATGAATTCTGTGCTCTATCCTAACCTCTACTATCCCCCCTCCCCTCCCCACCCCTCCCCTCTTCTCTCTCAACCCCCTCTACTGTAAAACATTTCTTCCACTTGTATTATTCTTCCCTTACCCCTCACTTCCTCTTGTATGTAATTTTGTATAACCCTGAGGATCACCTTCCCTTTCCATGCAATTTCCCTTCTCTCTCCCTTTCCCTCCCCCCTCTCATCCCTATTAATGTTAATCTTCTTCTCTAGCTCTTCGTCCCTACTCTGTCCTTAGTTACTCCCCTTATATCAAAGAAGTCATTTGGCATTTGTTTTTTAAGGATTGGCTAGCTTCACTTAGCATAATCTGCTCTAATGCCATCCATTTCCCTCCAAATTCTATGATTTTGTCATTTCTTATGCAGAGTAATACTCCATTGTGTATAAATGCCACATTTTTTTTATCCATTCATCTATTGAAGGGCATCTAGGTTGGTTCCACAATCTTGCTATCATGAATTGTGCTGCTATGAACATCGATGTAGCAGTGTCCCTGTAGCATGCTCTTATTAGGTCTTTGGGGAATAGACCGAGAAGGGGAATAGCTGGGTCAAATGGTGGTTCCATTCCCAGCTTTCCAAGAAATCTCCATACTGCTTTCCACATTGGCTGCACCAATTTGCAGTCCCACCAGCAATGAACAAGTGTACCCTTTTCCCCACATCCCCTCCAGCACTTGTTGTTATTGGACTTCCTAATGGCTGCCAATCTTACTGGAGTGAGATGGTATCTTAGGGTGGTTTGGATTTGCATTTCTCTGACTGCTAGAGATGGTGAGCATTTTTTCATGTACTTATTGATTGATTGTATGTCCTCCTCTGAGAAGTGTCTGTTCAGGTCCTTGGCCCATTTGTTGATTGGGTTATTTGTTGTCTTTTTGTCTAATTTTTTGAGTTCTTTGTATACTCTGGATATTAGGGCTCTATCTGAAGTGTGAGGAGTAAAGATTTGTTCCCAGGATGTAGGCTCCCTATTTACCTCTCTTATTGTTTCTTTTGCTGAGAAAAAACTTTTTAGTTTGAGTAAGTCCCATTTGTTAATTCTAGTTGTTAACTCTTGCGCTGTGGGTGTCCTATTGAGGAATTTGGAGCCCGACCCCACGGTATGTAGATCATAGCCAACTTTTTCTTCTATCAGACGCTCAACAGCCATTTGTTAAACACCAAACATAGAATAATATACTATGAGAGAAAAACACATGAGACAAAAGTGTCTGATTTTAAGAACCTAACCGTTGCAGACATAGAACCAGACAAGTAAATATAATGCAGTAAGAGCAATGCCACAGATACACACAGGCATATATCAGGCATAAGTGTATGTCTTAAAGAGTTTCCAGAAAACCTGGATGTGAAAGTAATTGGTAGGTCTCTCTGTGTAGTTAGGATTGTAGCCTTTCTTTGTTTTAAATAAGTGTAATGATAAAAATTTTTATACTTGGTACTATATCAAAAACAAGAAATATTTTTGGAAGAAGTTATATAGAATTAATATTTCATTCATAATTACTGCAATTCACCAAGAAAACCATCTTATTTTACATATTTCCTTTCTTTGGGGGGACTTTAAATTACTTATTAAATTTATCTTGTATATAGGACTATATTCTCTTTCTCCTTGAGTGAATTTTCATAGTTGTGTCTTTTAAGGAATAAGTACATTTAATATAAGATATCAAATCTGTGAATATAACATTGTTCATAGTTTCCCTTTGTTTTCATTTTAATGTCCGTAGAATCAGTAGTAATACCTCTCTTAGTTCTAAAATTGGTATTTAGTGTCTTCTCTCTCTTTTTCATAATTAGCCTAGCTAGAAGTTTATTAATTTAGTGATTCACCTCAAAGAGTTTGTTTTTGCTTTGGGCATTTTTTTCTTATTTTCTTTATTACATTTAATTGATTACTATCTTGTTCATTTTCAATTTTCTTGTTTTTTTTTCTTACACAGCTCTTATTTCTCCACTTTATTAAAAAAAGAAGTTTATGTTATTGAGTTTAGATCTCTTAGCACAAATCTTGATCAGTTGCATTTTTATTTTCATTTAATTCAAAATACTTGACCATTTCTCTTGAGAGTCTACTTTTACCTATGGAACATTTAAAAAATTCTTATTTAATTCCCAGATATTTGTATATTTTCCAGATTTTTTTTCTGCTCAACTTAATATTTGGTAGGCATAAAGTTTTTGTTTTACAAAGTGAAAGAGTTATGGAGGCTGATAGTGGTAATGCTTGCACAACATTATGTGTGGAGAACCATTCAAGGGCTGTGTGTGAACTGCATCAGCATTGCAGCCTAGTGAATAGAAGAATCTGGTGTCTGGGAACTTCCAGTGGAAATTTCCTCTGTCTAAGACTGCCCAGACACATTGTGAGCCCTATTCAGCTCTGCCAGGTCCCACACAGCACCAGATATAGGGTGACCTGCTGCAGCCTCACAGCCTTTCTGAGATGGGTGTGATCTGACAAGATGCCAATCAACCTGCTGAGTTGCAAGACACCTTGAAGCAAGACTCCACCCCCTGAAACCTTATCCCTGCCTTTGATGTACCCCCTTAAATAAAACACAGGAGCTATTTTCTAATTGTCTAGCTCCAGCTTATGTGTGGACTGGACCTATCAGGTGCTTCTTCCTTTGAAACTATTTTTTCTGACTTTGTCTTTTGTTCTTCACTAATCATTCTAGACTTTAATTTTTTAGATGTCTTACGTCCTTCTGAGAAGGAAGAAAAATGCCATAATGAGGCTCTGGACACCTCTCTATAATTATGCACATGTTTAATAATGCTGAACTGTATACTTAAATTGTTGAGATGGTAAATTTTAGGTGTACTTTTCTACATTAAAACAATAAAAACAAAGGAATGGCAAGAGGTATGTCATGCTATGTTACTCTAAAGGAAATTGTAATAGCTATGTTAATTTCAGAACAAGCAAACTTTAGAAAGAGTAAGGTTATCAAAAATAAATCAGGAAGTTTAATTCTGCTGCTGTATGAGAATATATGTTGTATGATTTCTCTCCTTTTAAATTTCTTAAAGCATGTTTTGTGGCTCAGAATGTGATATATCTTCGTGACTGTGCATAGAGAAAGAATGTGTGTTCTGCTTTTGTTGAATGAGGTAATTTATACATATTAATTACATCAAGTTGATTAATAGTGTTGTTCGGGCCATCAGTATCCTTATTGATTATCTGCCTCCTTGATTTGTTAGTTACTAACATAAAGGTTTTGAAAATTGTAGTTATATAGTGCATTTGTCCAATTTTTCTGTCACTACTATCAGCATTTTTTGGTTTTTGGTGGGTTTTTTTTTTTTTTTTTTTTTTTTTTGTACCAGGGGCACTTAACCACTGAGCCACATCTCCAAACTTTTTTTTGTATTTTATTTAGAGACAGGGTCTCACTGAGTTGCTTAGTGTGCCGCTTTTGCTGAAGCTGGCTTTAAACTTGTGCTCCTCCTGCCTCAGCCTCCCAAGCTGTTGGGATTATAGGCATGTGCCACCACGCCTAGAGAGTACTATCAGTTTTTACCACCTTTATTTTTTATTCTCCTTTGGTAATTGCATACACAATTAAGATTGTCATATCTTCTTGAAGAATTGACCTCTTGGAGAAATGTATATTACATATTTTGCCCATTTTTAAAGTTGGGTCATTTGTCTTTTTGTTTTTGAGTTCCCTATATATTCTTTTTTTTCTTAAAATACGTTTTAATCTTCTGCATCAAATATTTTATTTGGACTTTCAAATATTAGAGTAACATAGCAGTCATTACCTTCAACAATACAGAATAATTTAATTCCCAGGAAAAGCAATTTTCTTGTCAGCAAACTAAGTTATCTAAATATCCCTATATACTCTGAATATTAATTCATTATTAAATTTATGATTTTCAAACTTTTTTTCTAATTCCATGTTATCTGTATCAGTCAGTTTTTTTCTATGAAAAAATACCTGAGAAAGACAACTTAAAGGAAGAAAGATTTATTTTGGCTCGCAATTTTAGACGTTTTAGTCTACAGTCCCTCAATCCCTTTGCTGTGAGCTTAAGGTGAGGCAGAACATCATGGTAGAGTGAATGTGACACAGCAAAGCTGTTCAATTTAATGCAGCAAGCAAACAAAAAAAGGAGGGAGGGAGGGAGAGAGAGAGAGACAGAGAGAGAGAGAGAGAGAGAGAGAGAGAGAGAGAGAGATTAGAACAAGATGTAATCCCCAAGAAAATGTCCCTGAGGACTCATTCCATTTAAATAGGTCCTACCTACTACAGTTTCCACCATTTCCCAATAGTCAATCCACTGATGAGATTAGAGCTCTCATGATTCAATAACCTCCCAAAATCTCCACCTCTGAACATTGTTGCATTGGGAACAAAGCCTTCAACATAAGAGCCTTTAGGGGAAATTCCACATCCAAACCATAACAATATCAGTTCATTTGACTATTTGATCAAAATATAATGATGCAATAACCTCCTTTGTGTCTTATAACAATTTTTGACTTTTTTTCTGATATTAGTATACCTATTCCAGCTTACTAGTTGTCTGAGGGCTCCACAAGTTGGCTGCAGACGACCAAGTCAGTTTTTTTTAAGGATTTGGTTCTAAGCTGGTCTGCTTTAAGAACCCTGCTTTTCCCATTATACTTTAAATTTTGTCTGTCTTTATAAGTGCTTTTATTTTTTATTTATTTATTTTTTTAAATGAGTGAGCCTAAGATATTTTTTACTCGGTTGCCCCTTCCTCCCTTTCCCCACCCTGGTTTGTGTTGGGGGTGAGGGAATTCTGTGCTTATTTTCTACTCTGGTAACCAATCTTCAAGTCTCTCTATGTCTCAGACTTTATAATATTGAGTCTTTGAGCATTTATTTTGTCACCCACCTCTCAATTTTGTTTTTCTTTCCTTGCCTCCTCTCTGTGCTATAAGGAGATAAAGAATTATTGCCCAGCTCCCTTCTTCCATCTTCCAAGTCCTCTTCCATGTTATTTTTCCTCATTAATGTGGTATATGTGTAAAAATTGGTGAGTTCATATTGATACAATTTTAACTTAATTCCATAGTTTACATTAGTTTCACTCCTTAAGTTGTATATCCTGTGGGTTTAGACAAATACATAGTGATATGTATCTACCATAACATCATACAGAATATTTTCACCCTAAAAACTCCCTGTAACTCATCTATTCATCCTTCTTTTCCTGTCCCTAAACTCATGGAAATCTTTTACTGTCATCACAGTCTCATCTTTCCCAGAAAGTCATATATTTGAAATGATAACACCATCTAGCCTTTTCCAATTGACTTCTTTCACTTCCTTATTACCATTTAAGTTTCTTCCAGTCTTCTCATGGCTTGATAGCTCAATTTTTACAAATTTTTGCATAATATTCCATTGCATGGATGAACCACACCATTCACCTATAGAAAGACATTTTCATTGCTTCCAAGTTCTGGTAATTAAAAATGAATATACTATAATCATTTGTGTACAGGTGTTTTGTGAAACTAACTTTTCATCTCACATGAGATGTTATCAGGGGTAACAATGCAAGTCATATATTCAGAGTATGTTTAGATTTATAAAATCTGACAAATTCTCTTCCAGGAGCTGTACCATTTTGCATTCCAACTTACAGTAAATAAGTATTCCTTTCACTGGATTTTTGCCATTCTAATAGGAATGTAGTGGTATCTTATTGTTAAACTTGCAATTTCCTAATAATGTATGATGTTGAGCAAATTTTCACATACATATTCAACATCTGTATATCTTCTTTTCTTAGGTGTCTGTTCAGATACTTTGCCCATGTCTAAATGCTGTTGTTTTCTTATTATTGAGTTTCAAATGTTTTGTGTATTTTGAATATCAGTTCTTTATCAGATATGTGTTTTACAGATATTTATCTACCAGCCTGTGTCTTATCATTTCATTTTCTGCATGGTGTTACCACAGGGCAAGTGGCTTTAATTTTTATGTGTTAAATTTATCAACTTTTATGCTTCTTGGTATTGTATCTAAAAAGTTATCACCAAACCCAATGTGATCTGATTCTTTTTCCTATGACATTTTCTGAGAGTTTTATAGTTTTGAGTTCTACATTTAGATCTATGATCCATTTTGGCTTAATGTTTAGAATCCATGAGGTCTGTATCTTGAAGCATTTTTTTGGCAAGGATATATAGTTATTCCAACACCATCTATTGAAAAGACAACCTTTTCCCCAGTGAATTACCTCTACTCCTTCATCAAAGATCAGTGAACTACATATTTGTGTGTATAATTTTGAGCCTTCTGACTTATTGATCTATTTGACTATTCTTTTGGCAATATTACAATGCATAATGTAGTCCTATAAGTGTTGCAGTTGAATAATGACAACCTTCTGACTGTTTTCACTCAATATGGTGTTGGATATTCTGGATCTATTCCTGGCCTACATAAACTTTAGTAAGTTTATCAACATCCATAAAATAACTTGTTGAAATATATATTAAAATTCAGTTCAATAAATAGATCTGAGAAGAACATCTTGACAATATTGCATCTTCCTATCCAAGAATATGGAATTTTGTTCCAATGTTTTATATCTCCTTTGATTTCTTTCATTAAAATTTTATAGATCTCCTTAGATTTCTTTCATTGAAAATTTGTAGTTTTCTTCATATAAACATTATACCTATTTTTGGTACATTTCATTTTTGGTGTTAATATAAATTATAATGTGTATTCAATTTCAAATGTCCAGTTGTTCATTGCTGATATATAAATTTAAGCAATGAACTTTGTATATAAACCTTATAACCTGTAACCTTGATATATTCAATTAATGGTCCAGAAGTGGTATGTGTGTTTTGTTGTTGCTTGCTTGTTTGCTTTTGCCTTTAATTCTCTGAGATTTTCTACATATTCCAACGTCTCTGAATAAAGGAGAGTTTTATTTCTTTTTTCCTAACCCTTCAAAAAATTATGCTTTTGTCTTTTAAGTGATATAGGAAAACAAGGAAGATTTATAAACAAAAAATATAACAATAGGGTCTTTATATTTAACTATGTAGTTTCCTTTACCAGTGTTCTTTATTTTTTCTTGTGAATTTCAATTCAATCTAGTCTTTTTCTTTCAACCTAACAGGGAAGTTCTAGTAGTAATGACTTCACTTAACTTTTATTTTCTGAAGATGTTTTAATTTTTTCTCTTTTCATTGAAAGACAATTTTGCTGGATAGAGAATCCTTCATTTAAAATTCTATCTTTCAGCACTTAAATCATCCTCCTACTACCTTCTGATCTCCATGGTTTCTAATAAGAAATCAACTCATAATCTTATTGACATGATAATCTGTTTCTTTCTTGCTGCTTTCAAGATAAATTTTATCTTTGGCTTTCAATATTTTTTTAAATATTTTTTTTAGTTGTTGATAGATCGTTATTTTTATTTATTTATACGTGGTGCTGAGAATCAAACCCAGTGCCTCATACATGCCAGGCAAGTGTGCTACCACTGAGTCCCAACCCCAGCCCTGACTTTCAATAACTTGACAATAATTCTTTTCTATTTAAATCACTTGAGCCTATCCTGCCTACAGTTTGTTGATCTTCTTTAATGTCTATGTAATTCAGCAAATTTGGGATGCTTTCAGACATTTAAAAATATTCTTTTTCCCCTTTTTATCTTCTCCTTCTACAACACTGACAATGCAAGTAGGTATGCTTGATGGGCCCCTTCAGCTCTCTTCATTCTTCTTTCTTTCTGCTCCTTATTCTGGATAATTTCAATGATCCTATTTTCAAATTTTCTGATTCTTTATTCTGCATGCTCAAATATGCTATTGAACCCTTCCATTGCATTTTCACTTGAGTTATTGTGCACTTTGACTCCACAATTTTCATTTGATTCCTTTTTATATTTGGACTCCTTATTGACATTCCTTATTGAGACATTGTTCTCATAATTTTCTTTAGTTCTTTCTCTCTGGCTTTTTTTAGCTTTTTGAATATATTTAATACAGTTGAATTAAAGTATTTTCCCAGTAAGTTCAATGTTTGGGCTTACCCAGGGAGTTTCTGTCAGATTTTTTTTCTTTTGTATGGGCTATACATTTGTTTCTTTGCATGCCTTATAATTTTCAGAACAAAAATTAGACATTTTTAATATTATAATGTGTTAAATAAAATTCCTCTCCCTCCTCAGACTTGCTATTGTTGATTATTGAGGGCTGCAGTCACTCATTTATTTAGTGATTTTTCCAAATGTTTTTTTATGAGCTATTCCTCATCATATATTGTCAATGAAATCTCTATTATGTCAGTGTCAGTATCATTGGTTAGTTTGTTACTTGACAGAGATTCCAACATAAGTGCCTAGGCAGAAAACAAAACAAGCAAATAAAAACCCTAAACTCTCTTGATCTTTGCAGATTGATTGAGCTATGACACCTCTTCAAAGTAAACCCAGCCACCTACAATTCTATCTAAGCCTCCACTTCCTCCTTACATAGATTCAAGATCAGCCAGAGATAGAACCTAGGGTTCTTTAAAGTTTTTTTTTCTAAGCATGTGTTTGTCCCTGGGCATATGTGTTGTACTTTGGAACACCTGTAATATATGATGATCCTTCAAAACCCTTAATCTCTTAAATAACTTCCTGCTCAGCCTACACCCTACCTGCTTTTTTAATCCATCTGATGTTTTCCCAATCTGCTGTTTCTCCTCAGGTTACCAGATATATATATATATATATATATATATATATATACACACACACACACACACACACACACACACACACACACAAATGCCTTTGAGAGATTCCACCCAGAAAGCTGTTCTGGCCCAATGAGGGCAAAAGAAAGGTCAACCTCCATGCTAGTTCCTCAGCAAACTGCAAGACAGTTTAAAACACAAAGCCACAATTATTGACCTCCTCAGTTTGACCATGCAGGTGACACTAGTAATGTAGGCTTCAACCCTCATGGTTATCTCTGATCTGAAGTAAGAGAAATGATAGGTAGATACATTAAATAACCAAAACTTTCTTACTAAACTTCAAAAGTATATTTCTTCATTAAACATTCCCCTGGTTAGTGCAAGCTTTTTTTATTCAACTCCAAGTCCCCCAAAAGATCAATTCTGTTAATTCTGGGTTGTTTTTTTTTCAGCTTTAGAGGAGGGACTTATTCTCAGAACTCTGTGTTCCATTATTTCTGTGATATCACTCTTGCATCATCTCTTATGACCCACCTTCAGAAGTTGTGTAGCATCACTTCTGCTGTAGTCATAAGTTAATCCATATTCAAAGGAGAAGGGATGCAAGCCTTATTTCTCAATGGAAGGGTGTCACAGTTACATTGTAAAAACCATGGTGGATGGAAGATATTGCAGCCATTTTTAGACAATATGATCTGTAACAGTCTGCTATTTGGTCAAAATTTACATTCTCTCACATGAAAAATATAAAGCTCTCACAGGGAAAAGTGAATGTTATCTAAATCAAGTACAGATTAGAATGAGGCAGCTTAATGTGGTTCTTCTGGTCTGGTTCCTCTCAATATGAAGAATTCTGAACAAAAGAGACAAGTTATTTGCCACCCAGTCAACCTATAAACAATGTTCAGAAATATGAGATAATGTTTATAGACAATTCTATTTGAATTGAGGGGAAACAAGACATATGTAATTGTCACTGGTACACCAAAACCTTTTGGTCACAGGTTGCTTATTCCTTGGACTGGCTTATCCCTAGTCCTCAAAAGTTGTTTTTCAAGGTCCTTGGTTCCACTCTGTGTGCTCTTGGTTTTAACCCTTAATCATCTTTCCTTTTCCTTAAGAAAATTGTATTTGATTTCTACATTCAAAATCACCTTGCAACTTAATTTCTTAAATAACAACAATGAATTATTTTATTTGGAATTCTGCACATTGGCAGGCCTTAGCATGGACTGAAGGCAAGAGTATCTACTTTCAAGATAATAACATAGTTAGTAAGTTGGTACTGGCTGTTGGCTAGGGACTCATCAGGGAGGCAGACCAAGGGCCTTTGCTCCCGTCCATTTGTGCATCTCCACAGGCTGCTTTGGTTTCCATATAGTATAGTTACTGGATTCCAAGAGCAAATATGTTAATGCTGCACTACTGTTACATCTTAAACCAATCTTTTCTTGTTTTTGTTCATTTTTTGTTTGTTTGTTCATTTGTTTTTTGATACCAGGGATTGAACTGAAGCACTTTACCCCTGAGCCACATCCCCAGTCCTTCTTATTTTATTTTTAAAATTTTGAGACAGGATCTTGCTAAATTGTTTAGGGCCTTGCTAAATTGCTGAAGCTGACTTTGAACTTGCTATCCTCCTCACTCAGTTTCCTGAGCCACTGGGTTTATAGGCCTGTGCCACCACACCCAGCTAAAAGAACCAATCTTGCTACATTGTTGTAAAGTCTATTCTTTACTCAGATTTTATTAGTTTTAGTCACATTTCCTATTTATGTTCCAAAAAGAAGCTGAATGACTTCATGTCACAAAACATCATTTGCACTTGTTTGGACAAGGCAGTGGGAATAGCTGTCTAGGCTTCCTCACAGCATGGGAACAGGATCCTTAGAGCAAGAATTCTGAGAAATAGGCAGAAACTGGATGATATTTTCATGACCTAGACATTAAAGTCATACATCATTATGCCCATTTCATTACATTGGTCAGGATAGGACTTTGGGTTTCCACATAATACAGATACTAGATTCCAAGAGCAAATCTTTCAAGACATATAACATATGTGTCGTTGCACTATTATTAAATCTTTGTTCAGTATGTTGCACTTGTTACAACTAACTTGCCTCACATGTGTGAAGTACGGGTTCGATTCTCAGCACCACCTATGAATAAAATAAAGGTCTGTCAACAACAACAATAAAAAGATAGTCATTGGTTTAAAAGAAGAACCAATATTGATATATTGTTATTGATGAAAATCCTCTCCAAGTTCAAATGGTAATGAAAAGACTATATCTCTTAATTGGGCATGTGAGATGCAAGCTATTCTTGCATCCATCTTTGTCAATACAATTCACCACTTAAATCATGGACTGGATAAAGTTAACTAGCTTGTAAATAAAGAGGTAAAGTGGGCCCAGGGTAGAGTTCCATATTTAGAGTGAGAAAAATAATCCAGCAAAGACTGAGAAAAGGTAGCATGGGTGTGATCTAAAGAAAAGGGCAGGTTAGGAAATTCAAGGCTCTTCTTCCCCCCAACAAAAATATCAAAAACAACCAGAACCTTTCTGAAACTCCTCTGTAGGATCTCTGGAAAATAATAAAATTTTTGTAGCAACCAAGTAAATGTCCGATTTTTTAAAAAGCCCTCTTCAAAAAAGTAATAAAGTTTTATGGCATTTTTTATTTGCCTTACCCCACATTCTTCCCACAGCAATGATCCTGGGTTTAATAGGCAGCAGCTTGGTTCCCAGTCTCCACACCTCAAACTGGAGGGACAAGAGCAGACTATTATTAAATTATTGTGTATGTCTGTTGTCCATTGTCTGAGAAATACCTGAAAGAATGAAACAAGGAGCCAGTTCCTGTTTGGCATTACTTTAATACAAGTGATAAAAGCTGGGAATGTAGCTTGGTGATAGAGTATTTGCCTAGCATGCCCTAGGTTTGATCTCCAGTACCACAAACGCACAAAAGTGATAAGTAGTAAAAATTAAAGGTGACTACAAACCCACAGACTTAGGGATTCTGGGTGGAGACTTACAATGAATGGGTCATCTAAGACCTGAAGGAAAATCTGGGTGACACTCTTTGGGAAATGAAGACATTCAAAATCAGCCACATTTGTAAGGTCTATTAATCCACTTGAGCTGTCGTAACAATATACCATAGACTAGGTAGATTAAACAATAGAATTCATTTTCTCATAGTTTTGGAGTTTGGCGGTCTAAGGTTAGGATGAGAGAGAGAGGAAGACAGAATCTATTCCTCTTCTCATATGACCATAGTCCCATCTCATTTAACCTTAATTACCACCTAAAGATCCTATGTGCACATACTGTCACATTTAGGGTTAAAGTTTCAACATGTAAACTTTTAGTGGCCATGATTCACTCCATAATATTATTCCCTGGCCCCTCGCAAATTCATGACCTTCTTGAACATAAAATACATTAATTCCACCCCAACAGCCCCCAAAGTCTTAAGTAATTGCAGCACTACTCTAATATTTGAACTCTTAAGTTTTATCTAAATAGTATCTAAATAAGATATGGGTGAAAAGTGAGGAATGATTCATCCTAAGGAAAATTTCTTCTCCAGTTCTGAACTTGTAAAACCAGCCACATTATGTGTTTATAAAATAAAATGGAGGGACAGGGATAGAATAGATATTCCCATTAAAAAAAAAAACAAAAAAAAATAGGGAAGAAGGAAAGGGTGATAGGTCTCAAACATGTCCAAAACCTAGTAAGGCAAATTCTATTAGACATTAAGATCCAAAACTAATCCTCTTAGACACTTGGCTGTTCAGGTCCACGGAGTGAAATCATCATTCCCATTTACAGCTCCGTGGAATGGCTTGCCTCTTTGGCTCAGTGAGGTGCTGCCCTTACATCTGGACCTGTGCACTCTGGGACCACAGAGGAAAAGAGAGAGAAAGGGAGAGAGATTGAGATTGAAAGATTCCTCTTCTTATACGGTAAAGGTCATGTAAGATTAGAGGTCTGCTCTTATAACTTCATTTAATCTTATTTACTTTCTAAGGATCATATCTCTAAATATGATGGTATTATGGGTTAGGGCATAAACATATAATTTTGAGGCTGGGTTAGAATTCAGTCCATAGCCTCAAGGAATTTTGAAAACCACACACATGCCCAGGTAAGATACAAACTCAGAAAAGTCCTATGAAAACCTAAAGCTTTTACCCTAGGGTGAGAGCAAGCCTAAATAATTGGTAAAGGAGTGCCTAAGCATAGAGCCAATCTACAAAGACTAGAAGTCATGTTTATTCTCTTTTTTATTATGATTTTTTGTTGTTGGGGTTGGTTAGTTTCAGCTCCTAGCAGTCAAAAAAATCTCTGTCAGGATATAAGCTGAACATAGGTTAAAGAAACAGAATTTTTCAGAGAGTACACACAAGAATTAGTCTTTGAAATAATCATTTGGAAAAGTCTCAAAACACATAAACTCTATTTTAACCTTCAGTAATTACAAAAAAAAAAAAAAAAAACAGCAGCACTGGAAAATGGGAGATGAATCTGTTTTCCAGTGTTACCAAAGTACAATAATCAAATGGGCAATTTTCCACAAAAAAAATCATGATTAAAAAAAAAACAGGAAATATGGTCCAAAGGAAAGAGTATATTGACAAAAACTATCATATATAATAGAAAATACTTTAAAACAACTGCCTTAATATGTTCAAGAGCTATGTGAAATTATATACAAATAACTAATGAAAAACAATATATACATAAAGTGAGATTACCATCAAAAAGAGAGAAATTATTAAGGAAACAAAAAATAAATTCTGGGACTGAAAAGTATAATAACTAAAATGAAAATTCCACTACAAGAATTTAACAGCAGATTCAAACAGAAAGAATACAGAATCTGTGGACTTGCATAAAGAACAAGAGAAATTACTGAGTCAGAGGAAAAGGAAGAAAGAATGCAGAAGAGTGAACAGAGCCTAAGGGATTTATGGAACACCATTAAACAGATTGAATTACAAATTATGAGTCTGGGTATGTAGTTCAGTAGACAGCATTTGCCTAGAATGCACAAGGTCTTGGGTACAATCCCCAGCAAAGAAAAAAATATATTTGCGTGCCAGAAGAAGAAAGTGTTAAAAGGTGCAGAGTCAAAAAATATATGAAGTAATAATCACCCACAACTCCCCAAATTTGAGAAAAAATATGAACCTCTAAATCAGAAAAGCTCAGTGAGCTCCAAGGAGGATACACCTAAGAGACCCACATGCAGAATATTATAATTAAATTTTTACAAACCAAAGACAAAGAGAGAATTTTAAAAATTCCACAGATGACTCATCATGTACAAAGAAACTTCATTGAGATTATGAACCAATTTATCATCAGAAACCTTGAAGATCAGAAGGCAGTTGGATGGTATATTGAAAATACTAAAAGGTAAAAAAGAACTATCAACCAAGAATTCTATCCTTCAAAATGAGATAAATATTTAAACATTACCACCAGATAAACAAATGCTAAGGAAAATAACACTATACTTGCAACACACAAAACTAATGGAAGTGCTTTGGTGTTGGAATGAAAGGATCCTAGAAAGTAAATTGAAGCATATGAATTTATGAAGATTTCTGATAAGAATAAATACATATGCAAATGTAAGTTCCAGTATATTTTTGTATTTTCTTTTGTAGTTTCACTCTTTATTATCTAAAGAAATTAAAAGACTAGTGCATAAAAATAAAGATGAAACTATGTTATTGGACACATAATATATAGAGAGAAAATTTTAGGCTTCAATAGCATAAGAGGGAGAACAGTTTTATAAGTGTGGGGGTTTTGTATGCAATGAAGTTAAGGTGGCATCAATTCAAATTAGTTATAACTTTAGTATGTTATATAATGTTCATGTAAAGACAAAGAAAACATCTATAGAATTTATACAATGAAAGAAATCAAAACATCACTACTAAACAAAAATATTAAATATAAAAAAGAGATTAGGGGGCTGGGCATATAGCTCAGTTAGTAGAGTGCTTGCCTTGCATGCACAAGACCCTGCGTTCAATCCCTAGCACCAAAAAACAATAAATAAATAAAAATAAAAAAGAAATTAATAGAGATATTGAAGGACAAAAACCAGAAAACAAATAGCAAAGTGACAGAAGTAAGTCCTTTATCAGGAATTACTCAAATGCAAATGGATTAAA
The DNA here is from genome assembly GCF_045843805.1 of Urocitellus parryii. NCBI lineage: Eukaryota > Metazoa > Chordata > Mammalia > Rodentia > Sciuridae > Urocitellus > Urocitellus parryii. Next base: position 77,963,027 of record NC_135547.1, read on the forward strand.
TTATCCAATCAAAAGACATGAGTTGGCAAAAAATGTATTAAAATGATCTACCTTCATGCTATTTATGAGAGACTCCCTTTGTATATATACACAGGCAATTTGAAAGGGAAAGGATGGGAAATATATTCTAAAAGAAATCTGGGGTGTCTATACTAATATCACATAAAATAGACATTAAGTCAAATTTTTTCATGAGACAAAGAACATTATACATAGATAAAAGAGTAAAATATCAGAAACCCAAAATATATGAAGCGAATATTTATAGAATCAAGAGGAGAGTGTTCTGCAAAAAATAATTGGAGACTTCATGACAGTACTTTCAATAATATAAAATACTGATAGATCAAAAAGGAAATAAAGTACTTTAAAAATGATATAAATTAATTGGACCTAATATTCATATTTAGAACACATCACCCTAAACAGCATAATACATACTTTTCTCAAGTGCACATGGGACATTCTCTAGGTTGTGTCATATATTAGGCCATGAAGTAAGGTTTTTTTTGTTTTCTTTTATTTTGCAGTGCTGGGGATTGACCTCAGGGCCTTGCACACACTAGGCAAGCACTTTAGCTACAGCCCCAGCCCAAAATAGCTTTAGTAAATTTAAGATTGAACTATAAAGTATTTTTATAAGCACAATGGAATGGAACTAGAAATCAATAATGGAGAGAAAACTGGAAAGCCACAAATATGTGGAAATTTAGCAACACACACTTAAACAACACTTGGGTCAAAGAAGAAATCACAAGGAAAATTAGAATATACCTCAACACAAATGAAAATGAACACACAATATACCAAAACAGGTGATAAAACAAAAGAAGTACTAAGAAGAATATCTATAGCTATAAACACATTAAAAAAAAAGAAAAGATCTCATAACAAAGCCTAACTTTACACCTTGAAGAACTAGAAAAAAAGTAACTCAATTCAAAAGTTGCAAAAGAAAGAAAATAATAAAGATTTGATTGGAATAAAAACAAAATAGAGAATAGAAATACAATAGAGAAAATTAACAAAATAAAATATTTTCTTTGAAATGTTGGATAAAATTGACAAACTATTAGCCACATTGACTAAGAAAAACGAGCGAAAACTGAAATTACTAAAATCATAAACGGAAGTAGCAATATTACTACCAATTGTACAGAAATAAAAAGTATTATACGAATAATCTCTGAGCAATTTGTATGCCAAAAATTAGATCATATAAATGAAATGAACAGGTTCCTAGAACACAGAATCTATCAAAACTGATTCATACTGGATATAGAGGTGTGCAGCTGCAGTCCCAGAATTCCTGGAGGCTGAAGTGGAGGATTGCTTGAGTCCACAAGTTCAAGACCAGCTTGGGCAACATAGTAACATTCTGTCTTGGGGCAGGGGGCAGGGGGGGCAGGGGGCAGGGGGGGCAGGGGGCAGGGGGGCAGGGGGGGTGAACCATGAAGAATGGAAATATATGAACAGACCTAGAATTGGTAAAGAGATTGAATCAGTAATAAAAACCTAACATACTTAGTTATAAATAGGACTTGTGCACTGAAAAGTATACAAAATGCAGAAAAATCAACATAAAGTAGGTCATAGATCTAAATGTGAAAGCAAAAGTATAAAATAATTAGGAGAAAACACAGGTAAATCATTGTAAATTGGGTTGAGTAATGGTTTCTTGGATATGACACCAAAATCACAAGTGACTGAAGAAAAAAATAAATGAATTTGATATCATCAACATAAAAATTATTTGTGTTGCAAATAATACTATCAAAAAGTAAAGAGACAATACAAAGAATTGGAGAAAATTTTCAAGTCTTTAATAAAGAGTTGGTTCAAGAGTAGATTAAGAAGTCCAATAATTTAATAATAAAAATTTTTAAAAATAGGCAAAGGATTTAAACAAAATACCAGTGATAGTGTGATTAAATATGAACCTTCATAAATATTCCTGGTGGAAGAGTAAAACTGTACAGCTGCTTTGGAAAACAGTTGGCAATTTTTTTGAAATGTTAAGGATAGGGTTGCCATATAACTTAGGAACTATATTGCTATATTTATATAGGTAAATGAAAACACACATCCATACAAAAACTGATACCTGAATGCTCATAGCAGCAATTTTTCATAATATCCAAAACATGACTACCAAAAAGCCCTCCAACTGATAAATATATAGGTACATTGTGGTTATATTCATATAATGGAATATTATTCAGCCATAAAAAGGGCTAATGTTCTGATATATCCTACAACATGGGCAAATATTGAAAACATTATGCTAAGTGACAGATGGCAAGGGCTGGGATGTAGTTATGTACATGTATGAATATGACACAATGGATTCCACTTTTATGTATAATCATAATGCATCAATTAAAAGTAAATATACAGAAGGTAGATCACTAGAGTATAGGAAGGAGCTCAGGGGGAGGGAAAAAGGGGGGTCCTGTTGAATTAAATGGAGGAAATTAGTTGCCTGTATGAATACACCACAATGAGCCCCAATACTATGTTTAATTTTAATGCAAAATAAAAACACTAAAATTAAAAAAAGAAAGACAAAAAATACAACTTTCAACATGATTATTCTGGTATAAATGTCCAGAATAGGCAAATTTAGAATGAGATTGTTTTGTGTTCACTTAGGCCTAGGAAGGAGGTAGGTTAAGTGTAAATAGGGATTGAATTCTAATAGATATGAGGTTTCTCTTTGAAGGAAATAAAATGTTCTAAAATTGTATTGAAGAAGAGCCAGGAAGAGGGTGGAAGAGAGCTAAGCAGTAAGTTCCACTCTCTTCACAATACAGAAAGGAGGCAGTGAAGGAAAAGCAGAATTGAGAGATGGGTGACAAAATAAATGCTTTAAGACTAAATATCACAAAGTCTGAGACCTGGAGATACTGCAAGATAGGGTACCAGGGTAGAAAATAAACTCCAAACCCAAACCTGAGAATGAGAAGGGGAAGAGGCAACAGAGAGATGGGGAGGGCAAAATGTCTCTTAAACTCATGCATTTTAAAGCATTTGGAAAGCTGGGTGTGACAGATCACACCTGTAATCCCAACAGCTCAGGAGGCTGAAGCAGGAGAATCATGAGTTTAAAGCCAGTCTCAGCAACAGCAAGGTGCTAAGCAACTCAGTGAGACCCTGTCTCTAAATAAAATATAAAATAGGGCTGGGGATGTGGCTCAGTGGTTAAGCACCCCGGGTTCGATCCCTGGCACCAATATATATATATATATATATATATATATATATATATATATATATATATATATATTTAAAGACGGACAAAATTTAAAGTACAACTGTAACAGAAAGAGTCTTTAAAGCAGAGCAAACAGCTTAAAACCAAATCATGAAAAGAAAGCTGAGCCAGAAGTCTGCAGCCATTTTGTGGAGCCCTGAGCCAACCAGTCATCCCCTTAAATCAACACAGTGTCTTCCCAGGTCCAGACAGCTGCAAATTAAACCAGCCAACTTAAGAAGTCCCCTGAGAACGTCTTAACAGTTTGACCAGAAAGAACTTCTAGAATGACCTTTACTAGCTGAACTTGCTGAAACCCCTTCTATCTTCCCCTTAACACAAACAAGGGAAACAGGATGGTAGGGAACTATGCCAGGAAGTGCAGTTAACCTTGCTCAATATGACCCAAAAAGGGCAGAAAGCTCTGCACAGTTTCTACTTGCTCAACTCAGATGGAGACAGCAAGATAGCAACTTTGGCCCCAAACAGAGAAAAGCAGATGCACAAGACCCCACCCACTGACACTGGAGGGAGGCATAATGGAATACCTAGGGATAGTCCCTGGGATCATGGGGAAACTGCCTGAACAACTAGTGACATAAGGACCCTGCAGAAAATTACCAGAGTCTACACAGCAGGAAGGGGTTGATACAGCCTGGCCTATGATCACAACTAGTGAGTGACAGGGTATTTTTTGGATATGTGCAGGACCTTGCATCAAACTTAGTAAACACGGGCAATCAATGCCAACCATTCACAACCTGGGGCAGTGGAAACTAGAGTTCAAGTGAACCACTTAAGACCCTTTACTAGAGTACCTCAGAAAGTAGCATGGGCTGGGGGTATACTTCTGCACCAAAGAACACCAGTGGAAAACCCATAACCAGAGTTCCTCTGCTCACAGATAGCCACCAGGATCTTCACTACTGCAAAAAAAAGATCCTGTACAGTGGATCAGGTATACGGTGACCCACATCAATCACAGGGATAATGCAGAGCCTCCATCTTGAACTAATGCACACAGTAGTAATGGACAACCCGTAACACTGCACCCTCCCAGCAGTTAGCAGTCAACTGCAAGCTTCTGAGCTGACAGACAAGAAGCTGCTGATATGAGGTTCATAGAAACTAGGGAATTGGCTCCTTGCAACTTGGGAGAGATCCACAGCCAAAGACTGAAAGATATATGCTAAATGTCCAAATTCTAAACTAAGATTCAACAAGAATTTTCTTCATCTTGACATAGTATACTATAAAAAAATTCTAATGTTCACTTTGATCCTATAAATAACTCTTCAACTTGAGCAATAATTGTTAAACCAATAGTCAATATCGTATCTTTAACCCATTTGAATGTATTTCATCTAATGGTTTAAAGTATTAATTGGAATCAATCTTTCTTTGTTTTCCTAGCTCTAGTTTATATCTGCTTCTCTTACCTCTATTTATTCTCTTGCAGTATCTGCTACTACTTTGAATACCAACCATTCATCTATTTCTCCTTTATACCTTTGATATAGATATAAATTAGATATAAATTATTTTATTTTATTTTATTTTTTTTAAGAGAGAGTGAGGGGGGGGAGAGAGAGAGAGAGAGAGAGAGAGAGAGAGAGAGAGAGAGAGAATTTTTTTAAAGCTATTTTTAGTTGTAAATGGACACAATACTTTTATTTTGTTTTTATGTGGTGCTGAGGATTGAACCCAGTGCTTCACGCGTGCGAGGCAAGTGCCCTACCACTGAGCTACAACTCCAGCCCGAGAGAGAATTTTTAATATTTATTTTTTTTTTAGTTCTCGGCGGACACAACATCTTTGTTGGTATGTGGTGCTGAGGATCGAACCCGGGCCGCACGCATGCCAGGCGAGCGCGCTACCGCTGAGCCACATCTCCAGCCCCAGCCACATCTCCAGCCCCAGATATAAATTATTTTATATCTATTCTTTCTTTCCTTCTTTCTTTCTCTTTTCCCTCATCTTTTTGCCAATCTTTCTTCCTCCCCTCCTTTAGCCCCCACTTAAGGTTACAAAATTTAACAACTATTATTTTTACTTATTCCAAAAATTTATTATAGATTTATGCCTGAATTGAGGAACTATGGAGAACAATTGCAACAAGTTTTTGTTTCTTACAAGGTTGAATAGAACAAGGCTTGGCACTGAAGTGACTATAGTAAATAGGTCTCAGTGGCATCTCTTAAAGTGGTAATGATAATGGTATCAACAAGGTCACACATTGACCTAAAATATTATGATCTGGACATTCACCCAATCCAGGGCTCTTAACAGAAAAAAAAAAAGACTCACAAAGTAACCCTTACATAAAAGAAGATGTGAAAACTCTACCAATAGATGGGTAGACAAATAATATGAAGAACCAAGGGAATAAACCATCCCAAACAATTCATGATGCTTCAACAACAGACATCGCTGACACACAATAGAGGAAATGTCAGAGAAGGAATATGGAAAGTTCATAGTTAAACTGGTCTATAAGCTAAAAGAAAATGTAAGGGATGAAATGAAAGAAAATACAGGAAATGAAAGATCACTTCAATAAAGAGACACTCTAAAATATCACTTCAAACCCATTGGAAAATATTTTATATAGAAGAAATGCAGATGGAAAATATACATATGAAAATATTTTACCATTATTAGGCATTAGGTAAATATAAATCAAAACCACAATGTGTTACTACTTCACATTTATCAAAAGGCCTAAATTAAAAAATACTAATAACTGCAAAGATGTAAATAAACTTGATAATTTACATACATTAATGGGGATATAAATGGTACTGTAACAGAAAGCTCAGTCCCTGTTCCCAATGCCAATCAATGCCGATTTAACAGAGGTTTGAAAAAAGGGAAAAAGAAGGTTTGTTGCTTTTTTAGCAAAGGAGAAACACAGGGGCTCCTGTCCCAAAGGTTATGACTCTCTCTAGATCTGGAGTAATAGGGGGGTTTAAAGGAACTCTTCAAGAGTTACATTCCAAGTCTGCTCTGATAGGGAGTCCCAGAGCGCCCTAGATGTGTTAGGATTCACTTGTTAATTTAGGAGATAATCACTCCCAGATCCTCAGCAGGCATCCCCTTCCTGTCCTGGGTGTGTTCAAGAGTCAGTTTACTAGGGAAGAAAAAGATAACACTGTCTCCCAAATCTTGTTAGGGAGGGGGAGAGGGGAGAAGAGAGAAAAAAACATTTTTAAAAAAATAAACCTTAGAGCAATGAGGGCTGCATTCAGAAAATGAACGGACCACTGTTACAGTACAGTCATTCTCAAGAACAGTTTGGCAAATTTTTAATCTAAAAATGTTATTTCCAAGGCTTAGGATGTAGCTCAGTAGAAGAGCATTTTCCCAGCATGTGTGAGGTCCAGAGTTCAATCCTTGGCATTGCAAAAAAAAAAAAAATGCTAAAAATGTGTTTACCATGTGGTCCAGCAATTGCATTAATGGGTAATTATCTCCAAAGAAATTAAATTTTATATTAACACAAAATCTGTATATAGATGTTCATGCTAGTATGTTTTCAATAGCTTACAACTAGAAACAATGGAACTGATTTTATTGGATTAATTAAATAAAACGTGGCAAATCCATACAATAGAATATTACTCAGCAATGCCACACATGGCAACTTGGATGGACATCAAGGGAACTATGATGAGTGAAAAAAAGCCAATCTCAAAATGTCAAATATTATATGAGTTCATTTACATAACAGAATTATATATATGAAGAAAAACATTGTCAGGGATTAAAAATTGGGATGGGTAAAATGGTGATATAGCTATAAAATAGTAATAAGAAGGGGCTTTGGAGTAACTGAATAGTTTTATGTCTTGATAGTGAAAATGAAGCTCACATATGCCAAATTACATAGGCCTAGACAGAGAGAGAATGCATGCAGTACTATTGAAATTTGAAAGAGCTCTATGGATTGTACCAATGTTAATGTCCTGTCATTGTTATGCAACATGCCAACATTGGTAGAGGCATGTTGCATACCAACATGGAGACCTACCTATTCATTTCTTTGCAACTTTTATTTAAATCTATAATTATTTCAAAAGTTAAAATAGTTTATAAAAGATTAACTCTCCATGTATACAACCAGAGATATGAAAAATTGTGCTATATATGTATTCAAGAATTATAATGCATTTCGTTGTCATATATATATTTAAAAAAAGATTAACTCTCCAAAAGAAGTCTAGTTTTTTGAAATTAGCCTTGACATAGGTCCCTAAAGCTATTCCATATATCATAGAGTCCCTTGAATTCTTATTTATCCATATCCAGCCTGAGGTCTACAATAATCTTAGTACCACTTTGGGTTCTCATATTCATTTTTTTGAGAATCAATTTTTTCTGTTAACAAATACCAAAAATGCTGGTAAACTTTTAGAAATAGAATGTGCCACTTATATCCTGTTTTGTTTTTGTTCAATCCTATTTTTGATTGACATATCTTTGTACATATTTATGGGGATAATATATAATATTTTTGATATATTTACACATCGTTATGATGCTGAGAGACCATTTACTCACTGGCACATAGGGAGGCTTGTCAAAAATCAGGATCTTCACAAAATCACACTTCTTTCAAGCCAAAGTGTTATTTCAAAGATGTCCTATAATGGTTGATAATCAATTTGTGTTGTATAATATCATATACAAAAAGAACTAAATTCCCCCATAATGTCCCAAAAGATGACAGAATACTTGTATTTTTTCTTAGTAATGGGGTCTAAGTGTCTCTGGCAGTGAGATTAATGTTTGTAAATAGGCTTAATATAAATCTACCATTAAATGAAATCATAGCCAAGTTTTGCTCTAAGCTTCCTAACTTTACTATTACTTTTGTTTACAATCTGAACAGGATCACTGAGTATATTATATTCAAATGTTAAGCAGTACTCCTCTTACTGTTGTCTTTTTCAAAGATGTTTTGAGAGAGTATATACCACAAATTATGTTCCCCAAGGAATAATGGGAGTTTTGATAACTGCATAGTATTACTAAATGGGTAGCCTGGGGATATGCATCTTGGAACATAGCTGGATAAAGTAAGATAAAATCAGTAAAACCCATTATTTCATCATCAGGCTATTAAAACCTTGGCATTCTTAAATCATTGATATCTTGATCCATCTATTTAAAGTTTTTGGACTAGTTCAGTCATTTCTCTAGAATGCTTCCCTTTGTACCCTAACCCTGCTCTGGAACAAAACCGTGTTCTGTATAACAGGTCTTGCATCAGGAATATTTTTTGTAAACTTTAATTTAAAAAATAACCTAAGTTTCAAATTATCATCATCTTATTTATAAACTGATTCCTTCCCATAAACACCTGTTATTATAAATATGTAATTTGCAGATAATTCATAGTTATTTTAAAGTTCCCTTTTAGAGATTATTACACACTTGATTAATACATAATAGAAATTTGTGATTTTTGTTCTGTTTTCTCACCATATAAAGCTTCTGAGTCACTAAAATTTAGATTACTCAATTATGTGAATGGTTTTAATTATCAATAAACATAAGGTTTCAATATCCGCAAAAAGTATATTCATTGGATAAAGAAACTGTGTGTGTATACACACACACACACACACACACACACACACACACTGGAATATTACAATGGAATATTACTCAGCATTAAAAGGGAACAAAATCATGGCATTTGCATGTAAATGGATAGAGTTGGAGAATATCATGCTAAGCAAAGCAAGACAATCCCCAAGAACCAAAGGCCAAATGTTCTCTTGGATAAGTGGATGCTGATCCATAATGGGTGGGGGGTGTGGGAAGAATGGAGGAACTCTGGATTGGGTAAAGGGGAGGGAAGAGAGGGGATGGGGTACAGGGGTAAGAAAGAGGGTGAAATGAGATGGACATACTTACCCTAGGTACAGGTATGATTGCACAAATGGTGTGACTCTGCATTGTGTACAACCAGAGAAATGAAAAATTGTGGTCCATTTGTATATAATGAATTGAAATGCATTCTGCTGTTATATATAACTAATTAGAACAAATTTAAAAAGTGAATTTTAAAAAATTATATTCATGTTTTATATCAATTTTTTAAATTATGTGACAATTCAGCCTTACGTAAATCATTGGTACAATCTTTGGTTGATAGTCATGATAGCTGTTATAATATTTGAAAACCGCCTAATGTGTAATGGACCAAATTAGATACCATGTTCAAATCTCAGATATGTCATTCACCAGCTCTGAAACCTTTGGAAAGTTACTTGTTTAATTTTTCCCCCTGTAGAGCAAAAATGGTAATGTTGCCCACTTTTTATATGCATTAAAAGACTTGTTACATCCATGATGCTTAGTAAATTGACAGGTATAAAGTGCTTAAAACACATTTCCTACTATTACCCTCAATGGACATTATAGTGATCCTCTGGCAACCCCAGAGCTGGTAGAAAGATTATTTTAAGCTGAGAACCTTTGAGATCCAACAGATGCAGTAAGAAACCTTCCTTTATTTGTTCAAAAGCAGCAACTTCTGGGAAGTAAGTCTACCATAAGTCTCCTCTCAGTGAAGTTTCATGGCCATGAAAAAGACCACTCATACATGCATAAACCAATATTATCACAAACTTTCTTATCCCACATTTCTCCTAAAAGCCCCTTTGACTTTCTTAAAGAAATCTGTTTATTCTTTCCATAAGAACCTTTCAGCTTTCTCCCTTTTCCCTACTAAATTAGGTACATACGTCTAACTTTAACCATGGTAGTACATTAGGATAAGCATTTTACCATATTATCTCATTTAATAGCATTTGACACCCTGTGAGCACAGATGTAATTTAGTGAGGTAGATATAATTTACTTACATATGATAGAAAATTAACTCCATATAAGAACTCCCACATAGAGTTGGAAAGATATTTACCAAATAAAAGAAAGAACTGGTAAATATCAAAGGTCTGGAAAAGCAGACACCAGAGATACAATCTGGACATCATAATCTTGATGATAAGACTATGCTTAGCTGCACACACTGTTCAAGTTTCATCATAGCCTTACCACTTGAGACAGTGAGATTGCCCTTCTTAGAAACAGCTAAAAGAAATTCTAGGGATGGACTCAAATTGTACTAGCTTGAGCCACATGAGCATGTTTGTGCCTAGAGACACAAACTCCACTAGAACCAATATTCTAGGAGTAGAAAAGGGAAAAGCCTTTCAAAAGAGAAGGATATTTGGCAGGAGGGTGATGTCATAGGAATTCAAAACATATGTCCATTAAGATGGGTATTGTTATACCTACTTTACACATGGGGAAACCAGGACTCAGTGATTCAAGTACTTAACAAAGAAATCACACACTAAGGAATGGAGTGAGGAAAGAATCAAGCACAGTATTTTTGTTTTATTTTGTTTTTTCCTCACTATAAAGCTTATTGAATTCTGCTAGGGAAGGAGGAATTAAATAAATTATATACCAGTACTGCATTTTAAAGGAATATACACATAGACACTCTTCTGAGAATTACAGATTCAAACTAGACCAACCAATATTTAAAGATAGTCAATTGCAAAGGATAATAGCTTTTGACATTCCATTCTTCTGGCTCCTAGCTACAGATTTGCTGAATATGTTAAGTTGGTACACACTTTTGCTATCCCATACTTGATGGCCCCAGAACATATAGAAAGTTCTTCATATATAAAACATATTTTGCAAAAGATGAGAGATAAATGTACCCTACAACAATAAAAACATAATTGAATATTAAACATTCCTGTTTTTAAAATTTCCTCAAACATTTCTGCCACCTCAGGCTCCAGTCTCTTTTCATGTTAATGTGCCCTATTTTTCATTTGTCTCTTAGAAGCAAGTAGTAATCAAAAGCAAAAAGTATTAATAGAGCAACCAGAGAAGAAGTTCTCCCAATATTTCAGATAAATAATCTAATTCTAATAAAGCAATTTTTCCAAAACTTTCATAGGAGCCTAGTTTTTCATGCCTGTGACAATTACATAAATTCAAAAGGAAGAAAACCACAAAGAATGTCTCCCTCCTACCCTTATCTTTTCATTCCCTTCCACAGAGGCAACAATTATTACTAGTGTGTCACCATTACTAATGTCTAAGAGTACATGATAAATACATGATTGATACATGACCAGATTTCTTTATATTCTTTTCTGATTTAAAAAAATGATAGCATAATATCGGGTTTAGCCCTATTTTCGTTTTAGATAAATTATCTCATTTGCACTTACTGAGACAGATATTGATTATTCAACAAATTTATTGCTATTCTATACCAAACACAGGTGCTTGGGCTGCATCAATAAACTAGGATCAAAGATCAATGCACAACAATAAACAAAGATCTTTTTTCTCACAGAACTTAAATTTAATGTGGGAGGACAAGCAACCTGATGAACAACAAATAAGCAAATTGCATAGTGAGTTAAAAGGTGATACTTTTTCTATGAAGGAAATCCAAGCTGGGTAAGGGGAAATTATGTGTGTGAGACACATATAACTTAAAACAATGATGGGGTAAGTATCATTGAGACAGTGACATTTGAGCAAAGATTTGAAAGAGGTGAGATATCCATGAGGATATCTAAGGAGGAGTTTCATGGACACAGGGTAAAGTCAAATGTCACATTTTATTTCATTTATTCCTCACTACAAAACTCATTGAATTCTGCTAGGGAAAGAGGAGTGAAATAAATTACCTGTTAGGCTTTGTGCTTCTCTTTTTTTCTCTTTATTTACTAAATAGTCTATATTTTCTTAGTTTAGTTTTGAATCTTTTTTGTTTTTGTACTGTGGATTGAATCCCAGGGCATTTAACCACTAAGCCACATACCTAGCCGTTTTTTATTCTTTTTTTTTTTTTTTCCACACAGGGTCTCCCTAAGTTGCTGAGGCTGGCCTCACTAAATTGCCAAGGATGGCTTTGAACTTGCAATCCTATGACCTCAGCCTCCACAGTTGCTGGGTGTAATGGTATGTATCACCACACCTGACTTTTTAAAACTATATTTATTTTATATTATTGGGGAGGGGATTCTGGGGATTGAACCCAGAAGCACTTTTTCCTAAATCTCCTAGCACTTTTTATTTTTTATTTTAAGACAGAGTCTCCCTAATTTTGTTAGGACTTCGATAAATTGCTGAGTCTGGCCTAGAACTTGGAGTCTTCCTGTCTCAGCTTCCCAAACTGCTGGGATTACAGGCATGTGCTACTGTGCCTGGCTTGAATCTTTCTTCTTATAATTTGGAAAGCTTGTCTGTTTTTCTAGTTATTACATTCCCAACTACAATTTTATTTAATGCTTAGTGATTTCCTTATAAAATATCTACTATCTTGATATGCCATAAGAAATAATAGGGGAAAACACTAATTTTCATTTATTATATTTTTCCTCGAAACATTTATAATTATATATTTATGTGTCTATTACTTATCAGATTTTTTTTTATCCCCAGCTAGAAAATAAATCCCTTGCAGATCCAACTTTTGCTAGTTGCATCTATATTGGTAGTGTTAGTATAGCAAGTTATTGTCTAGGTGTGTTTTATTTTTGTTACATTATTCTGGTCTTAGTCTTATAGTTCAATTGATTTCATGCTTACCATTGGCACTTTTGCCCTGGATCCTCCATTCATTTCTTGATAGTCTAAAGTTTGTTTCTCCTACAAAGGCTCAAGAGAACTCTGCTTCTCAAGTTCTTACATATTGTATGGAAAATGTGTGAAAAACATGATGTGTCATATTTCTCAAAATCGTATTATTCACACATTTTTTGTGCTGTGAGAAGGCAAAGGAGTACATGTTGAGTAGGCAAATAGTATTGCCAAGGTTTGTACCTACATATGGGAATGATCAAGTTATATATTTTCTAGTAATTGTATTTCTTGTTGAATCCCCAGCTCATCAATGATTTGAATCCTATATCTCACTTGCCATTTAGCACTTTGTAGAGCTTACAAATGTATTGGAATTTAAAGCTTAAAAAGGGAACTGAAATGAAAAGTCTTGATATTAAAAAGCAGAACATTCGGGGCTGGGGTTATAGCTCAGCAGTAAAGTGCTTGCCTCGCACTTGTGAGGTATTGGGTTCGACCCTCAGCACCACATAAAAAAATAAATACATAAAATAAATAAAGATGTTGTGTCCATCTTTTAAAAAAAGCAGAACATTTGCTAAACTGCATTATGTAAATCAGAAAGCAATGACCAACATTAAAATAATGGTAAGATTATGTTCCCATGTACATACAATACTACATGATTGTTAATAATCATGATTTCAAAATATATTAATACAGGAAAAATACTAATGCTATGATTATAAGTTTATTTATAAGCAGGATACAAAATTATATGCTCATTAGTTAAAGTGAGGTTAAGAGTGGCCTATTCATTGGCACTAATTCTTTCCAGCTATAGCTTCCACTCTTGCATTTATTACTTTTATAAAAAAGGGGACAACTACCATTTTTTCATTTATAAAACAGATATTACAGATGTTAATACTTATAAAGTGCTCTGAACAATGTCTGGCACATATAAACAATGCAATATAAAGTGTTCATTGAATAAAATAACAATTAATTCATGTGTACATGTACTTTGGCAATGCAAACATGACTAAAGTTTGGATATAATAGGCCAAGACTCTTCTAGTTCCCCTTTGGCTTGGACCCCTTTTCTGAAACAAAGTACTGATGTTTCTGCAAAGGTATCAAAATCACAAAGCCAGATTTCTATAACCTCAAACTAAGGAATGCTCTCCTATCTCTCATAAGGTTCACCCTTTCATACCCTGCTTCTCTGCTCTCCAGACTTCTCCTACCTCCTCAATTCCGTTTCTGCCTCCTCTATTTTTATTCCTTTCTTTTTCCTTTGCAAAAGCCCCTCCAATTTATCGCTGGCCAGGGCCCAATGCAGATCTGGCCCCACCCTGTCAACCCTCTTCCCTCTGGTCTGTCAGGCCTTCCTGACCTCTCCAAGATCCACATATTTCTTTCTCCCAAGGACCCCTACTCTGCTTGTTTTTTTTTCTTTTCTCCTTCCCCCCCCTCCTTTGTCACATCATCATCCCTGTCAACCATTCCATGTTCTCCATTTTCCCCCTCTTTTTTAAGCTGGAACCCAAGATTTTCATGGAATTCAGCCAGTTATGCTTGTCTGGACCCTTTCCATGATGATATTTATATAGAAATACATAAATAATATTTATATCTGTGTTGGTATAAGACATATATGATCCAAGCTAGATTATTATTATGTACTATTATATTCATTTTTTTCTTTTCCTTGTTTTTTGTACCAGGGATTGAACTCAGGGGCACTAGACCACTGAGCCACATCCCCAGCCCTATTTTGTATTTTATCTAGAGTCAGGGTCTCACTGAGTTGCTTAGTGCCTCACCCATGCTGAGGTTGACTTTGAACTCATGATTCTCCTGTCTCAGCCTCCTGAGCTGCTGGGATCACAGGCATGCAACACCATGCTCCACTTCATTTTTCTTATAATTAAAAAAAATTAAAATATTTTGTAGGCTGTGAAAAATAAATTAGACTGTAGGCACAGTGCTTGTTATGTCCCATAGATAAGTCTGACTTACTGAAACCTCCCAACCAAATCCTTCATTTGGCATTGTCACTCCAAAATCCTTAGAAACACAGTGCTTAACATTTATAATAATTTTATTCTGGAATGAGCAAACACGAGGCAATAAAGCTTAACTAACAATGTAAGGTAATCCATTTACGAGAAAGATGAAAACAATCCAGAAATGAAAATGCATACTTTAACCCATCTAGAAGAAGTACATGGTACAATTTATGGCAGGCCTTAGGAGAAATGGTTTTAAGCATAATGCATTTAATTTATTATTAAGCAATAATAAAACTAGGTTTTGAGCAGATAACTATATCACATAAACACAGGAGCCTATAAACAAAGTGACAGTTTAAATGTGGACTTGCTGCAAATTATTCTTATACTAGCAATTTCTCAAATTAGAAATCAAGTGTAATTTAGTTAGTATTACTTGCTACATATCTATAACAAAAAGATGAAGGCACAGCTAGCACAACAGATTAAAGCCTCTTGAGAGGGCTTGGGGAAAGGAGGCTATCAGGTTTTATTGATTCAAAGGAGAGGAAAAACCAAACATATAAATCTGCTACAAATTCTGGTAATTTTCCATAGCTGGAGACTAATAGTAACCTGACAAAAGCCATGAATTTACAATAGTAAGTTATTCACATGCTTAGAGAGCTCACCTCCTTCTACATTTCTTGACAAAGTTTAAACCACTGTAGTGTTAGGTGAAATGCATTGCTAAATATATATAAACATTATTTTATATGAAAGTACCAAGAAGAGATACAGACACTAAGATTGCAGGTGATTTATGATTAAGTGTTGGTTATTTTAACTGCCAGTTATTAAACAGAGGGCTCACAAATTCCAACCATTCTACTTCAGCGATCAATGTCTTCTGCCTGGGAGACCAGGTCTTGGACTTTTGCACCATCAACTGCAGCCACCTGGATCTCCTGTGTGATTCTGTCAGAAGTCAGGTTGTTACATTCTCTGAACATCCCTTCTTGCTCAGCCTCAAGAGCTTCTCCTGTGAAGTATAACACAGCTCTTGGGATGACAAAGGTGCGCAAAGTGTGAGCAATGAAAACATCTTCCTCATCCTCATCAGCATCTAGGCCCCATTGGAGAGCATTGAAGAAATTGAAGAAGGATTCTCGGGGAAATACCTGGGTCGTGGTACGCATCAGTCCCCAAAACCTGTGCCTCTGCTTCTTCAGGACCCTTTGCACAGTGACATTCTTTCCCTCCTTCCAGTCTATTTTGCAGCCAATGCAATGCTCCACCGCAGAACCCCTAAAGGGGTGGGGATCTGAGTAATCAAGCTTAGACTTGAGCATGTATGTTTTGGTTAGCACCTCATTCGTAAAGTAGTCATTGGGTTCAAAGTGAAATTCCAGCGTGAAGGTGAGAGGCTCATCAGGTTTTGAATACTTGACTTTCACGTCTTGCAAGAGCTTCAGAATAGGCTCATCATATTTCTGAATCAGGGGAGTGATCTCCTGTACATTCTTTAAAACCGTGAGCCAGAAATCAGGGATCCCTTTAGGATCTTCTTTCTCTTCGTCCATATTATGTCCCTCTCCTCCTCCATACTCCCCAAATACCTCCTCAACGTCCTCAAAACCCTCCTCACAATACTCCTCCAAGTCTTCATACTCCGAATTCTCTTCTGGACCATACACCTGAGCCTCAGAGTTCTCTGCCACCTTATAGTTACAGTCTGCGACCGTGGATTTCACCTCACATTCCTCTTTCGTGGGCTCATACAATGCATTGATGATCTGACGTCTCTTTTCCAGTAAAGGCCCATAGATCTTGGCAAATTTCCTCTCGATGGAATGAAATTCCTTGAGGTACTTTGCCTCCAGGCCGGCGGATTTAGCCTGAAGCTTTTTGAGAGCGTACACTCGGCACTTAACTGCCAGAGGCAGACTCTCAATAAAGTCCGCGTCTAAGGAGTACCCCGGCAAAAGCTGCGGAGAGGCTGATGCTGCCACAGCGCCCAGTAATGGACCCACTGCACCGGCTGCGCCTTGTTCTCCGAGCCCTTCCATCTTCAGCTTTTCGACGGGAAAAGACTCACCAAAGTGAAGAAGACGGCTTAGCCTGGTCCGTAGGCACCAGCGGGGGCCAACACAGAGGCGGAAGAGGCAACGGCTGCTGGAGAAGCTGGCGTAAGGTGGAGCACGCCACGGAGGACGAGGCGGGCGCTATAAGAAAGCAGGCGTAGGGCTAAGGCAGAAACAGCCCACTGAAGACCTTTTCCACTAGCTGCCGTGGCAAAAAGAGGAGGTGCGGCACAGAAAACCCTCTGAACTCCTCTTTTGGCTTCACAGCTCACCCTATTTGCTGAATGACGGTGATTGACAAGGTCTCTTCCAATTAGTGACTAGATCCAGCACATCTCTAGCGCCACCCACCTTCCCAGAGGTAGCAGCTCCAAGACGGGAGGGGGATTTACTGAAGAAAATTCGGGAGGGGAGGAGCTGGTTGAAACTGAACAGTAGTTTCAAGAAAGCCTGAGAAAATTAACCAACAAAAAAGGAGACCAGAAAGGTGACTCAAAAGTCTTCTGTTCAAATACATGAACAAAGAGAAGGGAGAGAAACACCAAAATATTAAGAGTGGAAATCTTTAGGTGATGTGATTCCCCAGGGATTTTTAATTTTCGAATTTTGATTTTTCAAAATTTCTTTGAAGGTGTGCATTCTTTTTAGATTTGAGCCAAACTAATATTATTTCCTGGAGAGGAGTGGGTGAGATGGAATGAGGATGGAAGAAAGAGAAGACCTATGGTGACTGGTGCCCACAGTCGAATGTATATATGACTAGTTAATACTTTAACTCTGGGTTATCAACATCCCAGAGTATTACTGCTGAATTGCCAATTATGTTTTGTCCATGATGGTTATTTTGGAGTCAAAATAAAAGGATGCTCCAATGTGATGTTAAGGAAAATCAAAACATTTGCCTTGAAATTCTGAATAGATTGTAAATATTTAATGACCCAGCACTAGAGAAAAGGTTAAACACATGATCATGTGTTCAGAAGATGACATAACATGGAAAATATCCCATTACAAATTCCCTAAGGTAAAGAAAACAGGGTGGCTTTTTGGGGGCGGGGGAGGGTGTGATACATCAATACAGATCAGGTATAACAAAGATTTTAATTGTTAAAGAAGATTTATTTCTGATTTAACAGTTTATTCATTAGTGTTGTAATAGTTAGGATGTCAGTGTATTTATTCACACATATTTAGATATGTGTGAATGTGTTTTAGTTTTAGAAAAGTATAATTACAGTATTGTTTTAGTGTTTCTCCTCACTTTATCTCACAGCCTCCCTTTTAGGTGATGGGTTTCTAAGGTGATTGGTGGTTTTATATTTGAGATGTTGCCTTATGCCATTTTCTGTACATCCAGATTTTCATTAAACAATCTTGATGAGAAGGAGGAAGAGGAGAAGAAATGAGATTTGTAGAAGAAAAAGAGGACAAGAATGAGATTATTCCCACTAGGGTAAATGGTCCATGTTAGGGAGTCATAAAGTTGGTAGGTATTGCTTAAATAGAATATGAAAAAAGTTGTTTTCCTCAAAAAACTATCATATCAATAATCAACTACTCTCTGTGTGTGCTTGCACATGTTCAATTAAAACACATTGCACTCTTCAAAATTATGATTTAAAAGATTATCTATTGGTATTTAAGTAATTAAAATTGTTTAGTAAATAACATATGAAATCAAATGAAGAATACATTCATTTACATGACTTCAAAATTGTAAATTTCTCCTTATAGTCACAAGGAAAACATCTTTAACAGTACATGAAATTAAACATTGTTAAGGAGAAGTAATCAACATATACTAGGATTCACCCTTATCAACCAGCAACTTTGGCTATAAATCTTGTTCTTATGTTCATGAAATTAAACAATAATTTCTCTCACCACCTCAATAATCTTGACACTTGCTGCAGTAGTGCTGAATTAAGACTTCTGTGCTGTTTTAACAAGTATCAGAATGCTATATCTGGAGATGCAGAATTTGGGATAATTTAAATTTTTTCTTTTGTATGCTTGTCAGTATTTCTGACCTATTAGTTTTGCAAATGATGAGGAGAAAAGAATGGAGTCCCAGCCTTTTCAACAGAAAATAACCCACCTCCCTTCAGAAGGAGCCCAACTCAAATATGGATTTGGTCATGGGAAACACTAATTCACTACTTTTAGTGTCTTCTGCCCCATTTATATGTTTTCTTTAAATATATGCCTTGCATGCTCCAGGCATTTCAAAACACTTTAATTCCATAATTTATTTTCTAAATAACAGCAGGCTAAAATTTTTGGAACTCTTATCAACCTAGAAATATGTTACTGTATTAGTCAGGGTTCTCCAGAGAAATAGAACCAATAAGATAGACCAGATAAATAGATAAAAGATTTATTAACCATCAGGAGAGGAAAATATGCATTTATATTTTCTTTTATAATCATATAATTGTCTTTAAAATTACTCTTTGTTTTTTCATGTACTTTGAGAAACAAAACTAATTTTCAGAGGATCAAGAAGTTTAATACAAATCCTCATGATACCCAAGTACAATAGTAGAACACAAGTAACACTACTAAACTCCTTCTGTTTAAACTTTCATTTGGGTTGCTTTTTATATATTATCATTAAAGAAAATGTGATTTACACACATTATAATTCCAGAATGTTTTAGGAAGCTTTGATTGGCATACAGTAATAATTCAGTAACTACTGCTAACTCCTACTTTGCAAAAGATTTGTTTTGTATAGTGCAGCTTGTTTTATCTAGTTCATCCTTCATTTAACTATGAAAATTCTTTATCTTTGCTCTCTTATAGAACTCTAATTAGCTGAAAATGGAAGTCCTATATAACACTATAATAATTCTAATTCTAAAATGATGGAATAAAAACAGAAAACCAGACCAACACTCTAATTCACACTAAGAACAGTGACAGTAATATCAAATATACACTTGCTGGTCAATTTGATTGATTGATTGAATGATTGATTTCAGAAACATCCTTCAGTAGGTGGTATATGGAAATATACCTTACCAAAAAAAGGGCAACTTAAATACTATGGTCTAGGTTTAAGATATTAAGTTTAGGGAACAATGTGTGGGCTTGAAGAAAAACAAAATCTCCAATGAATCGATTGGGCTATCTTCTAAAGACAGCATAGCTAATACAAAAAAAAAAGAAAGAAAGAAAGAAAAGAAATGCGTCCCCCTTGGAATATATTTATAGTAGAATGAAGAAAATAACAAATTAATGTGGGTCTGGATTTAAATTCTTTATACATAATGGTCAAGGGGTTTTGCTGGGCTTTTAAATCCCCAATATACTCATACCACTTTGCCATCAAAAACACCATCTCTATGAACCTCCCCAAAATAAATGCACAGACATTTTTTTTTCCATAGACGAAATCACACCATTCCTACATCTTACATAGTTTATGTTTACATGTTGTCGTTATTATTAACCACATAGGACTAAATAACAAAAATTAAATCCTATATATAACTTTAGTTATTTTTTCACATTATAAATTCCCTCTCCTTCATGGCTTTGCTGTATATGAACTCAAAATAAACTTTTGGAAAACAAATGACTTATATATGAGTTTATAGGTAGAGAAATACCTTATTTTCAGACTTTAAGTGTTCTCACCACAAAAAAAAGATAAATATGTGAGGTATTACATACGTTAACTAGTTCTATTCATTCTACACAATATATATGTTTTCAAAACATATGGGGCTGTAGCTCCGTGGCAGAGCACTTGCTTAGCATGTGTGAGGCACTGCATTTGATCCTTAGCACCCATAAAAAACTAAACAACAAAAAAGCATGCTGTCCACCTACAACTATTAAAAAATTCCCTTGATGTATGTGATAAATATATACAACTTTAATTTGTTTAGTAAAGATAAAAACTATAAAATTATTGTAAATAAAACTTTGTATTCCTGCTTAAAAAAAAGAAATTGCTTAAATCCAACAAGTATTCCCAATCTTTTTCAAAATGTGTTTTATAAATGCCTTTTTATTTGGAACCTGAGAGATTTATTATGAGTCCATGACTTATTATGAAATCCTCACCACATATTTTCCCCATTCAGCTTCTTCATCAGAAAATGAAGCCCTGAGTCATATAATGTTGGGAATAAATCACAAATTTCCCAAGTCCCTCCTCATGCTTTATAAAGACTAGTTAAATTTACAAAACTCATCCAGGAAAACTTCTCAAAATTTGGTGAATGATAATAGTCTTGAGAAAGAGAACAGGCAGGTAATCTACTACTCACAGTACTCTTCTGCCTTACATAAACAATCTAACAACACCAATATAAGAAAAAGCCACTGACAATGATGGATCAAGATAAAAAAATAATAAAAAAAAACCTCTGTAGGATGGTTGTGTGATGGACAGTGTTCAAAGCACAAAAATGAGCAAAACACTCCCTTATCTTGGCCAGTAGGAGTAACTGCTTCTACATTACTGATTATAGTTTGCTCTATAATCATATAGACTATGCGCTTGTGCTTAGCTTGCTTACGCACTCACCTGAATTGCCTAATGCAAATAAAAATCCAATAATAAATCCTTTTTTAAAAAATTATTTGTAGTTGGACACAATACCTTTATTTTACTTATTTATTTGTATGTGGTGCTGAGGATTGAACCCAGTGCCTCGCATGTGCTAAGCAAGCACTCTACTGCTGAGCCACAACCCCAGCCCCCCCCAATAATAAATCCTTTTAAACAGCCATTGTTATGTGAGTGCCTGAGACCATCCCTAAATTCAAAGATCACTACTAATCACAGGACTTGGCATGTTATAGACTAATTGCTAAGTTTTATTTTAGTGAAAGGATACAAAGCAAAATCAGCAGAGGAGAAGGGCTCATTGGGTAAAGATCAGATTCCTCTTTGAGTGGTATCGTACTATACACAATTCCTCCAACAATGAGTTGTGACAACTCCTGTGAAGTGTTGTCTAGTGGAAGTACATAACATACTGATTTCCCAAGGTTTTCACTAGGGGTTAATCACATATGCACCGTCTTCCCAGCACATACAAAATTTCACACTCCCAGAAGAAAAGCAGGTAACTCAGCACAAACCATACTGTTTTTACAAAATATTTAGGCATAGCAAGTGTGTGTATCAACTAGGAAAGTTTACAATTAGGGCAGGAAATTGGATACCCAACAAATCCCCAGACCAAGAATACAAATTGCAAGCAGGTTTTTCTGTGTGTAGCAGCCTTGGACAGGCTATGTTAACTCTCTTTTCCACAATTCACCCCCAACCTTGGTTCTTGGACAGGGTGTCTTCATCAGTAAGATCCCAGTCAGCAGGACAAGAATAAATCTGTAGTATTGATCTCAGTTTATGCCCTTTAGGGGTCCTGCATTTAGCCAGTCCAAAAAAAAAAAATCCATTAACCACAGAGATCTACTTTAGACAGCTAAGTGTCTTTCTACATGAGTTTTTGTATTAACAATTTTTAGAGCATAAGTCAACCAATAAAGTATAGCACAACTCTGACCAGTAAGTCAAAGCTGACTTGAATGCCTTCCAAGGCTATAGCAACATAAAAACAGAGCACACATGAGAGAAGAACAATATCAGAGGGCATGAATGTTACCCCTGTGCCCTCTGGTATTAGGCAATTGTTAGTTCATCCCAAGGAAAGCACACATAACTCAGAATGTACAGATTAACAGGACCTCCAAAGTGACTTCCCCCAAAGGCACATCTTCCCAGGATTTTCAGTCTAGTCTAATTAATTCATTGTAGTCCTTGGTTTTAGACAGACTGCCTGAAGGCAGTCAGTTCCCCAAAATTTTGTTTGTCCATGATGTCAGTACATCTGTCTTGTGTCGATACACAATTCAGATGTGATCTTCATAGAAAATGCAGGATCTGGGACCACCCATACTGTCTTATAATCAGCATTGTCAGATATGATCTTAGGCTCAGCAGTCAGTTTGAATTCAAAGCACTCTCAGTAGCTTGAAGATAATACTTATGCTTTCACTGGGGAGGAGAAAGCTTCTAGGAGCAGTTCTGACAAACCAAGGTCTCTGGTGCACCTTATCCCTCCTTACCTGCCTCTCTGGGAGCCTGTTCTCTGTTGTTTTTTCAGTTGTTACAACTGAAACAGTTGTCTCATTCAGTAATCATAATTTACATTTTTCCCAATCATTTTTTTGGTCTCACCTGGATGATTCATCTGGATAAATTTTATTCAAGAAGGACCAAAGTATTTTCATGGAAAAACAATTGTTTTGATCAAAGCCTAGATTTTCAAAAATGTTCAAAATGTGTTTATACAGTCTCTACCTCTTTTGTCCTGGTCATTTATCCAATGACAGTCAAAAAAAGGATCATTTCTTTCTGAAAATATCCGTATTGAATATTTAAACTATGTTACTAAGGTGTGTTTAACAGGAGAAAGACAAGGAAAGTAGACTTTGGCAACCAATCCACAATCACAAACTGCAGCTAATCCAGAGTCAAATAGAACAAGTCAACAATATCCAGCCATCCTTAAAGAGTCAAGTGTCTAATTTGTCATAAGTAGGTAGACATGTCACAGCCCTGTGCTATGCTTCTCTTACTTGTAACTTTCAGCTAGAATTACAAGTTCAGAATATAATTAATCTCTGTATTGGAAATGAACTACTCAAAAGTTCTTCAAAAATTCTGTTAAATGGTCACATTAGAAAAATCCCTGAGCAGCCATATGTAACCCAGATAGTTTAGTCAACATCCAGGATGCTTTCACAGTATATATGGTCACAAAGAGGAATGTCTTAAATCTGCAAGTCTTGGTTTGTGTTCTGCTTTTCAAGTGGAGGAGCAATTTTATCCAGTTTCAATTCCGAACAGTTAGTGTTGAGGCTCAAATGGCATACAGAAAACAGCATCAGGTTTCAGATTAGAGTCAGGCATAGGCAATTAGAGACTGCAAATACAGAAGTTCAACCAAGTCAGAGGCTTTTCTTAGTCATCAGCAAAGGAGATACCTTGAAGGACCAGCTGTGTTTCAAGTTCAAGTACCAAGCAAGGTTTTCCTAAGCTCTTTTTACCTTATCATTAGAATCCAAATTGACTTCAACCATATGCACATCAGGACAAAAAAAGTCAATAGGCTATGGTGGAGAAACATTTCACTTCAACATGAGCTTATATTTTTTTAATATTTATTTTTTAGTTATAGGTGGGCACAATATCTTTATTTTATTATTTTATTTTTATGTGGTGCTGAGGATCGAACCCAGTGTCTCACGCATTCTAGGCAAGGGCTCTACCACTGAGCCACAGCCACAGCCCTTCAACATGGTCTTATTAACAAGCTAAAAAGTAATTTTTAAATATTCTAATGGTATATCTCCATCTGGATTTGCCTATCTTCTCACAATGTCTATATCTCTTTGTATAAAGGCTGTAATAAGGAATAGTCATACCAAAGATCATGAGTTACATAAATTTGTTCTCTTCCTTATGCTGAGAGTTTAAGTACTAATCTGCCCACCATCAGGTAAAAGCAAGGGAATTATGTTGCATTAACCTTTGTAGATTTCCCTGATCATGATCATCCTGCCACAATTTATGAAATTAAATGCATATACATTTAAAAACTTATTTTTATACATCTTTTTGTTGCTGAAGGACCTTTATTTCATTTTTTAATTTATATGCATTACTGAGAATTGAACCCAGTGCCTCACACATACTAGTCAAGCACTCTACCACTGAGCCCCCCAGCCCACAAGCATTTAAATTTTATGATAACTTTTATTATGCTTCCACATATAATAAACAACAACGTGGAAAGGTGATTTTTTCTCATTTTTTAAAATTTTAAACTAATACAAAAAATATAGAAGTAGTTATATATTTGTGTAGGACCATGTAATGTTTAATACATGTGTGCATTGCATAATGTTAAAATCAGGTTAAACATATCTATGTCCTCAAATAGTTATCATTTGTTTATGCTCAAAACTTTCAAAATCTTTTCTTCTAGCTTTTTGAAATGGACAGTACATAATTGTTACGTATAATCCACATACTGTGAAATGGTATCTAAGAGCTTCTTGCTTCTATCTAACTATAACTTTGTACCCATTGATCAGACTTTTCCCATCCTTTTCTCCTCTACCACTGTCCTGGCTTTTGTTAACGACCAATGTACTCTCAACGTCTGTAAAATCAATATTTTTAAATTCCATATATAAATCAGGTGGTACTTGTCTCTCTTTGACAAGCTTATTTCATAATAACTTAACATAATAATCTCATAATAAATATGTTATCTCAGATGACTGGATTTCACCCTTTTCATGGCTACATACTATTTCTTTGCATATGTACCATATTTTCTTCATCATTCATCAAATGATAGACATTTAGGTTGTTTCCATTTCTTGGCTATTGTAAATAGTACTGCAATAACCATGGTAATGCAGATGTCTCTTCAACATACTGACATCATTTCCTTTGGGTATATATCCAGGTGAAGATTGATGGATCTTTGGTAGTTCTATTTTTAACTTTTAAAGGAAAGTCCATACTATTTTTCATAATGGCTGCACTAATTTAAATTTCCATCAGTGGTGTGCAAGTATTCCCTTTTCTCCACATCCTTTCCAAAATGTGTTATATCTATTGCCCAGTTTTTAATCGTTATTATTATTTTTTGATATTGAATCTTTAGAGTTCCTTATATACTCTGTATATCTGGATTTCAACTCTTGCCAGATGGATACATTGCAAATATTTTCTCCACCCTGTAGGCTGTCTCTTCACTCTCTTCAGTGTCCTTTGCAATGCATATATATATTTTTTTTGTACCAGGGATTGAATTGAACTCAGGGGTGCTTAACCACTGAGCAACATCCCCAGATCTTTTAATTTTAAAATTTGAGACAAGGTCTCACTAAGTTGTTTAGGGCCTTGCTAAATTGCTGAGGCTAGCCTCAATCTTGTGATTCTCCTGCCTCAGTTGCTAAGTTGCCAAGGCTGGCTTTGAACTCCCTGTCCTCCTGGCTCTGCCTCCCAAGATGCCGGGACTACAGGTGTTGTGCAACTGTGCACAACAACAATACCGAATATTTTCATTTGATGTAATCCCTTTTGTCTATGGTTGCTTTTGTTTCCTATGCATTTAGGGTCTTGTCCAAAAAATTCTGCACTATCAATACTCCATCATATATGTGCAGGGACCAACTTCCTCAACAAGACCTCTAAAGCTTAAGAAATAAAATCAACAATCAATAAGTGGAATGCTGTCAGGTCTGGGGCTGGGACTGGGGCTCAGCTTTAGTGCACTTGCCTGGTGTGAGTGAGGCACTGGGTTCAATTCTCAACACCACATGTAAATAAATAAAATAAAAGTCTATCAACAACTAAAAACAATTTTAAAAAAACAAGTGGAATGCTTTTGGACAGCAAAGAAAACAATAGAGTGAAGAGAGAGCCAATAGAATGAGATAGAATCTTTGCCAGCTACTCCTCTGACAGGGATTGAGACTCAAAGTCTCAATGTCAAAAAACAAATTAATCAATAAATGGGCAAAAGAACTAAAAAAATTCTCAAAAAAAAGAAACACAAATGGCCAAAAAATATATGAAAAACTGTTCAAATTCTCTAGCAATCAGGAAAATGCAAACCAAAACTACACTATATTTTCATCTCATTCCAGTCAGAGTGGCAATTACCATGAATATGAATAATTATAAATGCTGGTGAGGATGTAGGAGAAAAGGTACATTCATACATTTTTGGTGGGAAATTAGTACAACAAATTTGGAAAGCAGTAGGAGATTCCTCAAAATAAGAACTGGAACAAGACAGGGATGCCCTCTCTCTCCACTCCTATTCAACATAGTTCTTGAAACTCTAGCCAGAGCAATTAGACAGACGAAAGAAATTAAAAGGATACAAATAGGAAAAGAAAAACACAAACTACCACTATTTGCAGATGACATGATTCTATACTTAGAGGATCCAAAAAACTTTACCAGAAAACTTCTAGAATTAATAAATGAATTCAGAAAAATAGCAGGATATAATATCAACCGTTGAGAGCCACAGCCAAAGGGGCCCCAGCAAACTTCCAGCTGCCAGCAAACTTCCAGCTGCCAGCTGATGATTGGCTCACAGCGGCCCCAGCAACATCTAGCTGATTGGCTCCTCTGCGGTGATGTTCATTGGGCTGTTTCCCCGCCCTTCAGACTGCCAGCTCATGATTGGCACATAGCGGCCCCAGCAACATCTAGCTGATTGGCTCCTCTGCGGTGATGCTCATTGGGCTGTTTCCCTGCCCTTTCAGACCACAGAGCTGCTCATTGGGGGACTTCTTTGGCTCCACCCACGCGACCCAGCCAATCGGCCTCAAGAGCAGGAGGATATTGGGAGGTGGAGAGGCTTGTGTTGGTGTGAGCGGCTTGTGGGAAGCCGGTGGTGGCAGTTGGGCTCTGAGGGTTTTTTCCTGAGGAGCTGTTTGGTTTGGCATGCGTGGTTCTAAAAATAAAGTTAGTTTCTTTTGACAAGTGGCTCCTGAATTGTACCCAGCCAGACTGCAGCAATCAACACCCATAAATCAAATGCATTTCTATACTTCAGTAATGAACCCTCAGAAAGTGAAATTAGAAAACTACCCCATTCACAATAGCTTCAAAAAAATTGGGGAATCAATCTAAGAAAAAGAGTGAAAGACCTATACAATGAAAACTACAGAACACTAAAGAAAGACATTGAAGAAGAAATTAGAAAATGGAAGGATCTCCCATGTTCTCGGATAGAAAGAATTAATATTGTCAAAATGTCCATACTACCAAAAGCACTATACAGATTTAATGCAATTCCAACTAAAGTCCTGACAATATTCCTCATAGAAATATAATAATGTGCTCTCAATGGATTCTATTATCATATCATCTTGGTTTGTTTGGGACACTTTCTTCTTCCCTTGTTTTTCATGTTTTCCATGTGTCTTCCCTTCTAGCAGTGTAGATCTGCGGTATTACAGTTTCTACCGTATAATCTTATAGTGTCTCTGGAGGTTCCAATGTCTCACCTTTAAGGGGGAGATCAATATTAACAGCACCCAATGCAAACAATATACAGCCTTAAACCAAATAGCTCCTATTTAGATAATTACAGTTTTATCACAATAAACAGGAATTATGTGTTCAATTATTATCTGCAATATAAACAATAGGTTTACAAAAGTGTCTACAGATTCTAATGGTGGACATTGGGAGAAATGTGGGGGGGGGTGTAGTGTGTGATGTTCATGAATTAGGAGATAAGAATATAGAAGTACTAGATCATAGAAAGAGTGAAAGATGAATCAAAAAAAGTTGGCTCTTAATAGGAGAAAAGATAGAAGGAGGTGGCCCAGTGCAAGGCTCTCTTCTGCCTCTGCAACAAAATGGTAGCTGTTAACACACCTACCAGGGATACCACTAGTGTACCTAATCCTGCAGGTACCTTGGGGATGGTATTCTGGATCCTGGCTGTTATCCCTAGATGAAAGCAGCCACATCTGTACTTGATGGCAGGGTAGTGTCAATCCTGTAAGTACCTTAGTGTTGGGCTTCCAGCCGTGGACCAATGTCCCAAGATAGAAGCTGCTACAACTAAAGATGATGATAGCAGCAGTGGGGGTCACTGGAGAGGGTGTTGGAGGTATCCCAAGATGGCAGTGACCACTTTTGGAGATATGGCTGAATGGGCAAGCTGAAAGATGTCTTTGAGCAGTCTCTTGGAGATGCAGTGCTATGGTGTATAGGCATGGTCCTCAGTGCCATGAGCAGTCCTGTGCCAGCGCCTGTGCCTGGGCTCCTCACGGGTTAAAGGGGTGGTCCTGGGCCTGGGCTTGGGCTCTGAGCTGATCAGCAAGACTGTCCTGGGCCTGCCTGGGCTCCACAGAAGTCAGCAAGACTCCATCCCTATTTCTTTGAGGAATCCCCATGCTGCTTTCCATAGTGGTTGTACTAGTCTACAGTCCTATCAACAGTGTACAAGTGTACATTTTCCTTCAGAGCCAGTATTTATTGTATTCATATTACATTCATATTTTAAATCATTGTTTAAAAAATGGAGTGAGATGAAATCTTAGTGTAGTTTTGATTTCCCTTTCCCTGATTATTAGAGATGTTGAAATTTTTTTTCATATATTTGTTGGTCATTTGTGTTTCTTCTTTTGAGAAATTTCTGTTTCGTTCTTTTGCCCATTTATTGATTGGGTTATTTGTTATTTTGGTGTTAAGGATTTTGAGATCTTTATACATTTTGTATATTAGTCGTTTACCAGAGGAGTAGCTGGCCAAGATTTACTCCCATTCTATAGATAGATCCAACCAATCTTTGACAAAGATGCCAAAAACACAGTGTATAAAAGATAGTCTCTTTAATACATAGTGCTGGGAAAATAGGATATGCATATGCAGGAAAATGAAACTGGATCCCTACCTTTCACCACATACAAAAATTAACTCAAAGTGGATGAAAGATCTTAATTTCATACTTGAAACTGAAATTATTGTAAGAAAATTTAAAGTAAACACTTTAAGACATCTGTATAGGTAATTTTTTTGATAAGGAAACAGAAGCAAAAATACAAATGGGGTTAAAGCAAACTAAGAAACTTCTCCACAGCAAAGGAAACAACAGAATAAATAATGTATAAAATGTGAGAAAATATTTTCAAACTATTAACCTGACAAAGGATTAATATTCACAATCTATAAGGAGCTCAAAACGTAATGGTAAAATAATAATCTGATTTAAAATGGGCAAATGATTTGAAAAAACATTTCTCAAGATATACAAATGGCCAACAAGTATATTTGAAAATGCTCAATGTCACTGATAAACAAGAAAATGCAAATTAAAAAACAAAATAAGTTATCATCTCATCCCAGTGAGAGAGAATGGCTATAATTAAAAAGGCAACAACAAATATTGGTGAGGATGCAAAGGGAAAATTCATGTACTATTGGTAGGATGATAAATTAGTAATGACATTATCGAAAATAATTTGGAGTTGTTTCAGAAAACTAAAAATATGACTACTATATGATCCAGCTATCATACTGCTGGGTATATATCTAATGGAAATGAAGTCAAAGAAGTACCTACATTTTCATATTGTGAAGCAAATTCACAATAGACAGAATATGGAATCATCTGAAGTGTCCATCAGTGAATTAACTTATAAATAAAATGTTATATGCACATGCACACATATACCAAAATACATATGATGGAATATTATATAGCCACAAAAAGAATGAAATTCTGCCATCTGAAGCAACATGGATGGAACTGGAGAACATTCTGTTAAGTAAAATAAGTCAGGCACAGAAAGATAAATACTATATATAATTTCTTATATATTAAAGCCAAAAAGTTGATTTCATAGAAGTAGAGAGTAGAATAGTGGTAGCTAGAGATCAGGAAGGGTAGCATTATAAGAAGATAGAAGGAAGTTTGTTAATGTGTACCAAAATACAGTTAGTTATATGTGAGGAGTAAATTCTAATGTTCTACAGCACAGTAGGGTAATGATAATTCACAGTGATTTACTATACATTATATAAAGAACTAGAGGAGTGGAATTTGTAGTTTCTTAAGAGAAAGAAATGATAAATGATGGGGCTGGGACTGTAGCTCAGTGGTAAACTGCTTGCCTCACATGTGTGAGGCACTGGGTTCAATCCTCAGCACCACATAAAAATAAATAAAGATACTGTGTGTTCATCTACAAAATAAATATTTTAAAAAAGAATATTTAAAAAAAGAAATGATAAGTATTTAAAGAGATGAAAATGTTAATTTTCCTGATTTCATCATTGCACATTTTTGCATATATGTATCAAATTATCCCACTGTATCCCATTAATATGAACAAATATTATATGTCAATAAAATTTAAAACAAAAAAGCAAGACCTTGGGGATTAAAAATTAGTACATAAAACCTAAAGGGGTAATGATTCCCACTACTTCTCCATTTCAATTGCCCACTTTTTCCTGTTCTTAAACCTAGAAAAAATAAAATATTATTACTGATGGTCCACCATATTCAAAAGTTCACCATACCCAAATATTATTAAAATTCTACCCAAGTAATAACTGGTAATTTTTTGCTATTATAGATTTGGATATACCCTATTTAGTGCCTATTTTAACAGCCTCTTGGTTGCAATTTGCCTCCAACTCCAAAAGGAGACAACATACATTTTCTACGTTATCCATGGGGTACCTCCACAGCTCTGCCTTATTACAAAATCTTTGCACGCAAGAATTTAACTGTTTCTGCCTTTCTCCAGAACACATATGTCATTACATTAATAAGACATTCTCTTCCAAGGAGATTCATTTGATACACTCATTAAGAACATACAAATTTTATTTAGCTTCACTGATGCCAATGGTTTCAAATCAGTCTATCCCAAATTGAACCCCCTCTAATAAAAGGTTCTATCATCTTTCCAAATTAAAATCAATAGACATTCCCATAGCACTTTTGAGGAATCCCTCATTGTAGAGGCTTTCAAAAATTCTCCCCACGCCTCTCAGAGTCCTTGGCCACTTAGGTCAATTATAATTTGCCCAAGGGCTTCTAATGGAAAAATGCCACCCTTATCTCCATGCTATACACCTTTAAAACAGAAATGTCGACTATATTCTGGGTTCTTCTAGAAATAGAGACTTTCACAAACCCTGAGCTTCTGACTCTCCATATCCAGCTGCCCATTATTCTCTGGGCCCCAGAAATATCACCCTGCAAGCTTGGCATGATTATCAAGGCCTCCTTAATACAAGATGGAGACAAACCTGGGCCTTCTGACACACTCCATTTGCAGGAGGGGATGGCCTCTCTGTCTTCAGTCCCTTGCCACATGCCATATACTGGATGATGTCACCCCTGCCCTATATCCTTTGGCCCCCTGGACAATTCCTTGGAATTAATAAAATAAACAGTAATGGGATTTTGTATACTATAGGAATGACATTATCACTATCCTAAATTATGGAGCTCAATTGAATGTTCCTGCTTTCTATCTTCTATCTTTCTAGCTTCTAGCATCTATGTTCTATGATAATGGATGATACCCAAAGGACAGCACAATTGCCCATATTTTGGGTGTTTACCTTAGCACAGAATGTATTGGCCTAAAGTGGTTTCATGTTCACATTTGTTACAAAGGTTGGTCCATTGCATTAGAATTCTCCCATTCAGGGTGAAGAACTCTAGGAATATCTTGCCTCACAGATACCCAAAATATAAGTCACAATCACATGTCTCTATACCAAGTAAGGCCACAGTACAAAGCCTCGACAGAATACTCCTTATCTTCTTTGGAGTTATAAACATCACTGATAGTAACCAAGGCATATATTTTACTTCTTTTTTTTTTTTTCATGACATATAAAATTTATTTATTTATTTATTTATTTTTTCATGTCTTTTTTTTTTTTATTGGTCGTTCATAACATTACATAGTTCTTAATACATCATATTACACGGTTTGATTCAAGTGGATTATGAACTCCCGCTTTTACCCCGTATACAAATTGCTGTATCACATCAGTTACCCTTCCATTGATTGACATATTGCCTTTCTAGTGTCTGATGTATTCTGCTGTCTGTCCTATTGTCTACTATCCCCCCTCCCCTCCCCTCCCCTCCCCTCCCCTTTTCTCTCTCTACCCCTTCTACTGTAAATCATTTCTTCCATTTGTATTCTCTTGACTTACCCCTCCTTACCTCTTATATGTATAACCCTGAGGATCGCCTTCCATTTCCATGCAATTTCCCTTCTCACTCCCTTTCCCTCCCACCTCTCATCCCTGTTTACTGTAAATATTCTTCTCAAGCTCTTCGTCCCTACCCTGTCCTTGTTTACACCCCTTATATCAAAGGAGTCATTTGGTATTTGTTTTTTAAAGATTGACTAGCTTCACTTAGCATAATCTGCTCTAATGCCATCCATTTCCCTCCAAATTCTATAATTTTGTCATTTTTTAATGCAGAGTAATACTCCATAGTGTATAAATGCCACATTTTTTTTATCCATTCATCTATTGAAGGGCATCTAGGCTGGTTCCACAGTCTTGCTATCGTGAATTGAGCTGCTATGAACATCGATGTAGCAGTGTCCCTGTAGCATGCTCTTGTTAGGGCTTTAGGGAATAGACCGAGAAGGGGAATAGCTGGGTCAAATGGTGGTTCCATTCCCAGCTTTCCGAGAAATCTCCATACTGCTTTCCAAATTGGCTGCACCAATTTGCAGTCCCACCAGCAATGAACAAGAGTGCCCTTTTCCCCGCATCCTCTCCAGCACTTATTGTTGTTTGACTTCCTAATGGCTGCCAGTCTTACTGGAGTGAGATGGTATCTTAGGGTAGTTTTGATTTGCATTTCTCTGACTGCTAGCGATGGTGAGCATTTTTTCATGTACTTGTTGATTGATTGTATGTCCTCCTCTGAGAAGTGTCTGTTCAGGTCCTTGGCCCATTTATTGATTGGGTTATTTGTTATCTTATTGTCTAATTTTTTGAGTTCTTTGTATATTCTGGTTATTAGGGCTCTATCTGAAGTGTGTGGAGTAAAGATTTGTTCCCAGGATGTAGGCTCCCTATTTATCTCTCTTATTGTTTCTTTTGCTGAGAAAAAACTTTTTAGTTTGAGTAAGTCCCATTTGTTGATTCTATTTGTTAACTCTAGCGCTATGGGTGTCCTATTGAGGAATTTGGAGCCCGATCCCACAGCGTGTAGATCATAACCAACTTTTTCTTCTATCAGATGCCGTGTCTCTGATTATATTTTACTTCTTAAAATACACAATGCTGCCTCCTCAGAAAAGACATTCAATAAAATGTTCATGTCACTGAGAAGTCCCAGACAACC
Organism: Urocitellus parryii; assembly: GCF_045843805.1. NCBI lineage: Eukaryota > Metazoa > Chordata > Mammalia > Rodentia > Sciuridae > Urocitellus > Urocitellus parryii. The sequence continues at coordinate 77,996,892 of NC_135547.1, forward strand.
AATTTAATTAAGAGATATAATGGTCTCCTCAATACCTATTCAAATTCCATGCAGTCTGGTAAATTGAACTACAAATGGATTTCTCTCTAACTCTAGAACTTAATCTCCTTTAATTCAAGATCCCTTGGTGACTCGAATCTCATACCAACTTTAAAAACGTTTCTTAAGGCCCTTTCCTATATTTAAAGGGGGATATATTTCACCTATACATATGTAAAAAAATCATTATATATGAGGTCTTTTAGTAATATATACCTCTATATTTACATAATTTCAATCATGCCATAATCTTACAAGGTCTGGATGCCAGATCAAGGACATGTACTCTCCTGGAATCCATTAACCATAAATTACCGTACAAACCACACAGCTGTCTATCTGATATGAAGCCCACTTAAGTCTAAACTTTCACTTCCTAAAAAAAGCTTCCCAAATGTTCATGTTTTAAGGGGTGGATAATAAATCTAGGCTTTATCTTACCCCTTTCAAGAAATTAAAATTAGTACCTCAGAGCCATTCCCACAGTGTGGACTACCTAAAAAGAAATAGAAAACTCTACTTAGTATATAAAAAACACATTCAGAGATAATAATAAAATCATTACCATACCCCATTATGAGAAAACCATATAAAGCATATAATAAAACATGCTAGAAGAAAATAAAAATTAGACAACAAAAGCCTGTCAAGTATTGCTGTATAGCCTGACTATACAGCTGAATATACAGTCAACATTCTGATAATTATAGGTCTGGGTGTTTTTCATTAGTTTATGATGTAGAGGCCCAATCCCTCTGAGCAAGCCATTGTTTCAACCAAACATGGTAAATACTGAAGCCCACATGCCATTAAGTTTGACTAATACAAGCCCCACACTCAAAGAATTCACTGGTTTGCCTGTCATGGACCAGACCAAATGGAGGCAGAGGGCTCATTGTAATTGGCCAAATTAGATGGCCTGCCTGTAGGCTAAGGCTAAAGCCCCAACATTAGCCACAGATACAATAATTAGAAAACAACTTGATATCCTATCAATATCATATACCCAAATCAGGGAACCATATAATTTAAAACCCATTTACAACAGAACTCCTGTCATTATGCAACTGGGAAAAAATCTTGGACTATTGAAAACTTTAGATTCTGCTACATTTAATGGAATCTTTTGTGCCACACATGTCCTGGTGCTTTTTTCATTTACAACACCATCACCAATTCCAACATCACTTTTACTAGCTGTATATACACAAACTTCTTGACTTAACATATATTTACAGGTCAAATTTCCAGGCCCAATATTGCCTTCAAGTTACACAAGCAACCCAGCCTTGTTATGATACCACAGTGACACCCTCTGGTGTGTTATAAGCACTCACATTAAATCCAAGTGGGTATTGACCTGGAAAAGATATCTTAGTCCCACCTCAGATGACTTTATCCTGGTCCAGGTTTTCACTGATAGAGATGATATTCTATCAGATGACTTTACCTCAGCCCAAGATATTACTGCTTGAAGTGGCTCTTAAACGCTGTGATGGAGATAACTACAATCTGGACACTAAAAGCTCTAGCCCAGCAGTATCAGTGACTTCTATTCCTCACTGACAAATTGGACCCAATACATTTATTTCTTTGCTTTCCTTCAATATTAGAGATTTTATGTTTCCTAAGCTCACTGTCTGCTTAGCCCATGATCCTTCAATGTTCATTGCTCTCTATAGTCCCATGACTGAAGGGAAATCTGATAGCAGTTACCGTTATCTGTGTCATTATAAAAATTAAAAGATATTACTGTTTTCCCTAGGAGGCAACTATCTCATCTCAGTTAACTCTTCAATCCCCTAGAGAAAGGACTACCTACGCCTCCCACCTTGTAGGAGTAATTTCCTTATAAAAGACAAGTTTGAAATTCCAACAGGGTTCAACCCCGGGCTGCTAAACTGGAGGGCCCCCAGGGAACAGGGAACAGGGGACCTTTTCCCTGCACACATCCGGAGCCCCTTCTGAGGCTGCACACTAGCCTGAACCAGGCTGTGAAGGGCAGGCGAGCCTCTCCTGCTGTGTAGATGACTTTAAGGCAGCTGTGTCCTGTGGGATCCCCAGGATCACCTAGTTTACTCAGTTAGTAGAAATATTATTTAAAATAACAGTATTTGAAACAATGTTAATACCTCATTTCAAAGGAAATCATAACTTAACAGCACATCCATATGGTAGATTATTCCAGTTATTAAAATGATCTAACAAAATATTTTAAATCTTTTAATAAAGCCTTTTAAAAAGAATTTAAAAAACATGTAAACACACTTATAACATATAAGTCATTATAAAGAACACTAATATATATATATATATATATATATATATATATATATATATATATATATCATATGATCAAAATGATATCAAAACGTGTCCAAAGAAAACTCACTGGAGAGACTTGCTTCAAATAATCAACAGTAGGAGTGTGGTGAGAAAAGGAGCGTGGCTTGCTGGGTGTCTCTAGCCTCATGTTGGCAGGAGAGTTGGAGGGCCCACAGGGACTGGCCTTGGCCTCTGCCCTATAAACACTTGGATCCCCGACTGCGGCTACGCACTGGCTGGACCCAGGATATGAAGGACTGATGCGCCACCCTCTCTCATTGCCCCAGTTTGCTGGCCTGTTTCAGGCCAGAACCCCGTGGGCTGCCAGATCTCATGGTCCACCCCTGTCCAGCCCTGGCGAAGGCTGCATTGAGGATGTGGTGCCTTTCGTGTGGTGTGGCGTGGCGTGGCGTAGCGTGGCGTGGCGTGGCGTGGTGTGGCGTGGCGTGGCGTAGCAAGAAGAATGGCCCCTGCCAGAACGCCATAGAGCCTGGCAGGGGCCTCAAGGTCCTGAGAGAGTGGGTGGACGCTGGAAAGCTGGGCCAGGCGTTAGACCCGGGGCTGTCCAGATCAGGGCCGTGGGTGACCTCTTGTTTTTGTTTGTGTTTTTCAAGGAGACCACGTCGTCCTGATGAGACAAGGCGTTAGGTGTTCAGGAAGGTGAGTGAAGTCCCCATCGACGACAAGGGGAGTTTAAGGCCGTCGAGGGCCGGTGGGGGCGGCAGGGACTTGGCGGTCGGTGAGGGACCAGTTAGTGGCCAACGGGGAGAACATAAGGGAGGCAGGAACGGTTAGCGGTCCCTGGGGGACTGTTAGAGGCTGACCCGGCGGGGGAACGGCTAGAGGCCGGCGGTGGACAGATTTGCCGTTGGGAAAACCGTTAGAGGGCGGTGGGGGTTAGAGGGCGGTGGGGGAGGCGGTTCGCAGCCATCAGGGAACAGTTACCAGCTTGGGGGGACTGTTAGAGGCCGGCAGAGGGTGGGGGCTGTTAGGGGTCCATGGGGGAACCGTCAGAGGCTGGGGGTACCGAGCGGTTCGCTGGGGACGTTTGGCAGGTGCGGAAACCAGGCCTTGGCGGGGGCCTGTTGGGGTCCGTGGCGGGGACCGTTAGGGGCTGGGGGTGGCACTTACTGGCCCACGGAGGTTGGCAGTGTTTGGGTGGAACCGTTAGTGGCAGGGACGGGTTAGGGGCCAGTGGGTTGGGACAGGGCAGGGGTGGGGACGGATAGCAGCCATCAGGGCGAACTTGGGGGTCCAGGTGGGGGAAGGGTGGTTAGCAGCCATGGGGTGCAAGAGTTAGCAGACCATGTTCTGCTGGTGTGAGTTCTGGCCAAGAGAGAAACAGCCGAGGAAGGCACCACGTTGGGCTCAGTGGCCGCCGCCTTGGGGAAGGTTCACTGGCCCTTGTGTTTCTGCAGAATGAGAACACTGCTCTCAACTTTCCCCCAACCCTTAAAAGAAAACTGCTCCATCTGGACAGTCTAGATGTAAAGACGTTGACAAAATATGATAAAGTAGAGAGAGAAAATAACGTGTTTTGTAAATGCCCATTTGTTTTAAAAAATCAGAAACATATTCTGGAAGAGACTTTGGAGTTGTTAGGTAGACCACCTCTAGCAGCCACATCATGTTTGTTCAGTGGGTTAGAGGACATGGAGCAGAAGATTGTGAAAAGGAAGAGAAGGTCCTGTGCCAGGCTGGTCAGATGTAAAAGATATTTTTCGTATTATAACCATTATTTTGAGTGTCCATTTTATTCCCCATCCATTATTGTATATACAGATGACAATGCTAAGTATTTTTTGAAATATCTAGTTTTTATTCTAAAGTGCCTAATACATGTCAAAATTAAAAGTGATAAAATATAACACATTTTGTAAATTTCATTTTGTTAAAATTCTTATGAAATTTTTTTAGGGGAGTAGCCCAAACCCCTATTGAGTAGTACACATTGTGTGCTAGTTCTCCAGAGAAGGAAAGGGAAAGAACACCATACTGATGTACATATAATGAGGCAAGAGAAACCATGGTTCCTTATGTCTATGCATTTTGTTTCACTTTACTGTGTACATAAGGTTTATAAAGGACAAATGAGTCTAAATCTACACCTAGTCTTTCTAGATATTAAAAGAGGTTGCCAGTGTCTGACAAAAGAAGAATTAGTAAACAATTTTGTATGTTTTATGTTAAATTCCTAAGAAAGATTTTCTTCTGAAAATTTTAGCATTATACCCTACTGGGTTGATGAAGGTCCAGAATGCTTTCATTTTTTAAAATTTATTCTAATTAGCTATATATAAAAGCAGAATGCATTTCAACTCATTGTGCACAAATGGAGCACAACTTTTCATTTCTCTGGCTGTACACAATGCAGAGTCACATCATTTGTGCAATCATACATGTACATAGGGTAATAATGTCCATCTCATTCCACCATCCTTCCTACCCCCATATGTCTCCCCTCTGCATAATCAAAGTTCCTCCATTCTTCCCTTGTCCCTCACTTATGGATCAATATCCACATTGAAGAAAATATTTGGCCTCTTGTTTTGGGGTGATTGGCTTGTTTCACTTAGCATGATATTCCCCAGCTCCATCAATATATCTGCAAATGCCATAATTTTATTTTTTTAAAGCTGAGTAATATTCCATTGGTTATATATACCATAGTTTATTCATTCATTTATTGAAGGGCATCTAGGTTGGTTACACAGTTTAGCTATTGTGAATTGAGCTGCTATAAACATTGACTGCATCACTGTGGTATGCTAATTTTAAATCCTTTCAAACTGCTTTCATACTGCTTTCCAAAATGGTTGCACCAATTTTAATCCTACCAGCAATGAATGAGTGAGTGTACCTTTCCCCCTACAATCTTGCCAACATTTATTATTTTCTCGATAATTGCCATCCTGACTGGAGAAAAATGAAATCTGAGAGGTTTTGACTTGCATTTCTCTAATTGCTAGAGATGTTGAACATTTTTCATATATTTGTTGATCAATTATATATCTTCTTATGTGAAGTGTCTGTTTGGTTCCTTAGCCCATTTGTTGATTGGATTATTTGTTTTTTTCTTGGTGCTAAGTTTTTTGAGTTCTTCATATATCTTGGAAATTAGTGCTCTCTCTGATATGTAAATGGTAAAGATTTTCTCCCATTCTGTAGGCACTCTCTTCACAATATTGATGGTTTACTTTGCTGAGAAGATGCTTTTTAGTTTGAATATATACCATTTATTGATTCTTGATTTCATTTCTTACACTTTAGGAGTTTTGTTAAGAAAGTCAGGCCCTAAGCTGACATAAAGATTTGGACCTACTTTTTCTTCTAGTAGGCACAGGGTCTCTGGTCTAATTCCTAGGTCCTTGATCCACTTTGAGTTGAGTTTTATCAGAATGCTTTCACTTTAGAGAAATGAAATTTTCAAATTAGAACTATTGTTATATGTGTGCAGTTTCAAGAATATTGTGTACACAGTGCACAAATTAAGTCTTTACTTGAAACATCTAGTCTGTCTAGATGTTTAGAAGTGTCCAGTGTATGTTAAATGTAGAGATGGTCAAATGTCAGTTTGTAAATATCTTTTTGCTAAAATTCATATGAAATATTGTATTTTGGTAATGGAACTGTTAAACTATTTCTCTGAGCAGTATAATATCATCTATACTTGTTTAATAATGAGGAGGTGTGAGGAAAGCAGTTGGAAAAGGGAATATGTTAGTGTGTTCATATTTGGACATTTTCAGACATAATTTTTAAAATATTTATTTTTTAGTTGTAGTTGGACACAATACCTTTATTTTATTTACCTTTATGTGGTGCTGAGGATCAAACTCAGGGCCTCACACGTGCTAGGCAAGTGTTCTACCACTGAGCTACATATAACCCAACCCCCAGACATCATTTTTTTATGTTTTGTTCATTTTGTGTTGATGTGTCTATAATAGACAAATGAGTTCCAATTTTGCAACATCTAGTCTCTATATGTTAAAGAGACTGTCAATGTATGACAAAGTAGTAAAATTAGCACATTTTATACATTTTGTGTTGAAATTCATAGGAAAGTTTGTCCTCTGTAAATGATTTTTGGATATGAATTTTTTCAACCATCTTTAAGCATTACATATGCCTATGCTTATCCAATGGACTGAAGTTAGAGAAAAGGGAGTGGGGAGGGAATGGTTGAAGGCCAAAATGATCCTATTAAAAGATAACTTAGGGGCTGGGGCTGTAGGTCAGTGGTACAGATCTTGCCTATTATGCATGAGGCACTGGGTTCGATCCTCAGGACCACGTAAAGGTAAACAAAATAAAGGCATTCTGTCCATCTACAATTACAAAAAAAATTTTAAAAACTCAATTATAGCTACTGTTACATATATTTTTATTGTTGTAACATAAACAGACTGGTGACAAGCAATGAGATTAAATCAATAATAAAAGGCTACCATTAAGAAAAGCCTGGGACCAGATAGATTCCCAGCTGAATTCTACCAGAAATTTAAAGAACTAAATCCAATCTTCTCAGATTATACCAAGAAATAGAAAGTGGACAACACTCACAAATCCATTAAATGAAGTCAATATTACCATTATATCAAAAAAAGATAAGGAAATTTCAAGGAAGAAAAACTATGGACCAGTATCCTTAATGAATTTAGATGTTAAAATTCTTTTTTTTAATATTTATTTTTTTAGCTTTAGGTGGACACAATATCTTTATTTTATTTGTATGTGGTGCTGAGAATCGAACCCAGTGCTTCACGCATGCTAGGTGAGCATACTACCACTCCAGCTACATCCCCAGCCCTAGATGTTAAAATTCTTAATAAAATATTACAAATTTATATTCAGAAACATTAAGAATATTATGCAACATGATCGAGTTGGTTTCATCACAGTGATGAAAGGTTGGTACAACATATACAAATCAAAAAATATAATACATCACATGAGCAGAATTAAAGGAAAAATCACACAATCATCACAATAGACGCAGAAAAAACCTTCAACAAAATTTGGTACATATTCATGTTAAAACACTAGAAATTAAGGATAGAAATAACTTACTTCAACAACATAAAGGCTATACATGACAAACCCAAAGCCAAAATTGTACTTAATGGGGGTAAACTGGAATTGTTTCCATAAAATCAGGAACAAAACAAGGATGTTCGCTCTTTTCTCACCTATTCGATACAGTACTCAAATTTTTATCTACAGAAATTACATAAGAAAAGGACATAAAAGGGATACAAATAGAAAAGGAAGAAGTTAGATTTTCATTGCAGATGATATGATCCCATACTTAGAAGATCAAAAAACTCTACCAGAAAACTTCTAGAACTGATGAAAAATGCAACAAAGTAGTAGGCTTTCAAAATCAATATCCAAAAATCAAAAGCTTTACTAAACATCAATAATGACTTTACTGGAAAAGAAATCAGGAAAAAAACCCATTCACAATGGTCTCAAAAAATAAAATATCTAGGAATAAGCCTAACTAAGGAGATGAAAGACCTCTATATTAAACTCATGAAGTACTGAAAAAAAGAAATTGAAGAAGACACTAGAGTATATAAAGACCTTCCATGTTCTTAGGCAGAATTAATATAGTTAAAATAGCATAGTACCCAAAGCAATCTGCATATTTAATGTAATCCCCAACAAAATACCAATGAAATTCTTTATAAAACTAGGGGGAAAAAGTCCTAAAATGCATATGGAAGAATAAAAGACCCATAATAGCCAAAGAAATTCTGAGCAAAAAGAATAATGCTGGAGGCATCAAAATATCTGATTACTATAGAACTAAAGTAACAAAAACTTCATGGTATTGGCATTAAAACAGATACATAGGGGCTGGGATTGTAGCTCAGTGGTAGAGCGCTCGCCTAGCACGGGCGGGACCCGGGTTCGATTCTCAACACCACATAAAAATAAAGGCATTGTGTTGTGTCCATCTACAAAAAAGATTCTATCTATCTATCTATCTATCTATCTCTTTAAAAAAACAGATACATAGACCAATTCGTTAGAATAGAAGACCCAAAGACAAACCCACACAGTCATATGATCCTTGACAAAGGCACCAAAAATCTATGTTGGAGCAAAGGCAGCCATTTTCAACCCTTCCTCCCTCCCCCTATTCCTTATCCTCTTCTCTTCTGGTATTCCTTCTACTTATTATTTCTTTAATTGGTGCTTTCTAAATATACATGCAGGTGGAACTCACTGTGGTATATTTATACACATATATAGTATAATTTTGTCAAATCTAATCAGCCTTTTCTTCCCTTTCCTTTTTCCTCCTCCATCTCCCTCAATCTCCTTCATCTGTTCCACTGATCTTCCCTCTATCTTTGGCTCCCCCTCCCCTTTCCCCCTTGCTTTGCTCTAGCTTCCACATATGAAAGAAAAGAGTTGACCCTTCATGTTCTGGGTCTGGCTTATTTCACTCAACATTAAGTTCTCCAGTTCCATCTATTTACTGGGAAATTAAAAGGCAACTTTTTAACAAATTGTGCTAGGAAAGCTGGATATCCATATGTACAATGAAATTAGATTAGATCCCTATCTCTTACCTTACACAAAAGTCAACTTAAGTTGTATCAAAGACTTAGAAATTGGGCCAGAAACTTTGCTAGAAGAAACCAGGATTGATATCCCAACAAATAGGCACAGGCAACAACTTTCTCAATAGAAGAAAAAATAAGCTCAGGAAATAAAACCAGCAATTAATAAATGTGATGGAACTAAATTAAAAAGCTTCTGTAGAGCAAAGGAAATAATTTCAAGCACAAATAGATAGCCTACATAACAGGAGAAAATCTTTGCCACCCAGTCTACTAGTAGTGGATTCATATCTGGAATATATAAAAAACTCAATAAAGCCTAACACAAATAAAAACTCAATCAATATATGGGCAAATGAACAAAACAAACATTACTCAACAGCAGAAATATAAATGGCCACCAAATATATGAAAAAATATTCAGATTCTTACCAATCAGGGAAATGCAAATCAAAACTATGCTGAGATTTACTCTGGATAGAATAACATTCATCAAAAATACAGATATAATAAATGCTAGTGAGGATGTGGGGGGAAGTAATACTTTTGCCTTCAGTTCTGTGAAAATCTCATGCTAGTATCACTTACCCTGTGAGATTTCCACTAAGAAGTCTGCAATCAGGTGAATTGGATCACCATTATGTATTATTTATTTTCTTTTGCTACCAAGAGAATCTTATATTTATCTTTCACTTTTGATAGCTTAATTATGTCTTGGGGAAGACTAGGTTGAGGTAAACTTTTACTTTCCTATATACCTGGATATTTGTATCCTTCTCTAAGATATAAATTAATATTTTTTTGAATAAGCTTTCTAACATTTTGGTGTTTTCAAGTTCCTCTTGAACCCAATAACCCAAATATTTGTTCTTTTAATACTGACTCAAAGTTCCCATAAACTTTCTTCATTCCTCTTCATTTTTTTATCCTCCAACACTGTATTTTCAAATAGCCTGTCTTTGATCTATTCAATTATTTCTTCTATTTGATCCTATATATGCCTTCTATCATATTTTTATATTACTTAGTTTTGTTTTCAGCTGGAGGATTTCTGTTTATTTCTTTTTTATTTTCAGGTCTCTATAAAAAAATTCTATTAGATTACTCAGTCTTCTCTCTGCATTCTTCAAAAATCTTATTGTGTTTTCTACAGCTATTTTAAATTCTCCATCTTAGAATTTTCACATATTCATTACTATCTGGTCAATTTCTGGTTAAGTTTTTAACCATGAGGTAAGGACATGATTCCCTAAAAGTTCTTAATGCTTGTTGTGTAATGCCATCTGCACATTGAAGAAGTTGGATTTTTTTCCAGTCTTGGTAAGACAGTCTTGTACAAGCCTCTCTTTTCAGACAGCTGCTTACTTTCTCTGAGCCTGTAGTCACTTTCAGTATGTCAGCATTAGATGGTGCCCTAAATCTGGATGTACCACTAGTCTACTCTTAGTGTATTGTTGCTGTTTCAATAGTAGCAGGCATTCCAAGCCCAACTTTGTATCAAATTCACAGCTTGGTTGTTTATCATGAACTGAAAGAGTGTCTAAAAATGGCATCTTGTCTCTTTAAGGCTCTCATTCAGGGCCAGGGCAGGCCCAGCCTCTTTACCACAGTCCGCAGCTTGTGGTCAGGAACTACAGCATTCTGTATGTCTCTAGGCAGAATCACCATGAACAGTCCAGCCTCAAGATATTATGCCACATCTTGGCCACTAATGCTGTAATGTTGTGTCACACCTTGATTTCCACATCCCACCAAGATCAGCACAGAAGTGGGTAGAATGAAGGCCCACAATTCTGTGGGATGAAGTGAAATAATGGTCCAGTCACAGACCATTATATGGTCCAGTCATAGACCATCAGGGCCAGAATAAAAGTTTAAAAGACTAGAGCCCCATGTCTCCACCTGACACTGAGGAAGTTCCAGAGGCTCATTCCATGGGCACTGGCCTGAAGATAGAGACTGTTAGGATCTTCCAGTGTTAAGTTTCACCAGCCTGCCACTGAGTTCCAAGACGAAGACCTGTCCTTGATATTCTGTGTTACTACACAGAATGGAGTCTTGATCTACACTCTGCTGCTCCAGGTTGGAGTAGTGTTGCTAAAAGCATTCCCTTGGCCAACAAGGCTGACACTAAGATGGATCATATCTGAGTCTTATAGATGCAAGAACCTATGCAGTCTCATGGGTGCATTGAGGCCCATCATAGCCAGCACTGACACAGACTGAAACATAAATCTTCCCACTGGAATTCAGATTTCTGCCTGGTGCTGGGTAAATCTAGATGCTCTGTCAGTGAACACTGGCCTGGGTTGATCTATGCTGCTCAAAGTTGGGGGATGGATAGTGGGGCTAGTCCTGTGGAGATAGTTCTATGGCCAGCAAGGCTGATGCTAATCTGGGTCATATAGAAATCTCATGGCTAAAGAGACCTATGGAATCTCAGGGGAGGGGGAGAAATTTTGTACCAGCCCCACTCCAAGGCTGATTGGGATCATATGACTATGCCCAAGACTAGGTTTTACTGTGGTAGCCTTGGTACTCATTTACAAGTCTAAAGCCTGGGCTTAATTCTTTCTCCCTTCCCCAAGTAGGAGGCATATTTCTCCAAGCTGTTCAGAGTTTAGGGATGAGTAATGCAGGCAACTCTTCCTACCTTCTTTAATGTCTTTTCTTCTTATAAGACCAGGAACTATCGTCTCACATCTGGCCTTCTTAGTTCTTGTGAAGGTAGTTTGGTGCATAAATAGCTGTTCAAATTAATGTTTCTGTGAAGAGATGATAGATGAAGGATCTTGACTACTCTCTTGCTCTGCCTACTACAAGAAAAACTAAATAGGGCTGGGGATGTGGCTCAAGCGGTAGCACGCTCGCCTGGCATGCGTGCGGCCCGGGTTCGATCCTCAGCACCACATACAAACAAAGATGCTGTGTCTGCCAAAAACTAAAAAATAAATATTAAAAAATTCTCTCTCTCTCTCTCTCTCTCTCAAAAAAAAAAAAAGAAAAACTAAATAGATAGGAATAAATCTAAGCAATAATATAAAAGATTTATACACTGAAAATTATAAAACAATGCTGAAAAAGTTAAATAAGATCTTAATAAAGAGAAAGACATCCCATGTTTGTTGGAGGAAGACTTAACATTAGGAGATTAACACTACCCAAGTTGATATAAAAATTAAATGAAATAGCCATCAAAACTCCAACTGCTTTTGTTTTCATAAATGAAAAAAGCTAATCCTCAAATTTGCATGAAATTGAAAAAGGCCCTGAATAGCAATAACAATATTGAAAAATGAAATCAAAGTCAAAATACCTACACTTCTTGATTATAGAACTTATGACAAAGCTACAGTAATTACACTGATATAATGACATATATACAGAGCAAAAGAAAAAAATTGAAAGTCCACAAATAAAACCATGGCACTATATATATCTATATCAAATTAAGTTTTGATGAGTGTGCCAAGACCATTTAATATGGAAAGGACAGTCTCTTTTAAAAATTGTGCTAGGGCTGGGGATGTGGCTCAAGCAGTAACGTGCTTGCCTGGCATGTGCGGGGCGCTGGGTTCAATCCTCGGTACCACATAAAATAAAATAAAGATTTTGTGTCCACCGAAAACTGAAAAATAAATATTAAAAAAATTTCTCTCTCTCTCTCTCTCTCTCCTCTCTAAAAAAAAAAATTGTGCTGAAACTGGATTTCTATATGCAAAAGAATGACGTTGGACCTCTACTTTAAACAAAAATAAACCATGTACAAAAATAAACTCAACATGACCAATGACTTAAATATAAAAGCTAAAAATCTTAAGATTCTTAGAAAAAAATTAATCTTCATAAATTTGCATTTGACAGTGTATTCTTAGGTAATATACTAAGATCACACACAAACAATAAAAGAAAAAAAAGATAATCTGGACTTAATCAAAATGAAAATTTTTTCCTTGGAAGAATATAAAAAACATGAAAAAATATATAGAATCAGAGAAAATATCTTCAACTATGTATATAATAGGGATTTAATATCTAAGACATCTGAAAAACTCTTCCAATTCAACAGCAAAGACAAAAGATGTAAGTAGACATTTCTCTAAAGAAGATATACAAATGGACAATAAATGCATGAAAAATGCTCCACACTGTTATTCATTAGGGAAATAGTAATCTAAACCACTATGAGAAACCACTTCATATCTAGTGGAAAGAATATAATTTTTTAAAAAATGGAAAAAAAAGCAAGTATTGACTGTTAGGCATTTCTCATGAGAATATAAAATAGTGCAGTCACTGCAGAAAACACTTCACTGGTTCATCAAAAAAAAATGAACATAGAAGGGGACTGGGGTTGTGGGTCAATGGTGGAGTGCTTGCCTAGCATATGCGAGGCCCTGGGTTCAATCCTCAGCCCCACATAAAAATAAATAAAATAAAGGTATTGTGTTTAACTACAACTAAAAAATAATTTTTTAAAAAATGAACATAGAATTACCATTTGACTCAGCAATTTCTACTCCTAGGCATATACCAGAAAGAATTAAGGACTCAAAAGATAACAAATTACTAATGTTTATTGTAGCATTATTTACAAGAGCCAAAAAGTAAAAATAACCCAAATGTCCATCAACTAATAATGGATAAAAAACTGTGGTATATTCACAAAGTGGAATATCTAGCCACAAAAGTGAATGAAGATTTAATAGATGCTGTAACATGGATGTACATTTAAAACATTGTGCTCATTGAAATATTCCAGACACACATGCAAGAAAACATGTGACACTTGTTTTCCTATGTCTGGCTTGTTTCACTTAACAAAATGTCCTATAATTCCATCTATTTTGCTTTAAATGTCAGTATTTTATGTTCTTTGAAGTGTAAATACCCTATAGTTTCACTCAAATGAAATATTTAGAAGAGGCAAATTCATGGAGACAGGAAGTAGATTATTAGGGATTGAGGGAAAAAAGTGGAATGTAAAATATCATTTAATGGTTATAGAATTTGTTTGGTATGATGAAAAATATTGGAAATATATAGTGATGATGTTATCCAACCTTGTGAGCACAATGAATAATATGTACATAATTATATACTATACATACAAATATATGTATATATAATATACATATGTTATGTATTTTATACACACACACACACACACACACACACACATATATAAACAACATCAACCAAAAGGTTGGACTAAGAAATAATTAATCCAAAGATAGAGACATCATTAAGACAGGCTATAACCTGTATCAGAACAAGTCTAAACAAATTAAAGGAATTAAAGCCATATAGAAGTTATTCTGATCACAATGGAATTATACTGGCAATAAAAATTTAAATAATAAGAAAAACTCCAAACACTTGAACAGTAAACAACACAATTTTAAATCATTCATGAGTCAAATATTAAGTGTCAAAGGAATTTTTTTTAAAAATATAGAAATAAATGAAAATACATTATATAAAAATACATTGGATTCATGTAAAACATGACTTAAAGGCAAGTTTATACATAGGTTATATTAGGCAAGAGCAAAAGAACTAAAATCATAATCTAGGCTTCTACCTGAAAAACAGTAAAACAGGTTGGGCATGGTGTCCCACTCCTGTAATCTCAACAATGTGGGAGGTTGAGGCAGGAGAATCGAGAGTTCAAAGCCAGTCTCAGAAACTTCACAAGTCCCTAAGCAACTTACCAAGATCATGTCTCAAATAAAAATAAAAAGGGCTAGGGACGTGGCTCAGTGGTTAAGCACTCCTGAGTTCAATCCTGGGTACAAAAAAAAAAAACAACAAAACAAAACAATAGTAAAACAACAAGAGCAAAAGAAATTCAGTACAGAGGAAGAAAAGAAATAAAAAGCAGAAATCAATCAATAACTAATAGGAAAATCAATGAGTGTAAAAGCTGATACTTTCAAAAGATTCACAAGGTTGATAAACCTCTATTGAGACTGACAAACCTTCAAAAAATATATCCATTTACCCATACCAAAAATGAAATAATGTGTATCATCCAAGATTTTAGATACACTAATAAAATAATGAGGAAATACTATGGAAAATTCTACATACATAAATCTGACAACTTGAATGAAATGGACTGATTCTTCAACATAAATTATCAAAATTCATACAATAAGAATATTCTTGGGCTGGGGGTGTCACTCAGTGGTAGAACACTTGCCTAGCACATGTGAAGTACTGGGTTCAATCCTAAGAACCACATAAAAAAACAAAATAAAGTTTAAAGAAAGACTATTCTTATAACTATTAGAACAAAGCATTCTGGGTGTGATGGCACACACCTATAATCCCATCAACTCAGGAGGCTGAAGCAGGAGGATCACAAGTTCAAGGCTAGCCTTAGCAACTTAGTGAAATCTTATCTGAAAATAAATTTTTTTAAAAAAACCAACAACAAACAAACCCACATTTCAAATTCTTCCATGAAAAAAACTTTAGGCCCATATGGTTATATTGGGAAATCCTAACAAATGTTAAAATAAGAACACCAAATTTACACAATCTTTTCCCCCAAAAATAGAAGAAAGACCACTTCAAAACTAATTTATGAGGCCAATATTATGTTCATTCCTGAACCAGACAAAGACAGTTCATTCCTGAAATGGACTGGGAAATTTAAAGGACCAATCTTTCTTATGAACTCATACAAAAATTTCAAATAAAATATTAACAAATTAAATATAGAAATTAATAAAAATAATAATATACCTGACCAAGTGAAGTTTATTTCAGGAATGTAAGACTGATTTGATATTTAAAAAAATAGTTTCTATCATTCTTATCCTCACAAGAAAATGCTGATGAAACTGAAAATCAAACATTCATCTTAGATCCATGAGACAGTTGAAGTCACAGGGCAAACTGTCACTGAAAAACTGGAGAGACATGATTATAAGGAATCACAGTTCACCAAAACAGATGCAGTTGTTGTAGTCTGGTAAAAAAACAATTAAAGAGTAATTGACCAAGTGCTAGAGCCTGAGACTGGACAAGCTTGAGAGACTAAAAAAAAATAATGGTGGCTAATTGTTATATGGGGCCTCATATTTTTTGTGACTTTTACTTTCAGGAACCCTACCATGTTCTCAGGATAAAGACTTGAGAAAAATTCCCCTGTGCTTCTCTTGGTTGATGAGAAACTAACCATTCTGAAATTAGCCTAGAGGACTCTATTACACTTAACAAAGGCCTATCCTCAAGATAATTGATTAGGCTTTACCAGAGTCTAATCAATTTGGCAGAGCCTAATCAATTTGGCAAATGGCAACATTCACACCAGAACACCATATTTTTCTTGTCTCACCTAATATTTTTAATGGAAACAGTGATAGCATACAAGAACACATGGGTGATACAAGGAGAAAACTGAAAACTAAAAAATAACCACAAGGAAATGCTAAAGTTATAAAACATTAACAGAAACGAAGAATACCTTTGATGGGTACTTCAGTGGACTGTTCATGGCTGAGAAAAGAATCAGTGAGCTTGAATATATATCTTTAGAAACTTCCTAAACTAAAAAACAAAGAGAAAAGATAATGAATATCTAAGAACTATAGGAGAATTAGAAAATGTGTCATATCCACAAAATGAGAATTAAAAAAGAAAAAAAGAGAAGGAAAAGAAATATTTGAGAAGTTTCCAAATTTAATGACAGACACTAAGTCCCAGATAAAGGAAATTTAGAGATCCTTAAGTAGAATAAATAAATAAATCCATATAATCATATATTATATCTAAAATGCAGAAAATAAAAAACAAAATGAGAATCTTGAAAGAAATCAGGGGGAAATACAGAGGAACAGGGAGAAGAATTAAATTGAACTTCTCTTCATAAACCATTCAACGAAGAAAAGAGTTAATTAAATATTAAGAAGCACAAAAAAGCCACCAACCTAGAATTTTGTATCTAACAAAATTATCATTTAAACTATCATTCTCTTCATTGAATAAGAAATAAACACTTTTTAAGACAAACAAAATCAAGGGAATTTGTCACCATTACATTTGCCTTGCAAGGAAACCTAGAAAATGTTCTTAGAATGACAATGATGTGGATCAGAAAATTGGATTTATACAGAGAAAAGAAATGTTACAGAGAAATAATACAAGTGAAATGAAATATTTTTTCTTATTATTTTTGATTGATTTAACATAACCATTTCTTTAAAATAATAATAGAAGCAATGTATGGGTTATTACACATTTATGGTTGAGCAAAATGAATGAAATTAATATAATATGGGATGAAAGGGAGAAATTAGGAATACTCCAAGTACCTACACATGAGGCAGTATAGTGTATTTGAAGGTGGACTTAAATTAGTTGTAAATGTATATTACAAACTATAGGGTAATCCATATTTAAAGAACAACAACTATGGCACTTATGCTCAGAGGAGAAAATATGAAATCATACAAAGTGCTCAGTTAAAATAAGATAGGGTGAAAACAGTGGAAAACCAAAACAAGGACAAAAAAGGGATAAAGAATGGAAATCAGTTATATATGCGGTACATAGTAATCTAATAATATCAGTAAACATTTTTTAAATGAACATTCTAAATATACTATTTAAAAACTGTTAAACTGGGTTACAAGAAAAAAAAAACAAGACCCAGTCCTATGTTGTATATGACAACTTCAAATAAAAGATTGAGATAGATTGAAAGTAAAGGGATCAAGAGATATACAATGTTAAGCCATGGGGCTGCCCTCTAGTCTGCATCATTCTCCCCTGAGAGCTGCAGCGGAAGGAGCCCTGGCTAGTGGCAGAGGGCTCCAAGAAGATGGTGGACACCCACCCGGGCAGGGGCATGTCCATCCTGGCATCCCGGTTACAGTGACCTACATTCGGGCCTGCACTGCGTCGGAGTGGCCATAGGACCCTTGATTGACCAGCCTCGAACCTCTGCCTCTCCTATCAGCGCTCCTTGCCACCAGCTTGCAACCTGGGGTGGTGGCAGCAGGAACAGCCTCAGGCGGCAAGAGGTGGCTTCTATGATGAAGTTGAAGCCCAGCAGATGTGGACCTATGACCACGAGGGCTTCAAGAATCAGCGGTGTGCTTTTGCTTCTGAAGCGAGCAGGAGGATGAGTGCTATTGGTGAGTAGCAGTCAGTACCCAGACTAGTGGATTGGACCGGGAGGAGGAATGGAGCCCGAGGAGGAGCTTGGCAGTGCTGCTGTGAGGGACGTTTATGAGGAGGAAAAGGAAAACTAGGAATACTCTTGGTCATATTTGAGAACTAAGACTGAAAGCACAGAACAAATGTTTACGTTCTTACAGTCACTAAATTATTAGAAGACTTGGAAGATTTTCTTAAGAAGAAAGTGATTCAAAGGAAAAGATTTAAGCAAAGTTCTCCAGTGTCATAAACCTGTACATGCAGATTATCTGGTGCCGGGTTTCTGTTCTCGAGACTAAAAGGCTCAGGGGTCACTCTAGTTAAACTGGGATAACTGGGCTGCACGAAATAACCACACAAGAGACACAAATACCTTTTTCTTTGGGGTTGTTGTGATGGTTCCTCTGACCTTAAGGGTCTGCAGAAAGAGAGAGAGAGAGAGAGCACGTGCTGACCCTTTTTATTGAGGAGAAGCTATTCAAATGAGGCAAGGGGTCAGGTTTCAGGGGGCTGAGTCTATCTTCATGATGTCCACTGTCAGCAGGTTGACTGACACCTGGGTAGACCACACCCAAGGGCACAGTAAGAGGAGGGGACACACACAAGGCACTTCCATGGAAGATTCTATCCTAAACAGGGCAAGGGGCTATATTACAAAGGAACAGGTGAGCATAGCTTCACCCATGGGGCTGTAGCAAGACACACCCATTTCTGTGACTGAGCGCCTCAGCACCCAGCTGGGGAGTGTAACTCAGTCACCCATAAGGTTGGCCTCCCACATATTCCCCCTTTCTTAATATAAAAAAAAGAATGTAACTGGGAAATTTTCTTTCAGTCACTTGGCTCTTGGTCCAAGGTCATCACAATCTGCTATTGAAACACAAAAAGAATTAGTAGAAAACATATTATCTTCATAACAGTCAACACAACAATCTGGATTATTATTACCTTGCCAAACACTCATCAGAAGATTTTTAATCTTTTCCCAATTTTATTGGGATGCATTGTGTTGGGTCATAGTAACAGACATTTTTATTGCCATGGCATTTAGGCCTCTCCATAAACCATAGAGCAAAGGGCTCACTCACATTATTTATTACATTGTCTTCTAGAACATCATTACTTAGTTCTCATCCTTCCATCAGCACTCATCTGACCATGAAGGAAGTTGGATGTAATTTAAGTCAAACATTAAGAAAATCCATACATTGTAAGTTTTAGGACATAGCCACAAAGGCCGAAATTGAATAAGCAAGGAATATTTAAAGTAGTTACTTTAGGGATTATGAGACCAGCAGTTTGTCTAGGTCTGGTTAATAGACATACATCTGTTTTAAAACCTGAATATTAACTTCAGCATATTATAGTTCTGAAATATTATCTGGCAATAATTAATGAGGCAATAAGTTGTATTCTCATAGGCTACAGGATATTTATCATTTTTTCTCTTCACTCTCATATTTAAGGAGTTAATTAGGTCTGTCAGTAATACAAATACCCTTGGAAAAATTTATTTTAATAATCTTTCCAAAAATTGTCCATAAAGGTAAATGTAGTCTTAGTCACTAAAGTCCAGCATAATTGGCTGGCTTGGGTTTTTTATCTGCTGTCTTGCATAAGTTTCTGTCACTGGTGTGGTCAATTTGTTGCTCGGCTATTTGGCTACCTCAGTCACGGGAGCTGGTGATAACTGGCTGGTGACAAACCTCAAGTCAATGTCCAGTAGCTCAGTTTCTTTTCGGAATGTACACAACTGTTACAGGGTTTGAGTGGGGCATGCCTGTCAATCTACATAAGCAAGATAATATCCATAAGCCAATCATCTTTTGCCTAGTGTCACCATACTGTGAGGAAACTCTATATGCTTGTAGCTGTTAGTTGCAACTGAAGGCTATTTTAACATTTTTTCCTCTTCTATTAAATTTATTGTCAAAGGAGAACCCTGATGAGAAAAGAAAGGAAAAGAAAAGGCATAGAAAAAAAAATGAGTACCAAGAAAGAGAAAAGCATCCAGACATGGTCCATTCCTGTAGCTGCATTTGTCTCCTGCTGTGGTGAGCAGGCAGTCACTGTTGACTGGGTCTCTGTCACTAGGGTTCTGATCTGAGCTGGATGTGGGGAGCAAAGCAGCCATTGGGCAGGAGACCTCTCTCAGAAGGGGAGAAGAATTAGGCCTTTGCACCAGTGGGGGGGTGAGGTTCTTTGCCTCACCTCTGTTGGCCCCCAAATTTTCTCCTGATGGCCCCTCTGCGACTGTGCCTGTCTTAGGTTGTCCCTCCCTTGAGGAATCTTACCCGTCACTGGCTAACCAGCCATTCTCCGGGGCCAAACAGGGTGATGTGGAGTGTGCATGGCATCGTCCCCAAGAGGGCTCTCTGTCTCCTTGATAGATAATGCCCTTGTGGCCTCCATGCCAGCATTTACCCTAGGATCAGCAAACTCAGGTTTCTTCTCCATGGAGGGCCCAGCTCACAGCACTGGGCTGGTGGGGATGTGTTCAGGAAGGAAGGAGACAGGCCATAGACAGACAAAGACACATTAAAGGTGGACCTGGAAAATGGGTCCATACAAGTCTTTTCATAATTTTTATTTACCTGACAAGCGTGTGAAGCTGCATGGCTATAAACTCTGTAGCTGGAAATTGACCTTCCTGGGCCAGGTTTCTCAGTCATTATCATGATGACTGGTTTAAACTCTCCTTTGATATCTGATTTAATTTACTGAATCATGTTCAATAACATTAAGACTCTCAATATTACAATTTAAGAAAAAACTTTTAAAGTATTTTGTAAAATCTAGTGTCTCTGGGATCCTGTATTCCCCCTTTTCCTTATTTAATAAATTTGAGTAAAGGCTTGGCATAAGTTATGGTATTATTAGTTTAAGTTATAGATAATAGTACAAGTGTTTAAATGACTAAGAATAGATTAACCTTTTATTGATTATTGAAATTTTTTAATATAGACTAGTCGATCCATCCTAACAATTTAGAAAGAATCCTTAATCTTTTTGAGAGAAGGTCTCAAAATCTCTATATTTTAGAATATTATCCTTTACATAGGTATCTCTTAATTGCCTTTAAAAAATATGATGAAGGTTATTTTTTGTGTAGGGAGCAGTATACAAATCTTACTGTATATTTTATGGACAATAGATCTAGTTAGAGAACTTATATAATATCAATGAATTTTTAAAGTTTGTAACCTTTATTGTTTAAAATTAATATATAACTTTAATTTGGAGAACATTAGTCTTAATAAAATGGTTTTTTTTAATTTTATAATTATCTAACAAACAAAATATGTAAAAATTAGTATCTCAGTGTCTTATAATCAATCAATTTTAGTCTCTAAGGACAATTGTTAAAATTGGGATTTAAGTTAGTAGTTCAATATACTTAATGTTTAATCAACAATGTGAATTTATTTACCAAAACTAATCTTTGTCTTAAACAGTAAGAATTATTAGGCAATAAGGATTTTACTTTAAAGAAATAAACTTACATTTTAATAGGTTGCTTATCATGTCAAAATATGGACAAAATCTTAGCTCACATTAGTATAGTTAAATTAGGAAAATAGCCTGAAATACCCTTAAATTAATTATAGTCAGTTTAGTATATATAAATCTCGTTTTTAATTGTTTTAACTTTTTACATCATCTGTTTAGATAACAATATAAAAATCTTTTTTACTTAGGAAAATGAATGTAAAGACCTTGTTTTACCCAAAGATGATTTTTTTTTTCTTTTTAGGATCCATGTGTGCTTTTTCTTTGTTGAAGCATCTTTTTCTTTTAGAAAAATTTTTTGGTTATACTTTGGAACAATTTTTGAAAACCTTAGAATCTATAAACAAATTATTATACTTTGATAAGAAATATCAATGAAAATAGTTAAAATCTTTAGATATTTTGTAGACATAATTATAATTATTTATCATCTTATGAGTTTGAACAGTAACTTTGAGAATTAGAAACTACTTGAAGATTGTATTTTCACTTAAAAGCAAATTTATAGTAAACACATTTATCTCAAATACCTGTAACTGAAAAGGCAGAGTATCTGATAAATGTAAATATAAAACATAAATTATGGGTTTTCTGTTGAAGAAAAACAATTAGACAAATATATATTAACTAATCAATTAGGCATGTGTTAATTATTTTATAGATTAACAAATATAGGTTATCTAAATATCTAAAATATATATATATATTAAGAATAAGAACATAACTTATAATTGTATTAACTTTATGTAACTATGTGATCTTAAAATATTTGGATCCATTTTAATTTATTTTTAACTAGGAGTGCACTCTTCTCTGTGATGTCACTTGATGTAACTGAAATAAAATCCTTGAGTATACATATTTATTTTTAATAGTTAGGAATGAGAATAAGGATTTTTTGGTCATCACAGGAACATTGCCGGCTTTGTTCCTGTGGCGAGCAAATGCATCCTCATAACCTCCAAAATTAAAAGTAAAATATAAAGCAGCATGTTTGATATCTTTCATCAATAGAACATTATTTAGTAACACAACTATAGAGAAAAGTCAGGTTATTTAACTCAGAACTAACTTAAATTTAGGACTGCAACATAGAAACCTGTGGAATTAAATTTTGTCTGAAAAAGATATCTTTCGTTAGCATTTACAGGTAGGCATTCTTAAAAATACAGGCTCTGAACAGCTCCAGTAGAAATCTGAAACACAGTAGTACAGGTTAGTGGCTGGAAGGCGGGGCTAGAAGTCCCTTCTGAGTGACTGTGGAAGAACCAATCGGAAGTGTGGGAGGTGGGACCAGGAAACCTGCTCTTCCGGCCAGGCACCCCATGGTTACCATGGTGATGCAAACACCATGGAGTCTGCTGCCATTTGGGGGGCAAAAGTTCCCCAAGTTTTCCTAGCCGATTGCATTTTGTTTGATTTTGTCTGCATTTTCCCCCGCCTGGCCAAGATCCTACTGCGGTAGCAGCTTGTTCTGTCTTTGCGACCTGCGGTTGCAGCTCCTGTACATCCTGCACTTTTTTCTGTGGCACGTGGGTGCTCCAAAGGTTTTTTAGCAGCAAACGCTAGCATTACCATCAGATCTTAAGTTAGTCTGTATTTGGCATTTAGGTCAAGTAATTTAAGGATTAAAAGCACTGTTGGCAGCAGGGGCTAGGACCCCAAAGCGAGCAGCAAGCAGCAGCAGCTAAAGTCTCTTGTCCCCAGCGACTGAGTTACAGCCATTCTGATTCATAGGACAATCAAGTAGTAAAAAGGTCCGTACATATTTTCTGAGTATTGACAAAAACAATAGAAAATTGAAACTTATTTCTCTCCAGGTAAACATCACATTTTTTTCTCCCTTTTTCTCACTCTCCTAGCACAAACTTCTAGAACATAAAGGCCAAAAAAATCTCCTCTTTTTTTTTTTTTCACGTGATGCTGAGGATCAAACTCAGGTTCCGCCCATGCTAGGCAAGCACTCTACCGATGAGCAACAATCCTAGCCCCCAAAAAATCTTTTGTAAAGATTTATAAAAACAATTTTAAAAAATCCACAAAAGCGCACTTTCCATGGAGAGGACTCAACTCAACAACATAGCCCATCAATCATCTTAATAACTATATTTATTTAGAGTCTCTACAATTATACCCCAATATTAAAAATTTCAACATCACAGATTTTCCTTTTATCTAATTCACTTACTTTCTACAATTCTGCCCACAATACTCTGCAATCCTAATCATGCTTAACTTCTGGAGAGAACTTTCAACTTCATTAACTTTCTCTAATATTTAAATTGGAGTCCCCTTAGGAGCCAGAATTTGTTGCTTTTATCCCAGCGGCTTAAAGACCTTTCGGCCCATGTTGGACACCAATTGCCGGGTTTCTGTTCTCGAGACTAAAAGGCTCAGGGGTCACTCTAGTTAAACTGGGCTAACTGGGCTGCACGAAATAACCACACAAGAGACACAAATACCTTTTTCTTTGGGGTTGTTGTGATGGCTCCTCTGACCTTAAGGGTCTGCAGAAAGAGAGGGAGAGAGAGCACATGCTGACCCCTTTTGTTGAGGAGAAGCTATTCAAATAAGGCAAGGGGTCAGGTTTCAGGGGGCTGAGTCCACTGTCAGCAGGTTGACTGACACCTGGGTAGACCACACCCAAGGGCACAGTAAGAGGAGGGGACACACACAAGGCACTTCCATGGAAGATTCTATCCTAAACAGGGCAAGGGGCTATATTACAAAGGAACAGGTGAGCATAGCTTCACCCATGGGGCTGTAGCAAGACACACCCATTTCTGTGACTGAGCGCCTCAGCACCCAGCTGGGGAGTGTAACTCAGTCATCCATAAGGTTGGCCTCCCACAATCTCGAAAAATAAAAACTGGGTTGTTCCCCAACCAGTAGAAATTCCACAGCCCCTTCTCTTCCAAATGATAACTTGTTTGTTATTGCCACACAGACAGCAGGGTTGCTGTCCATTATAAGACAAAAAGAATTGGGAGGACTTTCTCCACTGTGTGTGATCTCATGGGAGAGTTTTCCACACTTTATTTGGCAAACATCTGAATGATGCTCAAATACTATTTGAATTTGCCATGCAGGGACTTCAAATAATTTGCATGGTTTTTAGATACTTTCAAAACTTCTTTTAAAAAATTAGTATAACATATTTAATAAGCTAAAGCCATGTGAACTTTTTTAGATGCCTAAACTGTGCTCCCTCATGTTATTGGTATATTTTCACAGCTTATTTTTTTGTTTAGTTTGTTGTTGTTGTTCGGTTTAGGCCATTTGACATCCATTTTTTTTTTGTCAGATTAAATTACTTGTGGGTGTATTCCCTCTAAATTATTTTCTCATTTGCAGTAACATATTCAACAAATCTTTCTGTGGTGAGAATTGGTGAAAAATATTCTTTGTATTAAAACATTACATCCATTCCAAAACTTGTTTCATAGGATGAGAATTTAAATTCATAAATTGCATACTTGGCTTATCTTTGTATGGTCCAGTAACTATTTTGGCAGAGGACTTCAGTTTGCTACTTGGGGAATTTTTCAGCTCATTGTCTGAGTTTTCATAACTGGTATTATGTCACTGTCAACTGATATGGCTATTTCTCCTAAAATTCAATAGTAATTTAACATGAAATATTATTCTATAGAGTTGGTGATTTTTATGGAAATATTGTTAGAAAACTGCATGTATAACTATATAACTATATCTTATCATGTATAACTGTATAACTATATCTTATCATGAAGACTACATTGAATTTATTTAGTACGCTCAGTTGCCAATTTCCTTTATATATATCTACAATCTCTCTTTACATAGAATACCATGGAACCATATTTCCCTCAATGTAAATTGCTCTTAAAGCATTTAAGTTTTTCTAATTTAGTGTTCCATCTTCTGTTAATCTTGCATGTTTACTAGAGACCACAAGATTGGAGTCTCCCATCAGGGCCAGTCAGTGATGGATGTACTATAGTGGAGTATAATGTCCACCTTGCTATTCAGCTGTTCAGAGCTTAAGATTGTTAGTGTACTTTTGAATGTCTCATCTTTTATAGATTGTCCATAAGTACTGTTTGCCACAAAACTTTTTGGGCACTGGAACACATATGAACTGAGAATTACTTCATGTTGTCCTTTATACTCACTTCAAATCAGGCATCCCATCTAAAATATATAAGTACCCAGTCTAAAACTCCAGCACTTCCCCACAGGAGGTCAGAAATGAGTGGAGCAAGGAAAACCACTGACCAAGATGTGGGTTGGGAGAGTGAAATATCACTTTTTATGTAGATATTAGCCTTTTTAAAATACAATAACTGGTGAGTATAAAGTGGAAAATGTATAGTTAAAATATTTGCTCTATAAAACTGTTAACCTTTAAAATATAATACTGCTAAAAATAGAGTTCTTCTACTACAGGAAAATTGGTGCCATATTGAAAATGAGATATTGTGCCAGAAATGCAGTTGAACTAAATAAAAACATTATATGCTGTCAATAGGATGAGTAAGGTAGAAAAACTTAACCAGTGACATGTTCTAAATTATGTAGTATAATCAAATGTGATTATCCAGAATTTGTATAGTTTTCTTTGTACAGAGGTTATATATTCTGGGTATTTTTTTAAAAGGAAACATTTAAAATCCTACAAACTGACACTTTATATCAATCATCAATGAAGGAAGATTTTTTTCCCCAGTAAACTTTGAAATTTCTTTAAATTATTTATGTAACATACCAGGCAAACTGTATTGTTTTTACATATAAGACTACTTCTACGTGAAATTCTGTCACAGATACTTGGGGGGATTTATCTTGTACATGATATTAGAGGTAGCAATGTATGAATTTATAAGCTCTTGGACTATGACATGTAATATTAATGGCAACCATCTCTTAAAAGTCAGCTTATAAATATTGTTGTATAATTTACTTTTCAGAAACATTTTGGTCTAAGTAGTGCCATCATGATTTTCTTCAGTGCCATTTAGCAAACCAACTGTCTTTAGGTAACTAGCAAAAATTTGTATAATACAAATTTATGAATTTATTAATAATACTATCAATATTAGTATTATAAATTCATAAATTTGTATTATAAATGTATTATTTATTTTTATTTATAATTATTATTTATAATACTACAAAGTACTTTATACTTCTCATTGTTAAATTTCTTTCCTGTTCTTCTGGAACTCAATCTAGCAACATTAGAGGAAAGCTCCAAGGAGATTTACTTAAGAGAAAAATACATTTTCAGGTTAAATACTTGAATATACTAAAGATAACAAATAATGTCTACTATCTGAACCCTCCAAAGATTTCAGTGTTGAGACTGTCATTAGTGTTTATTTGTGGGGTAATTGAATAAAATTGGGCAGCTAGATTTTTCAACTCCATGTTCCTCATGAAAAACAAGTCATTATTTTAAATTGACTCACAAAGTAGAAACTGGCCTGCATGTAGTTGTTTTTGTAAAGACATGACATTTTTTCCAACCATCCAATTTCCTATTGATCACACCATTGTATAAAGCAGCAAAACTGAAGGGGAGGAGTGACAGCTATACACACTGAATTGCTAGGTATGGTCTTATTTGAGATAATTGGGATAAGAATCTTGACTTTTTATATTTGGAAACATTAAATAAAAATGGAAACATAAAAAATGAATGATATACAACATTAGTACTCATTGAAGAAGAGTGGAGTGTCTATATTAATCTTAGAGAAACTGGACTTTAGATGATAAAAATGAGATAAATTCTCCAGGAAGAGATAACAATATTCAATGTGCATGCTCCTAAAAAAGAGAGCATCAAAATACATGAAGTAAAAACTGGAAGAACTACAAAGAGAAATAAATAAATCTACTATTATAGTTGGAGATTTAAACACCCCTCTTTCAGTAAATGACTGATCCAACAGGCAGAAAGTCAATAAGATACAACTGACCTGAATAGCACCATCAATAAACAAGTACCAATTCACATATATGAAATACATCATTCAAGAATAGCCAAATATACATTCTTCTCAAATTTGTATTCACAAAAGTGGACAATAATAATAGACAATAAAGCATATCTTGATAAATTTAAAATAAGAAAATAGGCTTTCTGACCACAATGAGATTAATATATAAATTAATAATGGAAAGATAATCAGAGAATTCAAGAATATCTGACAGTTAAACAATTCACTTCTAAATATCACGTGGGAAAAAATTCTTAGAGATAAATGAAAATACAGACACAACATATCGGAATCTATGGGACACAATGAAAGCAGTTTTAAGAGGGAAATTCATCGCCTGGAGGTCATTCCTCAAAAAAAGGAAAAACCAACAAATAAATGAGCTCACACTTCATCTCAAAGCCCTAAAAAAGGAAGAGCAAAACAACAGCAAATGTAGCACAAGGCAAGAAATAATTAAAATCAGAGCGGAAATCAACAAAATGGAAAAAAAGAAACTATTGAAAAAATTAACAAAACTAAAAGTTGGTTTTTCGAAAAAATAAATAAGATCGACAGACCCTTAGCCATGCTAACGAAGAGAAGAAGAGAGAGAGAACTCAAATTACTAACATACGGGATGAAAAAGGAAATATCACAACAGATGCTACAGAAATACAGAAGACAATTAGAAATTATTTTGAAAACCTATATTCCAATAAAATAGAAGATAGTGAAGACATTGATAAATTTCTTAAGTCATATGATTTGCCCAGACTGAGTCAGGAGGATACACATAATTTGAACAGACCAATATCAATGGATGAAATAGAAGAAGCAATCAAAAGACTACCAACCAAGAAAAGCCCAGGACCAGATGGGTATACAGCGGAGTTTTACAAAACCTTTAAAGAAGAATTAATACCAATACTTTTCAAGTTATTTCAGGAAATAGAAAAAGAGGGAGCTCTTCCAAATTCATTCTATGAGGCCAACATCACCCTGATTCCGAAACCAGACAAAGACACCTCAAAGAAAGAAAACTACAGACCAATATCTCTGATGAACCTAGATGCAAAAATCCTCAATAAAATTCTGGCGAATCGGATACAAAGGCACATCAAAAAAATTGTGCACCATGATCAAGTAGGATTCATCCCTGGGATGCAAGGATGGTTCAATATACGGAAATCAATAAATGTTATTCACCACATCAATAGACTTAAAGATAAGAACCATATGATCATCTTGATAGATGCAGAAAAAGCATTCGACAAAATACAGCACCCCTTTATGTTCAAAACATTAGAAAAACTAGGGATAACAGGAACTTACCTCGACATTGTAAAAGCTATCTATGCTAAGCCTCAGGCTAGCATCATTCTGAATGGAGAAAAATTGAAGGCATTCCCTCTCAAATCTGGAACAAGTCAGGGATGCCCTCTATCACCACTTCTATTCAATATAGTTCTCCAAACACTGGCCAGAGCAATTAGACAGACGAAAGAAATTAAAGGCATAAAAATAGGAAAAGAAGAACTTAAATTATCACTATTTGTGGGTGACATGATTCTATACCTAGAAGACCCAAAAGGGTCTACAAAAAAACTACTAGAACTAATAAATGAACTCAGCAAAATGGCAGGATATAAAATCAACACGCATAAATCAAAGGCATTTCTGTATATCAGCGACAAAACGGAAATGAGGAAAAACACTCCATTCACAATATCCTCAAAAAAAATAAAATAAAATACTTGGGAATCAACCTAACAAAAGAGGTGAAAGATTTATAGAATGAAAACTACAGAACCCTAAAGAGAGAAGTAGAAGAAGATCTTAGAAGATGGAAAAATATACCCTGTTCATGGATAGGCACAACTAACATCATCAAAATGGCGATATTACCAAAAGTTCTCTATAGGTTTAATGCAATGCCAATCAAAATCCCAACGGCATTTCTTGTAGAAATAGATAAAGCAATCATGAAATTCATATGGAAAAATAAAAGACCCAGAATAGCAAAAGCAATTCTAAGCAGGAAGTGTGAATCAGGCGGTATAGCGATACCAGATTTCAAACTATATTACAGAGCAATAGTAACAAAAACAGCATGGTACTGGTACCAAAACAGGCAGGTGGACCAATGGTACAGAATAGAGGACACAGAGACTAATCCACAAAGTTACAACTATCTTATATTTGATAAAGGGGCTAAAAGCATGCAATGGAGGAAGGATAGCATCTTCAACAAATGGTGTTGGGAAAATTGGAAATCCATATGCAACAAAATGAAACTGAATCCCCTCCTCGCCATGCACAAAAGTTAACTCAAAATGGATCAAGGAGCTTGATATCAAATCAGAGACTCTGCATCTGATAGAAGAAAAAGTTGCCTCTGATCTACATATTGTGGGGTCAGGCTCCAAATTCCTTAATAGGACACCCATAGCACAAGAGTTAATAACTAGAATCAACAGATGGGACTTACTCAAACTAAAAAGTTTTTTTCTCAGCAAGAGAAACAATAAGAGAGGTAAATAGGGAGCCTACATCATGGGAACAATTTTTTACTCCTCACACTTCAGATAGAGCCCTAATATCCAGAGTATACAAAGAACTCAAAAAATTAGACAATAAGATAACAAATAACCCAATCAACAAATGGGCCAAGGACCTGAACAGACACTTCTCAGAGGAGGACATACAATCAATCAACAAGTACATGAAAAAATGCTCACCATCTCTAGCAGTCAGAGAAATGCAAATCAAAACCACCCTAAGATACCATCTCACTCCAGTAAGATTGGCAGCCATTATGAAGTCAAACAACAACAAGTGCTGGCGAGGATGAGGGGAAAAGCGTACACTTGTAGATTGCTGGTGGGACTGCAAATTGGTGTGGCCAATTTGGAAAGCAGTATGGAGATTCCTGGGAAAGCTGGGAATGGAACCACCATTTGACCCAGCTATTGCCCTTCTTGGACTATTCCCTGAAGACCTTAAAAGAGCGTACTACAGGGATACTGCTACATCGATGTTCATAGCAGCACAATTCACAATAGCTAGACTGTGGAACCAACCCAGATGCCCTTCAATAGATGAATGGATAAAACAATGTGGCATTTATACACCATGGAGTATTACACAGCACTAAAAAATGACAAAATCATGGAATTTGCAGGGAAATGGATGGCACTAGAGCAGATTATGCTTAGTGAAGCTAGCCAATCCCTAAAAAACAAATACCAAATGTCTTCTTTGATATAATGAGAGCAACTAAGAACAGAGCAGGGAGGAAGAGCAGGAAGAAAAGATTAACATTAAACAGAGACATTAGGTGGGAGGGAAAGGGAGAGAAAAGGGAAATTGCATGGAAATGGAGGGAGACCCTCATTGGTATACAAAATTACATATAAGAGGTTGTGAGGGGAATGGGAAAATAAACAAGGAGAGAAATGAATTACAGTAGATGGGGTAGAGAGAGAAGATGGGAGGGGAGGGGAGGGGGGATAGTAGAGGATAGGAAAGGTAGCAGAATTCAACAGTCACTAATATGGCATTATGTAAAAATGTGGATGTGTAACCGATGTGATTCTGCAATCTGTATTTGGGGTAAAAATGGGAGTTCATAACCCACTTGAATCTAATATATGAAATATGATATGTCAAGAGCTTTGTAATGTTTTGGACAACCAATAAAAAAAGCTGAAAAAAAATAAATAAATATCACGTGGGTCAAATAAGAAGTTTAAAGAGAAACTGGCAAATTTTTGCAGTAAAGTATAATGTACCAAAGTTTGTGGAATGCAGGGAAAACAGTGCTTAAAGGTCAATTTATACCGTAGAATGCATGTATTAGGGGAAAGAAGGTCTAAAAATCAATAATCTAAATGTTCCCTTTGGTAACTAAAAAAATAAAAGCAAATTTAAAAATATTAGAACAGTTACAACAGAGATCAATAAAATAGAAAAAGAATAGAGGAAATAAACAAAACCAAAAGCTGGTAATTTGAAAAGATCAATGAAATTTATAACTCTAGTGAGACTAATCAAAAGAAGATAAAAAATATTAATATCAGAAATGAAAGAGTGGATATCACAAAGGAAAGAAGCAAATGAAGGAAATAAAGACAGAGGAGAGGTGGCTCAACAGTAACACAGGTTTATTTGGGCAAATCTGTGGAGGGGGTCCCAGTGGAGGCTGAGATCTGCCTTCCACTTACAGCCTGAGGTAGATAACGTGACATGAGGAAGTGGGGGAATTTCTGTGGTTAGTCCATTGCTAGGGTGTTGACAGGGAAGGTCCTCTATTCTTTGAGGTGGTCAACTGCTCCATGTCAAATCAGGTGTTTTCAGTATTCTAATCCCAGACAGTGATTCCCTTTCTTTGTATGATGATGGAACATTATTTGAGGTTTCTTTATATGAAGAGCCAGTATTTTCTGGGCTTTAAAGTCAGTCTGAGTCACAGTGACTATGAAATGACTCATTCTAAGATAAAGAATATGTTTAAAAATGGCATTACCTATCTCAAGCTCTACCTAAAAGATATCACTTGTTTCCATGGATATTAAAACGATAATAGAGAAATGTTATAAACAACTCCATGCACATATTTTAATAACTTGCATGAAATGGTCCTATTCCTTTTATATTAGTCTGCTTTCTATTGTCCACAGACTAGGTGAATTATAAAGAAAATAGGTTTATTTTGGCTCATGGTTCTCGAGGTCCATGGTAAAGGGGCAACATCTGGTGATGACCTTGCTGGCAGAATCCTGACATAATGCAGGGGATCGCATGGCAAGAGACAGGGAACACACCTGTGTGTCTGTGTGTCTTTCTCTCTCTCCTCATAGATCCTATTAGGGCTCCACACTATCTTATCTAATCCTAGTCACCTCCTAGAGGCTTCACTTCTGAACACTATGGTCACTTCTGAACTCTATGGGTTACTCTGTTAACTAAATTTTATCACATGAAGCCTTGGGAGACACCCTTATTGTAGGGCCTGACCTTGGACCCTCGTGGAGGAATGCTTATCTTGCTTATTGTACATCAGGGAAGTCTTAACATAGAAAACTATGTTTTGGGACAGAGTGCTGTCAGAACACTGGCAAGCACCATTTCCTTGCTCCTTTGACAGGAAGTTATTCCCCTCTTGGTACAAGGCTGTTCAAGGTGGCAGTTTCTGAAATCTTGGTGTCCAGACTTCTGTAAGATGATACATTGTATATCACCTCTGGCCTATCACGACAGTTATATGTAAATTGGCACATACCTGCTATAAAAGCTATTTTTTCTGTGCAATAAAGCAGATGCTGTTCTTTGAAACAGTCTCCTGAGGGGTTTCTCCGTACCCTCAAGCTCTGCACAGTCAATGCTGGAAGGGCAGGCCCCTGGGCACACTCTGAAACCATATCTGAACCATAGTATCTTAAAAGACATAATCTACCAAAACTAACCCAAGGAAACAATATAATCTGAAAAGTTCACCAACTGTCCAGGGAATCTGATTGCTGCCCCCCACCACCACCATCTATAGAGACACATTCCTTGGTTGATACTTGTCTCACTTTCTGAATTCCTGTGGGGAAAGCAGGTCAGTTCATCTTGGGCTAATTCCCCCACACTGTCAGGCAATCTTGAGAAGGATTTTGGAATCATCTAGATAGTAGAGGTACCACAAGGGGTCCTACCTGGAAAACAGACACCTGTAGCCCTGAAGTTCTTGTTTTCCCTCTGTCTCTTAACAAGGCAAGGAGATACCCAACTGGCAGGCTCAGAAAATTTAACTTAGTATCAAAATGGGTAAAAGAGCCTTCAGGAAGGAATGTAAGATTCCTTCCCAGGTACCCCCAATTTGAGAGAGAACGGAACTAACCAAAATCCCAGTCACCCAAGGCCAGAACATCTGAGCTATAAGGAATAAGGATGTAATAACAGCCATAATCATTAAGGTATCTGTAACACTGTTTCATTTTCTGTACTTTTAAATCTGGCTCCCCAGCAGTTCACTATAACAGCCTTATGCTGTCTTTCCCTTTCCACCTAACTTGGAGATTCTCTATGGAGACCTCTCTTCCCTGTCCAGATTATCTGACTCTTATCCAAACTACTGGGAATAAGAAACCTGAAAGTGAACAAGTCTAAGGGAGATTGTAGGGGCCAAAAATGTGACTGTGAGTTTTACTTTTAGGGGTGAAATAATCTCTTCAGGAATCTCGGCCTTGTAATCTGAGTTTAAAGGCAGGATAATTATGTTGCACTCCCAAAGTGCCTATCATTCATCTGGTCTGGGTTGGGTTGGTCTTGAAGTATGCTCTGGTTTAATGTATTTATTAATCGCTATATGATTTCTTGTACCTAATAGTCTGTTCATTCATCTGTGCCTTACTTATTAGTCTGTGTTTGAGATAACAGGCTTGATAGAGGCTAAGGGATTTGGTGGCTGCAGCAATATAGTCTTATTAAAAGTTTTTCTGCATGAGGAGTCTTTTTACTGCTAAGAAAAGAGATAAATGCTCACTCTAGTGCATTATTGGTGTTTCCAGGTGACTAAGGTCTTGACAGAGGTGCCAGGGTAACTTGCCACAATGTGAAGTGATCTCATAAGGAACCACTTCAGAAGAACCTACCTTATTTCTGAGTTGGAAGAAACTACAAGAGCTCATCAGGGAAGTGCACATAAGATCACTCCACACCTTGAGCAACACCTCACCTCTAGGTGCCTAGGGTTTTTCATTAGGCATAAAAGGGAATATTCAAATCATTAGTGACTCTCTGGGAAGGAATTCCTGTAAGTGTCACATGATTTATCTAAAACATTTCCTGAGCACTGACTCTTGGCTCTGGACACCAGATTAGCCTCTCACAAAATGGGTCATACAGATAGTATTGGGCAGAATTTAATTCAAACTTATCAAGGTAAACTCCTGCCAGAACTCCCAGGAATAGTTCTAGTGGGAGTTCCCATGGCTGCTCTCTCTTTTTTGCAGGGGTTTTACCTGCACATTTTAATATAATTAAGCTCATGTTAACAACTTATGCCCTTTTCCTACAGAATTCACTTTTGGTTTTGGATGCCTAGTTTAATGTTTTCTTTGATTGGCAAGCTAGTTTAAAATATTCTTATAAACACCTTTAAATCAAGTCTTAAAACAGCAGTTAGAGTTAATACATAAGGTCCTTTATCACTCTAATTTCATTCCTCTGCCTATTTTAAATCTGTTGATTTTTTTTTAGTTTTATTGATTTCATTTTTTTAAATACATGACAACAGAATGTATTACAATTCTTATTACACATATAGAGTGCAATTTTCATATCTTTGTATATAGAGTATGTTCACGCCAATTCATTTCTTTATACATGTACTTTGGTGGGGTTTTTTGCATTATATTCTTATTACACATATATACCACAATTTTTCATATCTCTGATTGTATATAAAGTATGTTGACACCCAATTCAAGTCTTCATACATATAATTTGGATAATGATGTCTATCACATTCCACCAACCTTGCTAATCCCCTGCCCCTCCCTTTCCCTCCCACCCCTCTTCCCTATCTAGAATTCATCTAATCCTCCCATGCTTCCCCTCCCTACCCCACTATGAGTCAGCCACCTTATATCAGAGGAAACATTTGGCATTTGTTTTTTGGGGATTGGGTAACTTAGCATTATCTCCACCGCCATCCATTTACCTGCAAATGCCATGATTTTGTTCTTTTTTAATGCTGAGTAAAATTCTATTGTGTGTATATGCCACATTTTTTTTATCCATTCATCCACTGAAGGGCATCTAGGTTGGCTCCACAGTTTAGCTATTGTGAATTGTGCTGCTATAAACACTGATGTGGCTGTGTTCCTGTAGTATGCTGTTTTTAAGTCCTTTGGGCATAGTCTGAGGAGAGGGATAGCTGGGTCAAATGGTGGTTTCATTCCCAGATTTCCAAGGAATCTCCATACTGCTTTCCATATTGACTACAGCAATTTGCAGTTCCACCAGCAATGTATGAGTGTACCTTTTCCCCCACATCCTCTCCAACATTTATTGCTGTTTGTCTTCATAACAGCTGTCATTTTGACTGGAGTGAGATGATATCTTAGAGTAGTTTTGATTTGCATTTCTCTGATTGCTAGAGATGATGAGCACTTTTTCATATATTTGTTGATTGATTGTATATCCTCTTCTGAGAAGTGTCTGTTCAGGTCCTTGGCCCATTTGTTGATTGGGTGATTTGTTTTTTCGGTGCTTAGCTTTTTGAGTTCTTTATATATCCTGTCCAATGTGTGAGGGGTAAAATTTTGCTCCCAGGATGTAGGCTCTATGTTCACCTCACAGATTGTTTATTTTGCTGAGAAGAAACTTTTTAATTTGATTCCATCCCATTTATTGATTCTTGGTTTTAATTCTTACGCTATAGGAGTCTTATTAAGGAAGTTGGGGCCTAATCCCACATGATGAAGATTAGGGCCGACTTTTTTCTTCTAATAGACACAGAGTCTCTGGTTTAGTTCTTAGGTCCTTGATCCATTTTGAGTTATAGTTTGTCATTTCAACCATGTCTAGCTAAAATGCAAACATCTAAGTGTTAACTCCTAGACTCATTTGAAACTCAGAAAAAAAAATGCTATGGGAATTGCTTTACCTGAAGAAATGTGGACCACAGCCTATGTAAGACTGGCAAATGAAAATCATAAACTTTAACCATATGAATAAATGACCTTAACTTGTTTCATTTGGTCATGAATATAATTTGGATTCAGCTCCCTTTTTATAAACTGGTAATTTTTTATTACTATAGAGCTCTGTTTCATTACTTAAATTGTAATGTGAAAGCAATGTGATATTCATTTGTGCGTATATATGTTTCTGTGTGTTACCTTTGAACATCTGGTATATGATGCCTGTAGATGATAAAATCTCTCAAGGAATTCTATTTAAATTGGCTTACAGATCAATGAGTGCTCACATCAATTAAAACTAGTAATTTAACTCAAATAACTTTAATTTAAATTGTTAATACATTTTGTACTGGGTTTGGTGACCAATCTGTTAGCCATCATAAAAGTGCAACTTTTGGGCTGGGGAAAACTTTTGGGCTCAGAGGAAAGAGTGCTTGCCTAGCTTGCATGAGGCACTGGGTTCGATCCTTTGCACCACATAAAAATAAAATAAAGATATTGTCTCTACCTACAACTAAAAAATAAATGTTTTTAAAAAGTGTAACTTTTATCGAAGAAAAAGTATATAGATAAAAGTTCAAAGCAATGTCTATTGCTTCCTGTGTTTCAAGTACAACTTAACTTTTAGAGTCTTTCTTTTGACAAGAAGATAACAAAATAATAACTACACTTGTCTAATAGCTCAGTTTTCATAAGCAATCTAGGAATAATTATTAAAAATAAATAAACTCAAGGGTATTGAGAAGTTAATCATGATATATAGGTGACTGAACATGATTGACAGTGACTAGAGTAGCCATTTCATAGTACATGCTATCCATGGTTGGGCCCAAATACCTGATATATCAAGGCACTTTCATTTGCCAAATGACCCTTAGGAATCAAGGTTGATAGGAGGAAAGAATGGCTTAATGCAGCAATAGATATATTGTACAAACTCAAGGACAGAAAAGCTTTAATAAATATACATACTCATATTACTGGCCTGCTCCCTATGAGCATCTGGGGGCTCTGAACATTTCCCACAGATCATCTGTGTCTATGCTATACATCCAGATGCAATACTGCCAGAGTTGATACATGTATAGAGAGTGCTGCTGTTTTGTATGCTGCATGCATTAAACCAGGGTAGAGGATATCTCTTTTTCACAGTTTAAGAAGTCTCTAGCTCTCCTAACTTGGTTGATCCTATTGACCTCTAGACCTGTGGTCACAGCTTGTGCCCCGAGTGTGCTAAAGGAAATAACAAGTCAGCCGCAAGTCAGCCTCCTGGTCTAGCATGCCATTTTGCAGCTAGTTTTAGAAATCATTTATGAACCATGCCAGCCCACTCCTCCCAGATACTGCTGCTATATTGTTTAAAAGACATGATGTCACCAGTATTAATTAGTAGATATAAAATATCTAAGTCATTTCTAAATAAGTTAAAATACTGAAATATCAATTACTAAATATGAATTAAGTACTTGGCTTCTCAAATTTTATTTAAAAGGGCAATATATTCTTGCCTATAAATACATGTGTTTTCATAAATTATTGCTAAGTGGCAAACAAGTGTGAATTACATGTATGGGTCTTCTCTAAAAATAAGGTTAGTAAGAGTTTAAAAAATCTAATTTATGCATATATTTGCATGTCTACAAAGAACACAAAAAGAAATTAAGATGTGTTTGAGGGCAAAAAATAAAGGCAAAAGTATATTTTTATTGATTAAAAGATAAAATAATTTTTTATGAAAAAGGATTTTGTGTAGTATAAAATTTTGTCCTAAAGTAAAATTATTGAATTGTTCCAAAATGGAAAGAAACAAAGGGAGAAACTAAAGGTTTAAGAAAATTTCAGAGGGTCTGAGTAGGTAACAGATTTGTAAAGGATGAGTCTTATGAAAGAAACTTTTTGCGTTTGATTGAGATGACTATAATTAGAAAAAGTATATTTTTTCTAAAAATTGAACATTAATACATGGATTTAAATACAGAATATAATTCTCTATGCTCAAATTAACAAAGGTTTCTTGGAATTCTGACCTGTTCTTAGTAAAACTTATATAAGTTTGATGTTTCTGGTATATGCTGTCAGTTGTGATTGTTATTTTAAAATACTGTACACAGTAAAAATAACTTGTGTCAATTGCTGAACTTTCATCAGTTTTAATCAGGGATATTCTCAAGTCTTGTAATTCACAGTTTTGCCTCTTCTCTAAAGCATTTGCAGTCATATTTATGAAACACGAGTGCTATTAAACTAAACTAATTTTATAAACAAAAAAGCTAATTCTTTGATTATCTTTGGTAAAAAGTGTTATGACTATAGAAAATGATGTTTCTTGATTCAAAACTTTTACAATCTGCATTTTTACTCTTTTTTTGTTCTAATCAGTTATGCATGACAGTAGAATGCATTTTGACATATTGTACACAAATGGAGCACGACTTCTCATTTCTCTGGTGGTACAAGGTGCAGAGTCACTCCAGTAGTGTAATCATACATGTAATAATGTCTGTCTCATTCTACCATCCTTCCCATCCCCACAGCCCCACACCTCCCCTCTACACAAACCAAAGTCCCTTCATTCTTCTTTATCCCCTGCCCCACTATGGATCAGCATCCACTTTTCAGAGAACACATTCAGCCTTTGGTTTTTTGGGATTGGCTTATTTCACTTAGCATGATATTCTCTAGTTTCATCCATTTACCTTCAAATATCATAATTTCATTCTTCTTTAAGGCTGAGTATTATTCCATTGTGTGTATGTACCACATATTCTTTATCCATTCATCTGTGGAAGGGCATCTAGATTGGTTCCATAGTTTAGCTATTATGAATTGAGCTGCTATAAACATTGATGTGGCTGCATTACTGTAGTATGCTGATTTTAAATCCTTGAGGTAAAGACTAAGGAGTAGGATAGCTGGGTCAAATGGTGGTTCCATTCCAAGTTTTCTGAGATATCTCCATACTGCTTTCCATGGTTGTTTCATCAATTTGCAGTCCCACTAGCAATGTATGAGTCATGTACCTTATCCCCCACGTCCTTGCCAACACTTATTATTGCTTGTATTCTTGATAATTGCCATTCTGACTGAAGTGAGATGAAATCTTAATTTTAAATTGCATTTCTGTAATTGCTAGAGAAGAGGAACATTTTTTTCATATGTTGATCAGTTATATTTTTTTCTTCTGTGAAGTTCCTTAGCCCATTTATTGATTGGGTTATTTGTGGGCTTTTTTTTTTTTGGTGTTAAGTTTCATATTTTACTCCTATTGGTTTTGTTTTGTATTTTCCTTTTTAAACTTTGTCCCTGTTGCCCATCAAAATTTTACAGAAGTAGAATTCCTAGTGCTGGCCCAGTGTTTTGAGATGATACCCATCACAACTTACAGAGTTAAACAAAACATATAGAGTTAAACTTAACAATAGATTACAGGTAACCTTAGTCTGAGAACAACTCTCCTAAGTCAATTTGTTGTTCAAAATTGGATAAAAGTATTATGACACTGACTACTACTCATCATCCACTTCCTCTCTAACAAC
Source organism: Urocitellus parryii (assembly GCF_045843805.1). Classification (NCBI taxonomy): domain Eukaryota; kingdom Metazoa; phylum Chordata; class Mammalia; order Rodentia; family Sciuridae; genus Urocitellus; species Urocitellus parryii. The sequence continues at coordinate 78,036,710 of NC_135547.1, forward strand.
TGGAACGGCTCCATCCTGGAAATGAGGGATAATCAAAACCTAACTGTAAGATCGTTGATCAGCAGTGTTTTCAGAAAACAAGGCTGGGCCCTGTAGAAGAAGTGTGAAAGTTGTCGGAATCAAAATGGAGTAACTTGTATCACTTGTGCGAAAAAGTAGGTAAAGCTAGGATATTATGAAACAAGGATCCTTATACATCCTTATTGTCCTTTATAATAAATATTACAAAATATTCTACACAACCTTATGCAGAAAATACTTCCATTGACTGCCCAGCAACTGTCTATCACCTTTGGACTCATTATTAGTCATTGTGGCCAAGGATGATTATTCAGAATATCTGATGTAATCTTTCTCATTTTTGTCTCTAAAAACTTTCCCTTGCCCATGTAATTCTCAATAACCAGGGTAGCTATGGATTATCCACTGGAAGAACAAGGAGGGTTATGTGCAATTATTAATACCCCCTGCTATACCTGGGCCAATATCTTAGGAAAATTAGATGTAAGCATAATAGTCATGAGAAAATCAAATTGCCACATGGAATCTATCAAAGTGAAAACACTGCCTATGAAATTTGAGAGATGGTAAAGAAGACTATCCCTAGTTTGACTTGGTTCCACCCCTTTGTGGGCCCTTTTATTTTCATCCTTCTCTTACTAATCTTTGGACCACCTATTCTTAATTGTCTTGTATCCTTTGTAAACAAAAGGCTAAAATTCATTAAACTTAAAATGGTTGTGGCTTGGGGATATGAATAACTGTGACTTTAACCTGGTGACAATCAGGCCTATCTTAAGCCAGTTGGGGAAAGATTCTAATCCCCTTCTGAGCCCTATGATGAAGCCTACCCTCAGAAGGAAGTAGCTACAGAAGCTTTTAGATCACTATCCCTTAGTACCCTTCAGGAATGAGGAATAGGACATATAGGAAGGAATTTTTTACTTAAAGAGTCCATCATAATTCTTTCTTGGTTTTAACCATGTCTGTCTGCTCTTCTAAGCTGTGCTTGCTCAACAGGAACCAAGGCAAAAGGTCTGAGAAATATCTGAACCACAAAACTAGCCTGAAACATAAAAATCCAAGATGGCAATGGGGTAACATGTACAAGGGACCTATGACATCCATCCCATTCCCCCATAAAAGGAGTCACACTTGTCCCATCTCAAGGAGGAGGTGCCTTTAGACAAGCTCTCCCTTGTCCATTCTTTAGCCAAAGAATAAAGTTTATTCTCTGCTTTGCTAAACCCCAAGTTTGTTCTATTGGAATGAGCAACACTTGCAGGGGAATCCTTCAGGGAGAATCAGCAACATATTCTTATGAAAAATCACTATACGGTTTAGAGAACAATATTTATATATAATTCCTTTACCTTTGATATTATAGTATTTGCTTGGTTCTAAATTTACTTAAGTAAACATTTTCTCCCCAATCCTCAAATGACTGATGAAGGTGCAAATTCATCTCATGAAGAAACAAATGGTGCTGGAACAATTAACCATCCATAGACAAAAAGTATAATCTTCAAGTAAAATTTCACACTAAATATAAGGATTAATTTAAAATGGATCAAGAATATAAGTGTAAAACTACAAAATGTTTAGATGAAAAAATAGTAGAAAATATTTGAGACTTATGGCTAAGAATATTTAGATGACATCAAATGTGTGAAATCAATAAAAGGAAAATTTTTTCTTCATCAATTTAACAAATTTCCTATTGTGAAAATATTAAGAATGTGAAATTACTAGCTACATGCTGGAATAAAGTGTATACAGAGTACTAATCCAACAAAGATCCTATACCAAAAATATATAATAAATTCTCTAAAACCAAAGTAAAAACATAATCAAATTCTGAAATGGACAAAGGGCAAATAGCTATTTCACCAAAGAGATGGTTCAGGTGACATGATATTATGAAATATATATATATGGTCTTCCTTCTATTTCCTGGCATAGGACTCCCAAAATCCTTGGGACCTTGAAAACAACAGTGTCTTTTGTGTGCTAATGAGTAGTCCCAATGACTTGTAGTACCTAGGTAGCTTCAGGAAGGGGGCTAGTCACCAGAAATGCCAAGGCATATTTAGAGGGTTGGGACTTTCAGTCCCACCTCCCAACTTCCCAACCTTACAGAGGAGGAGGCTAAAGATAAAATTGATCACCAATAGCCAGTGATGTAATCAGTGATGCCTAAACAATAAAACCTCCACAAAGCCCTAAAAGACAGTGTTCAGAGAACTTTCAGTTTCCAGAGAGCCAAACATGTGGAGATTCCTGGAGGGTGGCATAATCAGAGAGGGCATAGCATTGTACCCCTTCCTACATGATTCATCACCTTATGCATCTTTTCAGCTGTATCCTTTTTAGTATGCTCTACAATAAATCAGTAAAAATGTTTCCCTGGCTTTTTTGAGCCTCTCAATTAAATTAAGCAAACTAGAAGCAGGGTTTGTGGGAACCCCAATTTATAGACAATCAGTTAGAAGCACAAGCTAAACAACCTGGGGCTTACAACTGGCTTCAAAAGGGGGATAGTCTTGGGAGCTGAGCCTTCAACCCATGGGATCTGACAGCATCTACAGGTAGACAGTATCGGAATTGAATTGTATTAGAGGACACTCAGTGGGAGTCTGCCATATAATTGATTGTTTGCTGGTGGGGAGATATCCCACAACTTTTGAAGTCACAGAAATCTTCTGTGTTAATTCTTGTGGCATGAAAGAACAGGAAAATGTGTTTTTAACCAAACAGAGATGGTATATAAGCATGCAAAAAAAGTTCGGAATCATTAGCCACACAGCATATAAATGTCATTTAAAGCTATAATGAGATATAGCTAAACATTGGTAAAAAGCTAAATTCTAAATCATTATAACAAAGGATACATTTAAACTGGATTTTTTATAAATTGCTTGTTAGGCTATCAAATGATAGACCTTTCCAGTGTCCTTAAAACTAACCATGCAATTACCATACAAACCACTTATTTATGTAAACATGAAAACCTGTACATAAAGGTTCATAGGTATTTTATTCACATTAAGATACTGAAAAATCCAAATGCTTTTATATGGGTAAATGATTGATAAACATTTAATGTACACTCATCCAGTGGAAGACTATCCAGAAATAAACTAAAATTAACTATTGATTTATGCAACAACCTGTGTGGATCTCAAGGTCATTTATACACAATTTAAAGTCAGTCTCAAGGTTCATATGTAGCATGTTATGAGGTGTTCCCCAAAAGCTCATTTATGAGACAATGTAAGAAGATTTAGAGGTGAAATGATTCAGTTATGAGAACCTTAACCTAATCAGTACATAAATCCCCTGATAGGGATTAATTCAATGGTAACTGTGGGCAGGTAGGATGTGGCTGGAGGAGGTGGGTCATTGGGGAGCATACTTTTTGTGCATATGTTCATGGTGAGGTGATCTCTCTCTCTCTCTCTCTCTCTCTCTCTCTCTCTTTATATATATATATATATATATATATATATATATATATATATATATGCTTCTTGGTGCCATGTCTTGAGGTGTTTTCCTCCACCACACTCTTACTTCATGATGTTCTGCCAAATCATTGGCCCCTAGCAATAGAACTGGCTGTCCATGACTGAGACCTCTGAAACTATGAGCACCAAAAAAAGTTTTCTCCTCTAAAATGGTTCTTGTCAGGTCTTTTGGTCACAGAAGAAAAAAAAAACTGACCAAAACACTGTATGATTCTACTTATATAACATCTTTAATGTGACAAAATGATAGAGATGGATAATAGATTAGTAGTTGCCAGGAGAGAGGAATATGGAAAGGAGGAATATGGGGTGCAAATACAAAGTTTTAGCACAAGGGAATTCTGCTGTAATGGAATAATTCTGTATATCTCTTGTGGTGGTAATTACTTGAATCTATACGTTGGATAAAATTTTATCAAAATGTATGTATATGCACACAAGGGAACACAGGTTAAAATGTTGAAAACTAAATAACATGGGTAGTCTAGTTAATAATAATGTACCAATATCCATTTTCTAGCTTTGTTTGTACACCACAGTGATAAAGGATGTCACTATTGGGGCAAACTGGATAATGTGTACATGTAATTCTTTGTACTACTTTTTAACTCCCCATTGGTTTAAAATAATTTTAAAATAAAAGTTTTACAAAAATAAAAAGTACAAAATAATGCAAATTTAAAAATCAATACACAAAGTTGGAGAAAGTATTCCTAATAATAATACATTTGGCAAAAGAGATGTTTTGTATGTATAAAGGACTTATAAAATCCAATAATAACAAACCAATAAAAATGAGCAAAAGAAACATATCAAAACTTATGTGATGCAATGAAGCAGTGCTAAGAGGGAAATTTATTGCTATAAATGCTTACATTAGAAAAGGATCTCAAATCAGCAACTTAACTTTATACCTAAAGGAGCTAGAAAAGGGCTGGGGATGTGGCTCAAGCGGTAGCACGCTCACCTGTCATGCGTGTGGCCCGGGTTCGATCCTCAGCACCACATAAAAACAAAGATGTTGTGTCTGCCAAAAACTAAAAAATAAATATAAAAAAGGGAACTAGAAAAATAAGAACAAACTGAACCTGAAAACAAGTATATGGAAGAAATAATAAATATTAGAACAGAGGTGAATTGATAATAGAAAAATAATAGATAAGACTAATAAAACTAAAAGTTGAACTTTGAAAAGATCAAAAAATTGACAACCTTCAGACATATTGAATACAAAAAAAAGAAAATACTCAACTTACTAAAATCAAAAATGAAAGTGGTGACATTAGCACTGGATTATAAAAATGAAAATAATTATAAGAGTTCTGTGAACAATTTGTACACCAACAAATTGGATAACCCAGGTGAAGTGGAAAAATTCCTAGAAAGAAAACAAATTTCTCAAAATGCACAACCTACTACGATGGGATATGAGGAAATAGAAAATCTGAAGACCTAGTTAATAAAGAAATTGAATCAATAATCAAAATACTTTCAATGAAAAAAGCCTAGGACCACATGTCTTCACTATGAGTACTATCAAGCTTTCAAAATAGATTCTTCCAAAAAATGAAGAAGAAAGAACACTTTCTAATTTATTTTATAAGGACAGCATTACTCTAATACTAAAGCAACAACAACAAAAAAAGATACTAAAAGAGAAACACCACAGACCAGTGTCCCTTAGAGTACTGATGTAAAAATCTTCACCAAAATATTAGTGACCTGAATGAAGCAGCCATGGAAAGGATTAGACATTATGACCCAGTGGGATTTATTCCTGGAATACAGGAATGGCTCATCATATGAAGATCAATCACTGTAATATATCACATTAATAATAAAGGACAAAGATCACATTATCATTTTAGTAGATGCAGAAAAAGTCTCTAGCAAAATTCAACGCATTTTCTAACAAAAGCACTCAATAAATCAAGTTAGAGCTATATATAGCCAAACACAGTGACACATGCCTGTAATCCCAACAACTCAGGAGAGACTGAGTGTAGAGTGAGGCTCAGACCCAGTAAACAGATTCGGGTTCCTGGCAGGTGGAAGAAGATGCAAGACACAATTAGGTTAGTAGATATACTTTATTCAGAAGTGGCAATAGCCTTTAGCCAGCCCCCAACTTCAGTTTTAGCCCCCAGCCAGTTTCATTTCACTCCTCTGTGTCCTTTCCCTGGGCCTTTTTTATATCCAGGCCACACAAAGAAGGTCCACTGCCAACAGATTACATCAGTGGAACCATGCTCATAAGCAAATGTTTATAACCTTGAGTTCATGCACTGAATCAGAGTTTTTATGACCTTGACTACATATTGACCATAACATAGCCAATTCATGGCCATGGTCATACACTAAAAGCATAACATACATTGCCAGAAGCCTCAGCAAGGGAGCCTAACTATAGTCATTTGGGGCCTGCCCCAACACTGAGACTATAGGATCATGAATTTAAGGCCAGCCTCAGAAATTTAGTGAGGCCCTAAGAAACTTAGTGAGACCCTATCTCAAAATACAATTATAAAAAGGGCTGGGAATGTGGCTCAGTGGTTAAGTGCCCCTGGTTTCAATCCCTAATTTATTACCTAAATAAATAAATAAACAAATGAATAGAATTGAAGTACTCACACTTCCTGATGTCAAAACTTAGTACAAAGTTATACTAAACAGAACAATGTGGGTCTGGCATAAAGACAGACTTACAGACCAGTGGGATAGAATAGAAAGCCCAGAAATATATCTTTACATATAAGGCCAAGTTATCTTTTCAATGAATGGTGCCAGAAATTTTGATATTCGCATGCAAAAGGATGAATTTGTACCATCCCTATCCAGACTCACTACAGTGAGGACATGATGCTGAAATACTCTGCAAATACCATGTTAACTTATAGTAAGAATATGCACTGGGCACAGTGGCACAGGCCTATAATTCCATCAATTTGAGAGGTTGAGAAAGGAGGATCACAAATTTGAGGTCAGCCTCAGCAATTTAGCAAGGCACTAAGCAACTTAGCAAGACCCTGTCTCAAAAAATTATAAAAGGTCTGGGGATGTGGCTCAGTCCAGGTTACCAAAAAACAAAAAAGAATATGCAGGTTTAGTGACTGAACATGAAATGTAAATATTTTTAATTGACACATTTTATCCAATATGTGTCTTGACAAGGAAAACCTTTTCAATTCCTCTAACATGTAAAATGAAAAGCACCTTGTCTTATGGGAAAAGGAACTAACTCAATCACTAATCACTGACTCTTCTCTTATCCATAAGATTTCTGGCAAACTCTAGGTAATATTTTGGACAACAAAGATTATTGTCTAAATATTATTTCCACTTGTTACTAGTGTACTCTGCAATAAAACATGCATGTAAACATACAGATGTGAACATGTACACATCTACAAAATACCACTTTTTATTAACTCCATTTACCTTGAGAACTAATGGAGAAATGTTATATAATAAAGCACTCATCAATATTGGTTCCACCTCCTGGAAATCTGTGAATCTTTGAGCTTCCCTCTCATCCTGGATCATTCAGACTCTGTGAGTGTGTATGTGTGTGTGTGTGTGTGTGTGTGTGTGTGTGTGTGTGTGTGTGTAAGTCAGGAAGCAAGTTAAATGTGAAATTTTTAAAAATTAATATAAATGGAATTTCCTTTTACCATTTTCATGAAGTTGCCTTATGAAAGGTTTATTTTGTAACAAATTTTACTAAATAAGACTGCTTGGAAATGATTTTTCCATGGTCAAGTGATACACTTGATGGGGATGTAGAGCCTTTGGTATAAGGTTTAAATTAACAAATGCCTTCTCTATTTTACAGAAGTAGTGAAATATAAGTAGATAATTAGCGTATTATATATTCTTCTTCCAAATACACCTGCATTAGAATTGACATGTAAGTGTTCAGTAGGTGTCAAAACTAGTTAACATTCCCATTATATGCACCACTTCTTGTATACTTATACTTACCTATGTTTATGTACACCTGAGATCCAAATCTGTCCCAGGCCCATGATGCCATTATATTTCATTAACCATAAGGATACTTATTCTTTTTAAAGGATACAAAATCTTTTACATTGTCCATTTCTAGTATTCTTCTCTCACCATCCACTTGTTTGTTTCCCAGGATATCTGTCAGATGCTAATCAAGTTAGGAACCTCTTTGTACCCTGCTCTCTGTCTTTCCATACACTTTGTGTAGTGTATAGTCACTTTGGCCCTTAGAGGAGACCACTTGGACTTCAGTGTGGGCGACTTACACTTACTCCTGACCTACTGAAAGCAACTTAAGGAACCTGACCCCTGTATGCCTCCACCAAAATTTCCTTTGTTCTCACCCTTACACATAGAACATGGCTTCATAAAGTACCTTGGGCCAGAATGATGATTCACTCATTCCTTTTGATTATTGCATGCATAAACCCACCTGCCCCCATATACTCACACCCTTGGGCTCTAAAGCCAAATATTTATTGGACTTACACTAGGGCAAGTGGGCCTTGAGGAAGGATTCAACCTCTTCTCTGCTCACCTCTCATTCTCAGAACATAGGCACACAGAGAATTTTTTAGAAGAGCTGGGATTGTGACCACCTGCCCTTTCTCATTCACTCCCTCTTCATAGTCCATCTCCCCACACGCACACACAATAGACACACATGCAGAGAGCAGTGATAATGTGGAGGTGTGTGAATGAGCAGGGTGAGGGGAAATTGGATCTACGTGACCTCAAGAGTTTTTACTATCTTTAAAATGCACTAAGAATAAATCAACAAATGGATCATTAATGAGGGGTTTAAATAGCAGAGATTGTTTCATTTTGAACATTCTTTTTTACATTAAAAAGCTATATTGTCAAATAAAGAAAATATATTTCAGAGAGGTGCTTCATGTAAAGTTGCTCTCTTTTTTAAAAAATATTTTTAGGTTGTAAATGGACACAATACCTTTATTTAATTTATTAATTTATTTTTTATGTGGTGCTGAGGATTGAACTCAGTGCCTCATACACGCAAGGCAAGTGCTCCACCACTGAGCTGCAGGCCCAGCCCTCTTAATTTTTAAAAGATTTTCTGCTTTAAAATAGGTTCATGTTGCATATATCTGTGTGCTAAAAAATCAAATCTGTCATATATCTGTGGATGACATGTAATTTTTATTTTCTATTTGTGTCACTCTTGGCTCCTAAACCCCAACATTGGGCTGTCTGGTATGTGGACTGAAGCTGGTGGCCTACCCTCAAGCTTTAAAGAACCCTTACATTAGTTTAAATCTAAATCAAATGAGCCTCCCTCCAATCTCAAGCTATTGGAGCAAAGAGAGCCTCAAATTTTTCCCCTGAGACAAAAGAGAAAGAAAAAAACAATCCTGACATCAGAAAGCTGGCCTGGCACTCAGAGCTAGGCCATGCTATTTTCCTATTGGATATAAACCTCTTCAAAGAACACTGAGTTCAGGCAAGGTTACTCTGGGATTATAACAAAATGAGACAAAGCCACCTACTTTTGTCTAAGCACATAAAAACAAGCCCACTAAAGAGATACACCCATGTTCTAATTTTTTTATGTACAATAACAGTAGCCACAGTTAAAAGTGGCCCCAACTTTGTGTGTGGGAGGAGTTTGGAAGGAGTCAGGAATTTCAGAGGTCAAGACTAATGATGGTGAAACATGTGAGAATGTCTGTATTTACCAGGTTAACAATGGCAGTATCTCCTATTTAGGTTCCTTTATAATAGTTGCCTATTTCCTATAATCTGTCAACTATTTCTACCCCCAAAGAAAAGCAAGTAAATATCTGCCATCATCCCTGGGAGAAGGATTTGACATTAGAGGAGTGTTTTGTCCAAACAGGAAGAGGAAAGAATAGGTTCATACTTTCCTCCTCAGCTAATAGTAGAGAATGGGGAAAAAAAGTGGCAGTATTATAAACCTAACCCTCTTGGCCAAAATCCAAAAAAGGAGGCATGTTCAATAGTGTAAGAATTAAGTCACAAGCAGAGGAGCTTTATTTCCACTTGCTTTATAATTCTGTGATATTACATCATACCCATATGGGATGAAAGACTAGATAGGCAGTAATAACAAGACAGTTAGCATTCCCCAGACACTTTCTGCTCCTATGTGGTATGTTAGGGACCAAGAAATTTTCTCTTATTGTAGGGGGATAAATGTGACTTTCAATCTCATATCCTGTGGAATATTCAGTTGCAGTTCCCCTATAAGGATGGGATCACAGAGTTTGCCAAAGAGAGAAACCAAGCCTCTGAGTTGCCATGTATGAAAAAGAGAAATTCAGCTCTGGGACAAGGTCTGACCAACCACATCCCATTGTCCACAGTACTGCATCCCAGTGATATAATAATGTATGTTCTGCACATCCAGATGACTTTGTGAAAGGATAGATAAGAAATATGAAATATAGACTAACACAGGGGATCCTGTTATTTATAAAGAATATTTAAATTATTAAATAATAATAAATTTACTGGATTAAAATTGAGGTTTTTGTTTTCCTGCAAGCCTGTGGAGTGGAGATAGAATTAAAATTAAAATTAGATCAGTTATAAGTAACAAAAAGTCATACTTTCTTTGCACATTTTAGTATACTGTTGGTAAATGTACTGCATGCAGAAAATATATCAAAACATTAACTGTACTTACCTTTGATAAAGTAGGTATATTACTTCTGGTTTTAATTGATGTATATTTTTATTTTTCAAATGTCTTCTAATGAACATATTACTTTTATAATAAAAAATAAATTTCTAAACACCCTGAAATTTTTATTCATTTTATTTTGCAGGGAAGGAACATGAAATATATTTTTGAAATGGTAAAGTTATCACTTTGAATGATTCAATATACTATAGGAAAAGGGATCATGGTTTACACAATTACACAGAACAATACTGGCAAACTTCTGAAAATACTGTGACTAACACTTTACTGATAAACAGTAATACCAATACAACTAAGTTTCATTATTTATCACAGTCACATATTCAAGAGCCTATGCACAAGCTGCTACTAACAATAAATGTGGTTTTGCTTGAAATTCTTAACCATATGCAGGCCTCTTCTTAAGCATTCAAGTTTTAAATTCTATTTTATTTCTACTGCAAAATGAAGCAGTCACAACAAAATTAAATCCACTAGCTAGAGGACTAAGAAAACAAAAATACAAAACACAACAGCAGCAAAAACCCTTGGGTTTGTTCCCAAGATTTTCTTTCCAAACAAATATTGATCTTATTTAGCATTTCAGATAATATTCACAGTCTCATGGTTACATGACAAAAGGGCTTCAGAAGGATTAAACTACACAACACTATATTAATGTTTTAAATCATTTACCACAGTCTACATGTCTTGAAAACATTCTACTATTAAAATGCAATGTCAAATTAATTACTATTTGACCTTTTTTATATTTCTGAGACATATGTTTTAACTGACACTACAAGAAAAATACAGACCACAAAATTGTAATTTCTTATATCTTGAGTAAGTAGCTCTAGGGCATGTGATTTCATGGCCATATATACCCTGCTTTAACGATCAATGTCTTCTACTAATGCCTCAAGATTTTTGCAACAGGCTTTAACCTCCTCAATTGCAGCCATCCAATTATCATAAATAATTTTGTCATAAATTGCATCATTAACTTCCCTAACTACCCCCTCTTGCTGAGATTCAAGTGCATCACCTGAGAAAAATAATACTGATCTTGGAATTATGTAAGTACGTAAATTGTGACCAAGTAAAAAATCATCATTCCTATCCCCTCCATTTAAGCTGATTCCATGAGGAGAAAAGAAATTGAAGAATGAATCCTTGGGAAAACTTTCAGTCACAGTTCGTATTGTTCCCCAGATCCGATGTTTCTGCTTCTTCTTGACGGTTCTCAAAGTGACATTCTTTCCTTCATTCCAATCAATCTCACAGCCTGTGGAATACTCAATTGCAGTTCCCCTATAAGGATGGGGATCATAATATGCTAGCCTTGACTTCAGCACATAGGTCTTTGTCAACAGTTCATTTTTGAAATATTCATTGGGCTTGAAGTGAAATTCTAGTGTGAAACTGAGAGGCTCACCAGGATCAGAAAGCTTCACTTTAATATCTGTCAGGAGCTTCAGAATAGGCTCATCATATTTCTTAATCAAAGGAGTGAGTGCTTCCACGTTTTTTAGAACAGTCAGCCAAAAATCTGGAATTCCCTTAGGATCCTCTTCTTTATTCTCTTCTCCAGTAGCCTCAGTGTCATCATCTGCTTCCTCCTCTTCCTCTTCCTCAATGGCATAATCATAATAATAGTCATCATAACCATCATCCTCATCACCATACTCATGTACCATGCCTTCCTCATTATCATGCACATCTTCCTCATCCTCCATGTCTTCTTCATCATAGTCCTCACAGTCTGGTTTATATTCACATTCCTCTTCTGTAGGTTCATAGATAGCATTGATGATCTGTCGTCTTTTTTCCAGTAAGGGTTGATACATTTCAGCAAACTTTCTTTCAATGTCATGAAATTCCCTCATGAATTTGGATTCTAAATTGGCGGCTCTAGTTTGGAGCTTTTTAAGGGCTAACACTCGGTACTTAACTTTCACAGGTAGACTTTCAACAAAGTCTGTATCTAAAAGATAACCGATGAGCCCTTTTGGACGATCTGGGTCTGGGTTCTCCTCAGTGTCTTTCTCCCCGTCTTTCCCGGATCCTGCAGCAGCCTCTTCACCTTTTCCCCCTTCTACGCCAAGCCCGGCAGCGGCTTCTTCACCACGCTCCCCCTGATCTCCAGGCCCAGCGGCAGCATCTTCACCGCACTCCTGAGGTTCCCCAGGTGCCTCCATTATTATCTTACTGTCAGCCTCTTCTGGACTGGATCCTGACAGATCCTTGTAGTCGGCGGACTCGGCCATTTTTCAAAGGACCGGACACGCCTAAGGTGGCTATCAACGAGATTAGATCTCACCTCCTTGGGAAAAGACTCACCAAAATGTCAGAAGCGGCTGTGGCCTGGGCAGAGATGGAATGAGCTGTGGTGGCCGAACTGCGGGAGCGACAGTGGGCGCTGGCTGGATAAAAGGCGGTGCTCAGGTTTGGAGAGCCGGACTGAAGCAGGGGCAGCCTGGGCTGGGTTGCAGAGGGTGGCGATGGTTGCAGTGACCGGTCCTGAAGGAGCGGGCCAGAGACTGCAGAGAGCCGCAGTGAGGAGACGTATTCCGCAAGCAGCTGCTGCAGCAAGAAAAAAGAAATAAAAACGGTGCCGCAATATGATTACGCAGCTGTCTCTTGGCTAAATTTTCTTGGTGCATACAGCTTGCTGCGTCACCCTCTCCCCTCCCACAACTCTGCTCTAATCTTATTTGTCGGGATGTAGTGATTGACAAACCCTGAGCCAGTAAATTATTAGATCTATCATGTTTCCAACTCCTCTTACCTTCCCAGGTTCACTAATATGGCTGATTCATCCAATTTCCAGTCATCCTCAAACCCATTTCTCCACGGAGTTTTCTGGAAACCCAATGTTCATTAGTTTATTCATTCAGCTTTTGGCTATTATATTTTATAATTTCAAAAGCGCTTAGAGAAAACAATAACAAAAATGTCAGAACTGGAGAAGGCAAGGCACACATTCCTCCTAAAGCCATCCCTTTGATTTTAGCCTGGAGCTCTGAGGACGGAAGAGGTGCGTGGTAGAGGAACTTACAAAGAGACCCTAGGAGGTTTAAAAATACCAAAAATTAACATTGTTGGACTTTGGATGCTGTAACCACCAGTGACTTAAATATTCAATATTCTGTATTTTCCAGAAGCTGTATGATTTTTAAATCGGAAAATTATTTTATATTTTCTGCGGGGTGGGGAGGGGGAGAAGGAGGAGGTGAGATACAGATGAAGGTGAAGATCCTTTGATAAAGAGTCAGTGTAGTGTATCCATCTACATGACTAGTGGACACACAAGATTTAAGTTTACCATTGCCTGGTTTATCACTAATCCCAGTACTAAACTGACATTTTACTTCCTCTTTCTTGATCTTGCTTTAAAAGCCATTGAGAATTTTAAAAGGAAAAGCCAAAATGTGAAGTAATATTTTTTTTAAAAAATCACTTTTTTGACATTTTCAAGTTAGTGGAAAATAATCTTAATCTTGGCATTGAAGAGATATAGATTATTCATTCATAAGATGGTATAATGCGCAGTAACTAAAAGTTTCCTCTACGTAGGAATCATTGGTGGTGTTCATTTTGTGAAAATTTTCCCTGCTGACTATTTATTATTTGAACATGCTTTAAATTTTTAAGTGTCTATTATTTTTCAGATTTAAATAATACTTTGGGTTGTATTCCTATCAGAGATGAACACTACTTATATATTTTATTTATTTCCAGATTCTGTCAGTTTATAATCACATTGTTTTTTACTTATTATATTTCTGTGTACTGCATAACATTACAGTATTTATAAAATTCAATTTTTAGGCTTATTGCTTAGTCTGCTAGTTCTGTGGTTATAGCCTCACCCATTAAAATATTCCCTTTTCTGGTTTTATAGTTGCAACATTCCCTGTAATTTTCTGATAATAAAGATATGTTCATTTTAGAAAATTTGCAAAATGAGGACATTTTTAGGGTACAACACTAGTAATCTCACAACCCTTAGAATACCAATGTGGACCTTTTCTTTTTAATTTGTTTATACATATGTTTGTGTTTAGGCTGAAGGTTTTAAAAAATAAAACTAGATAGACTAGTTTATAAACTTTTTCTTATTACCATATCCCAATGTCCTTAAATACTCTCCAAGAATGTGATTTTAAAATAAAATTCATTGTTACTTAAATATGTTACGTAGTAAAACTAAACTACTATAAAGGACAAAGAGAAAGTATCTTAATTTTAAGACTGATGAAAAGTTTTAATCATCTATTAATGTTCTTATTAATAAAAAAAAGACTGATGAGCCCTCAGGGTCATACATGTAACCATAGAAACCACAAGGGGAATGATGTGTTTCATTACATAAAACAAAAAGATATGACACCAAAGCATAGGCAACGACAACAACAACAACAAAGATAATTTGAACTTCTTCAAAATTAAAATTTTTGTTGTCAAAGGACATTACTATCAACAGACATCAAAGGACATTACTATCACAACTTTGCCTTTTCTGGGTATTTCATATAAATCCAATCACACAATGTGTGGTCTTGTACACAACATGGGAGAAAATATTTGCAAATCATGTGTGTAACAGAAGATCAATATCTAAAATATATAAAGAGCTATAAATCAATAATCAAGAAACTACAAAAGCAACTTAAAAATGGACTAAGGTCCTGAATAGAGATTTCTCTAAAAAGAAACAAGTGGCCAATAAGGATATGCAAGAATGATCAATATCACTAATGAGAAAACGAAAATAAAAACCACAATGAAATACTATTTCATATCATATCCATAGCTTTTAAAAATGCAGAAAGTGGAAGTGCTGTAATAATGTGAATAGTGGAAAGCAGTATGGCAGTTCTTTGAGATATTAAACATAGAATTACCATATAATTCAACATGAATTGGTTGAATATCCAAAAATTTGAAAGCAGGGTCTCAAACAGATATTTGACACCCACATTCATAGCAGCATCACAATAGCCAACAATTAGAAACAGCCCAAATGTCCAGTGATAGATGACTGGGCAAATTGTGTGTGTGTGTGTGTGTGTGTGTGTGTGTGTGTGTACATGCATTCATGTGCCCTGTGCAGTGGAATACTACTTATCCTTAAAAAGGAATTAAATTCTGACATATGGTATGACATAGAGGAACCTTGAAAACATTATGCTAAGTGAAATAAGCCAGATTCAGAAGAGCAAATATCATATGATTACACTTAGGTCAGTTTCCTAGGTTAGTCAGATTCATAGAGACAGAAAGTAGAATCATGGTTGCCAGAGTATAGGGGCAGAGAGGGAATGAAAGTTACTGTTTGGTGGGTAGAGAATTTCAGTTCAAGAAAATGAAAACATTCTGGAGATAGATGATGATGATGGGTCACAACATACTTCAATGTCCATGAAATGCAAACCTAAAAATAGTTGAAATGGTAAATTTTATCTTATGTATAATTTACCATAATAAAAACATTGAGATAAAAACCAACACAGATATAAATAATAAATAAAATGAGAACTAAGCAAACTATGTATATAGTAATATATATGCAAAACTGGTAAGTGATTAACATATAAAATCATTGTCAATGGCTAAAATTTAAAAGTCTAACAGTTCTAAATTATGGCAAAGATGTAGAGAAATTAGGATGCATAGATGTTGAACAAAAAATTGTTATTAAAACTTTGGATGCCCTTCAGTGGATGAATGGATTTAAAAAATATGGCATATATACACAATGTAATTTTACTCAGCAATAAAAGAGAATAAAATCATGGCATTTACAGGTAAATGGATGGCGTTGGTGAAGATAATGTTAAGTGAAGTTAGCAAATCTCCCAAAACAAATGCGGATTGTTTTCTCTGATATAAGGAGGCTGACTCATAGTGGAATAGGGAGGGGGAGCATGGGAGGAATAGATGAATTCTAGATCGGGTAGAGGGAGGGAGGGAATGGGAGGGGGCAGGGTAGTAGCAAGATGATGGAATGTGATGGACATCATTATCCAAAGTACATGTATGAAGACACAAATTGATGTCAACATACTTTATATACAACCAGAGATATGAAAAATTGTGCTGTATATGTGTAATAAGAATTGTAATGCATTCCACTGTCATTTATTTTTTTAAAAAAATCAATTAAAAAAAACTTTGGAAACTGTTTGGCAGAATCTACTAAATCTAAACACAGGCCTCCCCTAGGACCTAGCAATTTCACATTTAGGCATACACTCAAAAGGCATGTACAATGTTATGTCACATTTATTTATTTTTAAAATAACTCTACTGAAACATATATTGTGTCACATGTAATACACCCTTATCAAGTGTACAAATCTAGGATTTTTAATATTTAGCAAACTGTACATTCATGACCATAAATTAGTCTTAGAATCTATTGTCCCACTATCATCTTTCATGAACAGTTACTCTTAATTTCCATTGCAGCTCTTAACTCCTGCTATGAGCACCACTAATCTACTTTCTGTCTTCACAACTTTGCCTTTTCTGGGTATTTCATATAAATGCAATCACACAATGTACAGTCTTGTACACCCAGTTTCTTTTATTTAGAGAATAAAGGTCTTTGAGATTTACCTACGTCACAGCATATCTCCATAGTGGGTTCCTTTTTAATTTTGATTAATATTTAACTATATGGATATAGCACATTATGTTTAATTTTTCATCAGTTGATATACATATAGGCTATTGCCAAATTTAGTTAGTATGAATTATGTTGCAATAAACTTTTGTGTGCAAGTCTTTTTAATTTTAGCCATTCTAGTGTGTATGAAATGCTTTTCCATTGTGGTTTAATTTGCATTTCCCTAATGACCATCTTTTCATATGCTTTTTAGCTATTCATACATATTTTGGTATGGTGTCTTCACATCTTTTGTTTAGTTTTAAACTGGCTTATCTTTTCATGATTGAAGTGTGAGAATTCTAAGTATGTGCTAAATATGTCTTTATGAAATATGTTTTGCAGTACTTTCCACCAGTTTGTTGCATGTCTTTTAACACCTACTAACATGGTGTTTCTGAAGTATAAAAGCTTTGAAATTTGATAAGATACGATTTTTCATTTTTAATGGATCATATTTAGTGTCATAATTAAGAACACTCCACCTAACCTAAGGCATTAAAGACTTTCTCATACGTAGAGAAAGAACAGGAAAAGTGCTCCAAGAATGATGGCATAGCACTTCTCTTGTTCCTTCTCAAACTGCAGCATCAGTTTTCTAAGCAATGATAGTAGCTCTTCCTTTTCTCCATCAAGTTTTCATAGCTTTCCCTTTGAAAAAAAGCAGCCCTTCTCCGACTGAATCCAAGACTTTGGTAGTTCACTGAGACACAATACTAATGGTTCCAACCACTGGTGTGTGATCCATATCCATTAGAAGTGTTGTCATTGAGGATTATAGCTAACCCATGTTTCTCAATAAACTCCTCCCTTTACTGAAGTTCATCCCTTTTATATTGCAACAAACTGGACATGCTTCTGCTTTGTAAATCCTTTGATTTTCCTTTCTCAATAGAATTCTATCACCTGCTCCTCTTTTCTTCAGTAACATTCTTGAGGATGTCTACCTGGTTGGTAAAATTATTCTTCTTGATTTAAATGCTCACTGAAAACTATACCTTTTTGGATTTTTTTCCTGTGCTTCAAACACTATGGTAATTCAGTTAATGAGGTGTCTGGATCTATGAAGCTGTTGGTGTCACCACTTCCTCATCTGGATGAGTTTCCACTTAGAGATTTGCTGCCAAAGCAGAATTTCAACTTGAAGGCCTTGTGTCATTTTCAGCCTACAGTTTGTCAGGTTTTTCATCCAGCTCATTTTTTGTCACATTTCTCTCATGCATATATCTCATGCTCCTGTCCAGGGGGCCTATTTTACTGCCAGCCTTCCCTCTCCAGCAATATTTCTCAGAACTTCATCTTCCACAGAAAATTGACTTTTCACTTGTGTTCTATTCCTTGCAGAACCAGAATTTCCTTCATGTTTTCTTAATAGTCTTTAACTCAAAGTGCTTTCATTGATTTCCCCTTGTCTCTAGGAATGGGCTGTGGCTGTGGGGTAGCCAAAAGAGAGCTGTGAGGCTTACCAGTGGTCAGTGAATAGAAAGGAGGAAAGCAAGAGGTATAACCAAGACTTGGTCTCAGGTACCCAGTCTATCTGGTTTGGCTGAACACAGCTTCTCTGGTACAGGAGGTCAATCAGTCAGTCATGCCAGTGTCTCTTTGGTTCCCCAGTGAGACAGCCGGGAAACTGGCTTCTGGGTGAAGCTGCAGCCAAAGCAGCAACAGTGGCAGGTGGGACAGGCAAAGGAGGAGCAGCAGGGGTGGGAGGGAGATCCGGTTTTCAATGCCTTTACAGATATATCTAGAAGTGAGATTGTTGGAGAATATTGTAGCTGTAGTTTGCTAATTTTATATTTGTGTGTGTGTGTGTGTGTGTGTGTGTGTGTGTGTGTGTGTGTGTGGTACTGGGAATGAGGTGTCCCCCAAAAGCTCATATGTGAGAGAATGCAAGAAGGATTAGAGGTGAAATGATTGGATGATGAGAGCCTTAACCCAATTGGTGTGTTAATCCCCTGATAGGGATTAACTGAGTGGTGATTTAGGCATGTAGGTTGTGCCTGGAGGAGGTGGGTCATTGGGGGAGTGCCATTGGAGCCTATATTTCATCCCTCATGAATGGAAAGGGTGCTGTCTCAGCTTCCTGGTTGTTATGTCCTGAGCTGCTTTCATCCATCATACTCTTCTGAGATGATGTCCTGCCTCACTTTGGGCCCAGAGCAATGGAGTTGGCCATCTAAGACCTATAAAACACTAAGCACCAAGTAAACTTTTCATCCTCTAAAATTGTTCTTGTCAGATCTTTTCATCACAACAGCAAAACAACTGATTAAAATAAAATGCCTAACACATGCTAGGCAAGCACTCTATTTCTGAGCTATGCTCTCAGCCATGGTTTTGAAGTTTTATGGACTCTCCATGCTGTTTTCCATAATGTCTGCACTAATTTAAATTCACACCAACAGTGTACAAGGGTTCCTTCTTATATTTGCCAACATTTGTTATCTTTTTAAAATAAAAATTATCTTAGCATCTTTTGATTTGCATCTCCCTGATTATTATGCATGTTGGGCACTTTTATGTCTATTAACTATTTGTATATATTCTGTGGAGTAATGTCTATTTAATTCCTTTGCCCATTTTTAATAGAGTATTTTTTTGCGTATAGGCATGGTTGTGTTATAGGAGCTCTGGCTTGCAAATATTTTCTCCAATTCTATTGGTTTCCCTTTAATTTTCTTAGTTGTTTTGCTTTGCAAAAGCTTTTTTTAGTTTGACATAATCCCACTCACCTATTCTTGTTTTTGCTTCTTGTACCTTTGGTGTATGTCCGGGAAATCATTGTCAAGTTCAAAGATTTTTCTCTATATTTTTTCTAGGAGTTTTAAGTTTCTGGTTCTTTAAGCCTTTAATCCATTTTGAGCTTTTTTTTTTTTTTTTTGGTGGTGGTGGTGTGAGATAATGGCCCAATTTCACTCTTTTACATGTGGATATTCAGTTTTCCCAACATCATTTATTGAAGAGACCATCTTTTTTCCATTGTATTTTTTTGTTTCCTTGTCAAAGATCAGTTGACTGTATGTAAATGTGTTTATTTCTGTGATTCTTTTTATTTTCTTTTTTTCTCTTCTTTTTTATTTATTTTTTTCCAGTACCATTGTGTTTCGAATACTGTATCTTTGTAACATATTTTGAAATGAAGGCATGTAATGACTCCAGTTTTGTTCTTGCTGAAGATTGCTTTGGCTATTTGGGATATTTTGTAGTTCCATATGAATTTAAGAATTTGTTTATTTATGCAAAAACATTATTGTGATTTTAATATGATTGCATTGAACCTGCAGATTGCTTTTAGTATTGACATCTTAACAATATTAAATTTTACCATCAAGAATTTGTGACATGTGGTTTGTCTTTTTAAATTTCAGCAGTATTTTGAAGTTTACATTGTACATTTCTCTCACCTTGGTTAAATTAACCCCAATTTTATTATATTTGATGCTATTATACATAGAATGCTCTTCTTAATTTCCCTTTAGTATTTCCCACTGTTAGTATATAGAAATGTAGCTGATTTTTGTTTGCTAATTTTATTTTTCACTACTGTACTGAATTCATTTATTAGTTCTAACAGTTTTTTGTGAAATATTTCTTCTAAATCTAAAAGCATATCATCTGTGAATATGAATTAATTTTACTTCTTTCCAGTATGGATGACTTTTATTCATGTTTCTTGCCTAAGTGTTCCAGGTAGAACTGCCTGTAACTATGTTGAAGTGGAAAGTGAGCATCACTGCTTTATTTCTTATCTTCAAGGAAAATTTTCAATCTTTCACCATTGGGCATGGTGTTAACTGTGGATTTTCTGCTTGTGTTTTTATTATGTTGTGGTAATTTCCTTCTATTCTTAGTTTGTTAAGTGTTTTTTTTGTATCATGAATAAATATTGGATTTTGTCAAATATCTTTTCTGCATTAATTAAGATGAACATGTGAGGATTTTCTCTGTATTCTGTTAATATGATATATTACATTGATTGATTTCCTTATGTTGACCATCTTTTAATTTCAGAAATAAATCTCACTTGGTCATGAATCATATACCTTTGAATATGTTGCTGAATTAAGTTTGCTGATATTTTGCTAAGGCTTTTATATCATTGTTCATAAATAATACTAGGCTATAGCTTTCTATTTTTGCATTGTCTTTACTGGCTTTGGTATCAGGGCTATCCTGGCCTCATAAAATGAGTTAGGAAATGTTCTTTCATCTTAAATTTTTCAACAGAATTTGAGAAGGGGTATTATTAATTCTTTTTTTAATATTTTATAGAGTCTGGGATGGGGTTGTGGCTGAGTGGTTTAGCATGTACAAGGCCCTGGGTTTGATCCCCAGTATTGCAAACAAAACAAAATATGAATGTTGGGAAGAATTCATCAGTGAAACCATCAGTTTTAAGGGTTTTTATTCATCACAAAATTTTTGATTGCCAATTCAATCTCATTATGAGCTGTAGACCTATTCAGGCTTTTTATTTCTTCATGTGCCAGTCATGGCATGTTTTATGTTCCTTGTGCTTAGTCCATTTCATCAAAGTTATCATGTGTTGGTGTACATTTGTTCATGGCACATTCTTATAATCATGCTCATTTCTGCAGAATTGGTATTAATGTCTCCATTTTTAAATGATTTTACTAATTTGACTCTTTTCTTTTTTCTTTGTAAATTTAGTTAAAGGTTTAACAATTTTGTTAATCTTTTCTAAGAACTAAGTTTTGGTTTTGTTAATGTTCTCTATTTTTTTAAAAAAAAAGCTATTTTGATTATATCTGGCTTAGTCTTTGTTATTTCAATCTAGTGGTTTGAGTTTAGTTATTCTTTTTCTAGTTTCTTGAGTTGTAAAGTTAGGTTGATAATTTGAGATCTTTTCTTTTGTACTATGTTTATTGCTATAAGTTTTCTGTCATTGCTGCTGTCAGAGCATATCATAATTGGTAAAGGATTTTTGTCTCAAAATTTATAGGCAACACTGATATTTAATTTTGGTTTTGTTTTTTTCCAGTTTTAGTATAGTGGTAATGCTGGACTCCTCGAATGAGTTAAGAAGTACCTTTATCTTCAATGTTTTAGTACAATTTTTTGCAAAATGGTGTTAATTCTTTAAATATTTTATAGAATTCACCAGTGAAGTCATCTGATAATTGGAATTTTCTGTTCTAGAAGGTTTTTATTATTTATTCATTCTCCCTTTGAGTTATAGTTATCTTCATATTTAATATTTCTACATGATTCAGTTTGGTGTGTCTAGGAATTTTCCCCATTTCATTCAAGTTATACATTTTGTTAGCATGCAGATATTCATAATTTTATCTATAATCCTTTTTATTTCTGTAAAATTGTTAACAACATCACCCTTTTCATTTGTAATTTTAGTAGAGTCTTCTCTTTTTCATTGGTCAGTATATCTAAATATGTCAGTTTTGTTGATCAAATTTTGGTTTCAAGGATTTTTTCTCTATTGTTATTCTAACCTCTATTTTATCTCTTCTAATCTTTATTATTTCCTTTTTCTATTTCAGATAGGAAAAGTATTACAAAAATACATTCATACTGTCTTTTATATTTACCTATGTAGTTATTTTTCCTTGTAATCTTTATTTGTTCTTGAGGATTTGAATTAGCCTCTAGTGACGTTTCTTTTCAAGCTGAATGTCTCCTTTTTAGTGTTTATCAGTTTTTGCTTACCTGGCAGTGTCTTAGTTTCTCCTTTGTTTTTGTTTTTGTTTTTTAATTTTTTTGTAGTTGTACATGGACAGCATGCCTTTATTTTATTTATTTATTTTTTTAAAAAATATATTTTTTGGGCTGGGATTGTGGCTCAGCGGTAAAGCGCTCACCTAGCACGGGCATGACCCAGATTCGATTCTCAGCACCACATAAAAATAAAGGCATTGTGTTGTGTCCATCTACAAAAAAAAAAAAATATATTCTCTCTCTCTCTCTCTCTCTCTCTCTCTCTCTCTCTCTCAAAAAAAAAAAAAAAAAAAAAAAAAAAAAAAAAAAAACAACGTTTATTTTTATGTGGTGCTGTGTGCTGGGCAATCACTGTACCACTTGAGCCACAACCCCTGGCCTTATTTATTTTTATGTGGTGCTGAAGATCAAACCCAGTGCCTCATACGTGTAAGGCAAGCGCCACTGAGCCACAGCCACAGCCCTCTCCTTTGTTTTTGTAGAATAATTTTTTTGAACATAAAATTCTTAGTGGATAATCTTTTTCTTTTAGTACTTAAATGTATTATTTCATTGCCTCATGGCCCTCAAGGATTCTCATGAGAAATAAGTTGTCAATGCTTTGGTAATTCCTTTTATATGATAAATCTTTTTCATTTTTCCATATTTTTATTGGTACATTATAATTGAATATAATGGTGTGGTTTCTGTTATGTATATAGTACATCCACACAATAAACAAATTGATTTGGCCAGTATCCCTCCTCAGTTTTTCACCTTTTCCTCCTCTTCTTCCTCCCCTAGTCCCTTTCCTCTACTAATCTCCCTTGATTTTCATCAGACACCCCCCCTTCTTTTCCTTTTTTCTTCTCTAGCCTCCAATGAGTTCTTTTTCACTTGCTGCCCTTAAGATTCTCCTCTGTCACTGCCTTTTGCAGTTTGACTCTGATAAAAGTATGGATCGTTAGGATTCTTTTGAGATTGTTCAAGTTGGAATTTGTTAACCACATGGATTTGTGGATTAATGGATTCTCACTAAATTGAAGAACTTTTCAGCCATTATTTCTTCAAGTACTTTTCTGTGTCTTTTTCTTCCTCCAACTTTTATGGACATTTTGGGACATTTTATGGTATGCCATGGAAGCTTTGTTCATTTTTCTTTATGCCTTTTTTCTGTTCCTCAGGCTAGATAACTCAATTGATCTATCCCCCAGTTCACTGATGATTTTTTTCTTCTACCAGTTCATATCTATTAAAACTCCTGTAGTAAATCTTTCATTTTGCTTGTTGAAATTCCCAACTCCAGAATTTCTTCTTTGTTCTTTTAAAGTGGTATCAGGACATTTATTGGTATATTATAATTAGTAAGATATTTTCCTTTAATTATTTAAACATAGTTTTTTAGTACTTTGACCACGTTTATATAGCTGATCTGAAATAATTATTATATCCAACATCTGAATTCCCTCAGGGACATTTTCTGTTAAGTGAATATTTTTCTGTATATGTGGCATACTTCCAGGTTTCTTTGCATGTTTCTTAATTTTTTGTTAAAGACTGGACATGTTAAAATTGATTGATATTATCTAACATAGGACGACTTCTAGTCATTGTTTTATTTTTACTCTTGTTATTTTTTCTTTTCTTTTTTATTCTTTTTGTGGTGCTGAGGATTGTACCTAGGGTCTCACACAAGTCAAGCAAGCACTCTACCACTGAGCCACACTTCCAGCCTTTATTGTTTTTTTTTTCTTGATGTTACTTATTTTCTTAGTAATTTTTCCTGAACTAATTCTGTAGATTATAGATTCTCTGCGGGATATAACCATTGAGTCTCTTTTAGCTGGTTAAGTCACTGACTTACATGTAATTATGGTTTCCTAGGGGTCACCTCCACTTGGTACTGTTTATTGGTCAACTGATAATGGTAAAACATAAATTTGTTGAGATATGTCTTCTACCCTTTACGGAACTGATCTGCAAATTTCAGGTGGCATACATGTTAGTCTCAGCTTTCACTTCCTATACATGCAGAGCCTCAAGTTCAATCAAGGTGGGTTACTAAAACCTTCTTTGCCAGGTCTTCCTGGGCATACACTCAGCCCTTTGCATGTGTGCAGGTTTCTGAGTCCCGCAGGATTATGTCAGAACTTTTCACAGTTCTCAGTGGTTTTCTACCTTTCCAGATAATTAAAAATTTTGTCCAGACTATTGTTTGCCTCAACTGAAATCATTATCTTGGGCATCCGTGGTTTTACCACCAGATTTCTACTGCTCTTGATAATACTTTGTGTAGAAGTCTCTTTTTTCATAGGATTGAGCTCTGAGTCATATCAAACAGCAATAGTGCCTGGGAAAGGAGATTTTCCAGAGGAGGTGCTCATTTAGACATAATGTTGACTTTTCTCTGATTAGACATTTTTAATGGAACTCAAAAGATTAGTCTCGTAATCTTTGAAACTTGTTCTGAAACTTGTCTGAAAACTTGTTCACTTTTCATTCTACCATTGAGCTGGGAAGGAGAATGGGGTAAGAACAGCTCCAACTTAAAATGCCACAAACACTACTTTCTTATGATAGTTCACTAATTTTTCTTGAATAAACATGTTTTAGTTTCTCTGTGCCTTTGGATAATTTGGGGTTTTTAATGTTAATTTTCATATTTCTTAAATGCTTGCTTTTAATTATTTTGAAAGTATTTTGTCAATTTTATGTAAAAGTGTATTCATCCCATTCTCCATTTTACTGGCATCTTTATAAATAATGTCTAAAAGCTGAAGCTACTCAAATGAACATCAGTTGGAGAGTGGATGAATAAATTATGACAGTTATATACAACAACATAAATGAGTCTTTTTATTTCTTAGTGTACAAATGTGTATTTTAATTTACTGTATGCAGTATGATAAAAGTTGGTCATAATTTGCTATATATGCACACATGATTTAAGTAATAAAAGAAAGTTCAAGAGAATAAATTCATATCTTGAGGAAAAGTAAAGGTACACTAAGAATGTAAAGCCAAATCCAGTTTCTATTCAATAAATGAACTATAGTCTAATAAAGAAGATTTGGATGATTATTTTAAATATATGTCTTTGCTCTTTAATATATAATTATATACAGACCTACCAATTTTAAACTATGGTTTATTTTAAAGGACATGGATAAAAGGGATGAAAAAATCTTTTTAATATACTTACTTATTTACAAAGTAGAACATTTTATGCTTAAAACACTTTTTTCATTCATAATATTTTTGCCCAACTAATTTCTGCTTTTAGATCTTTGCTATTCTTTAGGTTATTAATGTTAAGTTTGGTGGTCAATTTTCCATTCTAATATTACTTAACCTGTGAGTCTAGAAGACTCATGATGGGGTTAAATTCTGATAAAACTATAAAAAACTAAAATACCGTAAGTGAAAAATGAATTAAATACATACAATCTGCTAAACATCATAGCTTAGCCATAGCCTACCTTAAATATGTTGAGAATACTTAGTTTACAATTAGGCAAAACTATCTCATATAAGGCATAATTATAATAAAGTGTTGAATATCATATAATTTATTGAATACTGAAAGTGAAAAACAAAATGATTGTATGTTTTTACATCTTTGTGAAGTTTAAAAATTCTAAATCAAACCATCATAAATCAGGGGCCATCTGTACCTACATATATACTGGGGACTTCTAAATTCATACATCCAGATGAGACCTTTCTTCTAAACTTCATATTCCTGTATGTCTATTCTCTACTTAGGTGTGCAGTAGGCATCTCAAAATAGCATGTTTAAAACTGACCCCTAATTTCTATGTTCAAACCTGCTCCATTCTTAGTCTTGTTCATCCTAGTTAATGATAATACTGTTCTTCCAATTGTCTTGATCAAAACTCCTTTGCATGCATCACATATATAATTGTCAGTCTATTCTGTCTTCAAAATATATCTTTAAAAATTTATCCAGAACTAGATTCCTTCTCACATCCCCATTTTCGGCACCCTTGTCAGAATCATCTCTCACCTAGGTTATTTTAATAATTTCTCATTTTCTACTTCCGCCCTAACTCCTTGAAAAACTTTTCTAAACACAGATGTTTTGGTGTTAAAAGTAGTCTTGTTAAAATATAAGTCAGGTAATATCATTGTTCTTTATATTGCTAACAACTTCCACAAAACCGATCTCAGTAAAGTCATGGTCCAACTCAATCTGCCATTGCCTTGCCTCATTTTAAACACTTTATTGAGATACAATACACATACTATAAAATTTAGCCACATAAAATTTATAATTCCATGGTTTGTAATGAACTCACAGAGTTATGCCAACAATTACCAAAATCAATATTAAAAATTTTCATTATTATGAAAATAAAGTCCACAATCATTTGTAGTCACTCCCTGTCCCATCCCAAACTTTTATCAATCTACTTTCTTTGTCTATAGATTTCCCATTCTGGAAATTTTGTATAAACAAAATCATAAAATATGTGCTTTTGTGTGTCTGACCTCTCAAACTTAGTATGATATTTTCAAGGTTCATCCATAATGTATCAGTAATTTATTCCTTTTTAGATTTTTAAATTATAAATCACATAACATAAAAATTAATCTTTTTAGATGCACAATTCATTTTTAGTATATTCATTATGCTGTGTAACAATTATTAATATCTAATTGTGGAACACTTCTATTATCCCCAAAAGAAGCAATGACCTATTCATGTTCATCCCAATTTCCCTCTTTGTGGTCCCCTGGCAAGTATTAATATACTTTCTTTTATGAATTTGCATATTCTGAACATTTAAAAAAGATGGAATCACACAATAGGTGGCTTTTGAGTGTATTTTTTCACTTACCTATGCTTTCAAAATTTATCCATATTGAAGTACAAATCAATACTTCATATATTTTATGGTTTAATAATATCCCATTATATAGATATATCACATTTTGCTTATCCATTTATCAACTGGTGAACACATGGATCATTCCTACTTCTTGACTTCTATAAATAATTCTGTTGTGAACATTTAATCACAAAATATATATTTTCAATTTTCAAAGGAATGTGTCTAGGAATGGAACTTTGGGGATATATTTAACTCTTTGAGGATCTGACAAAGTGTTTTTGCACAGTGGCTATACATTTTACAACCTCACAACAATGTACAATGATTTCCATTTCTTTCCATACTCTCAATAAAACTTTTTATTTTTCTCCTTTTTCATTCATTATAGCCATCCTAGAAATTTTTAAGTGCTATTATATTTTGTTTTTTTCTTTTCTTTAATGACCATTCCTGTTGAGCATTTTTCCAATTGGTGATTGATTCTTTGCAATTGCCCACACATTTCCCACCACCCCTTCCTAAGTGCTGTGTATAGGTGCCTGTCACTAACAAAGTGGAGAATGAACTCTGTGGAACTACTGCTCCCTTGCACACAGAATCATGCTGTGGAGGTCTCAAGCAATGCCACCATGGCTCTGGCTGTCACTCTTCCCCTGGAGCACACAACTTAAGAAGGTCCAGAAAGAAAATTTGCTTGGCATTGGACATGTTCTGCTCTTGCTTGCTCCTGCAAGTGTCTCAGCTGAAAATAATTTTTCCTGACCCCCACTGCAACCCACTTCCACTTGATCCCTGTAGGCTCTACAATTGAAAGAATTGGGTGGGAGATAGATCTCATCAGTTGCTCCATCCCCATGCATGCACAGATAGGAGAGCCTGAGATCCTGCTCCTGGATGGGCATGCCACAGTAGCAACAGACAGGTATAACAATTTTGCTCCCATTACATCCATGCATGTCCCCTGAATAAGTTACTGATACATTATGGATGAACCTTGAAAATATCATATTATGTTTGAAAGGTCAGACATACAAAACCACATTTTGTCTGATTATGCACTGCTCACAAGACTGGGTCTGAGTGTCACAGAATGCTTTCCTGCTCCCTCCCCTCTCTGTCAAAAACCTGGACTTACACCTTGTCTAATCAGGATAAATTCTTCAGGATCCTCTGTAACAGCCAGTACCAGAGACTCTTTCAAGTAACAGAGCGGATTTCAACTGTGCTTCAGGAAACCCCCATTGTAGGAGGAACCACATAAGATGCATCTCACCCACTCTGCTGTCTATTCCACACCTGTCTAAGCTACTGGAATGTCCCTACATTTGTATGATCCACAGAAACAGTGAGTCTGTATAATACAGTATGCATTGTGCCCAAATTCAATAATCACAGGCAAAAAGTTACAGGGAGATTTCACTACAGTGCCCAGATGAAAAGAAACTCAACATTGCATAAAAAACAATACCCTATGACACAACTTGAGGAGAAAACCACTTACTAAGAAAGCCAACCCATAGAAGTGGTAGAACCCATATTTGAAGTTGATGGGAATATAAATTAGTACAGCTACTATAGAAAACAGTATTGAAATTCTTAAAAAAAACTAAAAATAGAACTACCATATAATCCAGTTATGTCACTTCTGGGTATATATTTGAAACAATCAAAGTCAGCATACTATAGAGATTCCTGTATATCCACGTTTATTGCAGCACCATTCACAATAGCCAAGTATAAAATCAGCCTAGATATCCACCAGTGGGTGAATGGATAAAGAAAATGTGGTTTATATATACATAATTGAGCATTATTCAGCCATAAATATGAAATCATGTCATTTGCAGGAAAATTGATGGAAATGGAGACTAACATGTTAAGTAAAATGATGAGACTCAGACAAGTGCTATATGTTTTCTCTCATATGTGGAATCTAGAAAAAAGGACAATATGATAGTAGAAGGGGAACCATTAAGGAAAGAGAAGTGGAAGAGGACCAGGGAAATGAGAAGGAGGAAAGAGGGAAATAGGGAGGGTGGATATAATTGAAGTATGTTATACACATGTATAAAATTGTCACACTAAATCTTATTATTTTGTATGACTAATATGCATTAATTATTATAATTTTGAAAAGATAATGAAAAAATGTAATATTCATTCCACCAGATACACAAATCTCAACATAGGAACACAAGAAATATGAAAAAACAAGGTGATCAGACACGTCCTAAGAATCACCTCTAGTAATAGATTCTAGAGGTAGCAAAGTGAATGAAACACCTGATAAGAATTTCAAAAGATTTTTTAAAAGCTCAGTGAGATCTAAGAAAATACAGTTAAATGGTTAAATGAAATTAGGAAGACAACACAGAATAGGAATGCAAAATTCAGCAAAGAGGTAGAAATTTTGAAAAAGAACCAATCAGAACTCTTGGACATGAAGAGCTCAATAAGTCAGGTTTTAAAAAAAACTCATTTGAAAGTCTCAACAACAAACTAGATCAAGCATAAGAAAGAATGTTGGAGTTTAAAGAAAGGTTTTTGAAATATCACATTGAGACAGTGATTTAAAAAAAAAAAGAAGAAAGAATGAAGACAGCATTCAAGACCTTTAGGTTATCATTGAAGTTCTGACATGTTAGAGATTTTCTATTTCTCTATGTCATTTTTAAAATTTCATATATATGAATTCTTTTTTCTTTGTAGACAGGCAGTTTCTTATAAAATTAAACTTATAATTATCATGTGAACCCAGAAATTGCATGCACTCTTGGACATTTTTACAAGAAAAAATTAAGACTTATGTATATAATGGGGAAAGGTTAGAACTTCAAACAAATGGTGTTGAGAAAACTGTATATCCATGTGCAAAAGAATGAAGTTGGATCTCTATCTTACACCATACACAAAAATCAGCTCAAATGGAGTAAAAATATAGACATAAAATCTAAAATAGTAAAATTCCATAGAAGAAAACTAAGAAGGAAGCTTTCATGACATTGATCTTGGCAGTGATTTAATGGAAATGTCATCAAAAGCACAGGTAACAAATGCAAAAATTGTAAGAATGTGACTATCAAACTTAAAAGGTGTTGCACAGGAAATAAAACAATAAAAGTACATAGGAAATAAAACAATTAATAAAAGTGAAAAGGCCATACACATAGTAGAAGAAAATATTGGCAAACTATATACATGAGAAGGGTTAATTTACAAAAATGTAAAGAACTCTTTCCACTCAATAGCAAACAATCTGAACAAAAATTGGGCAAGGGATTTGAATAGACATTTCTTAAGATATACAAATAGTCAACAAACTCATCACTAATCATGAGGTAAACACAAATCAAAACCATACTGAGATATATTATCTCACACTAATATAATGACTATTAACAAAAAACAAGTGTTGTCAAAGATGTTGATAAATTGGAACCCTTATTGCCATTTTTGGTGATGATGTAAAATGATACAGCAGTTAAGGAAAATATTATGGAGGGTCCTCAAAAAGTACTTATAGAATTACCATATGAGACAGCAATCTCACTAGAGGATATATATCCAAAAGAATTGCCAGCATGATTTTGAAGAGATAGACCCATGCTCATTGTTATTATTCACAATAGTCAAGATATGGAAGCAACCTAAATGTCTAATGATGGGAGAATGGATAAGCAGAATGTGATATATACAGACAATAAAATCGTATTCAGCCTTCAAAATGAATAATACCTTTTATATGCTACAATATGAATGATCCTTAAAGATGTTATGTAACACAAAATTAACCAGTCTCAAGACGACGAATACTGTACAATTTCACTTATAAAAAAGTAACCAGGGACTGGGGTTGTGGCTCAGTGGTAGAGCACTTGCCTAGCATATGCACGGCACTGGGTTCAATCCTCAGCACCACATAAAAGTAAATAAATAAAATAAAAAGGTATTGTGTCCAACTACAACTAAAAATTTTTTTAAAAAAATAAAGTAACCAAAATAATCAAACTCAAAGGAATAGGACATGGAATGGTCAATTCCAGGGGATAGTAGGGAAGATGGGGAATTGGGTGATGGGTATAGAGTTTCAGTTTTGCAAGATGAAACATTGCAGAGATCTGTTACACAACAATGGGAGTATGGCTAACACTAATGAAGTACACATTTAAATGGATACATGTTAATTTTACACTATGTATTTTACCATAAAATTAAATTACATGTTAATTTTACAATATGTATTCTAAAGTTTTTCATTTAAAAAGTTGATAATTGTTGTTAATGTGATACAAGTGATTTCCTTATATTAGAGAAGCTGTGTTAACTTTCCACCACTGTGACAAAATACCCGAGGTAAACAACTTATAAATAGGAAAGATTTGGGCCCATAGTTTCAGAGGTTTCTGTACATGGTCACTTGGCCTAGTTGCTTTGGGACTGTAGCAGTACAATATAATGGATTTGGGAACATGAGGAGAAAAAACACTATTTACCTCATGGTGGCCGGAAAGGAAAGAGAGAAATACGAAGGGGTTAGGGTTCCAATATCCCCTTCATGGGCATACCCTCAATGACCTAACTTTCTTCCATCAGGCCCTATCCCTTAAAGGTTCTACTGCCTCCAAATAGCACCACAGGCTAGGGACTGGACCTTCAACATACATGGATACTTGGGGAGCATTTAGGATGCGAACCATAGCAGAAGCATACAATAGATGCTCCGGAAAGCTAACAACTTAACAGGAATCCTAAACTATTCTTAAAAGTGATTTTAGACCTGCCTTACCAAACTTAAAAATAGACCTTTAAACATCCCAACCAAGATGCAGTAGACTTGCTATTGCTTAGCTAAGTAAAACTACAAGCCCTGTAATCAATGCAAGTGAGGCAACAAAAGGAGAACTCTGAAAGAAGAGGAAGACATCTGCCGAGGATCCCAGAATTGAAGGAATAACATAGCAATAGTCAGTGCTTATGACTCTACATTTATCAGAAGAGACTGAGTGTTTCTGATCCCCAACTTAGCAACAAATACCAAAAATAGGGTTATTTTTTGTCTAGAAGAAACTTTGGTTTGTCAATAATATCCTTTGAAAATAAAAGAATTTTTTTTAATTTAGAAGGCCACCAATTTATGTTTCTTCAGCTTATTTTGCTTTTCATTGCATAAAAACCTATAGCCTATTCAGAAAGATTTGCATCCATGTTGTCTTCTAAAATATTAGAACTTCTAAAAGAACATTCAGCCTTTGGTTTTTTTGTAAAAGAGAAAAGAGCTAACATTAGGTCACATTTAAGTCTTCAAGCCAGTTGAATTAATTCTTATATGTCACACATGGTAGCAATACAAATTCTTTTGCATATTGACATTCATTTGTCCTACACTCTTTGTTGAAGACTCCCCCCACCTTGGCACCCTTGTTTAAAATATATCAACCATAGATATATGAGTTTTTTCCTGGATTCACAATTCCTCTCTGTTGTGCGTGTACACCAGTACCACTCTGTCTTATGGTAAATTTATGGCAAGTGGTGAAATCCAGAGTTGTAAATACTCTAATTTTATTCTTTTTCAAGGGCATTTTCTTTTTATTTCTTTTTTTTTTGCATTTTCACATATATTTTGGTATCTAATTTTCCATTTCCTTTTTAAAATTTGTTCTAATTAGTTATATATGACAGCAGAATGCATTTTGATTCATTATACACAAATGGAGCACAACTTTTCATTTCTCTTGGAGAGATGTAGAGTCACACCATTTGTGCAATCATACATGCACCTAGGGTAAGGATGTCCATCTCATCATCTTTCCTACCCCCTTAACCCCTCCACACCCCCCCTTTGCCCAATCCAGAGTTCCTCCATTCTTCCCATCCCCCTCCCCCCATTATAAATCAGCATCCACTTATCAAAGAGAACATTCAGCCTTTGGTTTTTTGTAAAAAAGAAAAGATCTAACATTAGGTGCATAATTGCTATATCTTACTGATGGATTGATCATCATTATAAAATCTCTATTAACAGTGTTTTCTCTTAAAGTCTTCTCTATATGGTATTACTATAAACACTCCAGTTCTGTTTTGGTTTTCATGTGCTATATCATTTTTTGATTCTTTTTCTTTCAACCTATTTGTAACTTTCAAATTCTATAGATAGCATATAATGTTCTTTCTTTTCTTTTTAACAGTTCTCCCAATCCATAACTTTTAACTGTATAATTTAATTCATTCACATGTAATATATTACTTATAAGTAGGAACTTCTACAATTTGTCATTCTTTTTTAGTTCTTCATTTTTAAAATACATATATTTTTGATTGTTGGATTTTTATTTTATTTATTGATATATGGTGCTGAGAATCGAACCCAGTGCCTCACACATGCTAGGCAAGTGCTCTACCACTGAGTCATGACCCCAGCCCTAGTTCTTCATTTTGTATGTTACTGCCTTCTTTTGTGTTAGATATTTTCTACTTTATCAATATGTCTTTGTCATTTCTTCACTACATGTTTTTAGACATTTTTCTTAGTAGTCACGACATTTCTTCTAAAACCAAAGTTATAATTACCATATGACCTAGGAACTGCATTCTTGGGCATTTTCCCCAGAATAATTAATGCTTATATTTACACAAAATCCTATGAATGAATTTTCAGCTGCTTTACTTGTATAAGCCAAAAACTGTACACAACACTGGTATCTGTTCAATAACTGAATGATTAAACATTTAAAATAAAAAAGAAAAATCCTCTTGTTGAACATATCATCTTGATTGAATCTTCAGAGGATTATTTTTGCTTAGTGGGAAAAAACTAAAGCCATTCCCAAAAATTTATATAATGAAGGTTATTTCTATGGCATTTAAATGATCAAATGTTAGAAATTTGTAGGGCAGGTTAGAGGCCCCAGGAGTCTGGAGAGGCTTAATGGGAAGGAGGTTGGTGTAGTCATAAAAGGACAACATGTAGGATCCTTGTGGAAATGGAAGTATTCACAGTCTTGACTATGATGTTTGATAAAATAGCCTAAACAAGTGATAAAATTTTTGGAATTTAAGACATACACGTGAATAAGTACTGGAAAATCTGAATGTTTGGTGGATTTGATCAGTGTCCCTACCCTGGTTGTGATACTGTACTTTAGTTTTGCAAAACATTATTATTGAGAAAATTATTCATGGGATATCTCTGTATAACTTCTGACAATTAGATGCAAATCTACAATTAAGTCAATAAGAATTTAAATAATATATTAAACATATAATTACCATGTGATCAGTAATTGCATTCTTGGACCCTAGAAAATCAAAATCTTTGTTCACACACAAGCCTATATACTAACATCCAATGCAAATATTATTTGTAATAGTAAAAAACTAGAAATAATTCATATATCATTCAATGTGTGAATAGATAAACTGTGATACATCCACATCTTAGAATATAACTGAGCAATATAAGGTAATTATTGATATATGTGGTAACTTAGATTAATCTCAAGGAAATTATGCTGAGTGAAAAAAATGAGTCCAAAAAGGTTATGTACCATATGATTCCATTCATAATATTCTCAAAATGACCAAATTATTGATATGGAAAATAGCTTAATGGTTGCCAGAGGTTAAGGTCAAGATTTTGTTGGGAAAGCAGTGGATGTAATTGTAAAATAGTAACATGAGGGATCTTTGTGGTAATGGAATTATTTCTGCATCTTGACTATGGAAGCATAATGAAATTGAATTAAAAATACACATATACACATGAGTACAAATAAAATATTATAAATGTGAATCAGATGGGCAAATGGTATCTACATTAATACCTTGATTATGATGTTATACTATAGTTTTTCAAGATTTCCCAATTTGGGAAAGTATATAAATGGCACACAAACTTCTCTGTATTATTTTTAACTGCACTTGGCTCTATAATTATCCCAGAATAAAATTTCAAACCACAAATCTTCGAAAGATTAGGCTGATCCACATGTAACTTATTTGCCTACCAAAAAAAGATCAATCCTCTTAGAGATGACAAACTCTAGCACAAAACAATATCTGATTCAAAAAAACACATACACATTTTATTTAGTTGATTATCATTTTAATTTTGTGAAAGATTCACAAATTTTACATAGTTTCCCATTAGAACAAATAATATTTTAAATAGGGTAAGCCCAGAAATGGTTCCCCAGAAGTAAAGGTAACTGAGTGCACTTCAGTCCAGACAAGAATTCCCACTATGGCTGTATCACATTACTGGTACTGTAGGATAAAACTGACCTTGAAGTTCAGCTATCTCAATATCAGATTCTTTTAAGGGTTCAATGCTAGCTACATGCTGTATCCTGTCCCTAAATGAAGAGGTTGTACTAGATTGAACTTGGTATGGGATAACATCTGCACCCATGTTAGGGTGAGTTGAGGACCCACTCATGTCAGCTATTGATAGAAGCTGGAATCTATTCATATCAGCTAGAGGATGATTCTGAGAATTTACAGAATCAACTACAGATAGATCCTGGGACTTCACTGTATGATATTCAGAAGGGGAACTCCAGGGATCAATTGTACCAGTTGGTGGAGGAATCCATGTGCTTTCAATAAGGTATCGATCTATAGGTTCACCTTTATTGATTATTAGAGACTCCTGGGACTCAGCTTTTGCCTTAGTGTTTTCACCTGAAGTAATGGAGCCCCAGGGTCCCTCTTTATCATATGAATGAAAAGTTCGTGATGTGCTAGACAGAGTAGTAGTTGTGGGTTGATCCCAAATTTCATCCATATAGGGCCTAAAGGATTCCAAGTGTCCTTCTGCATTAGCAGTGGCTTTTGTCCAAGATCCATCTGTAGAATCAGTAGATTGAACCCAGGATCTAGTGTCATGGGAGTTCCAAGGTTCAACTGCACCATCTACAGATGGACTCCATTGTTTGACTATGTCAGCCACAACTTGATTCCAGGATTCATCTGTATCAGTTAATGGAAAATCCCAAGATTTAGGCGGATTAAATGACATAGTTGTATCAGAAATAAGTTGAGGTAAAAAAGGTTTAGGTGTAGAAACTACTGAGGAATCCCATGAATCGCCTGTATCAAGTATAGGGGTATCCTGGTGATTCTGAGCTGAGTTATTTCTAGAATTTTCTGGTAGTCTGTCATCAGAGGAAGTGCCCAATTGCTCTACTAGAAAATTGTCATCTTGGGGGATCTGGCTTTTTTCAGGGGGAAACTTATGACTAGTAGTGAAGGAGTCTGCTCCATTAAAATTATAGATTGCTGGAGAAATTTTTAGATGTTTAGTTTCTGGAGAAATGCCTACATTTTCCTCCAAAGACTGTGCAGAGGGCTGATATGAGGTAAGGGTTGGGGCATAGTTATAGCCCTGCCTTATTTGGGAAATCTGCACATTCTCAAAAAATGTTTTGCAATGTAAGAAGGATGTAGGACTCAAGAACTTCTTGGATGCCTTAATTAACTGCTTGATCCAGGAAAGGTAAGGAGCTGTCCTAATGATGACTGTAGGATGTCGACATATTCTTGAGGTTTTACGTACCAGGCCCACCAGTTCCCAGTTGTTATTTAGGAGACATAGGACAGGACTGGCTTGCTGTACCTGAAAAAAATAAAAGAAATTGTGTGTGTACACACACACACACACACACACACACACACACACTAATGTATTGCATCCTTCCCCTCAAAATCTTTCAATGCCTTCCAACCTCAACAAGACTATTCTTATAATGATGTACAGAGCCCTCATATCTAACCTCTAGTTACCTCCTTGACCTCACCTACTGCTATTGCCTTGTCCAATATGCAACAGCCACCTGGCTTCCTTCCTGTTACTTAAATATACCAAAATACATACCTCAAAAACTTTAAATGACTTTTCCTGTACTTTTAACACTATTCTCCTGATATCCACATGACTGGATTCACTACTTCCTCTACAACCCTATTCAAATGTTACTTCTTTAAAAATGACTCTCCTGATCACCTAATCCTATTGAATGTATTTAAAGCCATATAGAACCCCTATCTGATATTACAAGTACTTTAGACTAAGATTGAATGTGGAGTCTGATTTTTTTCAACTTCAGGTTACACACAGAATTCAAGGTCATAGTAAACCCTGCCCTGTGCTTGTAATCTAGATGTATTCTGTTCAAAGTCATTATCAACACTTTCATTAATATTATATGCTTATTTTGGGTCATTCTATAAAAAATACACAAACTCCATGGGAATATGAACTGCTCTGTCCTCATTGACATTACACTAGTTCAGATTAGATCATTATGTCAGCATGGAGACTATATAATGGCTCACTATACTAAATTATGGCACCAGATTTTGGTCTTCTCTTTTAGGCCATTTTTCATATCAGCCATCAGAGTGATCCATAAAATGTAAAATTTGCCATGTCAATTCTTTTCTCAAAATCTTTTCAGGATTTCTCATTCCCTAAATAATAAATCCTGTATATATTAATAAGATGAATAAAACTTTAACATCTCCCTTATCCCACATTCAAATTAGTACTTCTTCCATATTCCAATGTATTTTTAGGCCCCAGACCTGTCTTACTCTGCTCCCTTTAACCTAAATGCCCTCACTTAATTTATATTTTTTATCTCATTCGTTAAATGGCTACTCATCTTTTAGTACTAATTCAAATATTAATTTCAACACCTTTTAAATTAACTCAGTCTTCCTTTTACCCTCCATGCCAACAGCAATTATCCACCATATAATTAACCATCCTTTGCAGTTATCTACCACAAGCCCTAGATACTACTTCTTTAACTTGCATTTGTGGTTTCCTCTACCTCTATTTGAAATATTGTACCATCTTTGCTTGATTAATTGAGTCCTTCTCATCTCTTAAGACTTAGCTCTCAAAGCTTATCACATCTTCCAATAATTCAGTCCACAACCTCCACAGTTCTAGTTAAGGCTTCCTTTGAAGTCTTTAAATATGATTTGTGTTCATGCTTTCTAGTTATCTAATACATAACAGTTTTCCTATACAAGGATTTATTTTCTATAATCTTGTAGTATGTTGATGGTAAACTGTGTTGTATTTGTATATTGAACCTTCCCACACCTAAGTTCAGGCCATACTCTGTTCATTATAATGACTACAAAGAGGCTATAATATAATTGGAAGTAGGAAGCTCCAATTTCTTTTCATGCCCATTGACTCTTTTTCTGTAGGTCTCATTTGGTTTCAAAGGCCTTCTCTGTTGATATAATCTATACCTCTCAAATACCCAATGAAAATCCCAAATTCATTATTCGCCTGGAAACAAAAGAACAAATCCATATGGCCTATTATATAGATTACTTGCACACCTATGGAATTCTACATTTTCACATTGCCCTCCCATTCTTGATATTTCCCAGATGCATAATTACCCAGCAGTCTTGATCTGGCTGGCTCAGAATACACAAGAAATCCGACTTCTCATGGTGGGAATATTGAGGGTGGCATACTGAGAGCTCCAGCAGCTGCACTAATATCTTCTTCACTCCTGTGACTCCAAACTCCGGGTCACCTGAGGGGAGGGATGATGAGTGATACAGAGACCCAGACCACCCAATATCTGGGCTTGATTTGACATCCCTCTCTTGATCCAATCACGTGGACTTCCCAAGACATTCTCCCCTTTTTTATCTTTTTCTTCTCCATTCAGATCATATATATTTCCCCTGTGTTTTCTGAAACTAACATTAATCTTTACCTGGGGATATAAAGAGTTCTATAACACTGATTCAGACCTGGGCATATCCCTTTCCTTTCTTATGTTTCAGTTTATCCTCCTATAAGTTGGGGTGGTATGGACTTAAGGATTTCCAATATTTCCTCCAGATTTTTTCCCACCTTCACAGAGGCTTAATTTCTTTGAAAAACTAATTATTGAAACTAAACTCACAAGGCAGTGTAGCTTGGTTCATTTTACTTACTATGATGTTGGTACACTTGGCAGCTTCTATAATGGCATTTAGAACAGCTCTTCAAGGATACATTGGGCACATGAGATAGTGGCACATCATCCCCATAGATTGGCTTTGAAAGAAGGACCATGCCAATATCTGCTTTCATCGCGTCTTCTTCATCTTGGGGATCAAACCTGGGATGGATGCAAATTCTTTGGCCATGTAGGGGGCTCTTCTGGTCATCTTCTTCTAAGATGTTCAGGTTTGAGAGTTTCCTAAGGAAATATGATGCGATTAACAATACAATTGTTAACAATACAACTGACAATAATAAAAGTAGAAACTTTGCATTATATGTCCTTATGTATTAACAGTATATGTCAAAATCAAAGTTATAAAATGACTAAGTTCTTATTTGGCAACATAAGATTATCTTAATTCCAGAAACTATTATTAAATAGTCTGTGATACATACCATACCATGCCTGTGCAAGACTTTGTACTGGAATTTGGCTCTTCAACATCTCCACTGATCCCCCACCAACTAATTGATCCCCAGAAAGTTTCTTTGCATGCTGGGATTTTAGTGACCTCCTCTATAAAAGGACTATTTTTCAAACTCCATTTGAGCTTTAACATTCTCCCAGTTGAAAAATAATTCCCTTACCTATGTCACTGGATTTTGTTATTGCTTAGGTTTTTGTTTGTTTGTTTTGGGTGGTGTTGGGGATTGAACCCATGGGCAGATATTGGTTTAAATCTCAGTTTGGGGCAGTGTTTGCCACTATGAAAACAGAAAGCTTGTACTTTTGTTATATTTGTGATAAAATATAATCACTTCAGATGACAGAAAAGAACTCTGTCTTTGATATACTATATCCTAGTGATATAATATATCCTATATTAAAGATTCTATCTTTAATCCATGACTCCTGGAAACTTAGTTTTGAAGCTGACAAAGGTGGACACTCAATATGTTTTTCAAGATAATGAAGGAGAAAGTAGGAAAGGATAAGAAAAGTGTGGGAAGAAGGAAACAAAGTCAACTAAGGAATAGTAACAAAGCCATTACCTGATTTCAGTACCAGAAAGGGGTCCATATCAACATTTCCCTCATTTCATTTCTCTGGAAGGATCAACCAGTAGGAATCCTAAAAGGAAAACTCACCCAAGCCCCCAAAACATTGGTTCTTCCCCTACTCACGTTTTATGCAGGCAGTTAGCTGTAGAGAGGATCCACCATGGACTTAGGATAATGCCCTGGCAACTTCCAGACAAAGGCACCAGCCATGGTATATCAGGAGAGATAGCCAATGGTGGTATTCTTGTGTTCAATGAATTTGAGATTAACCCCTTTCTCTCAATTTGGGGCACTGCAAAGTATGATATGAATAAGGAGGCGTTAAAATAACATGAAAACCTATCTCTTCTTTCAGTGTTGATGAAATTTCTTATTTTTGAGTTCACCTATTCAATTTGAACTATAAAGTTTCTGATACTCTCTCAACATGACCTACCTTCCATCATGACTGATTATGTGTCAGTGGATATGAATGTGGTATTTATATACCATGATCACAACTTAATGCTACTGTTCCTCCTGTCTTCCCTGAACATTTATTGAAGGAAACCTAGAATTAGCTTAAGGGATAGTACCAAAAGATATTTCCATCTAATGTAGGGAGATAAAAAGAGAGGAAGAAGGTATAGGCAGGGACAGAGTCAAGGAAGAAAGTAAAGGTAGTGAAAAGAGGGAAAAGGAAGTGTAAAAACTGAAGGGGGAATAGAATAGGAGGAGGAACTTGGATAATGGGGGCAAAATATTTCTGAAATGAATAGTAAGTAAAATATGGAGAAGAGGAATCAGAGGTAGGTCTTTGGAAAGTAAAGGAAAAGAAAAAGAGATAAGGATGCCCAAATATCTATGACTTACTCGCATAGCAGTAAGGAACCAAACACAAAACATGGTAGAGCCAAAGTAGAGGCTTCATGTTGACTCAAGTGGGAAGAAATGTGATGTGGAGCTCCTAGGGCAACAGCAGCTCTAGTAGTCTAGAGGCAGAGTTCATAGGTTTCAGAATGTCTGACATCATAAAATCTATTGTGAGATCACGCCATCCCTGTGGTCATCTTAAAGCGGCTTAAGCTGGGGAATTGGGAGCAGCAATATAGTTTAAATATTATTTTTGAGCTTTAACATTTTATTTTTTAACCTCACTACCACACTTTTTATATGAAGCCCACAGTTAAGAGGGTCCTGGATCAATCTGTTTGTTGTGTGTCCTTTGTTTATAGGCAGAGGAGGACAGGTGTTTGTCCCAATCTGTTGCAAGACACTCTCTTCTCCATTATATGGACTGAGTGTTTACCATGATTTTAGTGTCTTTTGTGTCCCTAACATCAT
Source organism: Urocitellus parryii (assembly GCF_045843805.1). Taxonomy (NCBI): domain Eukaryota; kingdom Metazoa; phylum Chordata; class Mammalia; order Rodentia; family Sciuridae; genus Urocitellus; species Urocitellus parryii. The sequence continues at coordinate 78,078,465 of NC_135547.1, forward strand.
TGTATAACCAAGCACTTTCCATAAATGCTTCTTACTTCTCCATTTCAGATTTTTGTAATGGTTTGCATATCACTTACATCAAAGAACTTGACCATATACACTGTTTCAATATCTGGTTAGTGATTTTTATTCTCACTAGTTCCGGAAGACTTCCTCAATAAGATCCAATTTTGACAATCCTTATATCATGGAATATTACTCAGCAATAAAAAAAAACTATGGATATAATCAACAAATTTAATAAGTCACAAGAGATTTATACTAAGTTGCATGGGCTCTCTCTCGTCTAGCAAGGAGGTCCACGGAACAGCACAGAGGAGAGTGTGGCTGCAGAGTTGCGAATCAAGACCTCCAGAGACCAAGGTGGAAGCAGGTCTAATTTTATTGTGTAGTTACTATCTATATATACTCGGGCAGTAGCTAAGCAGATTATAGTCAGCCACCAATACAATTTCTTGCCAACTGTCCTTGCAGCAACCAATCAAAGAGTGAGCCACGGAGCAAGTGCTGTGACTGCAACACATAATCTTATGCCCAGGGCTGTGCCTACAGGGTGAGTGGTTTGCAGCTTACATGCCTAGCATGAGGGGAGTAGTTTGCCACTCAGGTGCCCCTAACATGTCACGTATGCAGTACTCCATGCACTTGTCCCCATATCTCCTCCTTCTGACTGTGCTGCAAGGACTTCAGCTAGCATTGCTGTTTTTCATTTGGCGGCCTTCAGTTGCATAAGCACCTTACAACACAAGAAAAAAGTATTATTATCACAAATAGTAGGGCTATGATAATAGAATTATAAGGATTAATTAATTTGGCTATCAGGTTTTCCAATTTTCAGTTAATCCCTAGAAGAAAGAGGAGGCCATTAAGATAGACATCTTAGCCTCATTGATTCTGACAATTGCCTTAGTAAGGTTATGCATAGTCATAACATAGTTAGCATCCCAAGTGCCCTTAATATACCAAGAAAAATCAAAGAAGTGTAAGGTTACATTTTCAGACAGAATATTGAGTGACACAAATACTACGAAATTCAGGGTCACAAGTGAGCCTTTGTAACATAAACAACTAGATAGTTGTTCCTGGTGGAGGTCTAGTTCTTGCTGAATGACTAAAATAGCAACTCAGGACAGTTTATTTAAGTCATTTTGAATGGTAAAGGCTTCTGCTGTGGCAGTAAACAAATTGTTCACAGTCTGAGCGGTCTGGATACTCTGAGTGAGCAAAGCAGCAGCAATGGCTGTGGCAGTGATGGCAGTCACCAGGGCAGTAATCCCAGAGATGATGTGGCTAATTGCACACCTTGTCTGGTGCAGGATCTCATTTAGAAGATTCTTCATTTCCATTTCCCATGGACTTCTCCACTCTCTGGACAGGTTCACTGGAAGCCAGATTGCTGGGAGCACTCTGAGGATAAATGTATGTTTAGCTTTTATAGCAGGAGTTAGTAAATTTGTGAGCCAGCAGGATGTATTGACTGCACAAGGGACCTCTGTGTGAGTGTTATTTATGACATCAGTGTCATTGATTATTATCATAGCAAATGATGGCATAATATAAGTCTGTGCATAGTGGTTATGGGTATAATTTGGGACAAAGGTAAATCCATGGTTAGGGCCTTGTTTCAATATAGACCCATTCATCCAGCCGGCTGCTGCCCATTTGATGGGTCTAGCAGCCAGCAATATTGGCATGATATCCATCATGCCATATTGATTTCCTGACTAACGGTTGGTAACAGATTGTCCTGTATCACAGTTACTGCAATAGCCCATATGGGTGGGCACATCAGAGAGATTCCAGGGAGCTGCACCTGCCCAGGTGCATAAATATTGTTCTTCCCCAGAGATATTCTTCTTATTAAGGAGATAAGGCCAGAAGTAATGCATTGATTCCAGGGAATGGTATCATTATCTGAGGGGGGCTTACCAAAAAGCATCTTAGGACATGTCGGCAGCAAGGGTTTTTTGCATTTGCTGTGAAGGGGTCTGTAGCTATTGGTAGCATTAACTACAAATCTAAGGTCAGTGAGAAACAGACCAATGTATGACTTGTTATATTTATCTACAATAGTTTCATTGGCAAGAGCAAAGCAAAGAGGGTTGCCTTGATTATAGGTCTCATTATCAACCACAGAGACACAAATGGACAGAGTAGGCATGGGAATGCTGGTGTTCCAGGATATGGTCACCTCCTGGATGGATAACTCAGGTTAAATAAGGTTGGAATTACTGGAAAGAGCTTAGATAGGGCTCCTTCCCAATTAGCCACTGCTAAAGGTGGTGGCCTAGTGACCAAAGCTCAATTTACATGATGAGAGGCTTCACTGTTAGCAGTGAGTGCCACACACAATAGAACCACTACCATTGGCCCAGGGATGAGGTTGCCACCAGGCAAAGGGGCCAGTCCGGTGGTTTGGTCAACAAGACCTTTAATATCACCCCAGGTTACTTTATGGGAGGTTTGTTTGCATTGTTGAGTCCTTTGTGAGGTTTCTCCTCCAAGGTTAGTTCCTTCATCTTCTTGGTTGATGGTTCTGGGGGTCCATGGCTTGACTTTCTGGCAAGCATCCAGATGGTATGAGGCTCCTGTTAACATATGCAAACCCTCAACCCAGTGTTAGGAGGGACCCTAGACTATCCCATGCATTTGTTAAGGGATCCTTCCATGAGACCATAGGTAGATGGGAGGCCCCATGAGGGGACCCCAATGCTTATGGGCTGCTATTTCTGTAGAAAATTTTGAAATTGAAAGAAAATTTAAAGTCAATAAAGTTTTGTTCAAGACATTGCGAGGGGACTTGGTATAGTTCCCCCCCCTCTATTTTTATAGCATGGTCTATAATTACTTGTGTTTTCTTTCTATGATGCCTTGAGTCTAAGAGTTATAGGGGATCCCAGTTAAGTGCTGTATATCCCAATCATTGAAAACTGCTTGAAATGTCTTGCTAGTATAGGCTGGCCCATTGTCAGTTTTGATAGACATGGGAACATCCATAATTCCAAAATATTTAAATAGATGGGAGATGACCTTTTTGTGGTTTCTCCTGTGGAGGCTGTGGCCATTATACAGCCTGGATAGGTATCAGTGACTACATGAATATATTTTAAAGTTCCAAAATGTGCATAATAAGTGACATCCATTTGCCATAAAGCATTATATTTTAACTCTTAGGGATTCATTCCAGCAGATTGTAAAGGGACAATGGAAACAAAGGGTGCACATTTTTTGAAGTCTCTTACTAGCTGTTTGAAAGCCTCTTTAGTCCTGCTTTTATGCAATTGCCATGGCTGAGGCCAGCAGAGAAGCTTGAGCTTCTTGTATTCCTATGTCCTGGGTGGCCAAAGTCTAGTCATCTAGGGTGCCATTGTGCCTGTGCACAATGGCAGCCCTATGCTCCTTGTTTAATCCTTCCCAGATTAATTCCTTGGCTAGGGCTTCCCTAGCTCCTACTTGAAACATTTCCCTTTCCACTGCCTTGTTTACTCTATCAATAAACTGCAGCAAGTCATCAGTGGCTTTCTGCCTTAGACCCTGTTAAGAAACTGTACCTCCCCCAGCTGGCAATTTCCTCCAGGCTCTCAAAGCACAGAGTTGCACCTGATCGAAATAATTTGGCAGACCTATAACTTGTACCACAGGGAAACTAGATTCCCTCTCCCTGCAAGCACTCAGTTGGGAGGTTAACATTTGCAGTGTGGTTGCAATCCCCCTGCTATTCACATTCATCATAGAAAAATGCCTTCCACTTCAAGAATGTTGCAGGCTCAAGAGCCCTCTGGCTAGGTCTTTCCAGTCTTGAGGGCAATTAAGTTCAAGACTGATTCGAGCATTTGCTCTATAAATGGCCCCTGAGGCCCATCCTCTTTTACTGCCTTTTTTAACTCTTTCAGCGTGTAGATACCAAGCATCTGGGCACTGTGGCATGGGGGTCAGGTTGACTGGGTGCTAAGAGCCACAGCCAAGTAATATGATGCATAGCATTTTTGGTTGAAGGGTGATGCCAGCTAGCCATTGAGATGATATGATTATGTTAAGATTTGCATTCATATGGATATTGGACTCCTGCTGTTCACCTTGGCCTGCTACGGGACTCCTGGAGAGTTCCCATTGGTTGGGGAAGTACAGTAGGAGGGAATTGGGGGGGGGAAGGAACTTCCTCTGGGGTGCCAGGAGAACACGCGTGGGTCGATGGGGATTGTTCCCGGGGGCGTACAGGGCATTGGCGGCATTTTCAAATAATAAAGTTTGTTCCTGCTTGAGTGGCTCGTGATTTTGTGTCTAGCCAGACTGCAGCAACTGGGAAGGCTTATATTCCCTTATACCAACTTTCATCTCTTACCTTACACAGATCTTCAAAAGGATCTTTGGTCTCTTGGAATGGGTTTCTGGGAGACCATGGCTTGGGCCTGTCTGGCAACCTGGTTATTTCTAAGCTGTCACAGTCCCTTGCTGGCTTTGGCATTGCCTCATAAGGAGGCAGTTTCCATTGACTTAGGGGAGGATATAATCTTTGCCAGTCAGTAGAAGGTACATTTGCACCATTTGTGATCACCTCTTCCTGTACCATACTAACTAGTGGTACCGTTTCCTATTTTTCTCCCTCCTGCACCTGTTATATTTGCTTACTTTGAAGTAGATTTTCACCCTGGATTTCCTCCACTTGTTTTTCTTCCATTGTCTAGTCCCCTGACAAGGGTCTGTCACAGGCCCCCCTAAGGTTTGCTGAATGGCAGTCACAATAGGGAAAAGGTGTAGGGGTTCAGTATACCCCTGTCTCACTTCAGTTTACCACATGTTTGCCATTATCTTGACCCATACAGTAGGATCAAAAACATCAGAAGTACTGATCCATGGGCTAGTGTCTCCCACTAGGTTCCAAAATTTGTGGGCTTCTCTCTTATTCAGGGTTAAACCTCTAGTTTCCAGAAAAGTACGTAGTAATTGCAACTGCAAGTCTTTGGTGGAACTATGTAGGTTCCCCATCTTTCCCTTCCTCATACTCTGTGAGGGGCCACACCCTGTCTTTTAAGCTTACCTCAGGTCCCTGTTCAGGTGCTGCTGCAAGGGCTCTCTCTTGTCCATCAAGAAGGTCCACAGAACAGCATAGAGGAGAGTGTGGCTGCAGAGTTGCAAATCAAGACCTCCAGAGACCAAGGTGGAAGCAGGTCTAATTTTATTGCGAAGTTACCATCTATATATACTTGGGCAGTAGCTAAGCAGATTATACATAGCCATTAATACAATTTCTTGCCAACTGTCCTTGTGTCAACCAATCAAGGAGTGAGCCATGGAACAGTGCTGTGAATATAACATGTAGTCTTATGCCCAGGGCTGTGCGTACATGTTGAGCAGTTTGCCACTAATACACCTAGCACAAGGAGAGTCATCTGCCACTCAGGCACCCCTAACATATGCCATGTATGCAGTACTCCATGCACTTGTCCCCACACTATGTGGAAAAAAATTCTCAAATGATTACAAACTGTATGATTCCATTTATATAATTTTATTGAAAAACTTTAGAGATGGAGAAAATAGTGGTTTAGGAAAGGGATGGTAATGAGGGAAATAAGTAGTGCACTATGAACAGTTCTGTATCTTATCATATAGTTATAATAATCTACATATGTGATAAAATTCATAGAAATATATACATAACACAGAAACAAATGAGTGCATTTGTAAAACTGATGGTACCTGAATAAATTGTGGAGCTTGCCAATATCAATTGGTGGCTTTGATATTGTACTATAGTTAGGCAAGAGCTATCATTGGAGGAAGCTGGGCAAAGTTTATATAAAAATTTTCTATTAGGATATTTTCCACTTCCCATGAAAGCATAATTATTTCAAAATTTAAAAATCATTTTGTCTTACTTAATTTGTGCTATTATAATGAAATACCATAAACTGTGCAATTTATAAAGAACAAAAATTTATTTCTCACAGTTCTGGAGTCTGGGAAGTCCAAGGCAAAAGTGCTGGTAAGTTCAATGTCTGGTGAAGGCCCTTTGCTCACAGAAGGCACTGCCTAGGTGTCTTCACATGGCAGAAGGGAGATGTGTTGGTCAGATTTCTATTGCTGTGACAAAATATCTGTGAAAGTCAACATGATTACGTCTTAATATTAATGTTGAAGGGACACTATCATTCAAACCATAGCATTCCACCCTTGACTCCCTAAAATTCATGTCCTTCACACATCGAAAATACATTCATTCTATCCCAAAAGCTCCAAAAATACCTTAATTTGTTTAAGCATCAACTTTAACATCTAAGTCCAAAATCATATCTAAATATAAAAGTCAGAGATGAAACTTAAGGTCCAGTTTGTCCTGAGACAAATTCTTCAGCTGAGAGCCTATGAAATCAAATAAATTATATACTTCCAAAATATTCCGAAATACTTCCAACAGTGTTACAGGTATTGGATAAACATCCCCATTCTAAAAAAGAAATAAAAGAAAGAATAAAGGAACAGGTCCCTAACAAGTCCAAAACTCAACAGTGCAAAATAAGTCTTAAGTCTTGAATAATCTTTGTATCCCACCTTCTGAATACACTGGGGTGAGGGTTAGGTCTTTAAAGCTTCAAGGGTCCCCACCTCCACAGTTTTGTAGGGAAGAGTTCACACCAAAGCTCTCCCAGGTGGGAGTCTCATGCCTATAACTTTCTCAGGCTGCAGTTGCACATTGGTGGTTGTAGAGTTCTGGGATACAACAACTCCCCTAGGCATTGCCTTTGTGTGATCTCTTTCTGGTAATACTGATCCAGCGTTTCCTCTAGGAATTGACCTTATAGGGGATTTCTGGAGTAATAACCCCACCCCTACAGCATTCTCTGTCTGAGCTCCAGAAGTTTCTAAGGCATCCTTTGAAATCTCAGTGAAGGTAGCTATGCCTCCATGGCTCATGTACTCTGTGTGCCTGCAGAGTTAGCAGAATGTGAATGCCATGAAGGTCTATGGCTTGGGCCCTCTGGTATAATAGCTGAAACTACCTGGGCCTACTTGAACTACAGCTATGGTAGCCAAAGAGCACCACCACAGAATGTGGGTAACAGAGACATGAGGCAACACTGAGCAGTGAGTAAAAAGGTCACATAATAACCTTGAACTCCTCCAGTGCTCTGGGCCCCTCCCTTTGAATCATTCTGCCCTCAGGACTCTGTACTCTGGGCCTGTGTTGGACAAGGCAACAACAAAAGATCTCCAAAATGCCTTTGTGGTCCTTTTTCCATTGTCTTGTGTAGCATCTCTCTTCCTTCTATTCTTTCTAATCTTCTTATTAAAAGGTCACTTGGCCACACCCTAGGTTTTCCCTCCTAAACACTTTTTTAAAATTCTTTACATAATCAGGCTAAGTATTTTCCATATATTTACATTCTGCTTCCCTTTTGATTGTAACTTCCATCCAAAACATTTTTTTTCATATTTTACTATAAGCAGTTAAGAGAAGCCATGCAGCACCTTGTGTGCTTTCCTTAGGTATTTGTTCTGCTAAATATCTTAGATCATCACTCTTAAATTTTGTCTTCCACAAAGCAGTAGGACTCAAATGGACACTACCATAGTTTATATCTGGAATGCCACCCAAGACCCATGTTTTAAAGACTTAGCCCTCAGTCCACAGTGCTATTGGGAGTTGGTGGAGTGTAATTTAAGAAGTAGAGTATAAGCTGAGTGCAATGGGGCATGCCTGTAATCCCATCAGCTCTGGAGGCTGAAACAGAAGGACTTTGAGTTCAAAGCCAGCCTCAGCAACTTAGTGAGGCCCTAATCAACTTGGTGAGATCCTGTCTTTAAATAAAATTAAAAAGGGCCAGGGCTCAGAGGTTAAGCACCCTGGGTTTAATTTCTGGGTTCAAAAAAGCGAGGTCTAACATCATTGGAGCTTGTCTTTCAAGGGGATAGTGGGACACCAGCCCCTTCCTCTTTTTTCTTTTTTTTGCTCCTAGCTATGAGGTGAACAACTTTGCTCTACCACACACTCCCAGGCATAATGTGATGCCATGCCACAGTCCCAAAAGCAACTGGGCCCAATTGAACAGACTGGAACTACCAAAGCTGTGAGCCATAATAAACCTTTTCTCTTTGTAAGTTTATTATAACATGCAATTTGTTGCCATAATGGAAAGTTGACTAACATGGATACAACTCAGCCAAGTTCTTTGCTGCTTTGTAACAAGGAAGGCCAGTCCTCCAGTTTCTAAGATATTCCTTTTCATTTCTGTCTAATGTCATTTCAAAATGCCTTTACTGTCCATATGTCTACCAAATTTTTGTTCATAACTACTTAGGTATTCTGTAAGACAAGTTTTCTTTACAATTCTCGTCTCCCAAATCTCACAAAAATTGTTCTTAATTCTCCATTCATAGCAATTCAGGCTTTTTTCCAGCATTCACTTCAAAACTATTCCAGCTTCTTCTACCCATTAGTCATTTTGAAAGCTGCTTCCATATTTTTACATGTTTGTTATAGCAACACCCATCTTCTGTGGTAACAATTTCTAAAAGTCTCTTTGGAATGCTATAACAAAATATCATTTACTGGGTAATCCGTAAACAGTAAAAATTTACTTCTCACAGTTCTCAATGATGGGAAGTCCAAGATCAAGTTGCTGGTAGGTTCATTGTCTAGTGAAGTCCTGTTCCTCAGAGACAGCACTATCCACGTGTCTTCCCATGGAAGAAGAGATGGAAGGGCCCAAAGAGTTGTGTTCTCACATGGAAAAATAATAAAGAGCATGAGATATCTCCATTCAAACTTGACCCCCTTTATAAAGATACTAATCCCATATTTTGAGTGGAATGCTCATGACTTAATTATCTCCCAAAGACCCCACTTCTTAATAGCTTTGCACTAGGGGTTAGGTTTTCAACACAAATGGATAGAATACCACTGAGACCAAGGGAAAAGCTGAACAAACCCCATAAACTTACCTTGCTGAACTTTCTTTCAGTTGACTTGAGAGGTCAAGTGATATGTTTTTAGTCTCCTGCTAGCTTTGTTTTAGATAACAACTCTGACATATGGGTCATGATGCTAATATTTGCCTAAGTTGTTTTTCAGTAATTTGGAGACCACTTTTGCCTATCTCAAACTACTTCAAACCACTGACCCTTTATGTGGCCCTGCACACGTGTCTGATGGGTAACTTTTTTATATCAAAGGACTGAAAACTCTGTCCTCAGATTATGCAGATATTGCCATTTAAAAAAAAATGTGTCGGGCTGGGGATGTGGCTCAAGCGGTAGCGGGCTCGCCTGGCATGCATGCGGCCCGGGTTCGATCCTCAGCACCACATACCAACAAAGATGTTGTGTCCGCCGAGAACTAAAAAATAAATATTAAAAATTCTTTCTCTCTATCTCTCTCTCTCCTCTCTCACTCTCTCTTTAAAAAAAATTAAAAAAAATGTGTCATATGAATAACTATAAGCATGCAACAGACAACCAATTATTTCATTTTTTCCTTTCCTCCAATCACCTTTCCCCACGTATGAGACTACCCTTTTACTTTATCCCATATCTCCAAAACCTATCCTTAGCAAAGTGTGCTTGAAACTTGCTCTCACATCTTCTCATTTGACTGCCTCATGAATAAACCCTTTCTCTTTTATAAAATTCATCATTTTAGTGATAAGCATACCGCACAATAGGCAAAACAGGCATATATTGGTGACACCATCCTTCAAACCATAGGAGGTGTATCTTTATGAATATTTGGGGAATTTTTGTGTATTACATTAACCTATGTAATTATCCATGTATCAGTTCTACATGATATTTTAATTAAAGTAGGGATACAGTAAGCCTTACAGGAGCTAAAATTATTCCTCCAACTTTTTTCTTCTTAAAAAATGTTTAAGCTATCCAGGGGCTGCTAAATTTCTGTATAAAGTTTGGAATATACTAATGTATTTCTACAAGATATTCTCTGGAGCTTTGATAGTAATTTTATTAAATTATAGATTATTCTGATATAATTACATCTTTACAATTTTGATTCTTCCAGTATATAAACAAGTATGTCTTCATTTATTTAATCATTTTATATCTTTCATCAGAATTTTTTAATTTTACAGAGATCCTATACATCTGTTATTACATATAAATTTAAGTGTTTTTTCAAGATATTTAAAAATTATATTGTTTTAAATTTTGTATTTGTTTCTCATGTATTGAAATACAATTAATTTTAATCGTATTGATAATTTTTGTATGGTTATATTTTATCCTGCAACATCGATGAACTCATTTGTCATTTCTAAGGATGTGTTTTAGATTACTTGAAACTTTCACATAGATGTCATCTTCAAATATAGAGATTTACTTCTTCTTTTTCAAATATATATGCCTTCATCTTATTTTCTTTATTTTGTTGTTACCTTACTAGAGGGCACTTCCAGCAAAATATTGAATAAAATCAGTAGAGATTGGGCTGGGGATGTGGCTCAAGCAGTAGCGCACTCGCCTGGCATGCGTAAGGCCCAGGTTCGATCCTCAGCACCACATACAAACAAAGATGTTGTGTCCACCAAAAACTAAAAAATAAATATTAAAAAACTCTCTCTCTCTCTCTCTCTCAAAAAAAAATCAGTAGAGATGATATCCTTTTCTTTCTCCTGATCTTAAGAGCAAAAGGATTCGGTCTTTCATCATTTAGTATGTATTTTAGTCAGGTTTGCATTGCTGTGACCAAAAAACCTGACAAGAAAAACTTAGGAGAGGAAAAATTTATTTTGGGCTCATGGTTTCAGAGATTCAGTCCATGGTCAGCTGACTTCATTGTTCCAGGCCCAAGATGAGGCAGAACATTAGAGCGGAAGAGCATGGCAAAGGATAGGAGCTCAGAACATGAAACATGAGAACTCAACTAACCAGACCCAAAATATAAATCTCAAACACATACCCCCATCCCCAGCCATGACATACTTCCTCCAGCCATATCCTACCTGCCTCTAGTCACCATCTAGTGATCCATTCAAATTATTAATCCACTGATTAGGTTACACCTCTCATAATCTAATCATTTCAGCTCTGAACATTTTTGCATTGTCTCAAACATGAGCTTTTGGGGGATTCCACATTTTCAAACCATAACAATGTGATAGTACATGTAGGGTATTTGTAAATGTTCTTCATCAAGTTGAAGGGATTATCCTATAATATTAATGAGCTGAGCTACTTTATAATGAATGGGTATTGAATTCATGAAGAAATTTTCTTCATCTTTATGCTATTGATTTTTGTTTGAATTTATTATCAGAATGTATGCTGTATAATTTCAGTTCTTTTGAATTTGTTGAAACTTGTTCTATGAACCAACATATGGTCTATTTTGATAAAGGTTTTATGTGTGCTTAAAAGATTTTTTTTCAGTTGGTAGGTGGAATGCTTTTATAAATGTGTGTTAGATACTGCTGATCAATGGTATAGTCTAGTACTTCTAAACCTTGCTGATTTTGTGTCAGTTGTTGATAGAGGAGTTTTTAAATTTCTAATCCTAATTGTGGATTTCTTTCTTCCAGTTTTATCAATTTTGGCTTCATGTATTTGAAATTCCACTGCTGGAATTTTAAATACATGAAATTCCAGCAATGGAATTGTCATGTTTCTTAGGTTTTACACATTTATAACAACATATTGTGCTTTTCTGTGTCCCTGCTAGTTTCATTTTCCCTTATGGTATTTTATGTGGTATTAATTTTCTCACTCCTGTACTCATCAGGAATATTAGCCTGAAGCTTTCTTTTGGGATATATCTGGTTTTAGTATCAGGATAATGTTGACCTTATTAAAGGAATTTGGAAGTATTTCCTTCTCTTCAGTTTTTTTTATATATTGACAAGGACTGGTAATAATTCTTTAAATGTTAGATAGAATTCATCAGTGAAGTTATCAAGTCCTGGGATTTTCTTTATCTGAAGACTTTTTAATAGTGATTAAATCTCTTTACTGTAACACTATTGGTCTGTTCAGACTCTCTAATTCTTTATGATTAGATCTTGGCAGGTTGTATACATCAATGATGTCGTCCATTTCTTCTAGATCACACAATTAGTTGGTGTATAATTGATTATAATAATCTCTTATGAATCCCTATATTTCTGTGGTATGTTATAGTGTCTCCTTTTTCATCTCTTTTATTTGAGTCTTCTCTCTTTTTCTTATACTACTTAAAAGTTTATATTGTTGATCTTTTCAAACACCTAACTCTTGGGGCTGGGGTTGTGGCTCAATGCTAGAGCGCTCGCCTAGCACATGTGAGGCCTGGGTTTGATCCTCAGCATCAATAAAAATAAATAAATAAAGGTATTATGTCCAACTACAACTAAAAAATAAACATTTAAAAAAACCCTAACTCTTTCTTATCTTGACATTTTCTAATATTTTTCTAGTCTATATTTCATGTAGTTCTGATCTGATATTTATTATTTCCTTCATTCCACTAAGTTTGGGCTGAGTACTTTCTTGTTTTTCTGTTTTATTGAGATGTAATATTAAGTTGGATATTTGAAATCTATTCTATTTTGATGTGGACATTTAACTGCTACAAATTTCCCTCTTAGAACTTATTTTGCCATACCCCCCTAAGATTTGGTATGTTCTATTTCCATTTTTGTCTCAAGAAAATTTTTAATTTTCTTTCTAATTTGTTCACTTACATATTGGTTATTCAGAGGTATGTGTTTTAATTTCCATGTATTTGTAAATCTCCCAACTTTCCTCTTCTTATGTATTTGCACGTTCCTACATTGTGGTTAGAAAGGATACTTGATATGATTCCAATTTCTTCTTAAGAAGAAATTTCTTCTTTATTAAGACTTGTCTTATGGCCTAACATATGATTTATTCAAGAGACTGTTCCAAGTGTACTTAAGAAAAAAATGTGTTCTCAGCAGTTTTTGGATGAAATGTTATGCAAATATATAGGTTTGTTCAGTATAGAGTATACTTTTAGCTCTGATATTTCCTTATTAGTTTTCTGTCTGAATGATCTACCCATTATTGAATATTGAGTATTAAATTCTCCTACTATTAATTTATTGCAGCTTAACTTTCTCTTTATATCTTTTAATATTAGCTTTTTATATTTAGATGCTACATTGTTGGGTGCATATATATTTAAAATTGTATTCACTTGCTGAATTGATCCCTTTATTATATAATGACATTTTTCTCATTTTATATCTTTTGATTTAGAGTCTATTTTATCTGAGTAAACTTATTCAGATATTTTTTTAGTTGGCATTTGCAAGTGGTATATTTTTCCACCTTCAGACTGTGTGTCCTTAAAACAAATGTCTCTTGAAGGGAGTATATAGTCAGATCTTGTTTATATCCATTCAGCTGCTTTATGTCTTTTTTTTTTTATTGTTGGTCGTTCAAAACATTACATAGTTCTTAATACATCATATTTCACAGTTTGATTCAAGTGGGTTATGAACTCCCAATTTTACCCCGTATACAGATTGTTGTATCACATCAGTTACCCTTCCATTGATTGACAAATTGCCTTTCTAGTGTCTGATGCATTCTGCTGTCTGTCCTATTCTCTACTATCCCCCCTCCCCTCCCCTCCCCTCCCCTCCCCTTTTCTCTCTCTACCCCTTCTACTGTAAATCATTTCTTCCATTTGTATTCTCTTGTCTTACCCCTCCTTTCCTCTTATATGTCATTTTGTATAACCCTGAGGATCGCCTTCCATTTCCATGCGGTTTCCCTTCTCTCTCCCTTTCCCTCCCACCTCTCATCCCTGTTTAATGTAAATCTTCTTCTCAAACTTTCGTCCCTACCCTGTCCTTGTTTACTCCCCTTATATCAAAGGGGTCATTTGGTATTTATTTTTTAAAGATTGACTAGCTTCACTTAGCATAATCTGCTCTAATGCCATCCATTTCCCTCCAAATTCTATAATTTTGTCATTTCTTAATGCAGAGTAATACTCCATTGTGTATAAATGCCACATTTTTTTTATCCATTCATCTATTGAAGGGCATCTAGGCTGATTCCACAATCTTGCTATCGTGAATTGTGCTGCTATGAACATCGATGTAGCAGTGTCCCTGTAGCATGCTCTTATTAGGTCTTTGGGGAATAGACCGAGAAGGGGAATAGCTGGGTCAAATGGTGGTTCCATTCCCAGCTTTCCAAGAAATCTCCATACTGCTTTCCAAATTGGCTGCACCAATTTGCAGTCCCACCAGCAATGAACAAGAGTGTCCTTTTCCCCGCATCCTCTCCAGCACTTATTGTTGTTTGACTTTCTAATGGCTGCCAATCTTACTGGGGTGAGATGGTATCTTAGGGTGGTTTTGATTTGCATTTCTCTGACTGCTAGCGATGGTGAGCATTTTTTCATGTACTTATTGATTGATTGTATGTCCTCCTCTGAGAAGTGTCTGTTCAGGTCCTTGGCCCATTTATTGATTGGGTTATTTGTTATCTTATTGTCTAATTTTTTGAGTTCTTTGTATATTCTGGTTATTAGGGCTCTATCTGAAGTGTGTGGAGTAAAGATTTGTTCCCAGGATGTAGGCTCCCTGTTTATCTCTCTTATTGTTTCTTTTGCTAAGAAAAAACTTTTTAGTTTGAGTAAGTCCCATTTGTTGATTCTAGTTGTTAACTTTTGCGCTATGGGTGTCCTATTGAGGAATTTGGAGCCCGATCCCACAGTATGTAGATCATACCCTACTTTTTCTTCTATCAGAATGCCGTGTCTCTGGTTTAATATCAAGCTCCTTGATCCATTTTGAGTTAACTTTTGTGCATGTCGAGAGATAGGGATTCAGCTTCATTTTGATGCAAATGGATTTCCAGTTTTCCCAGCACCATTTGTTGAAGATGCTATCCTTCCTCCATTGCATGCTTTTAGCCCCTTTATCAAATATAAGATAGTTGTAGTTTTGTGGGTTGGTTACTGTGTCCTCTATTCTATACCATTGGTCCACCCGCCTGTTTTGGTACCAGTACCATGCTGTTTTAGTTACTATTGCTCTGTAGTATAGTTTGAAGTCTGGTATCGCTATACCGCCTGATTCACACTTCCTGCTTAGTATTGTTTTTGCTATTCTGGGTCTTTTATTATTCCATATGAATTTCATGATTCTTTTATCTATTTCTACAAGAAATGCTGCTGGGATTTTGATTGGCATTGCATTAAACTTATAGAGAACTTTTGGTAATATCGCCATCTTGATGATGTTGGTTCTGCCTATCCATGAGCAGGGTATATTTTTCCATCTTCTAAGGTCTTCTTCTATATCTTTCTTTAGGGTTCTGTAATTTTCCTTGTATAAATCTTTCACCTCTTTTGTTAGGTTGATTCCCAAGTATTTTATTTTTGGGGGGGATATTGTGAATGGAGTAGTTGTCCTCATTTCTGTTTCAGAGGATTTGTCGCTGATATACAGGAATGCCTTTGATTTATGCGTGTTGATCTTATATCCTGCCACTTTGCTGAATTCATTTATTAGTTCTAATAGCTTCTTTGTAGACCCTTTTGGGTCTGCTAGGTATAGAATCATATCATCTGCAAATAGTGATAATTTAAGTTCTTCTTTTCCTATTTTTATGCCTTTAATTTCTTTTGTCTGTCTAATTGCTCTGGCCAGTGTTTCGAGGACTATGTTGAACAGAAGTGGTGAGAGAGGGCATCCCTGTCTTGTACCAGATCTTAGAGGGAATGCCTTCAATTTTTCTCCATTCAGAATGATGCTGGCCTGTGGCTTATCATAGATTGCTTTTACAATGTTGAGGTATGATCCTGTTATCCCTAATTTTTCTAGCGTTTTGAACATAAAGGGATGCTGTACTTTGTCAAATGCTTTTTCTGCATCTATTGAGATGATCATATGGTTCTTATTTTTAAGTCTATTGATGTGGTGAATAACATTTATTGATTTCCGTATATTAAACCAGCCTTGCATCCCAGGGATGAATCCTACTTGATCATGATGTATAATTTTTTTGATATGTATTTGAATCCGATTCGCCAGAATTTTATTGAGGATTTTTGCGTCAAGGTTCATTAGAGATATTGGTCTGTAGTTTTCCTTCTTTGAAGTGTCTTTGTCTGGTTTCGGAATCAGGGTGATGTTGGCCTCGTAGAATGAATTTGGAAGTTCTCCCTCTTTTTCTATTTCCTGAAATAGCTTGAAAAGTATTGGTGTTAGTTCCTCTTTAAAGGTTTTGTAAAACTCTGCTGTATACCCATCCGGTCCTGGGCTTTTCTTAGTTGGTAGTCTTTTGATGGTTTCTTCTATTTCCTCTATTGTTATTGGTCTGTTTAGGTTGTCTATATCCTCCTGGCTCAATCTGGGCAGATCATAGGACTCAAGGAATTTATCTATGCCTTCACTATCTTCTATTTTATTGGAGTATAAGGATTCAAAGTAATTTCTGATTATCTTCTGTATTTCTGAAGTGTCTGTTGTGATATTGCCTTTTTCATCCCGTATGCTAGTAATTTGGGTTCTCTCTCTTCTTCTCTTCGTTAGCATGGCTAAGGGTCTGTCAATTTTATTTATTTTTTCAAAGAACCAGCTTTTAGTTTTGTCAATTTTTTCAATTGTTTCTTTTGTTTCAATTTCATTAATTTCAGCTCTGATTTTAATTATTTCTTGCCTTCTACTTCTTTTGCTGTTGTTTTGCTCTTCTTTTTCTAGGATTTTGAGATGAAGTATGAGATCATTTATTTGTTGGTTTTTTCTTTTTTTGAGGAATGAACTCCAAGCAATGAATTTTCCTCTTAGAACTGCTTTCAATGTGTCCCATAGATTCCGATATGTTGTGTCTGTGTTTTCATTTAACTCTAGGAATTTTTTAATTTCCTCCTTGATGTCTTCTAAAACCCATTGATCACTCAGCAAGCTATTGTTCATTCTCCAGGTGATGCTTGATTTTTCCTTTCTTCTTTTATCATTGATTTTCAGTTTCATTCCATTATGATCAGATAAGATGCATGGTATTATCTCTACCCCTTTGTATTGTCTAAGAGTTGCCCTGTGACATAGTATATGGTCTATTTTTGAGAAGGTTCCATGTGCTGCTGAGAAAAAAGTGTAGCTACTTGATGTTGGGTGGTATAGTCTATATATGTCAATTAAGTCTAGGTTGTTAATTGTGTTATTGAGTTCTATAGTTTCCTTATTTAACTTTTGTTTGGAAGATCTGTCCAGTGGTGAGAGAGGTGTGTTGAAGTCTCCCATGATTATTGTATGGTGGTCTATTAGATTCTTGAACTTGAGAAGAGTTTGCTTGATGAACACAGCTGCACCATTATTTGGGGCATATATATTTATGATTGTTATGTCTTGTTGGTGTATGGTTCCCTTGAGCAGTATGAAGTGTCCTTCTATATCCCTTTTGATTAGCTTTGGCTTGAAATCTATTTTATTAGATATGAGTATGGACACTCCTGCTTGTTTCCGCGGTCCATATGAGTGATATGATTTTTCCCAACCTTTCACCTTCAGTCTATGTATATCTTTTCCTATCAAATGCGTCTCCTGTAGACAGCATATTGTTGGGTCTTGTTTTGTGATCCATTCTACTAGCCTGTGTCTCTTAATTGGTGAGTTTAAGCCATTAACATTTAGGGTTATTATTGAGATATGGTTTGTTCTTCTATCCATATTTGTTTATTGATGTTACTAAACCTGATTTGTTATCCTCTTTGACTACTTTCCCCCCTTTACTGTCCTACCTCCCATTGTTGGTTTTCAATGTTATTTTCCATTTCCTCTTCCTGTAATATTTTGCCAAGGATTTTTTGAAGAGATGGTTTTCTAGCTGCGAATTCTTTTAACTTTTGTTTATCGTGGAAGGTTTTAATTTCATCTTCTAACCTGAAGCTTAATTTCGCCGGATACAAGATTCTTGGTTGGACCCCATTGTCTTTCAGTGTTTGAAATATGTTATTCCAGGATCTTCTAGCTTTCAGAGTCTGTGTTGAGAGATCAGCTGTTATCCTGATTGGTTTACCCCTAAATGTAATCTGCTTTCTTTCTCTTGCAGCTTTTAAAATTCTCTCCTTATTCTGTATGTTGGACATCTTCATTATAATGTGTCTAGGTGTGGATCTCTTATGATTTTGAACATTCGGTGTCCTGTAGGCTTCTAGGATTTGGGATTCTGTCTCATTCTTCAATTCTGGGAAGTTTTCTCGTATCATTTCACTGAATAGACTGTTTATTCCTTTGGAATGGAGCTCTGTGCCTTCCTGTATCCCAATGACTCTTAAATTTGGTCTTTTGATATTGTCCCATAATTCTTGGATGTTCTGCTCATGGTTTCTTAGCAGACTTGCTGAGCTGTCTATGTTCTTTTCCAGTTGAAATACTTTGTCTTCATTGTCTGATGTTCTCTCTTCTAAGTGATCTACTCTGCTGGTAGTATTCTCAATTGAGTTTTTAAGTTGGTTTATTGTTTCCTGCATTTCTAGAATTTCTATTTGTTTATTTTTTATTACCTCTATCTCCCTGTGAAATTGATCTTTTACTTCCTGGATTTGTTTGTCAATGTGATCTTTCATTGTCTGATTTTGCTGTCTCATGTCTTCCTTGAGACTCCAGATCATCTGAAGCATATATATCCTGAACTCTTTATCTGATATTCCATCTGTTGCAGCTATTACCTCTTCTAAAGTTGAGTTGACCTGCATTGCTTGTGGTCCTTTCTTTCCTTGTCTTTTCATACTGCTCGCGTTTCTTTCTGCTTGGTGCAACTGTTGTGTTTTTGAAATTTACCCCCTATTTATTTATGTTGCTCTTGTATAGTTGAAAAGTCTCCCTTGCAGGTGCGGGCGGCGGCTGTGCCCCTACTCCAATTGGGGTGACGTGTTTACCACGCTGGCGTCTCTCTGGGCCTGTTCCGGGAGTGGAAGGCGGCTCTGCTCTGTCCCTATTCCAATTGGGGGGTCGTGACTACCATGCTGGCAGGTCGCTGGGCCTGTTCCGGGCGTGGGCGGTGGGCTTGGCTGGCGGGATTCCACCTAATGGCAGTCCCTAACCTCCCTGCTTGCTAATTAATGGCTTCTCTGAGGCGCCACGCCTTTTGTAGCTGCGGGGCAGGCCGCGCGAATCAGTTGGCCTGGATCTCCGGGGTCCTGCTGCTGGCTGTTTTGATGTTGCAAGCTGTTGGAGAGTGGTGGTGTATCCTTCAGCTTTCCCGGATGGGGGCCGCTGACTGCCTGGATGGAGTGTCCGCTGTGGGGGATGGGACGGGACTGTACCGCTTCCTTCCCCTTCTGAGATCCCGTGCTCGGCCCAAGGGTCCGTGTGGGCTTGGCTGGCGGGATTCCACCTAATGGCAGTCCCTAACCTCCCTGCTTGCTAATTAATGGCTTCACTGAGGCACCACGCCTTCTGTAGCCGCAGGGCAGGCCGCGCGAATCAGTTGGCCTGGATCTCCCGGGTCCTGCTGCAGGCTGTTGGGATCCCTGGCACTCTATCACTTTGATTTTTTCTGCTTGCCCCTCCCCCAGCGCTGGCTAGCCAGGTTTCGTTTTGGCCACTTCTGGGAGGAGGGGTTGGAGGTCAGGTGTCTCTAGTTTCCCCCTAGTCTTTATGGAGGCTCAGCTTGATACTCCCTCTCCCGGCAAGCCTAGGAGAGATTTTATGCGAATTCCCGCTGTCTGGGGGGTGAGCTGAATGACACCAACCTGTTTTGATGTTGCACTCTGAAGGAGAGTGGCGGTGTATCCTTCAGCTTTACCGGATGGTGGCCGCTGACTGCCTCGGTGGAGTGTCCGCTGTGGGGGATGGGACTGTACCGCTTCCTTCCCCTTCTGAGATCCCGTGCTCGGCCCAAGGGTCCGTGTAGGCTTGGCTGGCGGGATTCCACCTAATGGCAGTCCCTAACCTCCCTGCTTGCTAATTAATGGCTTCACTGAGGCGCCACGCCTTCTGTAGCCGCAGGGCAGGCCGCGCGAATCCGCTTTATGTCTTTTGATTGGACAGTTTAATCCATTTATATTCAAGGTAACTATTCATAGGTAAGGACTTATTTGCACCATGTTGTTAATTGCTCTCTATTTGTTTTACAGATCACTGTTCATTCCTTATTCTCTTATTGTGCTCTTTTGTGTTAATGTGATTTTGTTTTTTTACATTAATTAATTTATTTATTCTAATTATGTATATATATGACAATAGAATGCATTTTAGTTCATTCTACAAAATAGCAACACAACTTTTCATTTCTCTGGTTGTACATGATGTAGTATCACACCACATGTATAGTCATACATGTACCTAGGGTAATGATGTCCATCTCATTTCACCATCTTTCCTTCCCCAATCCCCACTCTAGTCCCCTTCCTCCCCTTTCCCCAATCAAAGTTCCTCCATTTTTCCCATGCCCACCCCCATTAGGGATCAGTTCCCACTTATCAGAGAAAACATTCAGCCTATGTTTTTTTGGGACTGGCTTACTGTGCTTAGCATGATATTCTCCAACTCCATCTATTTACCTGAAAATGCTATGATTTTATTCTCTTTTAATGCTGAATAATAGTCCATCATGTATATATACCACAGTTTCTTTATCCATTCAACTATTGAAGAGCATCTGTGTTGGTTCCAGAGCTTATCTATTGTGGATTGAGCTGCTATACACATTGATGTGGCTGCATTACTATAGTATGCTGATTTTAAGTCCTTTGGGTATAGACCAAGGAGTGGGATAGCTGGGTCAAATAGTAGTTCCACTTCAAGTTTTCCCAGGAATTTCCATATTGCTACCTGATTGGTTGCACAAATTTGTAATCCACCAGCAATGTATGAGTGTGCCTTCTCCCCCACATCCTCGCTAACCCTTATTGTTGTTTATATTCTTGATAACTGCCATTCTGACTGGTGTGAGATGAAATCTTTGAGTGGTTTTGATTTGCATTTCTCTAATTACTAGAGAAGTTGAACACTCTTTCATATATTTGTTGATCAATTGTATATCTTCTAAGAAGTGTCTGTTCAGCTCCTTAGTCCATTTATTGATTGGGTTATTTGTTTGTTTGGTTGGTTTTTTTGGTGTTAACTTTTTTGAGTTCTTTATATATCCTAGAGATTAGTGCTCTATCTGACGTGCGCATGGTAAAATTTTGCTCCCATTCTGTAGGCTCTCAGTTCATCTCATTGATTGTTTCTTTTGCTGAGAAGAAGCTTTATAGTTTGAATCCACCCCATTTATTGATTCTTGATTTTATTTCTTGAGCTTTAGGAGTCTTCTTAATGAATTTAGGACCTAACCCAACATGATAAAGATTTGGGTCTACTTTTGTCTCTACTAGGTGTAGGGTCTCTGGTCTAATTCCTAGGTCCTTGATCCACTTTGAGTTTTGTGCATGGTGAGAGATAAGGTTTAATTTCATTTTGATGCATATGGATTTTCAGTTTTCCCAGCACCATTTGTTGAAGAGGCTATCTTTTCTCCAATGTATGTTTTTGGTGCCTTTGTCTAGAATGAGATAACTGTATTTATGTGAGTTTGTCTCTGTGTCTTCTATTCTGTACCATTGGTCTACATGTTTATTTTGGTGCCAATACCATGCCTTTTTTGTTACCACAGCTTTGAAGTATAGCTTAAGGTCTGGTATTGTGATGTCACCTGCTTCACTCTTTTTGCTAAGGATTTCTTTGGCTATTCTGGGTCTCTTATTTTGCCAAATTAATTTCATGATTACTTTTTCTATTTCTATAAGGAATGACATTGGGATTTTAATTGGAATCACATTGAATCTGTGTAGTTTTTTTGGTTAGTATGGCCTATCCAAGAGCATGGGAGATCTTTCCACCTTCTAAGGTCTTCTTTAATTTCTTTCTTTAGTGTTCTGTAGTTTTCATTGTAGAGGTCTTTCACCTCTCCTGTTAAATTGATTCCCAAGTATTTTTTTGAGGTTATTGTGAATGGGGTAGTTTTCCTAATTTCTCTTTCAGAGGATTCATGACTAATGTGTAGAAATGCATTTGATGTGTGGGTATTGATTTTATATCCTGCTACTTTGCTAAATTCATTTATTAATTCTAGAAGTTTTCTGGTAGAGTTTTTTGGATCCTCTAAGTATATAATCATGTCACCAGAAAATAATGGTAGTTTGAGTTGTTCTTTTCCTGTTTGTATCCCTTTTATTCTTTAGTCTGTATAATTGCTCTGACTAGAGTTTCAAGAACTGTGTTGAATAGAAGTGGTGAAAGAGGGCATCCCTGTCTTGGTCCAGCTTTTAGAGGGAATGCTTCCAATTTTTCTCCATTTAGAATTATGTTGGCCTTGGGTTTAACATAGCTTTCACAATGTTGAGGTATGTTCCTACTACCTCTAAATTTTCTAGTGTTTTTGGGGGGGGAAGGTGGTGGGTGGGTACCAGGGATTGAACTCAGGGGCACTTGATCACTGAGCCATGTACCCAGACCTATTTTGTATTTTATTTAGAGCAGGGTCTCATTGAGTTGCTTAGCGCCTCACCATTGCTGAGGCTGGCTTTGAACTCACAATCCTCTTGTCTCAGCCTCTGGAGCCACTAGGATTCCAGGCATGTGCCACCACACCTGGCTTTTTCTAGTATTTTGAACATTAAAGGGTGTTGTATTTTGTCAAATGCTTTCTCTGCATCAATTGATATAATCATATGATTCTTATCTTTACGTTTATTGATGTGATGAATTACATTTGTTGATTTCCATATGTTGAACCAAACTTGCATCCCTGGAATGAACCCACTTAATCATGGTGCACTATTTTTTAATATGTTTTTGTATGCAATTTGTCAGAATTTTATTGAGAATATTTTTATCTATATTCATCAGGGAGATTGGTCTGAAATTTTCTTTCCTTTATGTATCTCTGCCTGGTTTTGGAATCAGGTTGATACTAGCTTCATAGAATAAGTTTGAAAGGGATCCCCCTTTTCTATTTCATGGAATAATTTGAGGAGTATTGGTATTAATTCTTCTTTGTAGATCTTGTAGAACTCAGCTGTGAATCTCTCTGGTCCTGCGCTTTTCTTGGTTGGAAAGCTTTTGGTGGTGTCTTCTATTTTCTTGCTTGAAATTGATCTGTTTAAATTCTGTACATCCTCTTGACTCAGTTTGGGTTAATCAATATGCCTCAAGAAATTTGTAGGTGTATTTAAGGTTTTCTATTTTACTGGAGTATAAATTTTCAAAATAGTTTATAATTGTCTTCTGTATTTCAACAGTGTCTTTCATGATATGTCCTTTTTCATCACAAATTTTAGTAATTTGAGTTTTCTCTCTCCTTTTCCTTAGGGTGGCAAAAGGTTTGTCAATTTTATTTATTTTTTCAAACAACCAGCTTTTTGTTTTGTCAATGTTTCCAATTGTTACTTTTGTTTCAATTTCATTAACTTCCACCCTGATTTTAATTATTTCCTGTCTTCTACTACTTTTGGTGTTGGTTTGTTCTTTTTCTAGGGAATTGAGATGTAATGTCAGGTCATTTATTTGTTGACTTTTTCTTCTTTTAATAAATTAGCTCAATGCAATGAACTTTCCTTTTAGCCCTGCCTTCATAGTGTCCCAGAGACTTTGATAAGTTTCATTGGAGTACTCATTTACCTTTAAGAATTTTTTTTATCTCCTTCCTGATGTCTTCTATGATCCATTCATCATTCAATAGCATATTGATTAGTCTCCAGGTGTTGGAGTAGCTTCTATTTTTTATTTTATCGTTGATTTCTAATTTCATTCCATTATGGTCTGGTAGAATGCAGGGTAGTATCTCTGTTTTTCTTGTATTGGCTAAGAGTTGCTTTGTGTCATAATATATGGTCTATTTTGGAGAAAGATCCATGTGCTGCTGAGAAGAAAGTGTATTCACTCATTGATGGATGGAATATTCTATGTATGCCTTTTAGTCTAAATTATTGATTGTTTTATTGAGTTCTATAGTTTTTTTAGTTTTTGTTTGGAAGATCTAGTGGTGAGAGAGGTGTGTTAAAGTCACTCAGTATTATTGTTTTGTGGTCTATTTGATTCTCGTAGTTAAGAAGGTTTTGTTTGATGTACATAGATGCCCCATTGTTTGGGGCATAGATATTTATGATTCTTATTTCTTGTTGATATTTGAATCCATTAAGCAGTAAATGTCCTTCTTTATCCCTTTTCACTAGCTTTGGTTTGAAGTCCTCTTTATCTTATAGGACAATGGAAAACCCTGCTTATTTATGCAGTCCATGTGAGTGGGACTTTTTTCCCACTTTTCACCTTCAGTCTATTGATGTCTTTTCCTGTGAGATAAGTCTCTTGAAGGCAGAATATTGTTGGGTCTTTTTTAAATCCATTCTGTCAGTCTATGTCTTTTAATTGATGAGTGTAGGCCATTCACATTCAGGGTTATTATAGAAATACGATTTGTATTCCTGGACATTTTGGGGTATTTTTGGTTTCTAATTTGACTTAGTTTCTCCTTTGATTGGCCTTTCCTTTAGTGTAGTTACTCTCTTTGCTGATTTTCATAGTTGTTTTTCATTTCCTCCTCTTGGAATATTTGCTGAGAATGTTCTGTAGTTCAGGCTTTCTTGCAGTAAATTCCTTTAACTTTTGTTTATCATAAAAGGTTTTTATTTTGTCATCAAATCTAAAGCTTAATTTTGTTGAATATAAGATTCTTGTTTGGCATCCATTTTGCTTCAGAGCTTGGTATATGTTGATCCAGCATCTCCTGGCTTTGAGGGTCTGGGTTGAAAAATCTGCTGAGATCTGAATTGTTCTCCCCCTATATGTGATCTGATTCCTCTCTCTTGCATTGCAGCCTTTAAGAGTCTATCCTTATTCTGTATGCTAGGCATTTTCATTATAATGTGCCTTAGTGTAGATCTGTTATAATTTTGTACATTTGGTGTCCAGTAAGCCTCTTGTATTTGATTTTCAAATTCATTCTTCACGTTTGGGAAATTTTCTGGTATTATTTCATTGACAAGATTGTGCATTTCTTTGGTTTGAATCTCTAGTGGCCTTCCTCTATCCCAATAAATCTTAGATTTGGTCTTTTGATGCTATCCCATATTTCTTGGATCTGTTCATGGTTTCTTACCATCTTTACATGTGCTCAACTTTATTTTCAAGATTCTATATTTTGTCTTCAGTTATTATCTGATGTTGTCTTCCAAGTGATCTAATCTGTTGGTAATGCTTTCTATTGAGTTTTTATTTGGTTTATTGTTTCCTTCATTTCTAGGATTTCTCATTTTTTTCAGAATCTCTCTCTCTCTTTCTTGAAGTAATCTTTTGCTATCTGTATTTGCTCCTATATCGCTTTGTTAGAGTGATCAATTTTTGCCTGTATTTGCTCTGTCATGTCATTCTTTAATTTACAGATCATTTTAATTATGTACCTTCTAACATTTTATCAACTGTACTGTCAATGGATTCCATTATTGTAGTATCTTGGTTTGTTTGGAGCACTTTATTCTCTTGTGTTTTTCATATTGTCTATGTCTTCCTTTCTTGCAGTGTAGATCTGAAGTATTACAGTTTCTATCCTGTAATCTTGTAGTGTACTTGCAAATTACCTGTACCTTCCCTTAGTATTGGGCCAGTGTCCCAAGATGGCTGCTACTGCAACTAAAGTTGTTGGTGGCTATAGTGGAGGTAACTCAAAATAGCAGTGGGGGGTGTCCCAAGATGGATGCAACCACTTTCAGAGATGGGACTGAAAGGGTGGACCTTACCATGGCTTTGGGCTTCCTGTTGGGAGATGCAGCTACCTCCAGGCCCTGTCTGTTGTCCCAAGGTAGAGGCTACTATATGGGCAGGGCTATAGGATGACTGCAGTGTCCCAAGATGGAAGCGAGCTTCTGGATCAACATGTTGGTAAATGGGGAGCCCCACTGTGGTCCTTTGCTCTGCATGAGGGTGGTCCTGGGCCTGGGCTCTCACACAGGTGAAGGAGGGTGGTCCTGGGCCTTACCTAGGCCTAGGCTCCTACATGGGTTGGCAGGGGCCGTTGTAGGCCTGAGCCTGGGCTCTGGTGTGAGTCAGCAGTTCAGCAGTGGTGATCCTGGGCCAGGGCCTGGGTTCCTGCAAGGGTTGGTGGGGGCCATCCTCTGCCTGGGCCTGGGCTATGGTGTGGGTCTGTCTTCTGGTCATCGGGGGTGGTCCTCTATGTGATTTTCTTTAGTGGTAGATTTTGATTCTTTACTTTTTATTTTTTGTGTATACTATGGGTTTTTTATTCATGGTTATCATGAGCCTTACCAAAAATTATATTTTTAACTGTATTTTGAGAGGTTTTTTAATTACCTTAAAAAACCTCTACTAACAGGGGCAATGCCCAGACTCTCATTGTGAGGTTCTTCTTCCTTCCCAAGGAGGGTGTAAGCCACCTGAAAACTTGAAGTCTCAAACAATTAGTGAAGAGCAAAACACAAATAGTCAGAAATATATTTATAAAAAGCAGAGCCCCTGATAGATCTAGTCCACATGCTGGAACTAAACAAATGAAAGATGGTTTATTTAAGGGGGTACATCAAATGCAGGGACAAGGTTTCAAGGGTGGAGTCTGGCTTCATGATGTCTTGTAGTCAACAGGTTGATTGACATCTTGGCAGGTCACACCCATCTCAGGTGCTGTGTGGGTCATGACAGAGATGGATGGAAATTCACACTGTCCCTGGGCACTTGACCAGAGAAAATGTCCACTGGTCGTCGTTGCCAGACACCAGATGTTTCTATCCACAAAGTTTTGATGTGCGGTGACCCACACTCAACCCATGGATGGCTCGTGACACTCCATAATTTTATTCTATTCACCTCACATTTTGGAATTTTGGAGGGTGCTGATAATTGAACCCAGAGCTTTGGATATGCTAAATATGTGCTCTACCACTGAACTTCACTCCCAGCCCCCATTTTGAATTTTCACATCACAATTCATACTTTTTCATATTGCATATAACTTAATAAATTATTGTACTTGTTTTTTTAATTTTTTTAGTTACAGATGGACACAATATCTTTATTTATTATTTTTTATGTGGTGCTGAGTATCAAACCCAGTGCCTCACATATGCGAGGCAGGTGCTCTACCACTGAGCTATATAGCCCCAGCCCTATTGTACTTGTTTTTTTTTAATTTATCACTTAACCTTTATACTAGGTATACAAGTTATTTACACACTACCATTATAGTATTTAAGTATTCTACATTTGACTGTGTGTTTTTGTAAGTAAGTTTTATATTTTCAGATGTTTTCATGTTACTCACTGGCATCCCTTTGTTTCAGCTGGAAGAGCCTCCTCAAACATTTCTTATAGAAAAGGTCAGATGGTAAGAAACTCATTTAGTTTTTTGGTTGTCTGGACAAGTCTTTATCTCACCTTCATTTTTGAAGGACAGCTTTAATGGGTACGGTATTCTTGATATGAATTTGTTTTTCTTTAGTACTTTGAATATATCATCCTACTCTTTCCAAAAGCTTTCTGCTGAGAATTCTGCTGCTAAGTGTATCGGAACTTCCCTATTAAATCACTTGTTTTTTTCTCTTGATGCTTTCAGAATCCTCTCTTTTTCCTTGATTTTTGACAATTGGATTATAATATACATTGGGTATTCTTCTTTGGAATGAATCCAGTTGGAGACATTTGACCTTCCTGTACTTTGGTATTTATATCTTTCTCCAAGCTTGGAAAATTTTCTGCCAGCGTTTCTCTTTTACAGCTGTTAAAGCTTTTATGAAAAACATGATCTAAATTCTACCAAAATATCTACAATCATTTTAATTCCATTCTAATACATTTCATAGCAAGATTTTTAACTCCAAAGTATTAGACAAAAAAAGATTCCAATGCATTCCCAAGTGTTATATGTTGAAGACTATTACTTCATGATTGTGTACAAAGGCTCGTGGGGAGTTTAGCCATTTCAGATTAGAAAATTACAAAGATATTTTATCTACATAGACTTCAACAGCTGAAATATAAGATCAATTCTTTCACTTGTTTGTGTGTTAATAGGAGTTTAGTCTCAACTATTATTAAATGAGCAGAGTTTATCACAGTTAATATGTGTTTATGACTGTCACAGATTATCATTTAAACTTGTTAAATGTATAGGTTTAGGGGTTTTTTGTGTGTGTGATGCTGGGAACCAAACCCAGGGCCTGATGCATAGTAGGCAACTTTTCTACCATTGAGCTACACTCCCAATCCTTTTAATGTTTTTTTAATATATGACATCATATTTCCAACTGATAGAATTGATTAGTAGACAAATGAATTTAGTGAACATCAAAATACAAGGAAAAGTGCAATCAGTGAACAAAACTCTAATATAAATGTAAAGATTAATCTGTTTCATTCTCACATGAATTCATGAGTATATAATATGTATATAATGAATTTATTGGACAGATAATCTAATATCTTCTTCACTGCAGTTTTCATTAGGAAAAATTATTAAATGCTCACATAAAGCCATTTACTTCTAAGCCAATAAAAATTCTGATAAAACTCAAAATTGTTGCTAGGCACCATGGTGCATGCCTGTAATCCAAGCCACTTGGGAGACTAAGGCAGGAGAATCACAAGTTCAAAGCTAGCCTCAGTAACTTAGCAAAGCCCTGAGCAATTTAGTAACACCCTGTCTCAAAATAAAACATAAAAATAGTCTGGAAATTTGGCTAAGTGGTTAAGTGCCCCTAGGTTCAGTACCCCCCACAACAAAAAAATACTCAGAATTATTTTCTAAACTATTATTTGCATAATCATTTCTAGTACAAAATTGGGAATATTTAATAATTTTTTCAGTATACGTTAAAACAAAAGACTTGGTCTCATCATTTTTATCAGGAAAAAATTATATTTGGAAGAAGTCACACTACATAAAGTGACAGAATTCAAAAATCAAATTACATGAAAATATACATTGCAATTTCCTTGTACAGTAGGTGAGAAATACCTCTAGTATTGAAGAATAGAGACAAAGAAACATGAAGGACTATGGAGAAGGGTATGAGGGCAAATTGCATTATTAGTAGCAAACCAAGGGCTGGGGTTGTATAGATCAGTGGTATAATGCTTGCCTAGCATGTGTGAAGCACTGGAATTGATCCTCAGTGCCACATTTAAAAAAGTAAATAAAGAAAAGCAACCGTTACTGGAGCCGGAGCTGCCTATTAAGCTCGATCAAGATGACAACCTCCCAAAAGCATCAAGACTTCGTGGCAGAGCCTATGGGGGAAAAGCCAGTGGGGAGCCTGGCTGGGATTGGTGAAGTCCTGGGCAAGAAGCTTGAGGAAAGGGGCTTTGACAAGGCATATGTCGTCCTCAGTCAGTTTCTGGTGCTAAAGAAAGATGAAGACCTCTTCCGAGAATGGCTGAAGGACACATGTGGTGCCAATGCCAAGCAGTCCCGGGACTGCTTTGGGTGCCTTGGAGAATGGTGTGACGCCTTCTTGTGATGTTCTCTGGGGAGCCCTCAATCCCTAGCCCCATTATCAAGTCTCCAGAGTTTGCAGCTGAGTGGGGGCTCCTTGTCCTCTACAAAGGAAAAGATTGCTGTTGTTGTATTCCAGGGTCTTTGGGAGTTCTCTCCCCTCACCATTTCAATCTTTTTTGGAATTTTTGCTCTTGCATGCAACTCCCTTTCTCTTCCCCCTGCCAGTTCCATGGAAATCATTAACCAGCTTTTCTGATTGGATTCCTGGCCCCCTCCCTCACCCCCACGTTTGGTCTGTTTGATGCCATTTGGCACCTTTTTTGGCATAACAGTCACTGTCCTTGTAAAGTTTTTTAGATCAATAAAGACAGTGGCCTTCAAAAATAAATAAATAAAATAAAAATAAAAAAGTAAATAAACAAAATAAAGGTGTTGTGTCTGCTTCAACTAAAAAAAAAAATTTAAATATAGCAAACCAAGAAGTAGAAAGCTTCTAGTTGTGCATACTTTATTTATAGAAATTTTACATTAGTCAACTGAAGGGCAAAAATAAAACTAAATCAGAATTTTGTATTATGTGAGTAAATTTCAGTAAGTTGAATTTAGAACCAAATTTTTTTTAAGTTCTTGGGGGTAATGAATAGGTTCAAGAACTCTTAATAGCCAGAAAATGTTATTGCTACATCCAATCCAAAGAGATGGGCACAACTAGAATACAAAAAGGACAAAGCACCTAGTAATGAAGTCATCATCAAAAAACAAGTAATTAGGGCTGGGGCTATAGCCCAGTGGTAGAGCGCTTGCCTAGCATGTGTGAGGCACTGGGTTTGATCCTTAGCACCACTTAAAAATTTTAAAAAATACAACCATTCTGTCCATCTACAACTACAAAAAAAAATTTTAAAATCAAGTAAATTCTTATTAAGTATTTCAGTATTTGAACTAAATCATCTGAGAAATTTCTGGCAGATAGAAGAGATAAAAGCAAAAGGGAGTGTCAAAATGAAGAAGGTACAAAAGTTTAGTAAGTGAAAAGGGTTTAATGAAGCCTCAGTGGTTTAAAGGAAATTAAATGGAAACTTTTAATCCTAATTGCTTTTCATTTGACAAACTGTAAAGAGTCTTTTAAATTGATAAGAAAAAAATGAATAGGGAAACAAAACCTGCTAAAATCTTTTAGAGTTCACATGATTTTTATTCTACTACAAGAAAGCATTATTTGGTACAAGGTATATTTATTAATGTATATTAACAGTTATATATATCAACCAGATCATGTTGTGCTGTGTACTGGTCTTTACAATTCTTCCTGAAGGTTAAAACAGTTCATTATAATTCAAAATACATAATCATCTGTAAGTTGGCATTTGTTAGGCTCTTGTCAGCATTGATAACTGGCATGTTTTTCCTGCAGCCCAATTACAACCAGTGTTTTGCCAACTTGTTACAACAGAATTCCAGCAATAGGTAGATAGCATGCAGGAAAAACATTACCATGTTTCTCAGTTGAAGACCCTGCAATAAGTGAAGTTGCTAGCTGCTGAATAAATGTCACTCAAAAGCAGTGTTTGAGCTTTTTATATATATATATATATACAGTAGGCAACATTTCTTTTAAATTCTCCCTGTCTTCCTTCCATTCTTTCACAGCATTGACATTAGCAGGTGAATGTGCACTAGAGTCTGCCAGCACAGAAATAACACTAATCATTTCATGGTTTCCCCAGTATAGGTAGGAAACCAGCATTCCTCTGGCTTTTCTTTTTTTTAATATTTATTTTTCGATTGTAGTTGGACACAACACCTTTATTTTATTTATTTATTTTTATGTGGTGCTGAGGATCGAACCCAGGGCATCGCACATGCTAGGCGAGCAATCTACCACTGAGCCACAATCCCAGCCCCTCCTCTGGCTTTTCAAAACCATATTTATCCTCTCCAGGTTTGTGAAAAATAGAAATGCAAACATCACCATTTTGTCAACATTTGGGTGCCATATTTCTGTAATGAATTTCCTTTTAGGAGGCCTGAAGGGATGATCTTTGGGGAAATGAGATGAGCCTCAAAAACACCACCTTCACAGGGCTGGGGTTGTAGCTCAGTGGTAGACCACTTGCCGCACATGTGTGAAGCCCTGGGTTCTATCCTCAGTACCACATAAAAATAAATAAATAAAAATAAAGATATTGTGTCCATCTACAACTAAAAAAAATTAAACACCACCTTCATAAAGTGTGTCTGGAAGTCCTGCAGTCTGGGCTGGCAGTATGCTGATCTTTCAAAATTTCTTTCCCAGCCCAATCCCCACTTTTAGGTGAGGTTTCTGTGAGGTCTGTTAGATGTACATCTTCAGCTTATTGGCTTAAAATATATTCTCCTTTTTTGTGGTATCTTTGGGGCCAGTTGGGAGAAAGAGAAACAATAGTGCAACTGTTTTGATACTGAATATTAACAAGTGTCTTTTTAAAATAAAGAACCAGTCCCTCCAACCTTCAAAAAAAAAGAAATACAAAGGATAATTAGAAATTATTTTGAAAACTTATACTCCAATAAAATAGAAGACATTGGAGGCATCGACAAATTTCTTAAGTCATACGATTTGCCCATATTGAATCAGGAAGATATACACAATTTGAACAGACCAATATCAAGTGATGAAATAGAAGACACCATCAGAAGCTTACCAACCAAGAAAAGCCCAGGACTGGATGCATACACAGCTGAGTTCTATAAGACCTTTAAAGAAGAACTAATACCAATACTCCTCAAATTATTCCATAAAATAGAAAAAGAGGGGACACTTCCAAATTCATTCTATGAGGCCAATATCACTCTGATCCCAAAACCAGGCAAAGACTCATCAAAGAATGAAAACTTTAGACCAATATCTCTAATGAACATAGATGCAAAAATTCTCAATAAAATTCTGGCAAATCAAACACAAAAACATATCAAAAAGATCATGCACCAAGACCAAGTGGGATTCATCCCAGGGATGCAAAATTGGTTCAACATACAGAAATCAATAAATGTAATTCATCACATCAATATACTCAAAGATAAGAACCATATGATCATCTCAATAGATGCAGAAAGAGCATTTGACAAAATACAGCACCTTTACATATTCAAAACACTAGAAAAACTAGGGATAACAGGAACATATCTCAACATCATAGGCTGTCTACACTAAGCCTCAGGCCAACATCATTCTAAATGGAGAAAAATTAAAGGCATTTCCTCTAAAAGGGGATGCCCTCTTTCACCACTTATTCAACATAGTTCTTGAAACACTGGCCAGAGCAATTAGACAGACAAAAGAAATTAAAGCTATATGTATAGGAAAAGAAGAACTTAAATTATTACTATTTGCTGACCCAAAAAGCTCCACAAGAAAACTTCTAGAATTAGTAAATGAATTCAACTAAGTAGCAGGATATAAAATCAACACTCATAAATCAAAGGCATTTCTGTATATCAGTGACAAATCCTCTGAGAAGAAAATGAGGAAAACTACCCCATTTACAATAACCTCAAAAAATAAAATAAAATACTTGGGAATCAACGAAAGAGGTGAAAGATCTGTACAATGAAAATGACAGAACCCTAAAGAAAGAAATCAAAGAAGATTTTAGAAGATGGAAAGATCTATCTTGCTCTTGGATAGGCAGAATTAATATTATCAAAATGATCAAACTACCAAAAGCACTATGCAAATTTAATGTAATTCCAATCAAAATCCCAATGACATTCCTCATAGAAATAGAAAAAGCAGGCATGAAATTCATCTGGAAAAATAAGAGACCCAGAATAGCTAAAGCAATCCTTAGCAGGAAGAGTGAAGCAGGTGGCATAACTATACCAGATCTTAAACTATACTACAGAGCAATAGTAACAAAAACAGCATGGTATTGGCACCAAAACAGACCAGTAAACCAATGGTACAGAATGGAGGATCAAGAGACTAACCCAGAAAATTACAATTATCTTATATTAGACAAAGGTGCCAAAAACATGCACTGGAGAAAGGACAGCCTCTTCAACAAATGGTGCTGGGAAAACTGGAAATCCAGATGCAACAAAATGAAATTAAATCCCTATCTCTCACTATGCACAAAACTCAAAGTGGATCAAGAACCAAGGAATTAAACCAGAGACTCGTCTAATAGAAGAAAAAGTAGGCCCTAATCTTCATCATGTGGGATTAGGCCCCAACTTCCTTAATAAGACTCCTATAGCACAACAATTAAAACCAAGAATCAATAAATGGGATGGATTCAAACTAAAACGTTTTTTCTCAGCAAAAGAATCTGTGATGTGAACAGGGAGCCTACATCCTGGGAGCAAATTTTTATCCCTCACACATCAGATAGAGCACTAATCTCTAGGGTATATAAAGAACTCAAAAAGCTAAGCACCAAAAAAACAAATAACCCAATCAATAAATGGGCCAAGGACCTGAACAGACACTTTTCAGAAGAGGATATACAATCAATATGAAAAAATGTTCATGATCTCTAGCAATTAGAGATATGCAAATCAAAACTACTCTAAGATATCATCTCATTCCAATCAGAATGGCAGCTGTTATGAAGACAAACAACAAGTGTTGGAGATGATGTGGGGAAAAAGGTACACTCATATATTGCTGGTGGGACTGAAGTTGGTGCAGCCATTATGGAAAGCAGTATGGAGATTTCTTAGAAATCTGGGAATGGAACCACCATTTGACCCAGCTATCCCTCTCCTCAGTCTATACCCAAAGAATTTAAAATCAGCATACTACAAGGACACAGTCACATCAGTGTTTTTAGCAACACAATTCACAATAGCTAAACTGTGGAGCCAACCTAGATGCCCTTCATCAGATGAATGGATAAAAAAAATGGCATATATACACAATGGAATTTTACTCAGCAATAAAAGAGAATAAAATCATGGCATTTGCAGGTAAATGGATGGCATTGGAGAAAATAATGCTAAGTGAAGTTAGCCAAGCCCAAAAAGACAAATGTCAAATGTTTTCTCTGATATAAGGAGGCTTATTCATAGTGGGATAGGGAGGGGGAGCATGGGAGGAATAGGGCAGAGAGGTGGAGGGAAAGGGAGTGGGCAGGGGGTTAGTAAGGACAGTGGAATGTGATAGACATCATTATCCAAAGTACATGTATGAAGACACAAATTGGTGTCAACATACTTTATATATAACCAGAGATATGAAAAATAGTGCTGTATATGTGTAATAAGAATTGTAATGCACTCTGCTGTGATTTATTTTGTAAAAAGTCAATAAAAAGTACACTTATCAAAAAAATATATACATATATGTGTGTGTATATGTATATATATATATATATATATATATATATATATATATATACCCTATTGTCATGTATGTCTTAAAGGAACCAATAAAACAAAGCAAAAAAAAAAGGACCATGCAGTACAAATTGCCAGGTGGGCATACTGAGTTTGGAGATATCATATAAAACAAATTAGAATGTGTTGGGATTTTACAATCTGCCTATGGTGCAAAACCCTGTCTCACCAGTAAGAAATTCAGACAGAACTTTGAGAATGACATTAACTATAGAGAGTTAAACAAGGTGATATCTCCTCTTTATGCTGTGGTGCCTAACATTACCCAAGTACTGAAAAAACTCACATCCTCCCTTGTTTCTATGTATGTTGTTCTGAATTTAGCTAATGCCTTTTCCATCATTCTTCTAAAACTACACCCACAAAACCAGCTCACTTTCATGGGAGGAAAGGCAATGGGTATTCCCTGCTGAAATTATCTGGTTCTGTTATATTAATGATACCCTGCTAACTGGTAAAGAGTATAGTCTATTAGAGGACACAGAAAAACCATGATCTCATCTGTGCATTAGGAGATGGGCTGTCAACCCCAGTTAGAGGCCCTGGATCAAAGTGAAGTTCCTAGGGGTGGTCTGGTCAGGTAAGACCCATTTGATTCCAGGCACAGTATGAGATAAAATGCAAATCTTCCCCATTTCTGTGAAGAATGTATAAGCTTTTGTAAGGTGTCTTGGTTATTGAAGGGCTTTTATTCCTCATCTATCTCAATACCTATCCCCAATATATTGGCTCATTAATAAAGGATCCACATGGTGCTGGTAAATTCCCCAGCAGAAAACATTTGAAAAAAAAGATTTTGATAGCCCAGGTGCAGGCTCTAAGCACCCCTCTATCATGTTCACCAATGCAAATAGATGTCACTTGTATAGCAAATGTCACAAGTTGGGCTCTCTGGTAAGAACGACAAAGATAAAAAAAAAAACCTCTAGGTTTTTTGTGGATGGCCTCAATCTGCTATAGTGCAGACCCTGACTCTAAATAAGTGGCTTGCATATTTTCAATAATGTATTGTCCTGTGTGGCAGCTTATTGACTACCAAGCTATTGATAGTGTTACACTTGGTTACCTATGAAACTGCCTCAACACCTCAAGTGGCTGCCCCAGTGCCTATGATCTCCCAAGTGCAAGGCTTGATACATAGATGGACTAGAAGGAAGAACTCAAATGTCTGGACTGCTGACAGTACAACCTGCCTCTGATACTCTGATTTGAGATAGGAGAAAATCAGAACAGCCAATGCACAGAGCTGTGGGCAGTGTAGTTGGTAGTAACTCATGAACCACGGTCTGTGGTTATTTGTACTGAAATTGAGTAGTGTACTGAGGCCTCACATTGTAGATGACAAGTCCAACAATAGTCTATACTAGAAAGGGCCCTCTGTGAAGTAGTGATGTCATAACAAATGTGAGAATGGTTATACAAATCAGAGGCACAATTAACTTTGTAATGTTCCCACTCACATTAACACCTCCACTTCTGGAAATAAGGAGGCAGATGCTTTGACTTAGGTGTGGGTCATGACCCTAGCCCAGACAGCATTTCTTCCCTGTGAGTACATAAAAAGAATGGACAAGGTTTGCCCCTAAAATAGAATGACTTGGTGGTGGCTCCAACTGAACATCAGGTGTGCTCCCAGTTTTGGTCCTGTCACTTGCCCTGCATTTAAGGACATATATACTGGGCTGTACAACCAGTACAAGACTGGAAGATGATTACATTGGCCCTTTGCCAAATACTAAAGCACATAAATGTCCTTTAACTTGTATAGATACAGCTCCTGGCCTTATTCATGCCTTTCCCAGCAAGAGAAAACCAAACTGCCACTATCAAAGGGTCTTGAGAAGTTAAACAGAACCTGTGCCAGATTAACAGTGACTGGGGCACCCATTCCACAAGACATGCTATCCAGGCTTGGGCACAAATACCTATTGTCACTTTCATTTGATATACAACTCTCTAGCAGCAAGTGGGTGGAAAGAAAGGCTTATAAAAGCAACAGATATGGGTCCTTACTAGGCAAACTGATCTTTGCTAGTTGGACTGAAATCCTTAAAGCATTTATAAATTTGAATACTATATGGCTGGCATACTTGCTCCTTATGAGTACCTTAAGAGCTCTGGCCCCTGCCATCTATGTCCAAGCTTTGCATGGAGACACTGTGCCTCCAGAGTTGGTATGTGGACAGAAAGTGCTACTGTTTCACACATAACAAGCATTAAATTCAGGGAAGGGGACAATTCGGTAGGGGCTTCCCCCCAGATGTCAGCTATTTCTTTCCATAGGGTGAAGAGCCTCTGGCCCTCCTAACTTCAGCCTCATTGATCCTGCTGGACTCTGGACCTGTATATGGTTATGTTGTAGGCCCTGAGTGAGCTAAAAGAAGCACCTCAGGGCACTACAGTTGGCCTCCTTGTCTGGCATACATTTCAACATTCATTTTTTATAATGCATTTGGGGGATTTTTCACCTGGAGAATTTTACCTGATACTTGGAGCTGACATCATATATTTAGAAGAGACATTCACAGATCTTCTTCAAACACTGGAACATCTCTTAGCAACCACTCAGTGATTCTTTTAGCTTTCCAAATGCGCTATGAATGGGATAACAACTTCTTAGTGATGCTGGAGAAGCGATTTAGTGTGAGTAAGGTTCACTATGATCCTGAAAAAGATGTACATATTTACAAAGCACAGAAAAGAAACCCAAAGGAGGACTTATAGTTGGCTGTGCTTATAAGAACATTGTCATTGAGTGTGTTAGTTAAGGTCTTAGACTGGGAATCTAACCATACTTAAATGAAATGGTTGTTATGCTCATCTATGTAACCAAAGGTTGTCAAGGGACAAAGCACATAAGCAGTTTAAAAACAAACTAGTGCTTTGTTCTATTGCTATGATTTTAGTCCTATCTTACTCTGAAATTCCATCAACATTAAAGGAAAGTGAGATTGTCACTTATGCTGTTTCTATCTCCTGTGTTGCTCCTTCTTGGTCTCTGACATGATGAAGGGCTGATATAAAGGTGACTTTAAACCAGCTGGGTTGTTTTTGTCAAGGTTAAATCATGTAGGCTTATTTTAAACATATTTGGAGATATATAATGTTTATTCCAGTTTCCTAATTTTTTGAGGTTTAACGTACAATCCCTGGACTATTATGCTGTTGAAATCTTTTGTCCATTTGGATTCTAAGCACTTTTTTGGCTGTTTGAAATTAAGTTGCGAGTTTTCTGCAGGGTCTTATATCCTGCTTTTTAGTTTAGTTTCAGGCTTAGGTATATAAACAAAGGAATAAGTAAAAATAAAATCTTTTTTAATTTTTGGAAGTACCTGAAGTCTTGAAAGATTTGGAGAAGTTGTCTTCTCCAAATTGAAACCTGTGGCTCCCCTTCAGCTTTGCCATTTCTCATTCTTTTGTTTATTTATTTTCTAGGCTTTTCATTTTCCTTGTGCTATGATAATGCATAAAATGAAAGTTGAAAAACAAATTTTAAATCTCATCAATCCATAAGAAGGTAACTTCTGTATTGTACCTATAATTGCTCATTCAATGCCAGTATTCCCCAAAAGGTGACAGCTTCTGGAGGGCCAGAAATATTTCTGCTTCTTTCATTGTTGCTTCCCCAGTATCTAGTATGTCACAGCCAAATTAGAGAGTATTGATCTTTGGATTACATGGTTGCTACATTTGTTTTATGATTATCTTTGTTACACTTTATGGATGAAGTCACCATACATGAACTTTTAGCTTAAACAAAGTTAGACCACAGGACTATTATAACTTCAATATGGTATTTGGCACTAGAGGTAAATTCATTTTACAAAGTATTATAAATCAGATCTTTTTTTTAACCTTTCGATGAATGTTTGGATATGAAAAATACCAAGAATACATTAGTATCTACATATATTTAAAATAAAGATTTTAATTTAATAAAAGTAAAAAAAAAAAGAATGAATAAGGCCCACAGGAAATATAGGACAACATTAAACAAATTGACCTTCACATAATTGAATTTTTTCCCTCCTTTTTTTTTATTATTAGTTGTTCAAAACATTACAAAGCTCTTCACATATCATATTTCATATATTTGATTCAAGCGGATTATGAACTCCCATTTTTACCCAGTATACAGATTGCAGAATCACATCGGTTACACATTCACTTTTTTACATACTGCCATACTAGTGTATGTTGTATTCTGCTGCCTTTCCTATCCTCTACTATCCCCCTTCCCCTCACCTCCCCCCATCTTCTCTCTCTACCCCATCTACTGTAATTCATTTCTCTCTCTTGTTTTTTTCCTCTTTCCCTTCACTTCCTCGTATATGTAATTTTGTATAACAGTGAGGGGCTCCTTCCATTACCATGCAATTTCCTTTCTCTCTCCCTTTCCCTCCCACCTCTCATCCCTGTTTAATGTTAATCTTCTCATGCTCTTCCTCCCTGCTCTGTTCTTAGTTGCCCTCCTTATATCAAAGAAGACATTTGGCATTTGTTTTTTAGGGATTGGCTGGCTTCACTTAGCATAATCTGCTCTAATGCCATTCACTTCCCTGCAAATGCCATGATTTTGTCATTTTTTACTGCTGAGTAATACTCCATTGTGTATAAATGCCACATTTTTTTTATCCATTCATCTATTGAAGGGCATCTGGGTTGGTTCCACAGTCTAGCTATTGTGAATTGTGCTGCTGTGAACATCGATGTAGCAGTATCCCTATAGTACGCTCTTTTAAGGACTTCAGGGAATAGTCTGAGAAGGGCAATAGCTGGGTCAAATGGTGGTTCCATTCTCAGCTTTCCCAGGAATCTCCATACTGCTTTCCAAATTGGCCGCACCAATTTGCAGTCCCACCAGCAATGTACAAGTGTACACTTTTCCCCACATCCTCGCCAGCACTTGTTGTTGTTTGACTTCATAATGGCTGCCAATCTTACTGGAGTGAGATGGTATCTTAGGGTGGTTTTGATTTGCATTTCTCTGACTGCTAGAGATGGTGAGCATTTTTTCATGTACTTGTTGATTGATTGTATGTCCTCCTCTGAGAAGTGTCTGTTCAGGTCCTTGGCCCATTTGTTGATTGGGTTATTTGTTTTCTTATTGTTTAATTTTTTTAGTTCTTTGTATACTCTGGATATTAGGGCTCTATCTGAAGTGTGAGGAGTAAAAATTTGTTCCCAGGATGTAGGCTCCCTATTTACCTCTCTTATTGTTTCTTTTGCTTAGAAAAAAACTTTTTTAGTTTGAGTAAGTCCCAATTGTTGATACTTGTTTTTAACTCTTGTGCTATGGGTGTCCTATTAAGGAATTTGGAGCCCGACCCCACAATATGTGGATTTTAAAAAATGTGGCATTTATACACAATGGAGTATTACTCAGCAGTAAAAAATGACAAAATCATGGCATTTGCAGGGAAGTGAATGGCATTAGAGCAGATTATGCTAAGTGAAGCCAGCCAATCCCTAAAAAATCAAATGCCAAATGTCTTCTTTGATATAAGGAGGGCAACTAAGAACAGAGCAGGGAGGAAGAGCATGAGAAGAAGATTAACATTAAACAGGGATGAGAGGTGGGAGGGAAAGGGAGAGAGAAGGGAAATTGCATGGTAATAGAAGGAGACCCTCCCTGTTATACAAAATTACATATAAGAGGAAGTATGGGGTAAGGGAAAAAACAAGGGGGATAAATGAATTACAGTAGATGGGGTACAGAGAGAAGATAGGAGAGGAGGGGAGGGGAGTGGGGATAGTAGAG
The DNA here is from genome assembly GCF_045843805.1 of Urocitellus parryii. Taxonomy (NCBI): domain Eukaryota; kingdom Metazoa; phylum Chordata; class Mammalia; order Rodentia; family Sciuridae; genus Urocitellus; species Urocitellus parryii. The sequence goes on from NC_135547.1 coordinate 78,119,005, forward strand.
GATAGGAAAGGCAGCAGAATACAACATACACTAGTATGGCAATATATAAAACAGTGGATGTGTAACTGATGTGATTCTGCAATATGTATACGGGGTAAGAATGGGAGTTCATAACCCACTTGAATCAAATGTATGAAATATGATATGTCAAGAGCTTTGTAATGTTTTGAACAACCAATAAAAAAAACCTATAGAGAACTTTTGGTAATGTTGCCATTTTGATGATGTTAGTTCTGCCTATCCATGAACAGGGTATATTTTTCCATCTTCTAAGACCTTCTATTTCTCTCTTTAGGGTTCTGTAGTTTTCATTGTATAAATCTTTCACCTCTTTTGTTAGGTTGATTCCCAAGTATTTTATTCTTTTTTTTGAGGATATTGTGAATGGGGTGGTTGTCCTCATTTCCATCTCAGAAGATTTGTTGCTGACATACAGGAATGCCTTTGATTTATGTGTGTTGATTTTATATCCTGCCACTTTGCTGAATTTATTTATTATCTCTAGTAGTTTCTTTGTAGACCCTTTTGGGTCTGCTAGGTATAGAATGATGTCATCCACAAATAGTGATAATTTAAGTTCTTCTTTTCCTATCTTTATGCCTTTAATTTCATTCATCTGTCTAATTGCTCTGGCCAGTATTTCAAAACTACATTGAATAGAAGTGGTGATAGAGGGCATCCCTGTCTTGTTCCAGATTTTAGAGGGAATGCCTTCAATTTTTCTCCATTCAGAATGATGCTAGCCTAAGGCTTAGCATAGATAACTTTTACAATGTTGAGGTAAGTTCCTGTTATCCCTAGTTTTTCTAGTGTTTTGAACATAAAGGGATGCTGTACTTTGTCGAATGCTTTTTCTGTGTCTATCGAGATGATCATATGGTTCTTATCTTTAAGTCTATTGATGTGGTGAATAACATTTATTGATTTCCGTATATTGAACCATCCTTGCATCCCAGGGATGAATCCTACTTGATCATGATGCACAATCTTTTTGATGTGTTTTTGTATCCGATTCGCCAGAATTTTATTGAGGATTTTTTCATCTATGTTCATTAGAGATATTGGTCTGTAGTTTTCTTTCTTTGAGGTGTCTTTGTCTGGTTTCAGAATCAGGGTGATGTTGGCCTCATAGAATGAATTTGGAAGAGCTCCCTCTTTTTCTATTTCCTGAAATGACTTGAAAAGTATTGGTTTAAATTCTTCTTTAAAGGTTTTGTAAAACTCCGCTGTATACCCATCCGGTCCTGGGCTTTTCTTGGTTGGTAGTCTTTTGATTGCTTCTTCTATTTCATCCATTGATATTGGTCTGTTCAAATTGTGTGTATCCTCCTGACTCAGTCTGGGCAAATCATATGACTTAAGAAATTTATCAATGTCTTCACTATCTTCTATTTTATTGGAATATAGGGTTTCAAAATAATTTCTAATTGTCTTCTGTATTTCTGTAGCATCTGTTGTGATATTTCCTTTTTCATCCCGTATGTTAGTAATTTGAGTTCTCTCTCTCTTCTTCTCTTCGTTAGCATGGCTAAGGGTCTGTCAATCTTATTTATGTTTTCGAAGAACCAACTTTTAGTTTTGTCAATTTTTTCAATAGTTTCTTTTGTTTCAATTTCATTGATTTCCGCTCTGATTTTAATTATTTCTTGTCTTCTGCTACAATTTCTGTTGTTTTGCTCTTCCTTTTTTAGGGCTTTGAGATGAAGTGTGAGCTCATTTATTTGTTGTTTTTTTCTTTTTTTTTTGAGGAATGACCTCCAGACAATGAATTTCCCTCTTAAAACTGCTTTCATTGTGTCCCATAGATTCCGATATGTTGTGTCTGTATTTTCATTTATCTCTAAGAATTTTTTGATTTCCTCCTTTATGTCTTCTGTAACCCATTGATCGTTCAGTAACATATTGTTCATTTTCCAAGTGATGTAGTATTTTTCCTTCCTTCTTTTATCATTGATTTTCAGTTTCATTCCATTATGATCAGATAAAATGCATGGTATTATCTCTACACCTTTATATTTACTAAGGGTTGCCCTATGGCATAATATATGGTCTATTTTTGAGAAGGATCCATGTGCTGCTGAGAAAAAAGTATATCCACTTGATGATGGTTGATATATTCTATATATGTTGGTTAAGTCTAGGTTATTGATTGTGGTATTGAGTTCTATAGTTTCTTTATTCAACTTTTGTTTGGAGGATCTGTCCAATGGTGAGAGAGGTGTGTTGAAGTCACCCATAATTATTGTGTTGTGGTCTATTTGATTCTTGAACTTGAGGAGAGTTTTTTATGAACATCGCAGCACCATTATTTGGTGCATAAATATTGGTAATTTATGTCTTGTTGGTGAATGGTTCCTTTTAACAGTATATGATGTCCTTCCTTGTCCCTTTTGATTAACTTAGTCTTGAAGTTGATTTTATTTGATATGAGGGTGGCCACCCCTGCTTGCTTCCAAGGACCATGTGCGTGGTATGATTTTTCCCAGTCTTTCACCTTCAGCCTGTGTATGTCTTTTCCAATCAGATGTGTCTCCTGAAGGCAGCATATTGTTGGATTTGTTTTTTTTAATCCGTGTTACCAGCCTATGTTGCTTTATTGGTGAGTTTAAGCCATTAACATTTAGGGTTACTATTGATATATGGTTTGTACTTCCAGCCATGTTTGATTATTTATCTTTTTTTAAAATTTGGTTTGTTTCTCCATGATTAGCTTTTTTTTTCTTTTTTCCCCCCACTCTCGCTTTACTGAGGTACTTCCCACTGTTGGTTTTGGTTATTGTTTTTCATTTCTTCCTCATGTAGTGTTTTGCTCAAGATGCTTTGCAATGCTGGTTTTCTGGCTGCAAATTGTTTTCACTTTTCTTTATCATGAAAGATGTTTATTTCGTTGTCATACCTGAAGCTTAATTTTGCTGGATACAAAATTCTTGGTTGGCATCCATTGTCTTTCAGTGTTTGAAATATGTTGTTCCAAGATCTTCTTGCTTTCAGCGTCTGTGATGAAAAATCCGTTGTTAACCTTATTGGTTTACACCTGAATGTAATCTGCCTCCTTTCTCTTGTAGCTTTTAATATTTTCTCTTTGTTCTGTATATTGGATATCTTCATAACAAAGTGTCTTGGCATTGGTCTACTGTGATTTTTTATGCTTGGTGTCTTGTATGCATCTAAAATTTGTACATCCATTTCCTTTTTTATACCTGGAAAGTTTTCTAAAATTATTTCATTCTAACAGATTACTCATTCCCTTGGTTTGGACCTCTATACCTTCCTCTATCCCCATGACTCTTAAGTTTGGTATTTTTATGTTATCCTATATCTCTTGGATGTTTTTCTCGTGATTTCTTACCAACCTTTCTGAGTTGGCTAGATTCTTTTCAAGATGATATATTTTGTCTTCATTGTCTGACATTCTGGCTTCTACTTGCTCCACTCTGTTAGTGATACTCTCATTTGAGTTTTTAATTTGGTTTATAGTTTCCTTCATTTCTAGGATTATTGTTTGATTTTTTTATAATCTCTATCTCCTCGTAAAGTTGCTTATTTGCTTCTTTTATCTGTTCATGATTTTCAATGTGTTCTTTCAGTGTTTGAATTTGCTGTCTCATGTCCTCTTTAAGATTCCATTCCATCTGTATAAGGTATTCCTTGAGTTCTTTATTTGACCATTTTTCTGATGCCTCTAGCTTCTCCTGTATATTTAGGCTGTCCTGCATTGTTTGTACTCCTTTTCTTCCTTGCTTTTTCATGCTGCTCATGTTACTTCCGGTTTTGTTTGACTGCTGAGTTACTGTTTACTCCTATAAATTTATTTGGTTTTGTGTATCTCCAGAGTCTCTCTTTTGTGATGGGAGACTATGACTACAGATGATGAATTTTGTTGCACTTTAATGCAGATTCATTCGTTTCCTAAACTGTGTACGGATTCTTATGGCATATAGCAGGCTGTGGTTTGGTCTTGGGACTGATGTTTAGGTCGAGTGATGTGATGGTATTGAGGTTGGTATATCTTGGCAACCTTGGAAAATTGCTCTACTGAGGAGGGATATTAACAGGAGAATGGTCTGGAGTACTTGGGGGTAGCTAGGCAATTGGTAGCACTATATAACGCCTCGGAACATTTACCTATACACATTTAGTAAATTACACATAAACAGCGTCATGATGCTTGGGAGGAAAGGTATTAGAAGGGAAGGGAAGAAGTCACTAAAGAGAATGAGAGTAAACAGGTAGAATTCAAGAAAAAGGGAATAAGGAAATTGAAAAGAAATGAAAAGACAAAAGAAAAATTTTTAAAAAATTTTAAAAATAATAATAAAAAATAAAAAAAGAATTTTAAATAATAATTTAAAAAATTTAAAAATGCAGTCTTAGAGTTCAATTAAATTCTCTTCCAGTACGTGGAGCTGTGCCCACTGGGCCAAGCTTCTCCTCTCAATACTCAGGAACCTATCACTGTGAAGAGGCTCCTCCTCCCCCACTGGGCAGCTCTCCAATCCTGAGTGTCTAGGGCCTTTTCTTGTGTCTAGTCACTTCCTCCACTTTTCCTCCAGCCAGGCCCCGCTCACCAGTGATGCTCACCACAATACTGGCTACACCCCGGGTCTGCTGCTCCCAGGAGCCCTATTTTCTTGAGCGACTGGGCATACTCTCCCTGCTTGCCATTCCCCCAGACCCTAAGGTTGTGGAGCGTGGGGCTGAGAACCATCAGCATATTTTGCCTGCCCTCCAGTGGCCACGCCCCGGGAGCTGGTGCAAGAGACCTCCGTTGTCAGCGCTGGTGGGAGCTGTAGCTGGAGGTCCCGCACCACAGGTCCCACGCCGCTCCTGACTCCCTTGGTCTGACTATCGCACTCATGGGAGAGCTGGGAGGGGCCCTTAAGGTTTCCCCACTGTGTGGAGAGGAAGGGCTAGGGGGTTACACACCTGCAGCCGCCGGTTTCAATGAAGTTATCCCCTCCGATGCATTCTGGTAACGTCAGTTCTCTGCCATGGTGATGTCCCATGCGAATGGCAGCCGATCGTTCCCTTTGCCGGGTGTCCGATGCAACAGGTGGGTCCCGACCGGCTCTACCAAGCCCCGTCTCAATTTATTAAAAAAGATAATAGAGAAAAAGTCCTGGAAAACATTTAATGACATAATGTCTGAAATTTTTTTCAAGTGTAAGTTAAGAAAACAATGTCTAGGTAAAGGAAGCTTAGAGGTTGTTAAATCAATCTAAAGAAGAATTTCTCAAGGGACAACATGGTCAAATTATTAAAAAACACAAAAAGTAAATACTGAAAGTTTATCAACAGAAAATTAAAAAGCACATTAAGTGAAACCCTAATATAACTTTAAGTAGATTCCTAGCAAAAATCCTGAAGGCCAAGATAGAGTAAGAGGATAACCCTGCCAACCATAAAAACCCTGAAAGAGAAAACCCTGCCAACCAAAGACTACTGTACCTGCCAAAGCTGTTCTTCACAAATAAATGAGAGATAAAGACTCATAAACAGACAAAACCTGAGGGATTTCATCACCACCATGCCTGGATTACAAGAAATACTAAAAGAGAGTTCTTTGCACTGAAAGAAAATAATGCTAAGGAGTAATATGAGTGTGACTGAAATTATAAAGCTCACTGTTAATGGCAAAAAATCAAATTTAGCATACTTTAAAGATATAATAAGCTTAGTATGAAGGTTAACATACTATATGCTTAGTATGAAGGGTAAAAGATCAAATACCTGAAATAATGATGAATACAATAATTTGTTTTAAAATATCCATATAAAGTGTAAATTTTGAACTGGGTTCAGTGGTGCACAACTGTAATCCCAGCAGCTTGGGAGGCTGAGGCAGGAAGATCATGAGTTCAAAGCAAGCCTCAGCAAAAGTGATGCACTAAGCAACTCAGTGAGACCCTGTCTCTAAATAAAATAGAAAATAGGGCTGGGATGTGGCTCAGAGATCGAGTGCCCTTGAGTTTGATCCCAGGTACTCACCCCTCAAAAAAAACAAGGTAAATTATGAAACTAAAATTTATTCTGTAGGAAGAGAATGGAGTTTAAGTATAGACATTTTATCTAGCAAAGTAAGTTAATATCAGCCTAAAATAATCTCTTTTAACTGGGTGATAAAATGTTCTGCAATTAGGTTCAGTGTTTCTATATTTTATTGGTGAACTCAAGAAAACAATCTCATTTACAGTGTTTTAGTCAGATTTTTCACTGCTTTGACTAAAGGACCTGACCAAAACAACTGTAGAGGAGGAAAAGTTTACTTAGGGACTCTTAGCTTCTGTGGTCTCAATCTATAGACAGCAGGTTCCATTCCTCAGGGCTTGAGGTAAGACAGGACATACTGGCAGAAGAGTGTTGTGGAAGTAAGTGGCTCACATGATGATCAGAAAGCAGAGAGAGAAGTCTCCATTTACCAGATACAAATATATACCCAAAAGCCACACCCCCAATTCCCACCTCCTCCAGCTACACCCTACCATTTCAGCTACCACTCAGTTAATCCCTATCAGGGAATTAATTCAATGATTGGGTTAAGACTCTCACAACCCAATCATTTCTCCTCTGAACTTTCTTGCATTGTCTCACATGTGAGCTTTTGGGGGACACCTCACATCCAAACTATAACATACAGTAACTACAAAAAATAAAATACCTAGGAGGTAAAATATCATTACTCAGAAAATATAAAGGCATTGATGAAAAATTGAAAATGTTTTAAAGCAATAGATGGAAAATACCCCATGTGTTTGTGCATTACAAGAAATGTCGAGATGCTTATAAGATGTAAAACAATCTATGATTCAATGCACTGCATATCAAAATACCCATTACTTTTTCACAGGTATGAAAAAGAAACAGTTCAAAAATGAATATGAAATCACAAAAGCTCCCAATGATGAAAAACAATCTTTAAGTAAAAAGAACAAAGTTGGAGGCATCACACTACCTGACTTAAAATATACTACAAAACTAAAGTAAACAAAACATCATGGCTCTGGCATATAAACAGACACATATAGATAAAGATAACAGGATAGAGAGCCCCTAAGTGAGTGCATTCATTCAGTCAATTGATTTTCAACAAAAGTACCGTGAACACACAACAGAGAAAAGACAACTTCCCCAATAACTGGTGTTAGGGAAAACTGAATATCCACATGCAGAAGAATGAAATTAGGCCCTTTTGTCAGACCATATACAAAAAATGAACTCAAAATGTACTAATGACATAAATGCAAGACCTAAAACTATGAAACTACTACAAAAAAACATAAGGCAAAATCTCTGTGAATTTGTTCTGGCAAGGATTTTAGCATTTCTTATAATCCAGTTATGACGGTGATGAAATCCCTCAGGTCTTGTCTGTCTACTAAAGTCTTTATCTCCCCCTTATATTTTTAATAAGACCTCAAAAACATGGGCAACAAAAGAATATAACAGACAAATGAGATTACATCAAACTAAAAGTATTCTTTCACAACAAAGGAAACAATCTAAAGAGTGAAGAGACAACTCAGAGAATAAGAGAATATATTTGCAAACTAGACATTTGACAAGGGGTTGATATCCAAACATATAAGGAATATAAAGTGCTGTTGGTGAGGATGTGGACAATTTGGAGCCAATATACACTTCTGAATGTATGTTAAATATACTGAGGAACTTCCATGCTGTATTCCACAGTGAAAAGAATGTCTTGACAAATTAAGAACAAATGAGAAAGCTGAACCAGTAATAAAAAGTTTACCATCAGAGAAAACACAAGAAATGATGACTTCACTGATAAATTCTATCATACACTTAAACACTTAATACTAATCCGTCTCAAATATTCCCAAAAATTCTATGAGAAAGGAATAATTTCAAACTCATTCTATTAAGGCAGCATACTCTGATGTCAAAATGATTAACACTCTCAAAAATTAAGTAAATGGGGGCTGGAGGTATGGCTCAGTGGTAGAGCGCTTGCCTACATGCTTGAGGCACTGGGTTTGATCTTCAGCACCACATAAAGATAAATAAATACAATAAAGTTATTGTGTCCATTTACAACTAAAAAATTTTTTAAAATTAAGTAAATGAGCAATATACCTCAATACAATAAGTGCCATATTTGACAAGACCACAGATAACATCATGATGAATAGGGTAAAGTTGAAAGTTTTTCCCCAAGACCTGAAACTATTCAAAATATTTCCAGAAGTCCTAGCCTGAGTAGTTAGGCAAGAGATAGAAAGACACTATAACTGATACCACAGAAATAAAAATGATCATAAGAGGCTACTCTGTACAATTATATCACTAAAAAACCTGTATTACCTAGACTGGTAAAATGTTCTGTAATTAAATGTGACAATGGTGGCACATTTTGATAGTACTAAATGTCACTATTGTAAATTTTATATTTATTTTTGTCTCAGTATAAAATAGCCAAAATGATAGACCTAATTTGTACTATTAGTAATTACACTAAAGGTAATGGATTAAAAACAAATTGTAACATGTAAATAGTGTAAACACTTCAAGGAAAAGCAGAAATTGACAGAATAGATGAAAAGTATATATTCATAACTTTATGACATCTGCCAGTAAATGGATGGAATTAGAGATAATTGTGCTAAGTGAAATAAGCCAGTCCCAAAAAGTCAAAGGATGATTATTTTCTCTGACATATGGAACCTAATCCAAAATAAGAGGGGGGACATAAAAATGAATAAAAGAAAGATCAGTGGCGTAGACAAAGGGGAATCAAGGAAAGGGAGGAGGAATGGGATTGGGAAAGATAGTGAAATGAATGGGACCTAACTTTCCTATGTACATATATGAATATACTACAGTTAATCTCACCATCATATACATCCACAAGACACTAATTTTTAAAAACTGTAAGTAAATATCAAAAAGATTAGTACAGTAGAGGAAAGGGAACAAGGGGAGGGAGGAGGAGAGGAAAAGGGGAAGTACTGGTAACTGAATTAGAACAATTTATATTCCATGCTTTTGTAATTATGACAAAAGGAGTCGTTTAATTATATATAACTAAAAAGAACCAATAAAAAAGAAAAAAACTATATTCTGTGGAATGTATTGTGCCCCTCTTCAAATGACATCTTGAAAGCCTAACCCCTTAATAAAATTATATTAGGATATGGGGCCTTTGGGAGAGAATTAGATTTAAATGGGGTCATGAGGCTGTGTTCTCATAATGGGATTAGTGGTCCTATAAGTATAGACAGAGAGTTCTCATCAGAAATTGAATCAGCCAACACTTTGATTTCAGATTTCTCCCAGAAAGACAGGATATTGTCTCTCATCATTTCCATTGAACTTGGTACTGGAAGTCATATCAAGGCAATTTGGACAAAAAATAAAGAAGTCATCAAGATCAAAATGAACGGAATAAAATTTTATTCACAGATCTCATGAACTTTAGATTAAAATCCAGTGAAATTCAGAAAAACCTATTGAAATAAATAAAGTTCAACAAGGTGATTGAATACAAGATAAATCTGGAAAAATCAATATTTCTCTACACTAAAAATTAACTATCAAAAAATGAAATTCATACAATAATTTCATATATAATTACATTAAAAAATATTTAATAATAAATTCCACAAAAGAAGTCTTAAGAGGAGTGGTATTAGGAATATGGCAAAATAGTATTTTCCAGTGCTCATACGCTCACATAAACATCATTTTAACAACTATTAAAATATTAAAATGTAGTCACAAGAGCTTAGTCAACCAGGTGAGAGATTATAGCACCTGGGTGTAGTAAAAAAATGAGAAAAAATGACACTTTGAAGAGAGTATGAAAGACAGCTTCACATTATCCACATAACCCTTTTCCTAACACTGAACAACTGAATAAAATGATCCTAAAATTCATATGGAAATGAGAATGACCTAAAATAATGAAAGAGAGATCTTGGGCAAAAAGAAAAAAAGTAGAAGACATCATAATACATGACTTCAAGATATAGTATAGAATGATCTGGGTTTGAAGCTCAGTGATAGAGCACTTGCCTAGCACATTTGAGGAGCTGGGATCGATCCTCAGCACCACATAAAAATAAATAAATAAAATTTATGTGTTCATCTACAATTTTAAAAAAAATCATAAAAATTATATACTATAAAGCCCTAGTAACCAAAATACAATGGTAATGTCATCAAACACACACACATAATCCAATGGAACGGACTACAGAGCCCAGAAAGAAAGTAATGCACCTACAGACAAAGGCATCAAAAAATAAACACTGGAGAAAACACAGTTCCTTCAATAAATTGTGCTAGAAAACTGAATATTGACATGCAGAATATTGAAACTTGACTCCAATCACCCTATACAAAAATCAACTCAAAATTGATTAAAAACCTAAATGTAAGACCTGAAACTCTGAAACTATTGGAAGAAAACATAAAGGATATGCTTCAAGACTTTGGTAGGGCAATGATTTTCTGAATAGGAACCATAAAGCAAGGAAACAAAAGCAAAAAATGACAAATAGGATTATATCAAACCAAAAAGCTACTGTACGGCAAAAGAAAGAACAGAGTGAAGAAACAACCTATAGAATGGGAGAAAATATTTGCTAACTATTCATCTGTCAAAGGGTTAATATCCAGAATATATAAAGAAGTGGAAAAAAAACTTTAGAGTAAAGGTCAAGTAATCCAGTTATAAAATGGGCAAATAATCTGAATATACAGTTGTCAAGAGAAGAAATATAAGTAACTAACAAAATGTATTTTAAATGCTCCCTGGCTATCAGGGAAATGCAAATCAAAATTAAAATGAGTTTATCACCTCACTGCAATTAAAATGCCTACTATTTTAAAAAACTAACACTGGTGAAGATGTGGAGCAAAATAAACTCTTATATACTGTTGATAGGAATGTAAATTAGTATAGCCATTATGGAAAACAGTATGGATTTCTAAAAAAGAAAGAAAGAAAGAAAGAAAAATTAAAATAGATCTACCATATGATCCTGCTATCCTACTCCTGATTATTTATCCCCAGGAAATAAAATCTGTAGCAAAGAGAAACCTGCATGCCCATGCAGTTTTCACAATAATTAAGGTTTGGATTTAGTATCATGCCATCAACAGATGAATGGATAAAGAAAATTACACATTGTTAAAGATGATGGGCTAAAGAGAGGCTGCATTCCTTGTCCCTCTGTGACCACAGATTCAAGCAGTGGGAATTTCTGTTTCTCTGAGAGTTATTAGAGGAGCCCCAACACCCATGGCTACACAGAACCACAACTCTGGCATCTACACAGGACCCCTGGCTGCTGTGCCCATGTGGACCCCCATCTACCAATATGAGGCTCCCCTGGTCGCCTCCATCTTGGAACACTGCAACCACTGCCATAGTTCCCTCCACATTGTAGGCTGCACACTGGACAGAGTCTGGAGACAGGCTCCCACCACAGCACTGAATGCCATAGAGCTGCATCTCCAAACATGCCAACCAATGCCACCGCCCAGCCCACCACAATGCCCCATCTCTGAAACCACCTGCCTCCATCTTGAGACATTTTTGTTGCCATCTTGGGTTATCTTTGCTACTGCCTCACCATCTTTAGTTGGTGCAACTTCCATCTTGGGACACTAGCTGGGGCCTAGAAGCAATACCAAGGTACCTATAGTCCCCCAACTCCCCACACATACACAGCCTCTAACCTAGGACAGTGCTTGCAGCTACGTGGCCAGCTCATAGCTGGCAAAGCCTGGTCCTGACATGCTTGTACGAAACAGCTCTCCATGATAGTTGCAAAGGCCCCAGAGCACAGCCCACAAGACCCCCAGAGAGAGAGGTTCCTGATTAGGAAGTAGAAAGGGAGGAGTTGAGTAAGCAAGTGCAGTAAATCACCTCCAGGAGTTCTACCTCCAAGACTAACCCTCCCACCCTAATAACCTTCACCATCCTGAGACTGGAGATATCAGCAAACAACAGACAACCCCACCTATCAGATGAGAACCAAAGCAGGAAATATATTGAACTCCAACAGAAAAAATCTTTAATTTTCCTTTGAGATTTTTTTTCTTTCTTTTCCCACTTTCACATCCCCAACATTTGTGAAACCTAGTACTTTTCATGCATTAGGCTACTGAGGACTGGGATATCCTCAGTAGTGTTACAGTTGTGTTGTAAATTCCTTTATTTTGATTTTTACATTTTTCCTTTTTCTTAATAATTTTTGTTTGTTTGTTGTACTATCTCTACTTTTTCCCACTTACCTCTTTCCCAAAGTTTCTTTCTCTCTTTTCTCCTACTACCAGCCAACTTCTTTGGATTCCCCTTTCTTGCTTCCTAAGAACTTATAACTCTATATCCTCACCTCCTCCCTCCTTAACATCTCATTCTGCATACCCCCAGTTCTCTCTTTGTCCACCATTAGAAACTGTACACCCTTTCAAAAACCTACTATTTGTACTGTAGATAATAATTGAACTCACCATTTGGGTCTATTGTGACAAAACTGTAAATGTCTTATTAGAGGTATTATGTTTAAGGCTACATATTGTTTTCATTGGGATCTGTTAATATTAATCTCCCCCTTAAAGGAGAGGTATTTGAATCCTGCAGGGACACTATATGTCTATAGAGTAAAAAGTGAAATACCTCAGATCTGTACTTCTAGAGAGGAAAACACATGAACAACAAGAAAAAAAATAAGGGAAGAAAGTGCCCCAAACAAATCAAGATACCACATTATTAGAATCCTTGGCCAACATGGCAAAAGAAATGTCAGAGAAGGAGTTCAGTAGGTACATAGTTAAAATGGTCTGCAAAATAGAGGATGATATAAGTGAGCAAACAAGGGCAAAAAAGGATCTTTTTGATGAAGAGCTACACGAGCAAATACAAGAGGCAAAAGATTAATTCAATCAGGAGATACAGATTGTGGAAAAAAAACAGAAGTCCTTCAAATGAAGGAAACAATAAGCCAAATTTAAAACTCAATAGAAAGCATCACCAACAGACTAGATCACTTGGAAGACAGAAAATCAGACAATGAAGACAAAATATATAATCATGAAAATAAATTTAACAACACATTGAAAATTGTAAGAAACAATAAGCAGAATATTCAAGAATTATGGAATAACATGAGAAAACAAAGTTAAGAATTATTGGGACAGAGGAAGGCATAGAGTTACAAACCAAAGGAATGAACAATCTATTCAATGAAATAATATCAGAAAAACTTTCCAAACATGAAGAATGAGTTGAAAAATCGAATATAAGAGTCTTATATGACACCAAATTCATAAAATCATAACAGGTATACACCAAGACACATTATAATGAAAATGCCTAGCATACAGAATAAGGAGAGAATTTTAAAAACCACAAGATAACGTAACCATGTTACTTATAGGGGGAAACAATGAGGATCTCTGCAGATTTCTCAACTCAGACCATGAAAGCTACAAGATCCTGGAATAACATATACCTCTGAAACATATAGCTCTGAAAGAAAATGGATGCCAACCAAGAATCTTATGTCTAGCAAAATTAAGCTTTAGATTTGATGACATAATAAAAACCTTTCATGATAAACAAAAGTTAAAGGAATTTACAACTAGAAAGCCTGCACTAGAGCACATTCTCAGCAAAATATTCCATGAGGAGGAAATGAAAATAAGCAAAGGGAGGGATTACACTAAAGGAAAAAAAAATCAAAGGAGAAATGAAGTCAAGTTAAAAACTCAAAATAAACCAAAATGAAAATAATCTCAATAATAACCCTGAATGTTAATGTCCTAAACTCATCATTCAAAAGACATAGACTGGCAGATTGGATTTTTTTAAAGACCCCACAATATGCTGCTTTCAAGAGACTCATCCCATAGGAAAGCACATTCTACCTGTTGGGAAAAATCATACCACTCACATGACTGTGTAAACAAGCAGAGGTTTCCATCCTCATATCAGATAAAGTAGACTTCAAGCCAAAGTTAATAAAAAGGGACAAAGAAGGACATTTCATACTGCTTAAGGGAACCATACATCAATAAGACATAATAATTATAAATATATATTCCCCAAACAATGGAGCACCTACATTCATCAAACAAATTCTTCTCAAGTTCAAGAAACACATACACCACAACACAATAATACTGGGTGATGTTAACACACCTCTTTCACCACTGGATAGATATTCCAAACAAAAACTAAACAAAGAAACTACAGAAATCCATAATACAATCAATAATTCAGACATAACCAACATTTATAGAATAATTTCATCCATCAATGAGTAAATACATTTTCTTCTAAGCAGCACATGGATCCTTCTCTAAAACAGACCATATATTATTCCACAAAGCAACTCATAGCAAATACAAAAAAGTAGAAATACTGCCCTGCATTCTATCAGATCATAATGTAATGAAATTAGGAATCAATGATAAAATAAAAAATAGAAGCTACTCCTACATCTAGAGACCAAATAATATGCTATTGAATGAACAATGACTAGCACAAGACATCAAAGAAGAGATTAAAAATTCTTAAAGGTAAATGAGAACACTGATACAACATATCAAAATCTCTGGGACACCATGAAGGCAATTCTAAGAGGAAAGTTCATTGCATGGAGTTCATTCCTTAAAAGAAGAAAAAGTCAACAAATAAATGACTTAACAGTACATCTGAATGCCCTAAAAAAAGAAGAAATCAACATCAAAAGCAGTAGAAAACAAGAAACAATTAAAATCAGAGCTGAAATCAATGAAATTGAAACAAAAGAAACAATTGAAAAAAATCTACAAAACAAAAAGTTGATTCTTTGATAAAATAAAAAAATGATAAACCCTTAGCCATGCTAACAAAGAGAAGGAGAAAGAAAACTAAATTACTAGAATCCGTGGTGAAAAAGGAAGTATCAGGAGGGACACTACAGAAATACAGAAGATAATTAGAAATTATTTTGAAAATTTGTACTCCAATAAAATAGAATATGTCAAATTCATTATCAAATTTCTAGAATCATATAATCTACCCAAACTGAATCAGGACTATATACACAAGTTAAACAGATCTATTTCAAGCAATGAAATAGAAGATGCCATCAAAAGCCTACCAAACAAGAAAAGCCCAGGACCAGATGGATATACAGCTGAGTTCTACGAGACCTTCAAAGAAGAACTAATACCAATAATCCTCAAATTATTCCATTAAATAGATAGTGGGAACACTTCCAAACTCATTCTGTGAGGCTAGTGTCACCCTGATACCAAAACCAGAAAGGCCACATCAAGGAGACAAAATGTAATACCAATATCCCTGATGAATATAGATGCAAAATTTCTCAATAAAATTCTGGGAATTTGCATACAAAAACATATTAAAAAGATAGTGCATCATGATCAAGTGAGGTTCTTCCTGGGATATAAGGATGGTTCAACATAAGGAAACCAATAAACAGAATTCAACACATCAATAGACTTAAAGACAAGAATCATATGATCATCTTGATAGATGCAGAAAAAGCATTTGACAAAACACAGCACCACTTCCTGTTCAAAACACTAGAAAAACTAAGAATAGTAGGAACATATCTCAATTGTAAAAGCTATCTAAGCCCAAGGCCAGTATCATTCTAAATAGAGAAAAATTGAAAGCATTCCCTCTAAAAATGAGAACAAGATAAGGACACCCTCTTTCAGGACTTCTATTTAACATAGACCTAGAAATTCTAGCCAGAGCAGTTAGACAGATGAAAGAAATTAAAGGGATATGAATCGAAAAAGAAGAACTCAAATTATCACTATTTTTCAATAATGTGATTCTATACTTAGAGGATCTGAAAAATTCCACCAGAAAATGTCTAGAACTAATTAATGATGTGCTGCAGTCTGGCTGGGCACAAATAACCAAGCCGCCACAAAGCCTTGTAGGTTCAAACAGCAACGACTTTATTCCCGAACTCTCACCAGCACTCTACACACACTTCCCGGAAACACACTCCCTCCACCGGGCTCCGTGGGCCAATTCTCCTGGAAGCCCACGAGAACTCAACAGGGAATTCCAAAGTAGCAGGAGCCCGAGGCAGCAGGATCCGCCCTAATCCCAGAGCCAGCCTATTCCCCGGAGCAGGGTCACCTTTCAACCATACCCTCTGGCAAAATGCGAGGCGTCATTCCGACTTAACTGTGGCTCTCAACAATGATGTCAGCAAAGTAGCAGGATATAAAATTAACACCCACAAATCAAATGCATTTCTGTACACCAGTGGAAGTGGTTGGGATTGTGGCTTGGTGGCAGAGTGCATGCCTTGCATGTGTGAGGCACTGGGTTCAATCCTCAGCACCACATAAAAATAAATAAATAAAATAAAGTTAATGTGTCCATTTACAATTGAAAATACTTTTTAAAAGGAATAACACTTAAATACAATCCATAATAGAAACAATGACAAATTGGACTTTCTCAAAATTAAATATTTCTCTATGAAAGAGACCAAGTGAAAGATGTGGTCTTTCACATGGAAATGGAAGGCGATCCTCAGGGTTATACAAAATGACATATAAGAGGAAAGGAGGGGTAAGACAAGATAATACAAATCGAAGAAATGATTTACAGTAGAAGGGATAGAGAGAGAAAAGGGGAGGGGAGGGGAGGGGAGGGGGGATAGTAGAGAATAGGACAGACAGCAGAATACATCAGACACTAGAAAGGCAATTTGTCAATAAATGGAAGGGTAACTGATGTGATACAGCAATCTGTATACTGGGTAAAATTGGGAGTTCATAACCCACTTGAATCAAACTGTGAAATATGATGTATTAAGAACTATGTAATGTTTTGAACGACCAACAATTAAAAAAAAAAAAACACTGAACCCATATTATGGATGAGAAACCCACACACTTTTAACCATAGTTAACTTGAACATAAGTTTGGGTAACAATTTATAAGTTTTAGGTGTTGATTTAAGCAATAAAATTAAAGTATTAATTTGTAAAAAAAATAAAATAAAATAAAATATTTACATAACACATTTCTGATGAAGAATTTGTATCTGGAATATATACATATATCTATATCTATATAGATCATTAGAACTATATATGTATATATAGTTAAAGATATATATAAAATGTGTATAAAGTCAAACACATTAATAAAAAGAAACAATCCAAAATATGAGCAAATTTTAAATATTTGTTTTTTACTTGTAGTTGGACATTATATCTTTCATTAATTTATTTAGTCTTATATGGTAATGAGGATCAAACCCAAGGCCTCACCCATGCTAGGCAAGCACTCTACCCCTGAGCTACAACCCCAGACCATGAGCAAATATTTTGACAGCCATCACAAAAAAATAAGCAAATGTTACTTCCAGGTAACTAAGGACAATGGTGACTTCATAGCTATTTGTCTACAAAAATTTCTTCATGAAACAATAAAAAAAGAGTAATAAAATCTACATAAAGAAACCTTCAGTATAACTTGAAGATAGAGCTGCCCAAAATGCAAAATAATTATGAGCAAAACAAAAATACCATTAAATCCCAATGCTTAATCTTTTACACTGCTCCTCCCCTCAGCTCACCAAAAAGTTTTGTGGAAGCAAAGAAATACTAAGAAACACATCAGAAACACAGAAGAGTTAGAGTAACTAAGGGAGCTAGGTGTGATTTAGAATTGCCACCAAAAATATCAACACTACCATAAATCTGAAAATACAAGTACAGAATCTGAGTTTATTTGAACATGGACTATAGAATCTGGTCATCAAAATACGTGCAATTTAAAGGGACAAATTGTATTGAAATAAAAAATACAAAGGGCAGACATGATTATAGTTTACAATATCTTATGCAGATCTAGAAGAATTCTTTTAAAATAAAGAAGCAAGAAATGATAAGAAGGAAATGCTGGCAGTCAGCGGCCACCATCCGGGAAAGCTGAAGGATACACCACCACTCTCCTTCAGATTGCAACACCAAAACAGCCAGCAGCAGGACCCGGGAGATCCAGGCCAACTGATTCGCGCGGCCTGCCCTGCGGCTACAGAAGGCGTGGCGCCTCAGAAAAGCCATTAATTAGCAAGCAGGGAGGTAAGGGCCGGCCATTAGGTGGAATCCTGCCAGCCAAGCCCACACGGACCCTTGGACCGATTACGGGATTTCAGAAGGGGAAGGAAGCAGTACAGTCCCGTCCCATCCCCCACGGCGGACACTCCATCCAGGCAGTCAGTGGCCACCATCTGGGAAAGCTGAAGGATACACCACCACTCTCTGACAGATTGCAACATCAAAACAGGTTTATGGGGGCTCACACCAGGGGTACATTGGCAGCCCTTAGTGCTGAGTTCCTGCTTTGAGATAGAGGAGAGAAGCAGTCCAGCCTGGTTCCAGACACCGGTCGGACCACAGTGGAGGACAGCAGCCGCCATTTAGGAGAGATGATGTAATCATCCCCATGTTCTACTGATCTCAGCTCATTCAGCTATGGAACAGGTGATTTCAGGCTGGTAGTTGCCTGTGTCTAGCAGACAGATTTCTTGCTCAGGCTCTGGTCTGGGGATCTTGTGGAGAATATTCCTAGAGGCTCGTGCCGGGCAAGGCGTGCACCGGGCACTGAGCAGCTGGATTCTGGTTCCCGGGGCTAACCTGGCCCAGGTCTGAGGAAACTGCGGAGACTGCCGGTGGAGGCCAGCTCCAAGTGGAGCGTGCGCTGAGTTTGGGGCGACTGGGTTCTGACCCCCGGAACAGTTTTGGCCTGGGGCTGGGGAACCCATGGGGGTCGCTCGCTGGAGCCAGCTCCCAGCGGAGAGTGTATCGGGATCGGAGAGGTGGGGTTCCGGCTACCTAAGCTGCTTTGGCCCAAGGCTAGGGAACCGGCGGTGACTGCTTCTCAATCAGGGTCCTGCTGGGTGCTGTGGGGGCAGTGTGGAACTTCCACCTGCGCCCAGAGCAGGCCAAGTGACCCGCCGGCGTGGTATCAGGACAATCCAAATGCAGCTGGAGCTGAAGAGAGCAGCCGCCCACGCCTAGAATAGGACCAGCGACCCCGAGGCGCGGTAGTCAAGTTACCTCATTTGGAGTAGGGGCTGTGCGGAGCTACTATCTGAGCAAACAGGGCAGGCAGACCTGCCGCCCACTGGCAAGTCAGGCCAGGTAGCTTGCCAGCGTGGGGGACACGTAACACCGAGGCAGTTGCTTCACACTGGTTGGAGTGGGGGTGGAGCAGGGTCGCCGCCTGAGTCCGGAGGGGGCTCAGCAGCCTGTTGGAGAGGTAGTCAGGTACCCCCATTGGGAGTGGGGGCTGTGCAGAACTGCGACCCACCAGCCTAGAGGTCTGCCAGCGTGGTAGACACGTCACACCAATTGGAGTGGGGACCCAGCAGAGCCACCACCCACATCCAGATCAGGACATACGACCCCAGGGCGTGGTAGTTACGTTACCACAATTGGAGTGGGGGCAGAGCAAAGCCGCCTCCCGTGCCCGCAGGGGGGCAGACCTGCGACCGATCAGCATGGTAGACAGACCACCATGATTAGAGGAGGAGCACAGCCACTACCCGCCCTGCAAGGGAGACTTTCCAACTATACAAGAGCAACATAAATAAATAGGGGGTAAATTTCAAAAACACAACAGTTGCACCAAGCAGAAAGAAACGCGTGCAGTATGAAAAGACAAGGAAAGAAAGGACCACAAGCAATGCAGGTCAACTCAACTTTAGAAGAGGTAATAGCTGCAACAGATGGAATATCAGATAAAGAGTTCAGGATATATATGCTTCAGATGATCTGGAGTCTCAAGGAAGACATGAGACAGCAAAATCAGACAATGAAAGATCACATTGACAAACAAATCCAGGAAGTAAAAGATCAATTTCACAGGGAGATAGAGGTAATAAAAAATAAACAAATAGAAATTCTAGAAATGCAGGAAACAATAAACCAACTTAAAAACTCAATTGAGAATACTACCAGCAGAGTAGATCACTTAGAAGAGAGAACATCAGACAATGAAGACAAAGTATTTCAACTGGAAAAGAACATAGACAGCTCAGCAAGTCTGCTAAGAAACCATGAGCAGAACATCCAAGAATTATGGGACAATATCAAAAGACCAAATTTAAGAGTCATTGGGATACAGGAAGGCACAGAGCTCCATTCCAAAGGAATAAACAGTCTATTCAGTGAAATAATATGAGAAAACTTCCCAGAATTGAAGAATGAGACAGAATCCCAAATCCTAGAAGCCTACAGGACACCAAATGTTCAAAATCATAAGAGATCCACACCTAGACACATTATAATGAAGATGTCCAACATACAGAATAAGGAGAGAATTTTAAAAGCTGCATGAGAAAGAAAGCAGATTACATTTAGGGGTAAACCAATCAGGATAACAGCTGATCTCTCAACACAGACTCTGAAAGCTAGAAGATCCTGGAATAACATATTTCAAACACTGAAAGACAATGGGGTCCAACCAAGAATCTTGTATCCGGCGAAATTAAGCTTCAGGTTAGAAGATGAAATTAAAACCTTCCACGATAAACAAAAGTTAAAAGAATTCGCAGCTAGAAAACCATCTCTTCAAAAAATCCTTGGCAAAACATTACAGGAAGAGGAAATGGAAAATAACATTGAAAACCAACAATGGGAGGTAGGACAGTAAAGGGGGGAAAGTAGTCAAAGAGGATAACAAATCAGGTTTAGTAACATCAATAAACAAATATGGATAGAAGAACAAACCATATCTCAATAATAACCCTAAATGTTAATGGCTTAAACTCACCAATTAAGAGACACAGGCTAGTAGAATGGATCACAAAACAAGACCCAACAATATGCTGTCTACAGGAGACGCATTTGATAGGAAAAGATATACATAGACTGAAGGTGAAAGGTTGGGAAAAATCATATCACTCATGTGGACCGCGGAAACAAGCAGGAGTGTCCATACTCATATCTAATAAAATAGATTTCAAGCCAAAGCTAATCAAAAGGGATAAAGAAGGACACTTCATACTGCTCAAGGGAACCATACACCAACAAGACATAACAATCATAAATATATATGCCCCAAATAATGGTGCAGCCGTGTTCATCAAGCAAACTCTTCTCAAGTTCAAGAATCTAATAGACCACCATACAATAATCATGGGAGACTTCAACACACCTCTCTCACCACTGGACAGATCTTCCAAACAAAAGTTAAATAAGGAAACTATAGAACTCAATAACACAATTAACAACCTAGACTTAATTGACATATATAGACAATACCACCCAACATCAAGTAGCTACACTTTTTTCTCAGCAGCACATGGAACCTTCTCAAAAATAGACCATATACTATGTCACAGGGCAACTCTTAGACAATACAAAGGGGTAGAGATAATACCGTGCATCTTATCTGATCATAATGGAATGAAACTGAAAATCAATGATAAAAGAAGAAAGGAAAAATCAAGCATCACCTGGAGAATGAACAATAGCTTGCTGAGTGATCAATGGGTTTTAGAAGACATCAAGGAGGAAATTAAAAAATTCCTAGAGTTAAATGAAAACACAGACACAACATATCGGAATCTATGGGACACATTGAAAGCAGTTCTAAGAGGAAAATTCATTGCTTGGAGTTCATTCCTCAAAAAAAGAAAAAACCAACAAATAAATGATCTCATACTTCATCTCAAAGTCCTAGAAAAAGAAGAGCAAAACAACAGCAAAAGAAGTAGAAGGCAAGAAATAATTAAAATCAGAGCTGAAATTAATGAAATTGAAACAAAAGAAACAATTGAAAAAATTGACAAAACTAAAAGCTGGTTCTTTGAAAAAATAAATAAAATTGACAGACCCTTAGCCATGCTAATGAAGAGAAGAAGAGAGAGAACCCAAATTACTAGCATACGGGATGAAAAAGGCAATATCACAACAGACACTTCAGAAATACAGAAGATAATCAGAAATTACTTTGAATCCTTATACTCCAATAAAATAGAAGATAGTGAAGGCATAGATAAATTCCTTGAGTCTTATGATCTGCCCAGATTGAGCCAGGAGGATATAGACAACCTAAACAGACCAATAACAATAGAGGAAATAGAAGAAACCATCAAAAGACTACCAACTAAGAAAAGCCCAGGACCGGATGGGTATACAGCAGAGTTTTACAAAACCTTTAAAGAGGAACTAACACCAATACTTTTCAAGCTATTTCAGGAAATAGAAAAAGAGGGAGAACTTCCAAATTCATTCTACGAGGCCAACATCACCCTGATTCCGAAACCAGACAAAGACACTTCAAAGAAAGAAAACTACAGACCAATATCTCTAATGAACCTTGACGCAAAAATCCTCAATAAAATTCTGGCGAATCGGATTCAAATACATATCAAAAAAATTATACATCATGATCAAGTAGGATTCATCCCTGGGATGCAAGGCTGGTTTAATATACGGAAATCAATAAATGTTATTCACCACATCAATAGACTTAAAAATAAGAACCATATGATCATCTCAATAGATGCAGAAAAAGCATTCGACAAAGTACAGCATCCCTTTATGTTCAAAACGCTAGAAAAATTAGGGATAACAGGATCATACCTCAACATTGTAAAAGCAATCTATGATAAGCCACAGGCCAGCATCATTCTGAATGGAGAAAAATTGAAGGCATTCCCTCTAAGATCTGGTACAAGACAGGGATGCCCTCTCTCACCACTTCTGTTCAACATAGTCCTCGAAACACTGGCCAGAGCAATTAGACAGACAAAAGAAATTAAAGGCATAAAAATAGGAAAAGAAGAACTTAAATTATCACTATTTGCAGATGATATGATTCTATACCTAGCAGACCCAAAAGGGTCTACAAAGAAGCTATTAGACCTAATAAATGAATTCAGCAAAGTGGCAGGATATAAGATCAACACGCATAAATCAAAGGCATTCCTGTATATCAGCGACAAATCCTCTGAAACGGAAATGAGGACAACTACTCCATTCACAATATCCCCCCAAAAAATAAAATACTTGGGAATAACCTAACAAAAGAGGTGAAAGATTTATACAAGGAAAATTACAGAACCCTAAAGAAAGATATAGAAGAAGACCTTAGAATATGGAAAAATATACCCTGCTCATGGATAGACAGAACCAACATCATCAAGATGGCGATATTACCAAAAGTTCTCTATAAGTTTAATGCAATGCCAATCAAAATCCCAGCAGCATTTCTTGTAGAAATAGATAAAAGAATCATGAAATTCATATGGAATAATAAAAGACCCAGAATAGCAAAAACAATACTAAGCAGGAAGTGTGAATCAGGCGGTATAGCGATACCAGACTTCAAACTATACTACAGAGCAATAGTAACAAAAACAGCATGGTACTGGTACCAAAACAGGCGGGTGGACCAATGGTACAGAATAGAGGACACAGTAACCAATCCACAAAACTACAACTATCTTATTTTTGATAAAGGGGCTAAAAGCATGCAATGGAGGAAGGATAGCATCTTCAACAAATGGTGCTGGGAAAACTGGAAATCCATTTGCATCAAAATGAAGCTGAATCCCTATCTCTCACCATGCACAAAAGTTAACTCAAAGTGGATCAAGGAGCTTGATATTAAATCAGAGACACGGCATTCTGATAGAAGAAAAAGTAGGTTATGATCTACATACTGTGGGATCGGGCTCCAAATTCCTCAATAGGACACCCATAGCGCAAAAGTTAACAACTAGAATCAACAAATGGGACTTACTCAAACTAAAAAGTTTTTTCTCAGCAAAAGAAACAATAAGAGAGATAAACAGGGAGCCTACATCCTGGGAACAAATCTTTACTCCACACACTTCAGATAGAGCCCTAATAACCAGAATATACAAAGAACTCAAAAAATTAGACAATAAGATAACAAATAACCCAATCAATAAATGGGCCAAGGACCTGAACAGACACTTCTCAGAGGAGGACATACAATCAATCAACAAGTACATGAAAAAATGCTCACCATCGCTAGCAGTCAGAGAAATGCAAATCAAAACCACCCTAAGATACCATCTCACCCCAGTAAGATTGGCAGCCATTAGAAAGTCAAACAATAATAAGTGCTGGAGAGGATGCGGGGAAAAGGGCACTCTTGTTCATTGCTGGTGGGACTGCAAATTGGTGCAGCCAATTTGGAAAGCAGTATGGAGATTTCTTGGAAAGCTGGGAATGGAACCACCATTTGACCCAGCTATTCCCCTTCTCGGTCTATTCCCTAAAGACCTAATAAGAGCATGCTACAGGGACACTGATACATCGATGTTCATAGCAGCACAATTCACGATAGCAAGATTGTGGAATCAGCCTAGATGCCCTTCAATAGATGAATGGATAAAAAAAAAATGTGGCATTTATACACAATGGAGTATTACTCTGCATTAAAAAATGACAAAATCATAGAATTTGGAGGGAAATGGATGGCATTAGAGCAGATTATGCTAAGTGAAGCTAGTCAATCTTTAAAAAATAAATACCAAATGACCCCTTTGATATAAGGGGAGTAAACAAGGACAGGGTAGGGATGAAAGTTTGAGAAGAAGATTTACATTAAAAAGGGATGAGAGGTGGGAGGGAAAGGGAGAGAGAAGGGAAACCGCATGGAAATGGAAGGCGATCCTCAGGGTTATACAAAATGACATATAAGAGGAAAGGAGGGGTAAGACAAGAGAATACAAATGGAAGAAATGATTTACAGTAGAAGGGGTAGAGAGAGAAAAGGGGAGGGGAGGGAAGGGGAGGGGGGATAGTAGAGGATAGGACAGACAGCAGAATACATCAGACACTAGAAAGGCAATTTGTCAATCAATGGAAGAGTAACTGATGTGATACAGCAATTTGTATACGGGGTAAAATTGGGAGTTCATAACCCACTTGAATCAAACTGTGAAATATGATGTATTAAGAACTATGTAATGTTTTGAACGACCAACAATGAAAAAAAAAAGAAGGAAATGCTAATTACCCTGCCTTGACCAGAGCATTTACTGAAATATCACACTGAACCTCACTAATATATTTTCAATTAATAAAGATCTAAAAGAAAGATAGACTGCAATATAGTAGTAATAGAGGATTTCAACACCCAACTTTCAACAATGAAAATATCATCTAGACAGAAAATTTATAAGAGAACTTTGACTTGAGCTCCACTTTAGACCAAGTAGACCTACAGATGGTTCCTAGCTTACAATGTTTCAACTTTTCATTTTTCCAGTTTACAATCTTGGGAAAGTGAAACACATTCAGTAGAAACTTTACTTTGAATTTGGAATTTTAATCTTTCCCCAGGCTAGAGATACATAATATTGCTGATAACTCTCTTGTACAGCATCAGAAAGCCACAGCTCCCAGTCAGTCATGAAGTCAGAAGGGCCAATAACTAATTCATAATTAATTTTTATTGATGTTGTTTTTGTTTGTTTTATAGTTTTTTAAATAGTCATGTTTATATCATCAATATTAAAGAATGTCATATGCACAAAAGAAAACAACAAACCTTTTTGGTTAAGGGGTAGGAAAGTTAGCAACAGCATATGGGAAACAAGAAACATGTGTGAGGATGAGTCTGACTTGTGAACAGGCAAAAAGAATCTGAAGGTGTAGGCTACCTGGGTGGGGTTCAGGAACCCACCCAGCTCACTTCCAGCAGCAAGGCATCAATGAACTTCAGGACTGAGGGCCCATAATTACATAGATTCACAATTTTTTTATTCTTGGCTTAAATTTATCCTTAAAATTTTGTTCCAGCACCAATTCAAAGAAGCAATCCTAGGCAGTTTCAATACAACAGCATAAAAACACTATCCTTTA
This sequence comes from Urocitellus parryii, assembly GCF_045843805.1. Taxonomy (NCBI): domain Eukaryota; kingdom Metazoa; phylum Chordata; class Mammalia; order Rodentia; family Sciuridae; genus Urocitellus; species Urocitellus parryii. The sequence continues at coordinate 78,144,880 of NC_135547.1, forward strand.
CAAACATGCATGTGCCTGGCACACTACAACTGCCACATACACTCCACAGGGAACAAACACACAGTTCCCATTCTGCAGGGGCTCCTGCTTCAGAACCATACAGAAGGGAAACCCTCCATGAACATGACCTGTCAGAATGTACCATGTGAGAGACCTCAGTCTCAAAATCAGCTGTTTCCAGTGATTTCCAAACTGACAAATATTTGAACTTTACCTTCAATAACATTTATATATAAATAGATATAAGTAAAACCCTCCATAATTTATACTTCAGTGTAGGAAGTCATAACTCACACGGTAGATCATCCAGTCATGAAAAAAGTGTAGTAGCTGTACACAGTTCTCCATTTATTTTTTGGGGGGGTGGATTGTGCTTGAGGCCTCAACCCAGGGCCCTGCACATGTAGGGCCAGCAAGTTATCACTGAGCTATATCCTCAACCCACAGTACTCAATTTTTATCACACTCCCACTTTAACAAAGAACACAATGGAGAAGTGTCAGACTGAAAAATTATGGTACATTTATACTATTGACTCAGAATGAAGTGAAGCTCACTACAAAAAAAATCCCTTAATTTAATCTTTAAAAAATATGAAACCAGGGGTCTGGTATTGTGGCTCGGCGGTAGAGCATTCATCTAGCATGGGCAGGACCCGGGTTCGATCCTCAGCACCACATAAAAATAAAGGCATTGTATTGTGTCCATCTACACCTAAAAAATAAATATTTAAAAAAAAAATATATGAAACCAGGGCTAGGGATACAGCTCAGTTGGTAGAATGCTTGCTTCGCATGCACAAGGCCAAGGGTTCAGTCCCTAGCACCACAAAAAAATAAATAAAAATCAAACCACACTGGGCATGGTGGCACATGCCTATGTAATCCCAGAAATTTAGGAGGCCAAGGCAGGAGGATTGCAAATTCAAAGCTAGCCTCAGGAATTCAGTGAGGTCCTAAGCAGCTTAGGAAGACCCTTCCTCAAAACAAAAAGGGAGGACTGGGGAGGGCTAGGGATGTGACTCAGTGGTTAAGTGCCTCTGGGTTTAATCCCTAACACTAAAAAAAAAAGAGAAATCAACTGTGATTGTTTGGGCTATTAAAGTTTCTAATGTAATAGCAAAGGATGTTTATAGGAAAAAATACTTCTAACAAAATAGTTGAAAAAAATCTAACTGGGGTTGTGGCTAGCACGTGCTAGGCCTTGGATTCAATCTTCAGCACCACATAAAAATAAATAAATAAATAAAGATATGAAAAAATCTAGAGAGATAAAGTATAAGAAGCCTAAAAATATATCTTAAGACAAAATATTGCCCCAAACATGTGAAATTTTTTTCAAAAGTCACCTATATAAATTTAAACAGTTGGATGCAACTTTTTCTCACCATCCTCCATGGTGGTTACGGCTATGACACAAAATGGGATGGTTGTCAATTGGCTCAAGGCTGGGAAGCCTTCACAGAGAGTTCCCATTTCTAGATGTATTGAGTTTCTGCCCTGGCCTCCCAGAGGGAAGTTGGGAGACAGGGCTGTGGGCTGCATATCCTGTGAATGATAAGCCACTTCCTCAGAATCAACAGACAAGTCAAACAATGCTGGTTGTCTGGCTATGAGTAGCAAGAACACACCTCACAGAATCAAATGTTCTCAGTGTTCATATGGGTCATAAGTACATCTAATAAGTACTCTGAGGCATGGCCTTCTTCCACCATTTAGCAGGAGCCTCCCCCCTTTCACCTCTCCATCATCTGGTCCAGTTAGCCAGGTCTGGAGCTAGAGTTGTGAGACTGGGCAGCTGCAGCAGGTAGCAAAACCTTTAATCCCCTCACAAGGGCCCTTACTTGGCATCACTCATCATTCCCACCAATACTGTGACCAGGTTGTAGTAGGAAATATCGTCTGAAAACAGGTCATCAACAGAACTGGGGTTTTCTTTTCCAATATTTCAAATATCTAATTGGTGAAGGCATTCCTGCACCCACTGTCTGACAGGGTCACAATGTGGGGGATGCTATGGCAGGGCCGCACCATCTGGAAACTGGAACCATCGAGAATGTTAAGTGTTTTGTTTATGATACTCATGATATGGATAACAGGGCATATGTCAATCAATAATAAAAGTACAGATTTCCTGAGATTGCAGGAAAATTCCCAGAATGAGACTAAGGATACAATTGAGACATGCCATGAGGTGCATTTCAATATCCATCAGGATACAAACAATGGTGTTATTCCTCAAGCCTAAACAACAAGAAATATTTATCCCATGGTTAAAAATTTACACTAGCCCCCCCCAACCCCATCCTAAAGCTACAACCTGTACAACACCTAGCTACAGAAAAACAATTGCTGTGCCAACAGTACAAGGACCACCGTATGTAGCTTATGGAATCCCCCTTGAGGACAAGAGGCTAATAAAGATATATTCACCTCACCAACAGACCCTCCTTTGCCTTATACAGAAATTTATGATGAAAATAGCAAACACATAGTTAACATAAATGACAAATGGGTTGAGGTGTAAATCCTGCCCTTTAGTTAAAGATTAAAAAGACATAAGAATTGGTGTGCTTTGACCAAGGATCAAAAAAACTCTGTAAGAAAGCAGTTAAATAGGTCATAAGATAAAAGGAAATTACCTTAGAACTTAAAAATAAAATAGTGTAAAATTAACATAGATATATTTTAGAGATACTTCAGAGTAGTGGGCTTTTTAAGTAATAGACTTTCACTATTTTAAGGGTGTTTTACTGGGATTTTAGTTTAGAAGTAAGAAAGCTTACCAATAATCATAAGTATGTTTTAAAGTTAAAGGTTAACAAAATAATTATAGTTACTCTTTAAAGTTAGAAGTGAATAATAGGTCAGGAGACATGTAGTCTAGTTGCATCACCTAGCACCTAGTGATTGAGGTGAAAATGTAAAAGCTTAATCATGACTGACTAAGGTTACAGAAAAATATTTTGAACAATGTACTCTACATCTTAGATAATCAATGTGTGTCAGAAAAGATTGTAACTCTTGAAAATTATGTAAATCAAAGAAGTTTTGGGCTTTGAAGCTATCCATTAACTACCTGAAAAAACACCTGTAAAAAAAGGTATAAAAATAAAGGTCCCTCTAGAGGCAGCAAGATTTCTTCTGGAGGCTGCTCCTAACTTGCAACCTGTCATCCTGACTCTTCTTCTTTCACCATTGCCACTCCTCCTTCAGGACCCCTGGAACCCCACTCCCCCTGCCAGGGCTGGACCCCGGCATCTAATCTAGCAAATGATGAAATTCCCATTTTCTCAAATGTTGTCTATTTCCTAAGGGCTTCTCTGAGAGTTCCTCTGCACCTCTGCTGAATTGACTATGGATGGTTCTGAAGCTGGGCCTTGTGAGTGAATGTCATCTTCCAGGTCAGGAGCAAGGTGCACTGCCTCCAGCTTCCTTCCCCTGTGACATGGGCTCTTTCCAGGGGCACTAGATGGTCAAGCAGCACTGGCTCCACACTTCTAGGTCTCCACCCTACTACAAGTAATACTCTGGCTTATCTACTAGATCTGCTAAACAGTGCTGACCATGAAGCCCCCAAGGCAGAGGTGGGGCACCACCTGCATGTGCCAGAGCTGTAATTTAACCAAGGACATTCCTAGAAGTAACTACTACTGCAGGTTGCATGAAGGGATGATGCTAAAGCCCAACAGGCTGCCCTCCCTGTATTCCTCATGGTTAACACATTTCCTCTTCAAAGCCTGTGCAAATATTGTTCTCTCCTACCCAAGGTAAATCTAACTGGCATTCACCACTAACATGGCATTCTGCACTATTGATGTTATTTTTTTTTCTTGAGAGAGAGAGAGAGAGAATTTTTTAATATTTATTTTTTATTTTTATGTGGTGCTGAGGATCGAACCCAGGTCCCGCCCGTGTGAGGCGAGCGCTCTACTGCTGAGCCACAATCCCAGCCCCCTATTGATGTTATTTTAAATACTATCTTTTTAAATTTTTATTTTCTAATTTTGGCTAGAATGACATAAGATATATTTTCATTTTAAAAGTATTTTATCAATTTATCTTTTTGATATTATTTTCTGTAGATCTTATGTACACATCATATTTGTAATATAGAATTTATATCTCTTCTAATTCTTATAATTTTTCTTTCTCTTGCCTTTTTTCTCTAAAAACTCCAGTAAAATGCTAAATGTAAGATATGATAGATCCTTTGCTTCAATGTGATTACACAGAAAAGGGTTTCCACATTTTTTATTAAGTATAGTGTCTCTGAGGGATACATTTTGTAAGACAATTTATCATATTAGATAATTCTCCTCCAACTCCTAGCTTGTTAAGTATTTTATTATGAGGAGTTTGAATTTTTAAAATGTTCTTCCTGCATTTATTCAGGTTAAAATTTTCCCTTATTTATGTAATGACTTAATTGATTGCAAAAATTCAACTTGGTTATAATGCATCACCCAGTGTGTATATGTATGTGTACATGCATATATATGTACATATATATAATCATTTTGCATCACTTGATTTTACTTGCTAATATTTAGTTGAGGATTTTTGCATCTAGATTCCTGAGTCAGTTTGTCCTCTAATTTTTATTTTTTATAATGTTCTCACTAGGTTTTCATGTCAAGGTTTTGATTACCCTATACAGTGAATAGAGAAAATATCTGGGTTTTTTACTATTATCTTGAACTTACTATAAAATATTAATATCATTTATTCCTTTAATATTTGATAAATCTTGGTAATATTGGTAAAATCCATCTGGCCTGGAGTTTTACATGTGGGAAAGATTTGTAGTATGATTTAAATAGACTTTTTGTTAGAAAATGTATATATTGTATTTCTTGTTGGGCCAGTTTGGTCTTTAGCAATTAGGGAAATGCAAAGCAAAACCACATTGAGATTTCATACCACTTCAGCTAGAATGGCAGCCATCAAGAATACAAACAATAATAAATGCTTGAGAGGGTATAGGAAAAATGAAATTTGTAATTTGATTTTACTTTAATCAAAATATTAATTTTATTGGGTTATATTTTTATTGGTACATATTAATATACAGCATAATAGGTAGCATTGTATCATATTCCTATATGAATATAACTTCACTCCTCATTACCTCAGCTTATCCTCACCCTCTCCCTTTTCCCCTTGCTCAATTCTAATAGTCTCCCTTTTACATTCAGGATGTCCCTAGTTTCCCTTCCTCTAGCTTCCACATATAAGAAAATATGTGTGTTAGCAGCTTTTGTTGCCATAACTAAAATACCTGACAAGAACAACTTAAAGAAGGAAAAGTCTATTTTGGCTCATGATTTCAGAGGTTTAGTCCATTTTCGGCTAACCCCACAGCTGTGGGACCAAGGTGAAACCAAACATCATAGCAAAAGGGCATGTGGAGGAAAGTTGCTCAGTTCTTGAAAGAGAGGAAACAGAGAGCTTGAGTGCAAGGAACCTGAGATAATATAATCCCCAAGGGCATGGCCCCAGTGACTTACTTTCTCCAGCCATGCCCTATCTATCTACAAATACCACCCATTAATACATTCAAATTATTAATCTGTCAAATTCATTAATATACTTATTAGTTACAACTCTCATAATAATTTCACCTCTGAATGTTCCTGCATTGTCTCACATATGAGCTTTTGGGGGACAGCTCATATTCAAACCTTAATATGATAATCTCAACTCCCATCTCTTTTTCTTGCAAATGACTTAATTTCACTCTTTTTGTGGCTGAATAAAATTATATTCTGCATATATGTCATATTTTCTTTATCCATTCATTTGCTGAGGGGCACCTAAGCTGATTTTATAAATTGGCTCCTGTGAATTGTGCCATGATAAATGTGGGTATGCAGGTATCTCAAATGTATGCTGACTTCCCCTAGCACTGGAGCTGTTCCAGAGGCTACATCCACAGGCAGGCATGGGGATACAGGCCATTATTATCTGCCCAACATTGGATTTCACTAGCCCAGAGTTGTTTCAAGGCAAAGTCTTATACTTAGTACCCTGTCCTACCCCCAGTAAGTGGGATCTTGCACCACATTATATTGCCCAAGGTTGGAGCAGTGTTGGAAAAGGCAATCTCTTGGTCCCCTAGGCTAATACTAAGCTACATCATAACTGAGTCTCACCTCCACAAGGATCTTCAGAATGCTCCTAGAACATGCTGCTGCTGTCAATGTTGCAGGTGGACACACAGTTCCATCCCACTGAACCATAGGTCTCTGCCTTGCACCAGGGCAGTTTTAGAGACCAATCCGCAAGCACTTGGGTAACAATAGCTATGCTGGCTTGATAATAAACAGTATTGCATGTGAGTCTTATAGCCATAGCAATCTGCACAGTCTCCAGACAAGGGCAAGTGTGTCACTGGCACACTCCAAGGCTAGAAGTGATGTAAGTGAAATTTGGGTCTTTCCCACCAGCACACAAGTCTCTGAATAATTCCAGGACTGGTCTTGAGCTCTGTCCGTTCTATGGGCCCTTCAGTTTCTTCTGGGTGCTGCATCTCATTGCAGTGGACCTGGTAGTGGGTTCCATCTCAAAGACCTGTGCTACTTTTTGTGCCCTGCTTCCCAGAAGGTGGAATCTTAATGCCCACTCTGCCATCCAAGGTTGGAAGAAGAGTAGTAGATGCAGTGAGCCATCTGGTCTAATGCAGTTCCAGCAGCTCAGTCTGGGGTATTAGTCTGGAAGTAGGGGTCATGGGTCTTTCCCAACACTGGGATTGGCTATGGTGGGACTGGTACTGGGTTTCACATGTAAGGTCTGGACTTAATTCACTCTCCCTCCCCTGAGCAGGAGTTGTCTCTCCCCATACTGGACTGCCTAGAGTTGGGGGAGGAACAGCACAGACAAATCTATCCTTCCTTCTTTAATATGTCACTTTCCTCTACTGTAGTAAAGGCAGGCACTTTAGTCTTTCACCTGCTTTCCTTAGCTCTTGGTAAAGTAGTTTAGTGCATGAATAGCTGTTCAACCTGGTTTGTCTATGGAGAGAAAATTAATAGAGGATCTTATTCAGTATCTTGCTCCCCAAATTTCTTGATTCTAACTGTATGTTATCATCAGTGCATTGAAAGATTAGGTATTTATTTCAGTGTTTATGCTTATCTCCAGAAGTTCTAAGCTGGCAGCATTTTTTTCTCTGAGCCTATAGTCATTTCCACTATTTCAGCACTAGATGGCATCTGTTGGGGCAGGCTCAAAATGGCTATAGTTAGGCTTCCTCAATGAGACTTCTGGCAATCTATGTTATGGTTTTTTTAATATTTATTTTTTAGTTGTAGTTGGACACAATGCCTGTATTTTATTTATTTATTTTTCTTTGGTGCTGAGGATGGAACCCAGGGCCTCATATGTGCTAGGCGAGCACTCTATCACTGAGCCACAACCCCAGCCCCTCTATTTTTTTTTAAAGAGAGAGTGAGAGAAGAGAGAGAGAGAGAGAGAGAGAGAGAGAGAGAGAGAGAGAGAGAGAGAGAAAGAAAGAATTTTTAATAAAGTTCTCGGCGGACACAACATCTTTGTTGGTATGTGGTGCTGAGGATCGAACCCGGGCCACACGCATGCCAGGCGAGTGCGCTACCACCTGAGCCACATCCCCAGCCCCCAGCCCCTCTATGTTATATTTTATGTTATGATTTTAGAATGCAGCCAAGGCCATGAATTGGCTATGTTATGGTCACTGTGTAGTTAAAGTCAGAAGTATTTGCTTGTGAGCATGCACCCACTGATATAACTGATTGGCAGTGTACCTTCTTTGTTTGAACTATACATAAAAAGAGCCTTTGCAAATGGCCCAGGGGGCTGGCTGATAGTTATGGCCATCTCTGAATAAAGGATGACCAATATTCCCATGATGCCTTGCATCTAGTATCAATTGCCAGATCCTCAAACCTTGGTCCCAAGGCCTGAGCCTTGCCTTCACCCTGACAAGTAGTGTAGTCCGCAGGATTCAGTGCAGGCAAGTACTCAACCTCTGAGGGGGAGGCAGAATCTGAAGAAGAGCCTGAGGAGAAACACTGACTGTGAGCCCACTCTGTGGTGCAGCACATGAGCAGCTCTGGCCCCTGAAGGTCAGGCAGTAGGGCAGCCAAATGTTACAGTTACTGGTCATACACCAAGGCAAAATTAGTGGACTTAGGTAAGCAGTTTTGCCAAAAATCTGGGGAGACCCTGGCCACATGGGTTTTGTTTCTGTGGGATCTAGGGTGGACAGCATTGTTTGCTCCCCAGAGGAGATGGAGCATCTAGCATCCATCACCTCCCACCCCTCCCTGAGACAGTGATTGCAGAACAGTTCACAGGCATGGGGAAACATAATCATTCACTGATAGCCTGGATTTATGTAGCCATGCAAACTGTGTGGACGCATGCAGGTGAGCTACCAGAAACTGAGTAAATGGCAATCCTATGCTGATTTGGTTCAGATTCTACAAGAGCTTGGCATGCATCAGGCAGTATTTAATCTGAACACACGAGGACCAGATGATGAAAGATTTACTAGTGGAATGAGATTTGATTTTGCCGAATGCTTCACCCCCCTACTTTTGGGTCCTTGATGGCTAACTTAGCCCCATATGTTGGGCGCCCCATTAATGAAGTTACTACTAAGATGGCTAGCCTGGAAGAAGCCGAGAGCAGACTGCAGTTTTAAAATGTTCAGAGAGTGAAAAGGGCCTTGAAGTGAGATAGACAAATGAAAAAGGGGCCTGTTAGAATCTAGAATCACTCATGAGCAGATGTGCGCTGTCAGCCTAATGCAGTTCTTCTTGAGCTGTGGAAGCAGCTACACCTAGAGAACAATGCCTAAGAACAGGCAGAGGTAAACAAGGACTTCAATAAGCCCAACCTGTGCAACTGAAAGACTATTTGCTTCTGGGGGGGATGAAGGGACTTTGTTCCAGTACAACTAGGAATCATCCAGAGTGTCAGCCCTGCGGGGACAGGCAGAGACCAAAGGCCACATATGGAACTTGCTATTCACTGATCCATACTGGAACTGAGTGCAGCTTGGTGTTTGGGAACCTGGATAAGTTCCCAAATCCGTATGCTTATATTGATGTCTAGGAGGGCAGAAATTAAGGCAAAGGCAGTGTCCTTACCACTGAAAATAGGTCATTTGCCCTTGCAAGTATATATCTTCTATCCCAGAATACAGCTTGGGTATAAATGTGCTCCAAGGACAGTGACTGCAGACCACAGCAGGAGAGTATGGCCTCTGTATGAGTTGTAAAGGTGGTTGTGAGAGGATACGAAAAACACCCACCCCAGGTCTTGCCACAACCCCAGAGGACTGTGACAGTGAAGCAGTACCACCTCCCAGGGAGACATGCACAAATTGGAGCTACTATCTTGGAATTGGAGAAGGTGGGCATAATACAGCCCACATACAGCCCCTTTAACTCTTCAGTGTGGCCAGTGAAGAAGCTTGAGGGCACTTGGAGAATGACTGTGGATTACCCAGAACTGGATACAATGCATGCAGCAGTTCCCTCAGTGCATGATCTCATGGACTGACTGACCTTGCAGCTGGGCACATATCACTATGTGTTGGACTTGGCTAATGCTTTCTTCTCTATTGCTCTGGCTCTGGAGAGCCAGGACCAGTTGACCTTTACATGGGAAGGCTGAAAGTGGACATTTCATGTGTTGCCACAAGTTTATTTGCATAGCCCGACCATATGTCATGGTTTGGTGGCCAGTGATTTGGCCCACTCTACATATGTTTCATTATATCGATGATGTGTTGTTGACTTCTAACTCTATTGCAGATTTAGAGCTTGTAGCCCAGATCTTAGTGACCCATTTGGAGGCATGGAACTGGGCAATAAATACCACCAAGGTTCAGAGACCTGGCTTGTCAATCAATTTCTTGGGTGTTGTTTGGTCAGATAAGACAAAAGTTATGCTGGAAGCTGTTATTGATAAAACTCAGGCATATCTACAACCAACAACAGATGTGCAATTGAAGACCTATATGGACTCATTGGCATATTGGTGGGCCTTTATTCCCCATTTAGCCCAATTGTGACATTTCCTATATGCCCTAGTAAAGAAAGGGGCTTTGTGGGACTAGACCAAAGCAGCTGAACAGGCCTTTCAGGCCACTAAGATGGCCATTAAGCAAGCTCAGGCCCTATAGGTAGTAGACTCAGCTTGCCCCTTTTAACTGGCTGTTCTTGTAACCCAGGAGGGTTTGGGGTGGGGCCTGTGGCAGCAATATGAATGGTTGCAGAGACAAGTAGGCTTCTGGTCACAGTTGTTGGAAGGGTGCAGAGGCTTGCTACACCCTGATAGAGAAGCAGCTTGCAGCTGTGTATGCAGCCCTGGTGGCCTTGGAGGCTGTCACAGGTGCTTCTGAAGTTTTGTTGTGCACCACATATCCTGTGGCGGGATGGATATGGAATTGGGCAGTCACTCTGAGTACAGGGGTAGCCCAGTGAAGAGGGAGGCATATTTGGAACAAATAAATGCTATGTCTACTAGTTCCTTGTCCCATAAACTTCGACAGATTCTAGGGCTTGTGCAATATACAACTGAGGAAGCACCAGACCGTGCTAATACACGTGAGTCAGTAGAGGTATTGCCCTTGAAGGAAGGAGCATCCTTGGTGGGCTAAAGTAGTTGGTGCACTGAGGCATCCAGTAGAGGGCCTTTGGCTCATTGGACTGCTATTGTTACACAGCGCTCTACTGACACCTTGTGGTGTGATGCGAGAATGTGACAAAGCAGCCAGTGGGCTATTAAATGCCATAAGGATGGTGGTACTGCATGAACCAGAACCCCTGATTATCTTTAAAGACAGCTGGGCTGTTTTTAAGGAGTAGACAATTGGATAGTAGGGCATAGGCCTTTGTGGGGTCAAACCATTTGGCAAAACCTTTGGGCCATAGACCATGAAAAAGAGTGCATGTTACTGGCCAAGCCCCTCAGACTAGCCCAGGGGATGATGAAGCAGATACTTTGGCTAGGGTGCAGTGGTTAGAGCAGTTACCTCCCACATACATGGCGACTTGGCTGCATCGCCACCTACAGCATGCAGGTGTGAAAACTATGTGGAATGGAGTCAAACAGTGGGATCTGCCTTTAATGTGGGATACCCTGACAGAGGCCTTCCAGGCATGTGTGGTTTGTGCTCAGGAACATCCATACCCCCAACACCTTGGAGCCACAAATGGTTAGGTAATGCAGGGATGCATCCCTTTGACACAATGGCAGGTTGACTACATTGGCCTTTTACCAAAGTCAGAAGCAGAAGGGTCATATTTGCCTTGATGGCAGTGGATATGGCTACACACTTGTTGTTTGACCCAGTGATCAATCTAATCAGCATACAATCCACACCTTGACAGTGTAGACAGCCTTGTATGGCCTGCCCATCACAATAGAAAGTGAGCAAGGTACTTATTTTACAGGTCAGAATGTGCAACAATGGGCAATTCAGTTACAAATTTAATGGAAGCTGCACGTCCCATGTCACCCACAGGCTGCAAGTATAATAGAGAGATATAATGGCCTGCTTAAGCAAGAACATAGGACTGCAGTCAATCCACCTTCCATGAAGGTAGCTGTGAGAGCTCTGAATGAGCAGCCCTAGTGAGGAGGACCAACACCTGTGGAGCCTTTGCTGCACAGCACAGCAGCACCACTACAAGTCCAGGTGACAACAAAGGATGTCATACTTAAGCCTGGGTTTAGGAAGCAAGAGAATGTTCTTTGCCTGCTACTACTGGACTGAATAAAGGCCCCCACCTTCACTGGGTACCCCTGTTAATCCCAGGGGAAAAGATTTGGAGTGTGATCTCCTTGTGACACCATTGGTAACTAGTGAATGGGCCCCCAGGTACATGTGACTTTGTCAAGTCCCATGGATGGGACCCAGATTTTAAAGGGTATGTTTGTTATTTCCCTTTGGCCAATTATGAGTTCCCTTGTGCTGGTGCACACTGAGCCTGCCAAAGTACAGGACCAAGCTGTATGAATGTGGTATTACCTCCCAGGGAAGCCACTACAGGAGACCCAGTATTCAAAGCTGGTATGCATTCTCCTGGATGGCTGTGATATACCTGTGCTAGTGCCTGTAATCACCTTGTCCTTTTGACCATAGGTGTGTTCTCGCTAACACCACTGTGGACTAGGCACACACCTATGCCTACTGGGTATGCACCAGAGTGCCTGTGAGTTCTGCTAATGGACTGCCTTGGCAAATTCAGACTATGTCCCTGGACAATTAGACATGGCTGGAAAAGACTTTTGCTACTACTCCAATGTGGAATAAAACTAAGATAATGATTGTGACAGCAGTCTGGGCACAACTTAATGCCTCTCACCTATGGCTGGGGTACTCCATTTGGGATGGAATGGCGTGGCTCTCAGATGAAAATTTTGTAGAAAACAGGAGGTACAGGACCTGTAGGTTGGGTCCCTGGAAGCTTTGTCAGACTATCCAAGCAGATATCAATAGAACAAGTATGACTGTTATTCCACTGTCTCATGGCACCCTGTGGGTTTGTGGCACTCATGGATGGCCATACTTCCCACAGAACCAGACAGGGCATTGCACCCAAGGTTGCCCATATCTCTCAGCAACCATAAACCAAACACTGCCTCAGAGGCCTGCTAATTAGAAGACTGTACCAGCCCATTACAGAGTGTGGCAGACACTTTGGTGGTATTATCCTTTGGCATTGTTCCTCCCACAAGGGACATCATTGGTGGCTGAAATGCAAATAATTGCCTTGGTTAAGCATACAGCCTGACCCTTAAATCAAAGTAGGCTCTTTCTCTCTGAATGAAGAAATGTGTCAAATGTGTAAAGTTGTGCTGCAAAATCATATGGCACTTGATTTGTTAACAGTAGCACAGGGACGGGTATGTACTATGCTTAGTACTAAATGATGTATATACATCCCAGGTCACCAAAAGAATATTAGTATGGCTTTAGCACAAATGACTTCTGAATTAACAGCCATACAGCAGCTAACTGGTGATCCTTTGCAGGAATAGTGGGCTGGATTAGGCACCACCTGGAGGTAGCTCCTAGTAATACTAGGTGGTGGTACTTGCTTCCTGGTTGTATGTTGTTGCAGTTTATATTGTTATAGCCTAGGGTTGCCAGACTCTCCCCTCCTTACTAAGGGATCATTGCAGAAGACTTCAGATGTGTAGATAGTACCATGAGGAATCCTAAAGGGGTGGATTTGGGGAGCAGGCCCAAACTAGCTATGGTTAGGCTCCCTTGCCAAGACTTCCAGAGGGCTATGTTATGTTTTATGTTACGTTTTTAGTATGTAGACAATCTCTTATTTCCATTACTCTCTTGAGATTTTTCTACTTGTTCTTAAGTATGTTTGGGTATGTTTCAAAGTTTTTCCCATTTTTTTTCCTAATTCTAGATTTGTTTGTTCTTCTTTTGCTATTACCTTAAGTTACACAGTTAGTTTATTAAGACCTTTGTTCTTTCTTGATGTAGACATTTACAGCAATATATTTCCCTCTGAGAACTACTTTCACTACATCCCATAAGTCTTACTATGTTGCCTTTTCATTTTCCTTTTTCTCTATGTATTTTCTAATTTCTTTCTTCACCCATTCTATTTAGAACATGTTGTTTATGTGCCCACTTTCACAACTATTACTGAACATAGTTCTGGAAATCCTAGCCAGAGTAATTAAGCACAGCAAAAAAAAAAAAAGTCTTTATATTGGAAAAGAAGTCAAAATGTCACTGTTCTCAGATGACATAATCTTATATAAGAAACCACCCAAAACTCCATAAAATATATTGGAACTAATAAAAGAAACTTTCAGCAAAGTTTCAGGATACAAAAAATATACAAAAATCAGTAGTACAATTACAAATCAAGGGAGCAATCCCATTTTTGATAGCTACAAAAAATACTTAAGAAAAGTTTAACAAAACAGGTGAAAGATCTCTACAATGAAAATTATAAAACGTTAATGGAAAATTAAAGAGTACACAAAGGGGGAAAACATCCCATTTTGATAAATTGGAAGAATCAATACTGTTAAATGTCCATATTACCCAAAACAATTTATAAATTCAATTCAGTCCCTGTTAAAACACCAATGACATTCCTCACAGAACAAGAAAAAAACAATTATGAAGTTTATATGGAATTACAAAAACCCTAAGTAGCCAAAGCCATCTTGAGCAAAAAGAACAAAGCAGAGAGTGTTACACTATCTCACTTGAAACATAATACAAAGATATAGTAATGAAAACAATAACATAAAAAACAATTCGCAGAGCATTGGACAAGAACAGAGAGCCTAAAAGTAAACCCACACATCTATATCCAACTGATTTCTCAACAGATGCTGAGAACATGCATTTAGACAAAGGACAGTCTTTTCAATAAATAGTGCTGGAAATATTGGATAGCTACATGCAAAATGATGAATCAAGACCCCTATCTTGGGCTGGGGATGTGGCTCAAGCGGTAGCGCGCTCGCCTGACATGCGTGCGGCCCGGGTTCGATCCTCAGCACCACATACAAACAAAGATGTTGTGTCGCCGAAAACTAAAAAATAAATATTAAAAAATTCTCTCTCTCTCTCTCTCTCTCTCTCTCTCTCTCTCTCTCTCTCTCTCTCACACACACACTCTCTCTCTCTCTTAAAAAAAAAAGACCCCTATCTCTCACCAGTTACAAAAGTTCAACTCAAAATGGATTAAAGATTTATGTATAAGACCTAAAACTATCAAAGTACTATACAAAAACAGGGGCAATTATTTAGGACACTGTAACCAACAAGGAATTTGGGTGCAATACCATAAAATCACAGGAAACAAAAGCAAAAACAGGCAAATAGATTATATCAAACTAAAAACATCTTTGTATGTGTGTGTGTTCCAATAAAACCTTATTTTAAAAGCAGGCAGCAACTCCTTTTCTACCATACTTGAGTTTATAGGAATGAGGTGACTTGGAATGAAGTCTTTAGAGTGTTTTAGGATTTGGGCTGGCCACCAGAAAAAACAAATAGATTAGATAGAGGAAACTTTCAGCCTTACCCACTGAGCTATGAAAAATTGAAACAGTGAGATTGAGGGAGCTTCTGGTTGGCAGATACATTGATGCACTGGAAAGATGGCTCACCTGGAGAGGGCATGGAAGCTCCCAGCACCCCCCACTGCCATACCTTGCCCTGTGAATCTCTTTCATTTGGCTCTTGCTGGGATGAATCCTTTGTTTTTTTCGTTTTTAATAGGAATAAATTTTATTTTTAAGTTTAATATTTTTTCTTTTTTTCTTTTTTTATATTTTTAGCTTTAGATGGACACAATACCTTTATTTTATTTTGTTTATTTTTTATGTGGTGCTGAGGATTGAACCTAGAGCCTCATACATGATAAACAAGTGCTCTACCACTGAGCCACAACCCCAGCCCTTATTTTTTTTCTAAAAAACATCTATACACACACACACACACACACAAATCTTCACAGCAAAATAAACAATCCTTTGAGTGCAAAGACAACCTACACAATGGGAGAAAATATTTGAAATCTACATCTGACAAGGAGCTAAGATCCAGAATACATTAAGGAACTCAAAAAATTACCCAACAGCAAAACAAAAACAAACCAACAAAGACAACAACAAAACACAAATAACCAAACTAAAAATTAGGCAATAGATCTAAATAGACATTTCTGAAATCACACTGCTAGGCAAGTGCTCCACCACTGAGCCACAACCCAGCCCCTATTTTTTTCTAAAAAAAATCTTCACACACAAAAAAAATCTTCACAGCAAAATAAACAATCCTTAGAGTTCCAGAAGGTACATGAAAAAAATGCTCAACATCACTAATAATCATTAGGGAAATGAGAATCAAAACCACAATATCACCTCACCACAGTAAAAACAGATATTATTGGCCATATTACCAAAAGTGACCTACAGATTCAATGCAATCTCTCTCAAAATATCAGTGAACTAGAAAAAAAAAAATTCCTGTGGAGAAACAAATACCCAAAATAGCTAAAGCAATCCTGAACAAAAACATCAATATTTAAAAACATCACAACACCAGATTTCAAATTATACTACAGAGACAGAGTAACTGAAACAGCATGAGAACAGCATAAAAACAGACATGTTGACCAATGGAATAAAATAGAAGACATAAATAAAAACCCACAAAACTAGAGCCATCTGATTCTTGTCAAAAGTGTCAAAAACATACACCAGAGAAAGAGGCCTCTGCTCTTTGGGAAACCATGGGCTGGCCGGCCTTTTTTGATTCTCTTAGGGACAGTGTTGGGTTCTGGCTAGTGTGAACCATCATCATCATCCTGAGCCACTGCTGTGTCTGCCACCACCGCCAAGCCAAGCACCGCTTTCAGGCCCAGCAGCAGCAACATAAAATCAACCTGATTGCCTACCGGGAAGCCCACAATTACTCAGCACTGACATTTTATTTCAGATTTTTGCCAAACTATTTACTACCTTCTTATGAGGAAGTGGTGAACCGACCTCCAACTCCTCCCCCGCCATACAGTGCCTTACAGCTACAGCAGCAACAGCAGCCGCCTCCTCAGTGGGGCCCTGCAGGGGGCAGCCCTCCAGGTGCTGATCCTACCAGGGGCTCCCAGGGGGCACAGAGCAGCCCCTTGTCTGTGCCCAGCAGAAGCAGCACAAGACCCCCAAGCATTGCTGATCCTGAGTCCTCTGACATGCCAACTGACCAAGCAGCCACCAAAGCCTCCCCCCCCAAATGGAGCCCAGTGGCTCAGTGGTTGGCCTGGGGGAGCTAGACCCAGTGGCCTTCCTGGACAAGGATTCAGAATGTAAGGAGGAGCTACTGAAAGATTCCAGCTCTGAGTATGGCAGTGTGCTCCCCGATAGCAAAGACAAGACACCTGGCAGACATCGCCACTTCACAGGTGAATGAGGCATTGAGGTGTGTGTGTGCAACCGCGGCCATCATGACAATGACCTCAAAGAGTTCACCACACTCATTGATGATGCTCTGGATGGGCCCCTGGACTTCTGTGACAGCTGCCATGTGAGGCCTCCTGGTGATGAGGAGGAAGGGCTCTGCCAGCCCTTGAGGAGCAGGCTCAAGTTCCTGGACATTCCCACCTGTCTCAGCCACCCACATGCCTGCTGCTCAACACCATCAATGAGCAGGACTCGCCAAACTCCCAGAGCAGCAGCTCCCCCAGCTAGAGTAGGCCCTGCCTGTGCCCAGAAAAGCCCACAGGTGACCAGTGTCCTTGTCCATCCCTAGCACATGGTCTGCAGGACTTTGTATCTCCTTGTATTTACCTTGGCAAAGCAACCAGGGTAAGGGAGACTCACAAGAGAAGCATTAAGTGACTTTCAGAGGAAGTGGTACAGCCACTTTTTTTCCCCTTCTCCTCTCCTGCTTTTTCCTACATCTCCAAGTACAGTTTGGGGTGTGGGTGCCTCTCCCTCACAAAAGCACAGTATTGTGGAGGGATTCTTCCCTCCTTTCAAGTCATATCTCACCTACCTGCTTTGGTCAGAGAGATGTGTTTTAAAGCCCCCAAAGAAGGGGACTGGGACTGTGTCCTGAGATGATTCTTGGTGATGTAGTGGATTTATGCTCTGGTTTTAGTTTAAGAGAACATTGTTGGGGCTGGGGATGTGGCTCAAGCGGTGGCGCGCTCGCCTAGCATGCGTACGGCCCAGGTTCGATCCTCGGCACCGCATACAAACTAAGATGTTGTGTCCGCCAAATACTAAAAAATAAATATTAAAATTCTCTCTCTCTCTCTCCCACTCTCTCCCCCTCTCTCACTCTTTCTAAAAAAAAAGAGAACATTGTTGTGTCTCAGTTCAGCAGAAGCAACCTATCTTAGCCCTGGTTGAAGGGGGAAGCCCACAGAGGCCTAGGGATTGTCAGCTGTGGCTGCCAGTGTCTGCACAGCCAGAGTTGAGCTAATTCTGGGGGAGGATGAGAGCTGGTGGACAGGTTGGTAGGAAGCTTGTTGATCTCTCAAATTCCAGGTAACAAGAAAATGTACCACTGTGCATCCTGGAGGGGCCCCTTCCTTCCCAGCAGGCTCAGGTGTGGAAGAGTAGACTGCCTTCTCTCTGTTTTTTTTTTTTCTTTTTAAAAACAAACAACAAATGCCAGCTAGAAACAAGAACCTTACCAGTGGGCTTGCAAGAATTCTCTTCTGGAAGGGAAGTTTGTGCTTTCCCAGGTTGGCCTTCCACGAGTGTGGCTGCAATTGAGCCAGAAGGAGATGTTTGTGTGTGGGCTTGGAGTGGGTTAGCTCTGAGCAGTAAGCCCTAAATCTGGGAGTGGAGAGAAGTGCAGCTTCCTGCATCTCTGCCCTTTGGTCTATGCCCACAGGTGACCAGTGTCCTTGTCCATCCCTAGCACATGGTCTGCAGGACTCCTTGTATCTCCTTGTACTCTTATGAACAGATGGTCTGAGGAAGCTATGGGTCCTGGGAAAGGAACCCCTGTAGTCTGGTTTTCACACAGTATTTTCTGAATAAGTCTTTTGTTTTCTGTGTTTGATTGTTTGTTTTAAACTGACCACTTGGAAGAAATCCCTTGGTTATCTGTGGTTCTCATGCTCTGTCCCTGTCTCTAGCCCATTGGGATGGGGTGACTCACTTTTCTGGAACCTATGTAAGGAATTTCGGTGGCCCAGGTGGGAGGGTGGAGGCAGCCTCCAGAAGGACCACAGGATCCTTATTACTGTTGTCTGGTTTTGGATAACCAGTTGAGCCTTGATAGGAAAACTCTGAAAGGAGAAAGCAATCAGCTGAAACTAACACTCCCCATCCATCCCTGTTCATATGAAAAGTTTGGTTCTTCTCCCACTTTTGAATGATGATATTCAGGCTAAGCATTGATGTTATAGTAAAAAAGGAAAAAAAAAACATAGATAGATAGTTAGGTACATAGATAGATAGAGGCAAATCCAAGGCTGTGAGGTGAATGAGTGTCTGTTTGGATTCCACAAAACCAAAATTCATGTAGAACAAAGTGAAGTCTGTAGATAATGACTTTGAATGACCTGTAGTGTGTGTGTGTGTCTCTTGTGTGTGAGCCCCACACCCTGTGTTCCTGTGAAGATACTTTGAATGGCAGCCATCCTGCTCATGTTAACCACACGTCTGAAGCAAACATGGCCCTCTCAAGGTAATTTATTTTATGCATTTACTGTTTACCGAACAAATGTCTGTGTACTCAAGTGTATTTGGCAGCATTGTCGACAGCGCCCCCCTGTGTTTGCCTGAGATACTGTGCTCAAGGTACAGGTTCCACTGCAATTTGCACATTGCTCCGTGGATGCTCAGAGGCCTGTGTTCTGTTCCCTGTTAATGGAAGCGTGCTCTGAACCTGTTTGCCTCCTTCCGCTACTCCTTGCCTTCGGTCTCAGCCCCAGAGGCTGTCCACAACCACTTGGGACTGAAGGCAAAAGTGGAATTCCAGACAGAAGCTTGATTGGCTCTTCAGTGACAAGCTTGGCCTTGCTGTAGCCCAGACATCAGCCTGCCCAGAATTGCCAGGAGGCTTTGGCAGACTCCACAGTGCCACAGCACAGTCCTTCCTTTGCTGAGTTCAGTGGACACAGGCAGACCGGCGTGTGGCCAGAGGGGTGCCACAGCACAGCAGCCCTCAGATGCCTACCTTCCACCTTCCTTTCAAAATCACAGACAACTCACTGAAGTGTCTCCAAGGAGAATGAGTTTTACCAAAATGAATCCTTCTTCATTTAACTGATCAAATGGATGAATCTGACCCTCTAAGCTGGTCTGAGTATTGACTGTTGGCTTCACTGAAGCATCTTACCCTGAAGGCCTGAGAAGAAGCACAGTGGCCAAGCTGGGCTTAACTAGTAAGCCACAGTTGGCTACAGCTGCTGGAGGCTTCCTGCTCAGAGAAGGAGATAGGGAACTGAAGGAATAGTCAGTGGGTCAGAGAGACTTGGTTGAGTCTGGTTTTCCAAATGAAGGAGAAGGAAAGGGTTTGTGGAGGGTTTGGTGCTACGGTCAGAAGATTTTCAAATGCTAACACATTCCTGTGTGAGGCACATCACCATTTGTCAGTTATTGTGAATATGTGTATTTTAAGCAATAAGATTCAGCTGGTCAGATTTTTCTGGGCAGTCTCGGTGACACATTTCCTGTTCTGAAGACAGAGTGGCTCTAACCACTGTGAGAAGCCCAAATAAAAATTCATCCCTCCAAAAAAAAAATTAGGGGAAGTACTTCAACATATAGATACTGGCAAAATCTTCTTGAATGATACCCCTATATCTCAGGAAATAAGATAAAGAATCAACAAATGGAATGGCTTCAAATTAAAAAGCTGCACACAAAAGGAAACAACAGAGTGAAGAGACAACCAACAGAATGGGGGAAAATCTTTGCCAGCTTCTCTTTCAACAGAGGATGAATATCCAGAATATATAATGAGCTCAAAAAATCAACATTAAAATACCAAATAATATAATCAATGGATAAGCAAATTAAGTGAATAGATACTTCCCAAAATAAGAAGTACAAATAGTCAACAATTACATGAAAAAAATATTCAACATCTTTAGCCATAAGGAAAATACAAAACCACAGTGAAATTCCATCTCACTCCAATTAGAATAGCTAGCATCAAGAATACAAATAACAATAAATGCTGGTGAGTGTGTGGGGAAATCGAACCTTTATATACTGTTTTTGGGAATACAAATTAGTATAGACAGTATGGAAATCAGTATGGAGGTTCCTCTAAAAGCTAAAACAAAATCTACCATATGATCCAGCTATACCCTTTCTTGGTATTTATCCAAAAGAATTAAAGTCAGCATGTTTCAGAGATTTATGCATACATATGTTTTTGCAGCACAATTACTAAAAGTTTTCATAATTGCTGGCTTAAAATCAAAAATTACTCAGAGTTAATTTTGCATTGCATCCTGAACATTTTGGAGTTTATGGTGTGCCTCTGATTCCTATTTAGTTTTTTCACCCATGAAATCACCCTATTGATTATAACGTGTGTCCAAGTTGGGATGGATGCTCAACTATAAGTTATGCCCTGCTGACACTATTCTTACAAAGGCACACTACCTTTTTAATGATGGCCAGAGACTTTTTTTTTTTGGTACTGAAGATTTAAGTTAGGGGTGCTTTACCATTGAGTTACATCTCCAGCCTTTCATTTACTTGTTTGTTTGTTTATTATTTATTTATTTAATACCTTTATTTTGTTTTATGTGGTGCTGAGGATAGAACACAGTGCCTCCCATGTGCTAGGCAAGCACTCTACCACTGAACCACAACCCCAGCCCCTATTTTTATTTTGATACAGGTTCTCACAAAGTTGCTGAGGCTGGCCACAAACTTGCTATGATTCTGTCTCAGCCACCACACCCCGCTCAGCTTTCTTCTTAGCCCTACTTATACCTCCCTGAAAACAAAAGATCACTGACTGGTCTCATTGCTGAACAATACAGGTAGAAGGTTAGCTTTCTGCTAGGCACCACTGATACCAGAGTTGGAGAAAAGCATAGTATGGAATAGCTTTTTTGAGTGACTTATTCTATTTTATTTTTTTTCTTCTTCTGCTGCTGACTGGGAGTGGAAGTTTGTATTCTTACTTTACATTAGTAGAGTAGAAGACTTAGTGGCAGGTAGTACCACTTTATACCACCTCCTGCCTTGTTGCTGCTATGTGAGAGTGCAAGATCAACATCTTCCAGGTTCCATTGATATCAGAGTAGGGGAAATTAGAGTGCTGACCTCCAGTACTTTGCGTGCCTCACACCACCTATTCCTGGGAAGGTTGATGGTGAATCTCATCTTCCAGCTAGCTTCTATTGACACCAGGTCTGTGGAAAAGCAAAGTGTCAAGTAGAACCACATCACAACACTTCATTACTGCTAGGTAAGAATGGAAGGTGAGCTTATAGCTTGGCCCCACTGACACTACCCCTGCAAAAGCAGAGCTCAAATTTACACCACTTTGCCCTGCCCTGTTGTTACCTCTTTGACACCTCATTACCACTGGGCCAGTCTGGATGTTCTATCCCCCACTGGGCCACACTGACATTGGAGGAGGTAAGTAAAGTGCTGACTAGCACCATCTCACATAACCTATTGGTTCACAGTTAGCTTCCCACTGGCCCTCAAGAAACCAAGGATTGGAAAATCACCTTACCAACTAAGTATCACCTTGTTGGTGTTGGTGGGAATGTAAGTTTAGTTCTTTGTTAGGACTCACTTTTACCAATCCTTTTTTTTTAATACCTCTATTTTATTTATTTATTTTTATGTAGTGCTGAGGATTGAACCCAGTGCCTCACACATGCTAGGCAAGTGCTCTACCCTGAGCTCAGAAAAATTCTAACATACCATCTGTTGCTTCTGGGTGGAAGTAGCAGTTTGGCTCCTCATTGGATCCTGCTAGCACCAAAGATTTGGAAAACAATGTGCTGAATGGTAATACCCCATTACTATCTCATGAGGGTGGAATCTCAGCTCCCCACTGGGACCCACTGACATCAGTAAGGAAACCAAAGTGCTGACCAACCCTGCCTTACACTGTTCATTATGCTTTATTACTGCTGAGTAGGGATGGAACCCCAGATCCCTGCTTGGTCCCACTGATACCACACAGGTCAAAGTAACCCCTACTGTCACCAAGCAGGGACTGAAAGTTTAATTCTCCCATAAAGACCCATTGACACCACTGTTTTTCTGTGCCTGTCCATAATTCTGAGTCACAGGTTTCTCCAGTGCCACATCCAGTATTATGGAAGGAAGAAAGAAAACAGGAAGCTCACCAAGTTCCTAAAGTTTCAAGGTACCTAAGCAGTCCACCATTTTTTGTCCATTCTTTGAAGGTATTTTATGTTTTGTTGTATCCATGTTTTGGAGTTGTAAGAGAAAGGAATAGAGAAAATGGGGGTTATTGTATTCCATCCTGGCTACAATCCAGTAGTGTGTGTGTGTGTGTGTGTGTGTGTGTGTGTGTATAAACATTCAACAAATATTTATTGAACAGCACCTACTAAACACCAGATACTGTGCTGAGTACTGAAGCATGGCTCTTCATATATTCCATCAAATGTACTGATGTAATGCTAACATTTAATTCCATTTCATGGCAAGCTCTTTTAGCCCCAAAAGATATATAGCGTGGTCTATAAGCCCACAGTTACTTAAAATTGCTCATTTATGTTTGCATTCAATAAAAGAAGTCCACTTTATCTGAGAATGGAGACCCCTGCTTGTTTATGCATACCATGTGCATGATGTTTTTTCCCAGCCTTTCACCTTCAGTCTGAATGCTTTCCTAGGAGGTGAGTCTTTTGAAGACAGCATATTATTGGATCTTTTTTTTTTTTTTACTCCAGTCTGCTAGTCTATGCCTTTTCATTGATGAGTTCAGGCCATTAACATTGAGATATGATTTATATTCCTGGTCATTTTGGTTTCTTTTGGTTTTTAACTTGTCTTTGATGGACTTTTCCTTTAGTGTATTTCCTCCCTTTGCATGTTTGTTTTTTTTTTTTTCATTTTTTTTCCTTATTGGACTATTTTTCTGAGAATGTTTATAGTGCAAGCTTTCTGGTAGTGAATTTTTTTAACTTTTGTTTATCATGGAAGGTTTTTATTTCATCTTCAAATCTGAATCTTTTTTGCTGGATATAAAATTCTGTTAGCATCCATTTTTTTCAGAGCTTGATATGTTATTCCAGGATCCCCTGGCATTGAAGATTTGAGTTGAGAAATCAGCTGAGATCCAAATTGGTTTCCCCCTATATGTAATTTGATTTTTTTTCTCTCTCAGACTTTAAAATTCTATCCTTATTCTGTATGTTGGTCATTCTCATTATAATGTGCCTTGTGTGGGACTGCTGTAATTTTGTATATTTGTGGTCCTGTAAGCCTCTTGTAGTTGACTTTCCATTTCATTCTTTAGATTTGGGAAATTTTCTGATATTATGTCATTGAAAAGATTATACATTCCTTTGGTTGTATCTCCATCCCTTCGTCTATTCCAATAAATCCTAAATTTAGTCTTTTCATGTTATCCCATATATCTTGGAAGTTCTGTTCATGGTTTCTTACCATCTTCTCTGCATGGTTGACTTAATTTTCAAGAGTGTATATTTTGTCTTCATTGCCTGAAGTTCTGTCTTCCAAGTGGTCTAGTCCGTTGGTGATACTTTCCATTGAATTGCTTTTAAGTGTAGCCCTTATTTATTTATTTTTAATATTTTTTATTTGTCATGGATCTTTATTTTATTTATTCATATATGGTGCTGAGAATCAAACCCAGTGCCTCACACATGCTAGGTAAGTGCTCTACCACTGAGCCAAACCCCAGCCCTCCTTTGAATTTTCAGTTTGTTTTATTGTTTCCTTCATTTCAAGGATTTCTGCTTGCTTCCTTTTTATAATCTCTGCCTCTTTATTGAAGATCACTTTATTGAAGTGATCTTTCCCTTCCTGTATTTTCTCTCTGATACCATTCTTTATTTTGAAGATCAGTCTAATTATGTACCTCTAAACTCCTTCTCTGACATTTCTTCTACTGTGTTGTCTATGGATTCTATTATTGAAACATCTTGGTTTTTTGGAGGCAAGTTCCTTTGTCTTTTCATGTTGTTTGTGTGTCTTTCCATCTAGTGGTATGGATCTGGGGCAGTGCAGTTTCTACCCTGTAGTCTTAGTGTCCCTTTAGGCTTCCAGTACCTCACCTTTAAGTGGGAGAACAATATTAACAGCACCCACTGCAAACAATATACAACCTTATTTTTTTTCTTTTTTTTTATTGGTTGTTCAAAACATTACAAAGCTCTTGACATATCATATTTCATACATTAGATTCAAGTTGGTTATGAACTCCCAATTTTACCCCAAATACAGATTGTAGAATCACATCGGTTACACATCCACATTTTTACATAATACCCTATTAGTAACTGTTGTATTCGGCTACCTTTCCTATCCTCTACTATCCCCCCTCCCCTCCCCTCCCATCTTCTATCTCTACCCCATCTACTGTAATTCATTTCTCTCCCTGTTTATTTTCCCATTCCCCTCACAACCTCTTATATGTAATTTTGTATAACAATGAGGGTCTCCCTCCATTTCCATGCAATTTCCCTTTTCTCTCCCTTTCCCTCCCACCTCATGTCTCTGTTTAATGTTAATCTTTTCTTCCTGCTCTTCCTCCCTGCTCTGTTCTTAGTTGCTCTCATTATATCAAAGAAGACATTTGGTATTTGTTTTTTAGGGATTGGCTAGGTTCACTAAGCATGATCTGCTCTAGTGCCATCCATTTCCCTGCAAATTCCATGATTTTGTCATTTTTTAGTGCTGTGTAATACTCCATGGTGTATAAATGCCACATTTTTAATCCATTCATCCATTGAAGGGCATCTGGGTTGGTTCCACAGTCTAGCAATTGTGAATTGTGCTGCTATGAACATCGATGTGGCAGTATCCCTGTAGTATGCTCTTTTAAGGTCTTCAGGGAATAGTCCGAGAAGGGCAATAGCTGGGTCAAATGGTGGTTCCATTCCCAGCTTTCCCAGGAATCTCCATACTACTTTCCAAATTGGCCGCACCAATTTGCAGTCCCACCAGCAATGTACAAGAGTACCCTTTTCCCCACATCCTCGCCAGCACTTGTTGTTGTTTGACTTCATAATGGCTGCCAATCTTACTGGAGTGAGATGGTATCTTAGGGTGGTTTTGATTTGCATTTCTCTGACTGCTAGAGATGGTGAGCATTTTTTCATGTACTTGTTGATTGATTGTATGTCCTCCTCTGAGAAGTGTCTGTTCAGGTCTTTGGCCCATTTGTTGATTGGGTTATTTGTTGTCTTATTGTCTAATTTTTTGAGTTCTTTGTATACTCTGGATATTAGGGCTCTATCTGAAGTATGAGGAGTAAAAATTTGTTCCCATGATGTAGGCTCCCTATTTACCTCTCTTATTGTTTCTCTTGCTGAGAAAAAAACTTTTCAGTTTAAGTAAGTCCCATTTGTTGATTCTTGTTATTAACTTTTGTGCTATGGGTGTCCTATTAAGGAATTTGGAGCCCGACCCCACAATATGTAGATCAGAGCTAACTTTTTCTTCTATCAGACGCAGAGTCTCTGATTTGATATCAAGCTCCTTGATCCACTTTGAGTTAACTTTTGTGCATGGCGAGAGAAAGGGATTCAGTTTCATTTTGTTGCATATGGACTTCCAGTTTTCCCAGCACCATTTGTTGAAGGTGCTATCCGTTCTCCATTGCATGCTTTTAGCTCCTTTATCAAATATAAGATAGTTGTAGCTTTGTGGATTAGTCTCTGTGTCCTCTATTCTGTACCATTGGTCCACCTGCCTGTTTTGGTACCAGTACCATGCTGTTTTTGTTACTATTGCTCTGTAATATAGTTTGATTCACACTTCCTGCTTAGAATTGCTTTTGCTCTTCTGGGTCTTTTATTTTTCCATATGAATTTCATGATTGTTTTATCTATTTCTACAAGAAATGCTGTTGGGATTTTGATTGGCATTGCATTAAAACTATAGAGAACTTTTGGTAATATCGCCATTTTGATGATGTTAGTTCTGCCTATCCATGAACAGGGTATATTTTTCCATCTTCTAAGATCTTCTTCTACTTCTCTTTTTAGGGTTTTGTAGTTTTCATTGTATAAATCTTTCACCTCTTTTGTTAGGTTGATTCCCAAGTATTTTATTTTTTTTTTTTGAGGATATTGTGAATGGAGTGTTTTTCCTCATTTCCATTTCAGAAGTTTTGTCGCTGATATACAGAAATGCCTTTGATTTATGCGTGTTGATTTTATATCCTGCCATTTGCTGAATTCATTTATTAGTTCTAGTAGATTTTTGTAGACCCTTTTGGGTCTTCTAGGTATAGAATCATGTCACCCACAAATAGTGATAATTTAAGTTCTTCTTTTCACAATATACAAACTTAAACCAAGTAGCTCCTATTAAGGCATCTACAGGTTTGTCACAATAAACAGAAATGATGTGTTCAATTATTGTCTACAATATAAACAGTAAGTTTGCTAAAAGGGCTTACCATATCAAATGACGGGCAAAGAGGGAATAGAAGTAGTGAAGGATATGATGTTTATGAAGGAGAAGGAGAGAAGATAGAGGTAAAAATTTATAGTAAGAGTAATGGAGGAAGTAATAAAGGTTAGCTATTAGCATGAGAGAAGTGAGAAAGAGAATCCAGAGAGGCAGATAAGTGAGAGAAAAAAATATATACAGTTTTTTAAAGGCAAAAATATAATAATATATAACATGACTCTAATATACTATTCAGACATCCCATTCCTCAATAAATTGATGCATGAAAAATATTTAAATTCAAAGATGGTAGAGATGTGAGAGAGAGAGGGCAAAAAAATGGGGGGGGTGTCTCAATAGAAAATTGAAGGATTGCTTCTGTTGGCTTTCAAAAATTTTCTCAGCTTCCCTTCTGCACCAATAGGTGAGGTTGTCTGAAGTTTGATGGTAGCTCCAGTCCAGTGGGTGTTGGACCCATTAGCTGGGCCAGCTGATAGCAAGATGCCCTCCCAATCTCTTTCAGTCTTCCCACCTATTGTAGCAGGCCCCTTTCACTCCCGTGCACTTCAGGACTCACTGAGCTGGAGAGAGTCTGGTTTTCTCCAGTTTCTCCAACCTGCTCCCCCTCCCCAGGGAACTGACCCCAGTTTCCAGCTTTCAACAGGTCTGCTAGCCCAAACTGGCCCACACAGACCCAGCTGCAATCTGACAGATCTGGGATTCAGATTCCCCAGGCCGTGCCTTGCTGCAGTCCCAAGATCTCAATGCCACTTCAACTTACAGAGAACACCAGGGATATGCTCACACAAAGGAGTGTGACCTTGCAAAGAGGTAATCAGGTGGTGGCCAATAGCACACCCAGCAAGAAGACCTCAAGTGCAACCAGACCTGCAGTTACCCCTACAATATATCTCCAGGGCCTAGCCAGTGTCCCTAGACTGAAGCAGCCATGCTCGGAGATAGCAGCAGTGGCAGCAGCAAACCTGCAATCCCCTTGGCCCTGTACTCCCAGGCCCTAGCTGGTGTTCCAAGATGGCAGCAGCCATGTGTAACCAAACCTGAAGGTCCTGACAATGGACTTCCTGGCAGCAGCAAGCAGAAGGCAGCAGGCAATCCACAGGTGGTCTGCAAGCAAATGGCAGACAATAGGTGGGTGGACATCAGGCAGTGGGCAGTGGGCAAGCAAAAGGGCAAATGGAGGGCAGTCAGTATGGTCAGCGAGCCCCAGTAGTATATTTTTTAATTTAGTTTTCTTCTTACAATTAGAAGATACAATTAGTGTTTGTATACTGATGGTGTCCAAAGATCTTACTAGATTGACACAAATTTGCATAATCCACTTATAGATTCTTTTGGACCATACATGAACATAATTTTGTCATCTGTGAATAATGACAGTTTTTCATTTTCCTTTACAATCATTATACCTCTTGTGACTTTTTACTATTTATTTTACTGCCAAAACCTCCTTTTCAATAAGGAATTAAAGTGATGATAGTGGACATATTTATCTTGTTCTGAAGTCCCATAGGAATTAATTTAATACTTTCTCTTTGAGTGTCTGTTACCTATTGGGATTTTTAAAATATTTATTTAGTTGTAGATGAACACACAGCATCTTTATTTATTGTTTATGTGGTGCTGAGGATCAAACCCAGTGCCTCATGCAAGGCAAGCACTTTATCACTGAGTTATAGTCCCAATCCCACCTATTGGGATTTTTAACATATCCTTCTACTAATGGAGTTCCCTTCTATTCCAAAATTTCCAGCATATAATGAAACATTATGCATGTGTACTAAATGTTACCAAATACTATTTCTCTCTTTCTTCTTTCCATTAGTATATGAGTTCCATTCATTTTTTAATTTACATAACAAATTTTATTATATTTTAATAAATTTTGAATCTGTTGGCCACATTTTCATTAATTATTTTGGTAATTGGTAATTTATTTATACTTTTATCAATTTTTTCAAATAACATCGGTTTTGCTAGTTTCTTTTATTATAAATCTTTTTTTAATACTTTTAGTTGTAGATGGACAGAATACCTTTATTTTGTTTCTTTATGTAGTGCTGAGGATTGAACCAGTACCTCACATGGAGAAGATAAGTGCTCTACCACTGAGCTACAACCCCAGCCCCATAAATCTATTTTTACTGTATTTATTTCTATCTTTTATTGTCATCTCATTCTAAATTTTTGGCTTTGTTTTGCAGTTTGTTTTATTGATTATAAGGCAAAAACTTATGTAGTGGCAGACAAATGTTTCCATTGAAGATGTCTGCATCCTAATCCCAGGTGCCAATGAATATGTTACCTTACATGACAAAATTAAATTAAAAGTCTTGAAATGGTGAGATGCTGCATTATCCAAGTGAGATCAATGTAATCACAATGGTAATTTTAAGATGCAGACTAGAGAGTCAGAGTCAGAAAAGGGATGAGAAGACTGAAACAAAGTGATTCAATTGCTGGATTTGGGGGCTGGGGACATAGCTCAGTTGGTAGAGTGTTTACCTTGCATGCACAAGGCCCTGGGTTCAATCCCTAGCACCACAAAAACAAACAATTGCTGGATTTGAAGATGGAGGAAAGGGCCATTAGCAAAGGATTACAGACAGCATGAAGAAGCTAGAAAAGAAAACAGGTTCTCAAATATGTCATTCAGAGGAATGCATTTCTGCTGACACTTTGATTTTAGTTCAATAAAATCTATTTTATATTGCTGATGTTCCAAAGAGATAAATAAATTTGTCTTGTTTTAAGTCCCTAAGTTTGTGGTAGTTTACTATAATAACAAGATAAACATAACATCATTTTTATTATTCCATTTAATAGAAGCTAATATATTTTAAATGCAACATTATTCATACTTATATTAATATAAAATCAATAAATTTTTGGTATCTGTAAGTGGAGTGTTGCTCTAAAAAAATTAGAAATGTGGAAGTGGTTTTTCTAATCAGAAAATGGGAATAATCTGATAAACTTTTGAAGAGCATGATAGACAAAACAGACTGCCTTGAATAGACTTTTAATTAAAATATGAATTTTAACAACTCTACTAATGAAAACATGGAAGGAAGTGGAAACGGGGTAGAGAAAAATACATCATCTTAGAGTATGCCTACATCATCACTAAAAGACTGTGACTAGAATTATGAATGATAAGGCACTGCTGGTGAGCACTCAGATGAAAATTAGCAATGTTATGGAAAATGAAAGCTAAGTGAAATAATACAAGCACAGAAAAACAAATAGCACATGATCTCCTGTATATGTGGAATCTTAAAATGTTGAACTGATAGAAGTAGAGAATAGAATGAAGTTTATCAGGTCTGGGAGAGGGGGAATAAGGAGAGAGGGGAGTGTTGATCAAAGAGTACAAAATTTCAGTTAAGCAAGAAGAATAAGTTTTAGCAATCTATTGAACAAAAAAGTGATTATAATAAATGATATATTGTATATTTAAAAATTGCTAAAATAGATTTTAAATGTTTTCACTACAAAAAAGGTATATTTCAAAATTGCTAAAATATATTTTAATGTTTTCACTACAATGGTATGTAAAGTGATATATTGATTTGATTGTTATAATGCAAACATGTCAAAACATGAGTTTGCACCCCATAAAACACACCATTTTTATCAATTAAAAACTAAATTTAAAAAAGTATTTAAAGAATATACTGCTAAATGGAACATTAAATTGTGCAATCACTTTAGAAAATAATTTTGTGCTTTATAAGAGACTCATTTAAGTTAAAATGCACTTATCATACAATCCAACATTTTTTAATGTTGTTTATTTGAAGTTAGGAGTTTTTTGTTTTGTTTTTATTTTTGTTTGGGGGGTTACCAGAGATTGAACTCAAGGGCACTCAACCACTGAGGCACATCCCCAGCCCTTTTTTTTTTCTTTTTTATATTTTATTTAGAGACAGGGTCTCACTGAGTTGCTTGGTGCCTTGCTTTTGCTGAGGCTGGCTTTGAACTCGTGATCCTCCTACCTCAGCCTCCTGAGCTGCTGGGATTACAAGTGTATGCCACAATGCCCAGCTGCAACATTTTGATTAGTATTGTTTAAGAGAAATAAAGCATTTGTCTGCCCTAATATTTTTACATGAATACTTAAAGAACATTCATTTGTGATAACCAAAAAATGTCTATCCACAGGTATATAGGAAAACAAATAATGGAATATGCAAGCAATGTTCTACTACCTGGTATAAAAAAAGAATAAACTAATAAGACACATGAAAATATCAGTGAATCTCATAATATTTATGAAGCATGAAATAAGACAGAAAACAAAAGTTACTGAATCTTCCCATTTATTAAAACTCTAGAAAATACAAACATATATTATTACAGAGAGCAGTTTTGTGATTGAATGATGATGTGCTAGAGTGAGAGAAAATTTAAAAAGACAGCATGAGGAAATCTGGGAAGTTAAAATTTGTTCTAATCTGAACATGATGATGATTTCAAGGGTGTTTGCATATGTCAAAATTCATAAATTGTACACTTACACCATTCAAAATTTAATGTATATCAACTATCCCTCAATATAAATGTAAAAATATCATTTATGAAAGTATCAAAACCAAAAAATACCTAGTAGCAATAAGTCCTTTACACTGAAAACTATTGATTATTGCCAAGATAAATTAAAGACTTGAAAAAATGTTGCTATGTATCATGTTCATGGATTCTAAGACTAAATGTTATTATGTCAATATTCTCCAAATTGACTTATAGATTCAATGTAATTACAAATAAAATTTTAGTATGATTACTGTTATTAATGTTGACAAGCTGGTTCCAAATTATATACGATGATAATTTTAGCCATGACAAAGTTAAAATGAACAATTTTAAGGAATTATACCATAAAATCCTGAGATCCAGACTCACATCAGAAATCAGCTACTGCTGAACCCTAAAAACTGGAGATCTAATCTCTCCAAAGCAGACACCACCCAACAAAAAGCCCTTGAAGCCTGATTAGACCTAAGCCTCAACTGCTGAATGTCCCCTCATAGAACTCTGCATAAACTTTACTCATGGAGTGCACTAATATGGCCCAAACACCAACCAACAGAACATCCTAACCCATCCCCCTTCATACTGGTGAGAAGGGAAGCTGAGTCTTATATCAAAGAACTTTAATTTTAGGCAGCACCAATTGGCAGTCAGAGAGCAACACAAAAACAGGAAGGTGTTAACAACCCTAACCCCTTGCTCTCTTAGTACATAGCTCATGAAGAACTGAAAAGAAATACTATTGGGCATAGATAGTGACCATCCATTCTGGTCAACTGTTTTGATCACCTCAGTGGAGATGGTTCCTTCACTCTTCATTAAGAATCTTTTTTTTTTTTTCTGTGTGTGTGTGTGTGTGTGTGTGTGTGTGTGTGTGAATTCTTGCTGTGCTGATTGGTTCAGGGACATTTATACATATACTTATTTGTTTCTTTTTTTCTTGTTTTTAGTGTTTTTTTAATGTAGTTATTTTTCCTTGCCTTGTCTATTGAATACCAAGGGTTTTGGTTTGCATATTTTGGGTTGATTTTGTATTGTCTTCATTTTTTTATTTATCTTGTTTTTTCTTTCTTTTATTCTCTGTTAATTGCCAGATTCTATTCTTCTCTCTTCCTCTATCCCATTACTTTACTTCTCCTATTTCCCCCACTCTTTCCTTATAAACATCTGCTGCTATATCTCTTCTGCATTCACTCTGTTCAGTTTTTGAAATCATAAACTTTCTTCTATCTGCCTAGAACATTTTCTTTTCTCCTAATTAACTGCATTTTTACCATCTTTCAGAACTAATTGGTTTATATAACTCCTGCCCCCACCATTAATGCTGATGCCATCATTACTACTATGGATTACATAGTTGACACCTACTGTTTGCTTTAAAGCTAGGTCTAATTCATGGTTGTTTTTTACTATTGACAATTGCTGAACCCACCATTTCTGGGTTTTGTTGGTAATTAATGTTGAAGATGTCATAGTAGGAATTAGGTATTTAATGCTTAGTATCATTTGCAATGATTGGTACAACCATTGCAAAGAACCCAAGGAGGAACAATTCTAGAGGGACATCAGGTCCCACACCTTGACATTTAAAACAGACCAAAGATCCAGAACAAATAAGAGAATTATGCACAAAAAAGACATGTATAAAAAAGAGGTAGGGAAATTAATCTCAAGTGATGTGCAAATCCAAGACCATTGAAAACATGAGGAAACAGGAAACCAAATCTCCCAACCAAAATCCACAATCCCTCAACAAAGGATCCCACTAATAGTGATATGGACAAAAGCCCAGGGAAAGATTATTTAAAAAATAATAATTATTAACGAGTTCAATGAGCTAAAAGAAGATATAAGGAAGGAACTAAGAGAGCAATTACAGGAAATGAAAGACCACTTTATAAAGAAATAGAGTGAAAAGAAGCCAAGCAGAAATCCTAGAAATGAAAGACACAATCAGCCAAATTAAAAATTCACCTGAAGGCATCACTAACAGATTAGATTTCGTGGAAAACAGAACCTCAGACCTTGAAGACAGAACTTGAAGCCTTAAAACAAGGTGTATGATCTTGAATACACAAAATGGAATAAAGGGAAAATATCTTAGAACATGATCAGAATGTACAAGAACTCTGGGACAACATTAAAAGACCAAACCTGAAAATCATTAGGATAGAAGAGAACATGTAGATACAAGCTAAAAGCATAAAGAACCTTTTCAGTGAGACAGTTATGGAAAACTTTTCCCATATCAGACATGAATCATAATACCTGATCTGAAATTATACTACAGAGCTGTATAGTAATAAAACCATCATGATATTGGCATTAAAATAGACATGAAGACCAATGAAACAGAATAAAGGACACAAAGATAAATCTACATACTGAGTTATTTAACAAGACTTCTAAAGCATAATAAGTAAAATCAAAAATCAATAAATAGGGGGCTGGGGATATATCTCAATTGGTAGAGTGCTTGTATAACATGCACAAGCCCCTGGGTTCAATCCCCAGCAGCACAAAAAAAATCAATAAGTGGGATAGTATCAAACTAAAAAGCTTCTTCACAGCAAAGGAAACAACAGTATAAATAGAGGGAGAAAATCTTTGTCACCTGCTACTCAGATAGGGCATTAATATCTAGTATATACAAAGACCTGAAAAAAACTTAACACCAAAAGAACAAATAATTCAATCAATAAATGAGCAAAAGAACTAAATAGGAACTTCTCAAAAGAAGAAACACAAATGGCCAACAAATGTATGAAAAAAATTCAGCATCTCTAGCAATCAGGGAAATGCAAATCAAAACTACACTAAGACTTCATCTCACTCCAGTCAGAATGACAATAATCAAGAATATTACCAATAATAAATGCTGGCAAGGTTGTGGGGGAAAAGGTATACTTATATATTGTTGATGGGACTGCAAAGTAGCAGAGTAGTACATTCACTCTGGAAAGCAGTATGAAGAATACTTAAAAAACTAGGGATGGAACCACCATATAACCCAGCTATCCCACTACTTGGTATTTTCCCAAAAGATCTAAAATCAGCATACTATAGAGACACACCCACCTCAATGTTTATAGCAGCAAAATCACAATGGCTAAATTATGGAATCAACCCAGGTTCCCATCAATAGATGAATAGATTAAGAAATCATTATTCATATGTCATGTGATTATATATACATAATATTATATATTATATTGAGCCATTTAAAAAGAACAAAATAATGGCATTTTTCAGTAAATGGATGGAAATGGAAATGTAGAATATCATGCTAAGTGAAACAAGTCAAACTCAGAAATTGAAAGGTTAAAATGTTTTCTCTCATATATGGAAGCTAGTGTAAAATAAAGGAAAGGGGGAGGGAAAGGATGGGATAACATAAAGATAAAGGGAAGATTAGTAAAGAAGAATGAGGTAGAGAGGCAGAGTGGAGGTATGGAAAAAGGGAGACAATGTGGAATGAATTCTTTAAAAAGTATGTTATATGCATATATAAATATATACCACAGGGAATTTCACCTTTATGCATTAGTAGAAAGAACCAAGCAAATATAAATTAAAAAATGAGTTAAAGTAAGTCTAGCAGAGTGAGGAAGGAGAACCAGGAGGAGAAGGAGAATTGGAGGGGAAAGTGGGAGGGAAAGGGGTGAATCATGAACTGAAGTCAAATTTCATGCATGTATGAGTTTGTTGGGATGAACCCAGCTACTATGTAAAACTATAAAGCTCTAATATAAATAAATAATAAAGAATCTACAAGTGGTCAATAAGCATGAAATATATGAGGAAAATCATAATAAACTCACAATATACATATACACAAGAACGCACATATGCAAGAGAGGATAAACTTAGAAATATGAGAGTACTAAGTATTGGCAAGTGTATAGAACAGCTAGCAGGTTGCTGGCAGAAGCATAAATTGATAAAAGAGCTTTGGAAATCTGCTTTTGATCCAGTAAATTTCAATATATGCACTCACAATGACTCAGCAATTCCCTTCCTAGGTGTATTTCTGAGAGAAATTAATGCATATATCCCCCACGAAATGTACACAGAATTTTTATACAGCTTTATTCATAATAGCCAAAATCTGGGAAAATTTATCAAAAGAAGAATAAACACACATATTTTGTATATCCATATAGTGGAATAATACTAATTAATTAAAAAGAATAATTGACTATTATACTCAGTAAGAGGGACGCATCTCACAAAGACTATATTAACCAAAATTATATATGTACAGGACTTATTTCCTATATGATTCCATGTAAGAAATGACAAAGTTTATTTATGATGACAGAATTCACCTCTAGCTTAGGTATTAATTATGCAAAGAAGCCTTCTAGGGTGATAAAAAAAAATCTATACTTGATCTGAGTGGTATTTATACTGGTGGATACTTGTATAAATAATTCATCAAACTGCATATTTGTGATTTCTGGACTTTAAGATATATCATAATTTGAAATATGACTAGATATTAAGAGAAGAAGGGGTGAGGATAAAGTAGAAGTTAGGAATATTCTAAAACAATATAGAGCTCTAATCTCTGCAATCAAGTCTCCAAGACAGGAAAAAGTGAAGAAATGGTGACTGTCTCTCCCCAGGTGAACTATATCGAGATAACATTTTGTTTTGGATACAGTGTATCACTTGGCTAGCTTTCAGGACATAACCACAAAAGCTACAGTTGTAGCTATTTCTGAAAATCTTTTTCCTCAGGAACACAATTCTTAAACACATTTCTAAGGAACCTTATTCTTAAAAACATTCTTTCTTAAAATATTGATTCTGGGAGCATTGTCCTTGAGAGCACTGATTCTAGGAGCATTATTCCTAGAAGTTGAACTCCTAAGTTGTTGGGAGCCTTGTCCCTGGAAACATTTATTCTAAGAGTTTCATCCTCATGAGTAGTGTCCCCTATGGTTGTTGATACAGGAGAATAACCTAGAGAGCTTTCTTTCTAAGATTGTTGATGCTGGGATAAGATTACCAGATAAAATACAAGATACCCAGTTAAATTTTAGTTTTTCATAAGCACATTTCTGAAACCAGAATTTCATCTGTACAGAAATGGGAAACACAGCTTGCTCACGGTGTCTCTGGTTGTTCCCCTAATCCACAGAAAGACTGCAGAGACAGAGAGCAATATAATATGTTGTTTGGGATCTGTTTTTTAAAGTCAGAGCCAGGCAAGGTAACGCATGCCTGTAATCCCAGCAGCTCAGTAGGCTGAGGCATGAGGATCTCAAGTTTGAGGCCAGTCTCGGCAACTTAGCAAGGCCCTAAGCAACTTAGTGAGGCCCTAAGCAACTTAGTAAGACCCTGTCTGAAAATAAAAAGTAAGAAGTATTGGGGAATTTGGCTCAGTGGTCAAGCACCTCTGGGTTCAATCTCCAGTACCCACCCACCCCCCCAAAAAAAAGCCAGAGATTTCAATTCACTGGGGCTGAGGTAGGACCTAGGAATTTGTACTTTTATAAAACTCACCCTACCAAGTTTAGGAACTCCAAATCCCTCATCACAAAGCATAGTGTGTATATATATGAGCTGAGGATTAAGCTCAGTGGTAGAACACTTCTGTAGCAAGCATTGAAGCCTTGGATTCAATCCCCAGCAGCACATGCACCACATACACACACACACACACACACACACACACACACACAGAGAGAGAGAGAGAGAGAGAGAGAGAGAGAGAAAGAGAGAGAGAAAGAGAGAGAGGGAGGGAGGAAAAAATAGCACATTTATGTGAAGAGATGAAAAAAAGCAGGGCACATATAAATTTCCCAGAGAAATAGGAATCTTTTTAAATGATTCTAAGGAAGAGTCTACACTGTACTTCAATTTTCACCCATGTTTTAACGTATTTAAAGATGGCTATTAACTTCTTCCCCCTGCACTAATCTTCTGCTAATTCCCTGATGGGAAAAAATACTGAAAGAAAAATCCTGTTTTTACCCCACCAACTTGTCAGTAAGCCATACAATAGTAACTAATTAAGTCTTCCTTAGTCAAGTAATATAGTTGTAGAAAAATCTTCCTTTAGTTTTAGTCTCTGATATCTTGTGTAGACAATCTATATGGAAAAGTAGGTACCTCTTCATTTTTAACATCCTGTTTTTATTCACCCTGATTTCTCATTTTCTTCACTTAAAATATACCATATTGAGAAACACAAGTTAACAGAGTATCTAATTTAAAATGTCTCTTAAAGTTCAACTTTATTACTTTATAGATGAGAAAACACATTTTGCAGAAAATGTAAGTGTCCAAGTGACAGAACTTGAATTAGACCTTTCTCCTCAAAGGATTGAGGGGAAACTCAAAAAACTGAACAATGTTCCTAACTTAAAATTGAGATAAAAGGGGGCAAAGAAGAAAAACAAACAAAGCAAAAGTAAGCAAAGTAATGGGGAAAAGGAAAGATAATAGAGAACACTGAAAAAAAAGGATTATAAAATTGGAGAGCCAAAAAACGCTTGCATTAGAATGGATGACAACTCTTCTATTACTTTCTTTGCTTTTCTTCCTTTCTTTCTCAAGATGTTAATATGTGAATCTCTTTCAGATTACTAAGGAAACAGTGCAAGAAAAGTACAGTATTAAGTTTTGAGCCACCTAGCTAAACTGTCAGACTCTTCAAATCCTTGAGAATACAGTTATTTGTTTAGCATATGGTCACTGGGGGGTGTTGTATTGCTTCTTTGGATTACCCCACCCCCATCCCACAACTCTTGATTGAGGGGAAAACTTATTTTGAATTAAAATCTATTATCTTTATCCCCAATCTCTAAATCATATCTCAGTTTTTAATGATATATACATATCTTTAAAAGCATACAAGTCAGAAAATGAATCACAAAACTCATTTACACAGGCATAATTCATCAATTTCAATCCCCTCCTCACAAAAGGACAAAGATAAGAATAAATGAGAGTTCTGAATATATGGCAGATAACATTGCTATCCAGCTCTTTTCCTCACTAATCTGAGGTGCTTCCTCCCAAACAACCCATTTTCCCTCCTTTCTGTTCTCATCAGATAAAAAAGAGGAGAGTCCACCTCTCCGAGAAAGATTATTGGACTCTCCTCAATTATATATCCACCGGAGGCCAGACCCAAATTGATGAGAGAAAGGAACTAGTGTGGTTTATTCCAATGTAACCCATGGGTCATAAACACCTCCCTTCTAACAGTTTTTTTCCCCTGAAAACAATAAAGATTAGGATAGCCCTTTTTATTTGCTGTGAAAATCCTCACCTTTTCCTGCAATATAACCTCTGAAGAAATGAGGGTTGAAGAGGATCCCTGCTGCATATCAAAGCCATGTGAAATGTTAAAAGGGTCTGTTGCTCCAGTATGACAGATAAGACCTCAAACCCCTAGACAAAATAGGAATCTACTTTCTTTTTCTTTTGTGTCTTTTTTTCAAAAATTTTTTGACGTTGATGGACCTTTATTTTTGCTCATTTATTTATATGCAGTGCTAATAATCAAACTCGGTGCCTCACACATGCTAGGCAAGTGTTCTACCACAGAGCCACAACTCCAGCCCCAGGAAGCTATTTTCTTAATCCTTATAATTTCAGGACAAAGAAGGAAAGCTCAGCATTCAAGAGAAGCTTAGATTTGGGTTTGTCTTTCAGATCTCTTTAATGGGCGCAGATGAGTAAGAGTGTAACCTTCAGATTGATTAAATGAGAAAATAAAGAGGGGCAGGATAATGAAGTAACATCCCAGTGGAGAATGTACCTTCTTACCACCAGGGGGCCACATAGTGATGAACAGTCTCCTTATATCAACTCCTGGAAATTTTAATGGAGAATACCCATTTTGCAGCTCAGGAAGCTGAACCCTAAGGAATAGATGTATCCTGTTGCCAGTGAAAATTGAGATGAGCGGCCAGTTCTCCTGAATCTAAAACTAAAGAAATTTAGCTCTGTGAATGGGAGACCAGGACTGTAGATTCAATCTTCAAACATACTTACTGACTTTATACTGTTCCAAACCCACTCCAAACTTGGGAAAGACCTTATATAATCTTGGGTTTGGGGGAATGTCTTAAAATTCCTCTAGCTGGGCTGGGGTTGTGGCTCAGTGGTAGAGCACTTGTCTAGCACGTGCAAGGCCCTGGATTCGATCCTCAGCATGACATAAATTATAAATAAATAAAGATATTGTGTCCAACTACAACTAAAATATATTTTTTTAAAAAATTCCTCTAGCTGGAGAACTAAATAGGAAAAATACTCAGTAAATTAATGATGGTACACTTTGGAGTTGAAAATTTTTGTTTTACAATTGTTTTTTAAAATCAAATATTTCTGCACAAACAAAGGAATACTCGAGAGCACAAAGTCCTTCAGGATTAGAAAAAATATTTGAAAACTGTGCATCTGACAAGGAGTGTATATCCAAATTATATAAGAAACAGAAACAACTCAATAGAAAGAAAACAAATACTCTTGTTTAAAGGTGGGCAAAGGGAACTGGGGTTGTAGTTCAGTGGTAGAGCTCTTGACTAGAACATGTGGGGCACCACATAAAAATAAATAAATAAAACAGATGTATTGTGTCCATCTACACTTAAAAAAAAAAATTAAGTGGGCAAAAGACCTGAATAGACATTAATCAAAAGAAGATATATGAGTAATGTTAAAAATAAAAAGTAATGTTTATATGAAGAATTAAACATCATTAAACATTAGATGCAAATAAAAACCACAATGAGATATCACCTCATTTCTGTTAGAATGCATATTATCAAAAAGACAAAAGATAACAAATGTAGCCAAGGACATATAAAAAAAGAGAATCCTTGCACCAGTATTAGTGAGAATAGAAATTAGTACAGCCATTATGAAAATAGCATGGAGGTTCCTCAAAAAATTAAACAGAACTACTATATGATCCAGCAATCCCACTACTTGACATGCATCCAAAGGATATAAAAAATCAGTATTTTGAAGGAACACCTGCACTCCAATGTATTTTTTATAATTTTATTTATTTTATATTTAGTTTTTTTATTAACATGTTTTGGGTTCAGTGCAATATTTCAACACATAAATACAACCTACAGTGATCCAATCCATCCTACCTCAATCCTCCCTCCTTTCCTACTCTCACAATCACTTTCTATATTCAATTAGAATTTTTAGTTCACACATGAGAACATGCAGTATTTGTCTTTCTTTGTTTAGTTTATTTCACTTAATTCGACATCCTTCAGTTTCATCCATTTGCCACACATGATAGGATTTCATTCCTCTTTATGACTGAATACACTGTGTGTATGTATACTCCATTTTCTTTATTCATCCATTGATGGGCACATCAATGGGTCAGTTTTGTATCATAGCTGTTGTGAAGATGGGACAACAAATGTGATGCAAATACCTATTTGGTATGTTGATTTCATCTCCTTTGAATATAAACATATAAGTGGGGTAACTAGATCATATGATACATCTAGTTTTAGTTTTTATAGGAAGTTCCAAAATTTTTTCTATAATGACTGTACTAATTTCCATGCCCACCAACAGTGTGCAAGAGTTCCTTTTTCTTTACATCCTTGCCAACATGTGTTAGTTTTTATAATGGTCATTCTATGAAGTGAAATGATATCTCATTATAGTTTTGATTTGTATTTTCCAGATGGCCAATATTATTGAGCATTTTAAAATATATTTGCTGGCCATTTGTATTTCTTCTTTTGAGAAATATATAGTCAGATCATTTGGTCATTTTTAATTGGATTAAATTGGCTTTTATTGTAAAGATTTTTGTGTTTCTTATATATCCTGGATAATAATCCTTTGTCAAATGAATAGTAGGAAAACATTTTCTCCCATTCTATAGGT